>NW_024349801.1:11033170-11708235 GCF_902729225.1 Pteropus medius
AGCACTGCTCAGCACAGTGCCCAGGCACGGACCTCAGGAGATAAGTGGAAGCTGCCACATTTATTATCCATCCTCCATAATATCTTCAGTCACTTCCTGTGGTTCCGATAACTGCTGTAGAGCGGGATAGAGCAGGGAGCATTGTTACTTTGCTCTCAATTGGGCCCTCTGTGCCTCAGGGCCAGTGGTATGCTGGCACAGGCTCCTACTGGCTTGTGAGAGATGATTATACTTGACTCATCCCAACTCTGAGTTCAGAGATGTCATGTTGCTAGCTTGAAATCAGCCATGCTAAGAATATTTACACCATGGCAAGTGGCCACAAAGGGAGTATTTACACCATGGATTTATAATGCAGAGCTCCTTCCATCTAGAAGCCGTTATTAAATACTTACCAGCGTATATACTCTCAGGGCTGTTTGTTCACAAAAACAATCTGAGTTGCTGGTCTGCCTTGCTAATCCCCCTGGCCGATTTTACTTTTTCTACTGGGCTACTGTAATAGCTTATTATTTTTTCCTAAGTTGCCACTCTTTCTCTCCATTTCTTTCCTTCACTATGATGTCAGAGAAGTATTCCAAGAGCACCGATTTCAACATGCCCAGAGATTCCTGCTCATAAATCTTCCATAGCATATGTGCTATGGCGATGGTATGTCCATGATTTCTCAGAATGGGCTTTTAAATAAACTGTCCCACTCTCTCTACTTGATGGACCTGGTCCACAGTATATGGGAATCTGTAGAACGAGCATGGGCTCTACCACAAGGAAGACCTTGGTGTGAATCCTAACTCTGTCTCCTTGGGAAATTTACTTCCTCTTGGGGTTGCTGTGGGCTTACAAGTGTTAATGCATGTACAAATTCTAAGAACAGTGACTGGCACACAGTCAGTGCTCAGTAAATGTCAGGTCTTCTTGTTATCCTTCTCGCCAATGTGTAGCCTCCTCTCGAACCTGCCCAGGGTCTTCCCTGTTCCATGAAAATGTCATGCTCAGTAGGACCTGATGCTGTTTTCCAAATTGAGGATATCCTTGCCTCTTCCCTTCCCTCTGTAAATTCAACTACCATTTAAGATTGGAGACTAGCCTTACGTCACCCCAAAAACACTCCCTAACTTTCTCAGGCCGTCTTTACATCTCCCTACGTAAGAAAAGAACTGAAATTCCAAGGGCGGTCAAATTGTTGGGTCATGTTCATTGTGGGTCAGTGCTGCATGGGCAGAGGGATGTCAGTTTCTACCTTCTTGAAGACTGGATTTGTGGTTGGAGTATGACTAAATAAGGAGTCCATCACAATAGGTGAAATGAGGAAGAATAGGGCTGGAAAAGCATAAAGGAGGGGCATCTTGTCCATATTTGTGGATTTCAGGAAAGGCATCCTGAGGAAGTGACACATGAATTCAGAAAACTGAAGGGCGTGGATGTTATCCAGGTGGAGATGGAAAGAGGTGTGATGGGGACTGGATTGTTCCAGAGAAAGAACAGGGAGGCCCAGTGCTTAGAGATATCATGGCCAGGTAGAGGAGCTCAAGACAGTTCATTGTGGCTGGAATATAGAGTCTTAAGGCTGAGAAGATAAAGGAAAATCCACTGAGACTGGATCATTAGGGCCTTGGCTGTACCTGAAGTTGAGAATGTGTCCTGAGGACCACAGGCGTTAAGCAGAGGAATGCCTCTGATCCTGGTTCTTAAAGATTGCTGTTTCCGCTCAGTTTGTTTCTCTTTTACCCATAGCTATCTCCATAGATAAAACACTACTTCTCTGAATCCTAATCTCATCTTCTCTAAAATAAGGTAAATAAATTCATAGTTTTGCTGAATATGTAGGAGAAAATGTGAAAAAGCATATCAGAAACCCTTAAAGCTGTCTACAGGAGAGGGATAATTATTAGTTTTGAATGGAGGGTGTGGCCTCTTGTATCCTGGTATACTGTAAAAAGTTGAGTTCACACCCTAGCATTCCCCCTACTTGGGAAAGTTGCTTAACTTTTAGATGTTGATATCATTATTTCCATTTCACAAATGAGGATAACACTTAATGCATAAACACTAAAGACGAAGTGTTTATAGTGTGTGATTTTAAGACACAGACTAATGTTTAATGAATATTAACCTCCTCTGCCCCAAACACACACATATGTGCTCCAACTTACTTTTCTTATATAAGGGCAAAACCTATCCACATCTTAAAAAACAAAGCAGAGAATACCTAGCACAGAATCAAGCAATTAATAGTAAATTATGTCATAATATTAAAATAGATAGTGGGATAATGATGTCTCTCCTGCTGTGTTTAGCATTAGACCAACTAAGTCAAAACTTCTGTCCTCAATTTTCCTCACCTCCAATGCGTGTGCACGAGTGCGCACACACACACACACACACACTCACTTTATCAGACTTTTTGATCCATTGATTTTTGGAGTATTGGTTCAAATTTCTTAACATATTTAACTTTCAGATTCCTTAGTAACTTGATACATAAGTTTCGGATTCTTGAATATACATAACTGTTCTGAAAGCAAGCAGAAGCTCATCATGTCCTTTCTCCCTGGTTCTTTGATAATCGACAACACTGGATCGATGCGATAATTTCAAGCAGCAATAAGATACACTCAGGTTTAAGATTCAAGTGGGTTTTAAAAGAAGTTCTCTAGTCTGCAAAATGTCGTCCAAGCTTTCCTAGGACCCAGGGAACTGCCGGCAATTTTAGAGCTTCTTCCTTTATTGCTAGGGGTTTTCCACTGAATTACACATACAATTTGGCACATATACTGTAAAATATATGGTTTTCATTTTCTGGGACTAGATAAGCCTAGAGCACAAGGGATTAATTAAAAACAACAGGCTGTAGCGATTCCTCTTCCCACATCTAGTTTTAGAATCAGCTTAGCATCCCAATCTTTGGTCTGTGCTCATTAACATAATTTGGAAGCACGATTACCCTCTCCTTACAGGTAAGATTCTGTAAAGAAGATGAGGGAAACTGCAAAGTCACAGGTCTCTTAAGTACCTGAGAATGACCGGGGTCATTGGAAATAACGATCAGCTAGATGAATCAGGTTTTGAGTTCCCAGTTTTGCTTCAAGTGTGATATTTTCTTAACTGTGGTTTTCCTGGGATTGGCCTTTATTTTGGAAACCTGGCATTATTTAGAAGTTGGCCGATCTAAAGAGTACCTTCTAAAGTTGTATCAGTTACTTAGTTCTGCCTCTGCAAAGCCTTCTATGTCTTACACAGAGGATGCCTTTAGCCACAGTTCATAGAGAGGCGATGTAGATACTTGATGGCCCGTGAGTATGAGTGAAAATCGAGTAGAGGTGCTTGCTCAGATACAGACCAGGGTCTCCCGGTGTTTGTCCTCTGCTGTGATCCACAACCACCTGATGGTGAAATGACATAAGGAACTGGGCCTGCTTGCCTTACCTCCCATCATCCGCCTTCCACCCTGCTTTCAACAATGATTGCGTATGTACTCCGAAAAGCAAAGCTTGGTGCTCACTCTCTTGTTGGAGGGATAATACTTATACACATGTGCTTTCGTTACAGCCACATAATAATCACTGTGATTTGTTGTGATCTTCTCAGAGTTCAGGACTGTAGATAGGGAGCAGGATTACTTTGTGCTGAAGGGACAGGGAAACTCCCTCATAGGAGAAGTGAGATGTAAGAAGGGCCTTGGAAAGTGGAAGGGCACAAGGAATAGAGAGGTATTTCACCAAAGAATAAATATAACTGGTTGGAACATGGACACAAGTTCAGGAGTAAACATAAGGTAGTATAAGTAAACTGTTATGTTTTATATGTCAATTGGCAAAGAGTTTTTTTTTTATCTTCAATGAAATTTCACAAGGCTGTTGCCACATTCAGACATTAAGAGGGAATCTTATATATCAGCTACTGCATTTTCAGTAGTGTATTTGAAGATTTAAGGTGGAAAATGCTCATATTTATTAATTAAATTATTGATTAGCAAAAAATGAAAAAATGATTGAAATTACCCACAACCAGGGGATGATGAAGTAACTGTTAATGGCTAAAAATTATGTGGCTTTCCTAAATGATATATTGAAGAGTTCATAATAATATAAAAGTTCCTAAGAAATATTAAATGGAAAATTTAGGAGAAAATGTTTATATGCACATATAATGAAAATTACTTTAAACAAATATAATAATGCATAAAGGAAACACACCAACATGCCTCCAGGAGTTATCCTCAATATTTAATAATGAAAAATAATGGCTAGGGTTTTAAGGATGGTGATTCAGGTGGGAGGAAGCTATGTAAAAGATTTCTTCACAGAAAATTCAGTAAGGTATCATCTCAGGCCTCCCAGTTGATACGGATCTTACTTAGAATTATTTTTAACGATTCAGCCCATTTCAAGATTTTTATAGTAAAAGTGGCAGAAACTTCAATAGGGCCCAGCAAACCAGCAGACCTTGATAAATAAACGATAATTTTAGTTTTCATTAAGCCGGACCTACCCCGTGCTGGGTGGAAATGCCCTTGCTCAGCCACGGTCATGGATCAGAATGGAGAGATCCACACTGTGGAGACAGACACACTTCATAGGGTGACTTACTTACCTGCTCAAAATTGCACATCAAAAACCCAAGAACATATCTGGGGGAAAAATTACACTTGATTTAAAACAAAAGAAAACATAGTCACCATATTTTCTTTCCCTCTTAACTCTTTCCTTCCTAATTAGGTTGGAAAAATAGGAGACCTGGTTCCAGGATTGGCCCTGATGTTTGCTCACCGTGTGACCCTGGCCAAGGGTCTACCCTGTTGGGGCCTCAGTTTTCCCATCTATAAAATGCATTGCAGGCAGCTTGGAACAGCTGGGGATGGAGCTCAAGCCAGGGGACACTAAGAATGAAATTTCTTAAGGATAAACGAGGGACCACAAAAATCCATGTATGTTTGTGTTTAATCTAACAATCTCCAAGTAAAATTTGCCTAGCAGTAGGATGTAATATAATCAAATTTTGTCATGGGCCAGACACATGCATCTATTCCCATTTAAGAAACACAGGATATTTAATTGATTTTCAAGAGTCCTTCCAATCTTAGCACCCCAGCATCCCACCTATACCCCTCTGGGCTCTGCCCTTCTGAGATGGGCACCCAAACCCAAGATTTTCTTCAGCATTATTGTGGCATGCAGGAAAATAACTTAAGCTTGTCTTTCTTCTCTAGGCCAAGATTTTGGCAAAGTGTCCTCTGTCCTAAAACATATGATGTTTCCACAGCTATCAAGGATTAAGGAGGAGAAACTTTGTATCTACTAACATGTGTGCAGTCCTATCCTCTTTCTATCCGCAAACCTAGGGCTCAGTTAATATTTTTACTTCTAAGAATGAATACTAAGTATAATAATAATATGCAATAATTATAATCTATATTAGAGATAAAAATACTACTAATAACAGTAGTAATATTAGCTGAATCTGTTAAGGTTCTTTAGAAGAAAGTCACTGAAATATCCCTGAGCAATCAGCAAAAAGGGAATTTACTAAATGTATGTGGGATTAAAGGAGAATTGGACAATCAGACCTCAGCAAGACCTGGGAGGTCTTCAGGTCAAGAACCAGGGCTTTTTGTAGACAGAGATAGCAGGAAGTAATAAATAACTTCTTTAAGTAATACTATTAATGTGAGTTTTCTCCATTCAATTCAATTTAAATTATTGAAAGAGAGTAGAAGGTGCTGGCTGGGTTCACAGACTCACTGCCCAAGAGAGGAAACAAAAATTTCTACCTTTTTTGACAATTTGCGTGGTCACATATATTAACACTTTATATACAGTACATTATTCTTAATCCTCAGCGCAAACTTTTAAAGAAATGTTCAGACACCTTTTCTCCAAATAAAGCCCCCTGAGGTTCAGAGAGGTTATGTAACTCACACAGGGTCACACAGCAGAGTTGCTGAGACTCAAACTTGGGTCTTTCTGATTCCAGTCTACAGTCCCAGGCTGCTCTCCATGGTTCTCATGCAGCAGAAAATGATCCCTTCATGGTCCAAAGCCTGCTGTGTTAATTCAGTTTGTCTTCTAAGTCATCTGATTATCTTTCTCTTCTGTTTTGCAAAGTTTGATGTCCTGAATCAAAAAGAAAATACTCGGTGTGACAGCAGATCTCTCTGCATGCCTGTCAGTCTTCTTACTCTGCTGCCACCCAACATTTATTCCCTTTCTTTCTAGAAACAACCTGCCATTTTATTATATATGCATTTATTTGGATAGTGTCTGATTTCCTACTTAAATCTATGTCCTATAAAGAGCAGGAGTTTTTTATTCTCAGTTTCTAAAAGAAGTACTTGAAAAATATTTCTTGAAGGAATGAATGCAGCTGGTAAAGGCAGACCAGGTGACAAATTTAACTCATCTCCTTGTCCAGTAACTAATTCAGAGTCTATTCCCCAGTCCAGCTCTTCCCCCTACTTCCCTATTTCAGATAATTTCTCCTCTATTCTTCCAATTAATGAGGCTTAAATCTCTCAGGTGTTTCTGTGAGTCCCTGTGTAGACCTTTTAGCTGAATGCCCATGCCTGCAACACACCTAGTGGGAATATCAATTGCATAAAACGGAGCTACAGGACACATTTCCTACTCAAAGTCCCATTCCTTGCCCTATTTCCTCACTGACCAGTGTTTGAATTGCATGTTTGCTTTGCTCTTCAGACTTGCATCTCAACACCATTGTCTCAGCAAGGACCTTGTCCCTTTTGGTTCTTTCGGACAGCTATTCTGGCACCCCAACCTGGTGATATGACCCAAAGCATGAAGGGAAGTGCCCCTCCTGTCTTGTTCAGCAGGTCTCCAGATCCCCCAAACCTGTGCACAGCTCCATAGCAGAAGCACGCCCATTCACCTGTGGTCCCCCTGGGTGGTAGTCAGAAATGTTACCCCCCTCATTTCCCATGTCCACTCAAGTCCCAATTTGTGCCATCTTCATTCTGCTCAATCACCATCTTTTCATTCCCGGGGCAGCTAACTACAGTTCAGGTCTCCATTACCTGTCATCAGACACATTCCACCATCCTCCTTCCTCCTCTGCCTGCCTCCAGCCTCACCCTCTCAGACTCTGAGTCAGGGAGTTTGTAACCTACCCAGGCACAGAGGGGACCAGAGCTTTTCCAGCAGGGAGGCCCATGTGAATCACTCTGCGTGCAGAAGGTCCCTCGAACAGGCCAGCACCTTGCAGGACCTTTGGGGACCCTCCTCCCGACAGAATGGCCTGCTCTCCACTCCTGTCTCTCTATGGCCACGTCTCCACCTGCACCCCGCAGTCTACCCACACTCACCCAAAACAGTTCCTCTCCTCCTTTGCTCTGATTTTTTTTTTTTTGGAAGGGAAAATATGAATAAGGAACCCCTCACACTGCCATTTTCCACCCTCTGGAATCTTACCCATATTTCAGGACCAAGCTCACTGCTGCTTTTTCCATAGCGCCTTCCCTCATCTCTGTGGTCAAAATCGGTCTCTCTCTGTCTCTCTCTCTCTGGTCTCCTATTACATTTTCTGCTTTTCTTAGAAGACAAATAGCATCTGCTTTGTATCATGACTGGGGTCTGTCCACCACACCAGACCAGTGATTCTCAAGTGGGATTTTTCAGTCCCTTGACAAAGAATCACCCGGGAAGGGGGACATTGAGGAAGGGCTCCTGTTAATAGGAATATTCTTTGGCCTACACCAGGTGTGGACACCTGTTCTTTGTGCTATCTGGCATTTATTCTTGTTCTTTCCAGAAACAGGGTCCTAATTTCTCTGTGGGAAATTTCTTTCCCCCAATTCACATTCAGTCTCTATGGGATAATCATGGAAGGCGCTGGCGCTGTGCTCTCTTTCATTAAAGGACAAGCAGGTGACACATTCCATCCTGTCCCTGGCTTTCTGAATTTGAAGCAAAAACAAAAACAAAAACAAAATAGTTCTCTGAAGATTTATCCATTTGTTTCCCCAACCTGAAATGCCCCCTGCATTTTTGACTAAATTAAATTTTGAAAGGAAAGTATTGTAAGGACCTGTGATATCTCATGCCATGAGGACTTATGGCATCTCATCAAATAGAAGAAAAGCTGAATATTTAGCCCCAGGAAGGGCAGCTACCACGGTCATTTTGTTGCTGTAAACCTAAGAAATAAAAGATAGAATGACGGATTTGGAATATTCGGGATAAGAACCGAGAGACAGGCATTGTTTTCAGAACATTCCTAGATTTTTAAAAATAAAAAATTTTTGGAATAGTTTTAGATTTACAGAAGAGTTGTGAGGGTGGTAGGGGGTTCCCTTATACCTCACACAGTCTCTCTGGTGTTAATATTTTTCTTCTCTATTAGTTCCTGTAACTTAAAACACCCGCTGTGCTACATTTGTCAAAACTAAGAAACCGACATTGGTATATTGCTGTTAACTGAATTCCAGACTTGGAGCTCACCAGTTTTTCCGTTAATGTCCTCTTTCTGTTCCAGCGTCCAATCTGGAGTACATTGCATTTAGTCGTGTCTCCCTCGTGTCCTTCGGTCTGTTACAGTTTCTCAGTCTTCCTTGCTTTTCATGTCCTTGGCAGTGTTGAGTCGTACTGGCTGGATGTCTTGTTGAACGTCCTCTCTCTCTTCCAGTGATTTTGACACCACACTGGACTCTAAGCATCTCATGTCTGTACATGTCCCTGTCACATGCTGCATGTTCAGTGTGTGCCCAGCACAGAGGAAGAGCCCAGTGACCATGTGCTGATGTCATGCCTGCTGCCTGCCTCGCTGTCCTGCATCATCAGCCTTCTTCACCCCTGTATTCCCCCACGCCCCCTGATCACCATGCACTCGGTGACAGGCCTGGAGCAGCTCCCACCATGCAATGGAGCTGAATGCATTTGACTTGGATAGGGTTTTCAGACAAAAATAATCACGTAATTACAAAGGAAAACTCTAATTGCGATCATCTGACCACGTTTTGACATCTTTCTTTCAGTTCATGAATATGTTGCTCAATCAGGTAAAATGAAAGGAAGAAAAGGGGGCTGGGAAGACAGGCCCTTGCTTTAGGCATGTTTATAAATTTAAACATATTTCAGATGCTTTTGCGATGTTGCCTGTTCTGGTTCAGTGGTTAGAGGGAATGCGTTGGGGGGACGGTGTTTCATCTAATTGAGCTGCTGCTGTATTGCGGGTGCCCTTAGCTCTGCCAGCAGGGAAATACCGCTATGCTTGGGGCTACTGCTTCAGAGTTCAGCTGAACAGACTCAGTTCCAACACTGAAAACAACACCAGTCAAAAGCACTTATCCAATACGGCTTAGTGGGTCTTCACACTATATTAAATACATCCCATACGTAAATGTCTAATGCGGATGCCATTCTAAAAAGCTCATAATTTTAGTACTGGCGAATGCTAAATGTTGAAAGAATAAGGTTTGAGAGAAGAATGTTCAAGACCGGGAGGCTCTAAGTGGCAAAGCTGGGGGTAGACCTCAAATCTCTATGGAGCCCAAGCCAACACTTTGATCATTGTTCTTCAGAGATAGCAAATGCTGTCTGCCTTCTTTTCTAGGTATACATGCAGACATGCATTCATTGATCGCTCATTTATTATTGTTACTATTAAATAAACAAAATCAATATCTTTCCCATTGTTTCTGCAATTCAATACACTTTATATCTAGCATTATGTAGTATAGCATTCTTCAAAATTTGGTCCATGAGACAAATGCATCAAAACCCCATCGGGAGCTTGTCAGAAATGCCCATTCCTGGACCCTAGTCTAGACTTCCTGAATCAAAACTCTGGGGAGTGGGGCTGGAGCTTTAAAAACCAGCCCTGCAATTGATGCAAATTCCTACCGAAGTTTGAGAACCTCCGCTGTAGAGTAGTATGCAGGACAGGAATCACGGGATTTGTGTAGTTTCAGTTCTGTGACTTTCGAGTTGGTTAACCTTGGACAAATCAGAGCTTCAGCTGTAAGATGGGTAGTTTCTCATTTTGCATGGTTGCTATTAAGATTATAAGAAAAAATGTGGATATGAGCCTGTTGTCCCTGAGAAATAAAGCATCTCACAGTTCTCAATAAGTAGGAGAGAGAATGCCAGAATACCGTGATGCTGTAATGACGTATGTTTCTTATCTGATGGAAGGAAGGCTTTGAGGTGGCTTTACACAACCACAAATAGTACAATGGGATTGAAACAATCCCTAGATGGTGCTGAAAGGATTGATACGAAAACACAAAAGCCAGGTGGAAGGGTAATATTTAATAGCACAGCCTCTAGACTAGGGTTTTACAGGCTCAGCACTGTAGATACTTTGGGCTGGGTAATTCTTTGTTGTGAGGCTGTCTTGAGCATGGTAGGATGTTTAGCAGCACTCCTGGCTTCTACCCACTAGATGCCAGCAGCATCCATCCCCTGATAGAGACCAGAAATCTCTAGACATTGCCAAATGGCCCCGGAGAGTGTGAGATGTGGGGAGAGGCAAGATTCACCCTGGCTGACAACTGCTCCTATACAAGAGACAGAACTGGTTCAAATCCTGGCTCTACCACTTAACCATCTGTGTGGACTTGGTGACGTGTTTAATCTCAAAGCCTCAGTTTTCTTAGCTGTAAAGTGGAGGGGGGGTAATACTCTAAGTCCCTACTCCGCAGGGTCATTGTAAGGATTACATGAGAAAATGTACATCAAGAATGTAGCAAAATTCTTGGCTCTATGTTTTTCGTGTGTGGGTGGCGGGGGGGCACGGGGGCGGGGGAGAAGGTTAATAAATCTTAGAATTTAGCCAGACTTAAAAAAAAATTGAAATATACATTCCCCCTTTTCTTCGTTTTTACAGAAAGGGATTTTGAAAAATCTGAGAATTCTTAATTTCATGTCCGAAACCATGAATGGAGGATATTCTTATTGGGATGTGGACACTGAAACGTCTGAGCTGAATCAGATGTTATTTCCCTAGAATCAGAAAACCCTTGATGCCTAATGCTCTGTAGAATACTGCCATTTTGGACTGGCTCATGCCAAAACTTTTCATCAGGCTGCAAGTGAAATCGTTTCTCTCTTCTCAATAGGAACATGCTGGTCGGACCCCCAGGCAGAGTTGAGACTCCGAAGGTGTTTGGTTTAGCTCTCCCCTGCTCTGGGCTGTTTGGAACACGGACTCTGTAGATGGCTGATCTTTCAAGAGAATGGGAGGTTTTAACATTTGGGACAAATTAACCAGTTTGACAAAAGCAAAACAGTTCCCCTTTTAAGATGAAGTGCTCCTTAAGAGCCTATACAGTTTCCAGCCCAGACCGTACGTTTTTCCTCCCCTGTCTGGTCTGAAGGGGCATTGGAACCCAACGTGTGAGCAGATAATCAGACGTGGTTCTCTTGTGGGCTCCGCTCTGCAGAGTTGAGTGATTAGGCCCCGATAATAATCTCAGTCGAGCCTGAACTTGGCCTGAACCCAGAGCTTTCTGCCATTCCCGTGGATGACTTTGGTGTGTGCCCCCACCCCCACCTCTCCACCTCTAATTATTTGAATGCTCTCTCTTCTATTGTTTCTCCATCAACAATAACCATAATATGAAACCTGAAACTTTCCTGGCATAGGCCCAGTCTTCATGAATACTAATCAATAACCCAATCCTTTCTTCCCAAATCCCTCCTGTGTCTTTGAGGAATGTCACATCCTGCCTGCAGTTGGTTAATGAATGTCACAAGGAATCAAGTTGATGGATATCTGCTGCCTTCAACTTTTAGTAGCTTCCCATAGTGGCAGGATCACTTACAGGTCACCCACCCTTTGATTAAATACTTCCAGAGACACGAATCTCATTACCTTACAAAATAAGGTGTTGCCTTGTGGTACGTTGTCAGCCGTTATTCTCCCCTGTAGCGGTCTGGTTGTGTCCTTCCTAATACTTAGCAGCATCTGTAACTATTTATTTGTTTATTCATTGGCTACCTGGGCCCCCTCCCCACAATAGATGCAAGCTCCCCGAGGACAGGGACCTTCTTGACCTGGTGCACATTTGCTTCTGATGTTCTCTTTGAATATTGGCCGAATCAAAAGAAGAAAAAGTGAATTGAATAGTTCACTGCTTGAGCCAGACAGCTCTCCTGGTGTGCAGAATTTATATCTATATTTATATTTTACCCCATCACTTAGCCTGGGCGCTCACACAGAATAAGCATCACGATGTGTTGGAAGGAATATAGAGTCAGGAGTCAGATACACCTATGTTAAAATCCTACTTTTCCCATTGGAAAGGGCCTCCAGTAATTAACATTGCTGAGCTACAATTGCTTCAATCTGTGAAATAAGTTTAACTATAGGATAGTATCCAACTCAAATGTTGTAAAGATTCAAAGAGATTTCTCTAAAGTACATAGCAGTGCTTGGCACATAGTAGGCATTTGGTAAATATGATTTGAATTACACCGAGAAGGACAGGTGACTATTACCCATATGGTCAGGAGAGATCCAGGGCCCAAGGGATAGAGGTGTGGCCCATCCATCTATCGCCCCCTAAGCTGGACTCTGTGTCTTTCCAGAGCTTAGCAGACTGAAATGACCTGTTCATTCATTCTTGAAAGCCATTTTAGTCTACCAGGCTTCTCCAGAAGTATACCCACAGATGTGGTAACATCAGTTCAGTGGGACTCTGCATTTTGGGCAACTGCCATACTTATGTCATAGCATAATTGATCTCAAGCATACATTTATTTTTCTTTCCTTCCAATTGGTGGCTGCTTGGATTTTTAAACCATGTATTTCCCCAAATGTGCCCGGATCCTGGATGCAGCACAAAGCCACACCACACACACACACACACACACACACACACACACACAATTCAGGCATTTGTCTGTCACTGCCCTAAATTAAAACGAATCACAGTCAGTTTAAATCTCCCAATTTAATAAACAGCAGATCTCCCAAATGTCAGATTGTCTAGTCTTTTTCGAAGTCTTTAACTTGTGGTTCATATTTGAGACTAAGGGAAAAAGTGGTAAATGACATGAAATAAAGAGGGAGGGGATATCGTGGGAGCAGATGCGTTGCTCACGAGGCCAAGAATGTGAGGACAAGTGGTTTGGGGCCGGTCTCTGCCATGCAGCTGGACCACGCACAGGCCTTCTGGTCTCTGTGGACCCTGCCTGGGGTCCTATGTTCCAATTAGTACAGCCTGGACTTCTGCTTTATGAATAGCGGTTAGTTCTTGAGCAACATCTTTACCAAGATGTGTCCAGAGAAGGCCTTCCAATCCATAATAGGATGTCAGCTTCCCAGGGCCCAAGGAGACCTCATCTCTGCCTTCATTTTGCAAAGCTATTTTGACCACGGCCTGTACTGTACCAAAACTGCACTTTTTTTTTATTGTCGTTGGTATTGTTCATAGGAAGACCATTTAAATTAGTGGGATTTGGGGAAAGGGCATGGGAGCAGGAGTTGATCCTAGGCCTGGATCATCCATAAACTTTTTATGGGTCTTAAAAGAAGTCTCTGGACCCTTGTTTTCTCATCCATGATCTGAAGAAGGCCTCAAATCAGTTGCTTTAAAATTGTGATCTGGACAGCATTAGGAGGTTTCTCGATAACAAGGCTCTGCACCTTCCACCTACACTCTGACCAGAGCTGCCTTAATGTGATAGGATGAATGATGGCCCCAGATGTGTCCACATCCAATCCCTGGACCTATGACTACGTTTCCTGATATGGCAGAAGGAACAGTGCAGATGTGATTAAGTTAAGGATCTTGCGATGGGGGGAGTATCCTGGATGATCCAGGTACAATCAGTATCGTTAGAAAACTTGTAAGAGGGATGCTGGAGAGTCGGTGAGAGGAGACGTGGTGAAAGACGCAGGGTGAGGGATGCGAGGACGTTATGCTGCTGGCTCTGAAGGTGGAGGAAGGGGCCGCCAGACGAGACGTTCAGATGGCTTCCAGAGGCTGGGAAAAGGCAGAGAAATGGATTCTATCCTAGAAACTTCAGAGATGAATCCACCCTGCTGATACCTTGATTGTAAGATTTGTGACCTTTAGATAATAAACAACTTGAATTGTTTTCATCCACCAAGTTTGTGGTAGTTTGTTATAGCAGCTGTAGGAAACGAATATACCCACCTTTATTTGAATTACGTATCAGGATTTCGCCTAAGATGTCAACTGAGGGAGGATTTCGGGGGTTCAAAATGTTTGCAAGCCACTGTGACAGTTGGTCCCCGAGGTTCATTTCAGTTTGAAACAACTATGACTGAGTCCTTAATATCAAAGGAGAACTCTGAGGACAAAGAACACGGTTGCTTGAAGTCCACGTTGGGACTAACACACCCGTTTTGTCATATCCTTCTCCATTTGTCAAGCCTGCTGTGCTCAGGTATGGCCTTTTTCCCCACTTCAGGCAGCCAACCGTGTAGGGTGTGGGGAAAACCTTTTGCTCTTCCAGGATGCCCTCCCTGGGAGGACAATGTAGAGGCTGTTTCCTGTCCTCGCTCAGGCACTTCCTGAGATAGCTCCAGGAAGCAACTTCTATGTCAGGATGGTTTCTCTGATAACCTCTAGTGAGTTGTCTGTGTGAGTGCAAACTCCAGGAGGGCAGAGCCACTTTTTCAGTATTCCCTATACCAGACCTGTCATAGCCGCTCATTGACTATTTTTGGAATAAATGACTAAATAAATGAATAGAAGACCACTGGCTTTTGCGGGGATACAAAATGGTACAGATACTTTTGAAGACAGTTTGGCAGTTTTTACAAAACTAAATTTAGCCTTCCTATAAGATCCACCAATCACGTCCTTTGGTATTTACCCAAATGTACTGGAAACTTATGTCCATCCGCATGTAAAACTGCACATAGATGTTTATAACAGCTTTATTCGTAATGACCAAAAGTTGGAAGCAGCCAAGATGTTCTTTATAAGGTGAATGGATAAATAAACTGTGCTCCATCCAGACAATGGAATATTATTCAGCGCTAAAAAGGAATGAGCTACAAAGCCACAAAAAGACATGGATGAATCTTAAATACATATTACTAATCAAAAGAGGCCAATATGAAAATGGTATATACTGTTATTCCGACTCTATGACATTCTGGAAAAGGCGAAACTCTGGAGATAGTACAAAGATCAGTAGTTGATGCGGGATAGTGAGGAGGAAGACATGAATAGGCAGAGCATAGGGGATTTTTAGGACAATAAAACTCTTCTGTATAATATTATAATGATGGATGCATGTCATTATACATTTGTCCAGACCCATAGAATGTACAACACCAAGAAGGAACCTTAATTTAAACTATGGACTTTGAGTGATAATGATGTGTCATTACAGGTTCATTAATTGCCACTCTGCCACTCTGGTGGGGGATATTGATACAGGGAATATCAATTCCCTGTATTGATATATAGGGATGGGGGGGTATGTGAAAATCTCTGTACTTTCTTCCCAATATTCTGTGAACTTAAAACTGCTCTAAAAATTAAAGCCTATTATTAAAAAGCCAAAAAAAAAAAAAGACCTCTAAAGAAAGACCATGGGTCTATACCTGCAATTTCCTAAACAGACTATGCTTTTTGTGCCTCTATGCCTTGTGAAAACTGTTGCCCTACAAGGTATTCTTTTCTCTGAACAACTTCTTATGATCCAGGATTCTTCTGAAGACTTTTCTGACTCGCCCCCACATCCACACATGTCACCGCCACCCAGGCAGAGTTCTGTGTCCTTAATTTTGTCCTCGGTGCCCCCCCAAACCTCCTTGAGCCAACTCTATTGTGGCATGAATCCGTGTTGCACCATCACTGTCAATACGTATTCCTGTGGCCTGTTGGTTGTGAGTTCTTGAGCTCTAAAAACATTCTATATTTTTGATTTCCTGAGGTCCAACATGATCCTCACACATGGCCAGGTTCAGTCAATATTTGCTGACTGAATGAGGTTAAAAGACTTGAACATCAAGATTGTTACCCTCTATTTAGATAGCAGTTTAAATTCAGCTGTCTTAATGTTTAGAGATTTATAAATAAATTATTTAAAAGAAACTTGGATAAAAAGTAATGGTAACTAAGAGTCAACAGATTCAGTCATGTTTAATTCTGCCTTCCTTGTTTCAGAATAGGACAGATTAGAGAGAGAGAAATGCTAAGGCTATAATATCTCTGGTTTTCAGCAAGGCATATGATAGTCATTGGGAAAATCAGAAAAATATGGCTAGATTATACTACACTGAGCGACAGAGTTAGTATCCAAAGTGAGATTGATAGCCCATAAGTAACTGGAGGTGTTTGATCAACGGAGAGAAAAATAAAAGCACTCGGTTGGAGCATTATAGGAGTGAATAGAACATTAGATGGGCTATGGGACCAGGTAGGAGTCTATCATCTTATGAAAATATATATATATTCATTTTAGGTACTAGAATTCTCAGGAAAAAAAAAAAAGTACTTCATTCTCACCATAACAGCAGTTCTTTAGTCTTTTAGGACCTTGTTAGCTTAATTCTGGCCAGTTATTTTTTTATAGCTTTCGTGAGTCTAATTCAAAACACATTGAGAAGCCAAACCTTTGCTGGGCTTGAGAATGTAACTAATAAAAAGGCGAATACATCAAGTTTGCCAAACACTGCAAAAGAGAAGTATATGACACAGCTCTAATGTGAGAAATTGTAGAGCCTTATTTTTGTTCTCCTTTTGATAGGAAACATAAGGGCTGTCTCATACTCTTGGAAAAAGGCCCTCACAATACTTAGCAATGACTTTAAAAATATCATTATTATCTAACGAGAAGACCCTTCACATCATGGAAATGAGCTAGGTATAATGCAGCACTGCCCCTCCCTCTGGGGAGCTCCACGCAATGCTATGCCTCTCAAATTTAGTGTCCTTTGGCAGCCAGAGAAACCTCAAGTCCTGTTCAGAAACCAAAACCTTACATCGTAGTCTCCAAGGTGATGTTGTAGTCACGCAGGTGGCTGCAGAAGAGCTGTCACGAGGGCCATTGTAGACCTTGGGGGTAACCTCCTCTAAGCCTTCATCGTCTGGTTCCCCAGTCAGTGCACATATGGGCAGCCAAACCAGTGCCCCCTGCTCGGAAGACCTTCATGGAAGCTCTGCAGAAGGAGGACCCACCTGCCCATTTCTTCCTCAGGGTAGCGAATGGCTGTGCTGAGTGAGCAATGGCTTCTCTAGCTCATCGCAAGTGAGAGCCATTAAGTGCATTCAAAGTCTAGTGCATTTTATTATGAAAATTCAGCCATGCAGATTTCAGTGCCCTTCACATAGCTGGTGAGCAATAAGTTTATGTTGAGTCACATTTTCCTGTTGAATTTCATGGCATTTCGAGAATAATCCTGGGCTGCCTGGAGAACAACTTTCTACTACTCCAGGTAGAAGGATGAAACTCCTTAATGTGGCTTCTGAGTGTGGTCTCTTCAGAGTGTCTTTAACCTCTCACACCTTCCCTGCTCCTCTTTCCACAGACAGGGCCTTCTGCACATGCCGCTCCTTCCACCACTCTAGGTGTTCTAACTCTTCTTTCCCTCACCCGGGCAACTCCAGCTCATTCTTCAGACTTCAACTCCGCCATCGATCCTGCTGGAGGGCCTCCCCTCCTTTCCCTGTCACGTCCACACACTGTGCCCTCAGACCATCACGCGTCTCTCCTTTCTAAGCACTTAGTGACATTCTAGTTTTCCATTCACCTGAGTGATTAGTGATCAATGGCCATCACTTCAGCTACACTGTAATTGACAGGAGGGCTTCTGGTTTGTTTGTTTGTTTTTTGCATATTTAATCTCAACATATTGCATAGTGTTTGCCATATCCTAAAACCTCAATAAATCTTTGTTGAATGAATGAATGAACAGATGAATGAATTTGCTTGATTGCTGCCATCACCTGGTTGATGCACACCTCTCTGGGCTTCAGTTTTATTCTATAGCATCAAGAGAAGAATATACTTCCTACCTTGTAGGATTTTTATTAGAGTCATATGAAATACTGCACAGCATTTGGCATATTGTAGAAACTCAAATATTTGCTGAAATAAATGGCTGAACTTAAAACATTTGGCAGCATCTCACAATTGTAACATACCTTACATTTTACATTTTGTCTTTACTCAGAAAACATCTCATCCTGGACTTTCTTTTTCTTTTTCCCACTATAATTTCACTGCTTGATATTTTTCTCTCAAGTCCTCCATGGCTTCTAGGCATGGTCTTAGAGTAATGATAATAATGTTGTACATTTGTATATTTCTTATAAGTTTATGAATTGCTTAGCAGCATTATTCATACATTCCATCAACAGTAGTGGATTAAAAAATAGTATATTTACATAATGGAGTATCAGACAACAATGAGAACAAATGATTACAGATACAACCATATGGTCGCATCTAATACACAATGTTGAATGAAAGAGAGGGATGTGAAAGAGTACATATTGCATGATCTCATTTATATAAACTCTCACATGAGGCACAATTAACCAGAATAGTGGTTCCCCTTAATGACAGATGGTGCTGGAAGTGAGCAAAGGGAGCTTCCGGGTCACACTCTTGATCTGGTTGCAGTTTACACAGGTACACTCAGTGTGGGAAAACTCACCAAGCTGTATCCTTCTGAAAGACACACTCTTTTTGACCTCGATGAAAAGCTTATGAATTGCTTTTCCATACACGATTTAATTTAATTTCTACCTCAACTCTGTGAGATCGATAGGGCAAGTATTTTTAATTCCATTTTAGAGAAGAAGAAAATGATACCTGGAGGGTAAATGCTTTCATGAAACTCACATCTGTCTCACGTGTTATAGCTGAGCTTGAAATCCAGGTGTTCTTAGTCTAGAACTCTTTCCATTAGACCATTTGTCCTCAGCAGGTAACAAAATACCATTTAAATGTGCACAACTCCCAGAGGCCCATAAGGAGTGTTGTGAATGGTAGAAACCTGAGGTAATTGCCTAGGATCTTATCTTGAATTGGGCAGACTTTCTGATACACTCTCAAGCCTCTGTGTTGGTGGCTGCCTGCTTGGCTGTTCCCCATTTCTAGTCGAGGTAAAGTAGAGGCATATTTATAATGGTGGACTCTCCTGCTTGTACTACCTCCCATATCAGCTGCCGATGGCTGTATAGGGAGGTCCAGATGAGTTCCAAAGACTGAGGCAATGACATTGAGGACATATACAGAATATGACACTGTTGAACAGATGTTCAGCAGCTGGACTTCTCTCGCACATCTAGTCAGGTCCCAGATGAACTGATTCTGTTTGTGTTCTTCTGTTCAGCACCCCATGTGCTAATCCTTGCAATGGGAAGGCAGAGTCCTGGCTCACACCTCATCACAGAGGGCTTAATGCAGGAGAAGAGATTTTGCAGAGCTCTTTAAAGACACAAAGAGCTTGGTGATTGGTGGGAGGAAAAAAGGTTCCAGATGTACGTATACTGCAGGAGTGAAGTCCAAGTTCATAGGAAAACTGGCTACAGGATTCTATGGGTGCAGAGGACACATAAAGGGACAAGGAGAGATGTGAGTCTATTGCTTCTAAAGATAGAAAATGTTCAAATCTCATTTTATTTTAAGGTGCAGAGCTTGGACTTATCAGCTCCAGGGCCAGAGCCCAAGGCTTCCAGTTTCTAGCCAGTGCTTTCCATTGTAATCATCTGCTGTGTGACCTTAAGCCAGTCATTCCACCTCTCTGAGCAGGAATGTGATGCATAATACAACTGGAGCTTGTGGTTATGCCCTTAGTTTGACAATGCATCCTAGCTTCTACAGCCTGTTTGTGGATAAGGAACAGGAAAACAAGTTTGAGGGATCATAAAAATATGTTCCATTGAAGTAAAAAAATGAACATTCTACACTTTCCTTTGCAAAAACAACAAATACATACTTCAAAATACTTGATAGGACATATCTAAATAGAATCTTTATTAAAGAGAAAGCATAGCATTCTTTGACTCCCTCCTTTCAGGAATTGAGATTATTTTTATTTGCTTTTGTATCATTTTCTTACTATCTGAAGTTGCATCCTGTCATGGGACTCCACTCGGACCCATTTTTGTGTTGGCTTCGTTGAAGAGAGCAATATTTTTATTTTTATTTTTTGAAAATTGAGGTTCTATGAAATCTGGTTTTATTTTCCCAATAAAACACACACAAAAATACGTATTTTGATTTTCTTATATATCTTTTGCTTCTTCATGGACGTTAATAAAAGGTTCCCTTGTACTAAAGACAAATGTGCGTGTGCCCCTTGCAGAAGTTCACTAATCAGAGTTCATATCCCTTTCACACAAATATTCCAACCTGCCAGGTTTTCAACATATTTAGAGCAGTCCGGCATACATTTGTGGACATTCATCTTATATTTTGAGTAGGACGCCTTAGCTGTCGTCCTTAGGTCTCACATATCTCAAAGCTTATGTTTTTACCTCTGGATGGCTTCAATCAGAGTGATGGACATGAAGCACTGGCTGTTGAAAGTGGGTTCTACTCTGGTGGACTACTGCTTATTTTGGCTTTGTCTCTCTCTTGCAATATCATATTTTATCGAGTGCATAATTTCCTATCAGCTTCAGACACCAGAGTCACCAGCTGAGAAAAAGTTGGGAGGCCAGTCTTTGACAGTGGTAAATTGGACTGTGCTTGAAAAAACCCCAACCAACACACACCATATGCTGCCATGCAAGGGAAGACTTATTTCATGGTTTAAACTTAATGGCCTTAGATTTCAGCATGACATGAATGATATGGAAGGGAAGTACATTTGGATGATAAGATGAGGATAATTCGCACTGGGAAATTATTTGCAATTGTGATAAATAATCCCTGGCACATAATAATAGAAAATCTCAACCCTTGAACTGAATTATGTATGTTTGTATCCCATAAACAAGGTAGAAAATACATTTTTTAAACTGCTGTGTTTGCAAAGTTCTTTCATTTCCAAGCCATCCTCGTTAATAATCATAAAGAAGCACATTTCTAAGCTGAGAATCACATTAATCTCCCCACACGCGACCTGATCGTGCACTTTGGGGAAAGTGGATGGGATGCAGTTGCCTTTGTGTATAATTATGTGTTTCTTTTGTTTTGTTTTCCTGGTGGATAGCTTGGAAATGTGGGAAGGGGGGTTAGGGACTGATGGAGAAACCAGTAAGATAAAAAAATGACTGTTTCAATAAAATTGGACTTATTGTGTTTGATCACTAAAACAATGATAGAATAAAGAGACAAGTGTTTTTTTCTTTCTTCCTACACTCTGGGAAGGTGAGAATGGAATAATGTTTCTGCTCTTACTCATGAACCTCACCATCATATCTGGAAAAGTTGATGGTGAGACTTAACAGAACTTTTCTTTTGAAAGCCTGTGCTTATAAATGTTATAGAGTTGGACTTTACAGGAGGGGGAGGTTATCCAAGGGTTGGGGGACAGGGGAATGGTTAAATACAAGAAAGAACATGAGAATTCCTCAAGAAGAAGATAGGGATGGCAGTGGGGAAAGGAAATGGTGGAATGAAGCAGACAAAAGATTAGCTGAACGAGCAAGGTTGGCTTGTACCTACCTTCGTGGCTGCCTTGTGGTGGAGGATAGACCTTGCATGGTACATGATGACTAAGCGATTGCTATGAAGGTTGGACACTAAATTTGGGACCCTGAGAGAAGTGAGGGTTCCCTGTGGTCAAACATGCAGTCAGGAGAGAAAAAGACTGTCTTTTTCTGTCAGGTACTGCCCTGTTGGACTTCTTACAGATGACCAGTACACAATGGTGGCTTGGATGACCTAGCCAAAGGAGCAATAGTAATAGTGGAAACCACTATAACGGATCAAAATCAGGCCCAAGTCCATCTTCTAAGAATGATACACACCCTGCTACCCTCTACCATGTCAGCTCTGCTTCTATCTGTTTATTATTCCAAGGTGCTTCATAAGATTGTATCTGAAAAAGGGATCCTTTTAATAAAAATCTAAGCTTTAGAACCATTGATTGAGTTCAACCTCTGCATTTATCCGAGGCAGGAACACAAGTCCTAGAAAGGAATACAAAGCTGCTTCAAAATAATGCATGGGAGAGTCAGATAATGTTGTCTTTACTCCTCACAGGTTATCATGAGGGTCAAAGGAGATCAGTGTATGAAATTACTGAGTATGTAATCAAGCTTTATTACCTCTGTCACTTAACCTTTTGAGTAAACTCATTGAATATGTAGTTTTTATTAAGCATTTATGACTATTTATGACTATAAAGATAGTTATTACTATTAACCTTTTTAAATGACCCTAAAAACTGACAGGAGAACCCCTATTTTAAGAAACATGGTGAGGTGCTTTCAAGTTTAATTCTACAATCAAAAAGAGAGAGAGAGATTACCTAGAGCTTGGTACACAAAAGAAGGTTGTAGAATTTCTTAGAAAGCGCTCACCTGTGCTTTAGAAGGCAAGGAAAGTGTAAGGGACTGATGTGAGGAGAGGAAGGGTTGAGCCAAGTCCTGAAGAATTGCTAAGGTTTGGCTAGAATCTAGAATCTTCAATCTTCAAACCAGAAGAAACTCTAGGGCTCTCTAGTTCAACTTTTAGTCAACTATAAAAACTTCCTGGGTGCAGGTGACCCAAGGATTATCTGTTCGAGCTCTCAAGGAACTCTTGCATTATACTATCTTCCACTCATGCCACATTATAAATTTATGATCATCTCAATTTCCTAGGAAGACAAAGCTCAGGGATAGTCAATGACCTGCTGGTCAGGCCAGGTAGTAAGGTTTAGCTCTGCAAGTAGATTTGAGCAGTTAGGAGCTAATGCTTTGAAATCACAAAGAACTGGGTTTGAATGCAGGCTTTGCCACTTCATAATTGGACAATTTATGTAACCATTCAGAGTCTCGGTTTCCTGGTGTATAAAATGGGGCCATAATAATACTGCCCACATAGAGTTGTCATGAGATTAAACTAGAGTTCTTAGACACTGTTGTGAAGCACTTCAAAAAGTGCCTGGTGTGCTTGGGACTTGACAAATGATGTGTTTTCAGTATCGGGAAAGAGAGGAAAGAGACACAGACTGGAGTCTGAGAGTGCACATGGCTTCAAGGAGGGAAATGGCATTATAAGAAATAGAGGATTCAGGATCAAGTGCTGGGTCTGGGTGTCAAATCTAGTCTGTTGCCCAGTGACGAACTTGTATTTTCTCTGTATCTTGCCCAAGGAGTTTCAGCCTCAGCACTATTGAAATTTGGGGCTGGATAAATTCAGGGTAAGGACTTGCAGGGGTGGGTGCATTTAGGATATTTAGCAGCATCCTTGGTCTCTGTTCCTTAGATGCCAGTAGCACTCGCCTCAGACTTGTGACAATCAAAGACATCTCCAGACATTGCAAAATGTCCTTTGGGAAACAAAACCGACCTTGGTGGAGGGCCATTGGTCCAGCCCTCGCCTGTGCTCCTTCCACGGCATCAGCGCATGAGGCTCCCTGTGGGAATCTTGGCGCGGACGCCCGTAGCAGCTCACAGCTGGAAAATCCTTGCAAGACTTACCCAGGAACATATAATAACTCAGCCCATGACTGTCTTTTTTTCTTAATTCCCATGATTGTACAGTGTTTCTTTTCAGTTTTCAGCTCTGGGAATTTGTCTTTTCTCACTCGCCAAAGCCACAGCTCAGAACAACCATCAGAAAATGATTAACACTGTCTGTCTGTGCTGAAGCTGTTGAACAATTGGAAGGTATATATGTCCCAAGTACAGTTTGAACTCACTATATGACCCCAGTTAAAGAAAACATGGTTTATATTTTTTACTCTAAGAATTTCATGGGGAATATTTTTCTTCATTTTGTTTTCTTTTCCAGCTGTTAGAAAAACTAACATTCTTTATCTTCATGTCCTGTCGTTCTTCTCTTTGTGTCGTTTTAAATAATCACTGGGAATTTCAGTGAGGGGCTAGGGAGGTCTCAGGAAGTCACCTCGTTTAGTCATGTCTGTGTGGACGTGGAATATGGTCTAGCCCCTGCGGGAGTGGGGTGTGCCCTCTGGGGTCTAGATTCCTGGATATTCGTCTTGGTGGGAAGAAGAGAACTGGGATACACATTTGGGGAGGAGCCGGAGGACTCTGGTCTTAATTAAGCACCCTGCTAAGCATCTCACTCTGTTGTCTTATTCAGCCCTCACAAAGGCATTATGTGAAGTGGGGATGATAGTAACTTCACCATAGAGAAAATGAATGAGGCTCAGATGGAGAGATTGTCGACCCTGTGTCATTCAGTTTGTAATCCCAGCTGGGATCCAAGCCCAGCTCTCTGATGCCACAGGCTGCGTCCTTTGCCGCAGTCAACACGACCTCCACACGGATGGGGACCGATGTGATAGGACTTTATTCAGCCTGCTTACATCATTCCCTTCCTTGAATATTAATGCCATTAGAGCTTTAAATCCATGTATAGACTCCTCTGTAAGGGCTGGCTAAGAGGACCAGGAGAGGAGTTTGGCTAAATCACAGAACGCCTGCCAGGTGACCACAGGCAGGTCAAGCCTTGGCTCATCTCGTCATGTACTTCATCTGCTCCAGCTCCAGGATTTACAGCTCCAGCTCTCTGACAATGGCCATTAGGGGAAGTGCAGAGGGAAACAGAAAATCAAGGGACTGGGGTTCAAATCTAAGTCTGTATGACCCTGGACAGGTGACCTCTTGGTTTTCTCATCTTTGAAATGGGAATGATGACCCCAATTCATGGGCTAGGAGAGTACCTGGAAAAACTGAAATGCTCCCTAAGTGGTTCCTTATCTCCTGTCCCACCTTGGTATTGTTAGCAGGCATCAGTATACATTTCTTCACCCACCTCTCCTCACTTACGTCCTGAACCTCAGCCCCAAAGGCCGGGGGTGACGCCTCTCTTCTTCACTGCAGTGATACCGTCTTAGGTCCTGCCAATTACTCGCGATGCTTCCATGAAGCAGAATGCTTTTCCCATGACTTGCTGGTCCTCCCAAACTTTGTCCCCTTCCAAGTTTAGGGACCCTGTCTCCCCAGTGGTCAGCCCCTTAGCCACTGCTACTCTGAGCTCTTTCCTTCCCTCTGCTTCCTGTCTGAAACAGCCTCATTCACTGCTAGGTAGGCTACAACAGTCACCATATTCTTTTGTCTTTCCTGGGACTTCAGGTAGACAAGAGCAATACTGACCACTGCTTATTTTTTTTTCCCCTCATTAATTTTCACATATTTGAATGGACAGAAAACACTTGTTTTGTGATGGTGACTACAACTGTCTCCCAAAACAAACATGAATAGGCATGGTCTGACCAAGAAGTTTTTCTGACTTATTTAATATAGAAAACGTTTCTATAGGACATATTCTTTTTCCAGTCCCTATTCTAAGCACCTGACACATGTTAAGTCATACAATCCTCATAAGAAAGCCAAAGAAACAGGTTCTTTTATTAGCTCCATTTTGTAGACGAGGAACAGGCATGAGAGGTGAAATAACCTGTTGGAGGCCACACAGCAAGGAAGTGGTGGTACTGACTTCTCAGTCCATGATCTTAACCACAGCGCATATTCGAGCCTTGCGAAGATGGTTCTATGAAAAGTTTACAATGGTATAAAATCTATTAATTTATTACTAGACGTAAAATGTGATTTAACTGCTTACGAAAAAGGGTAAAATTGCATGAAATTGAGACCTGACTGTACTATTCTATTTCTAAAAAAGAAAAAAAAAAAGAAAATGTACTTCTCAGTGTTAGAGCCAGCTCTGAGAGCTTCCAAAGGGCGGGGTGCAGGGTGCAGGGGGTGGGGGTGGGGGGTGGAGGCAATGGAAACTTGCAGACCACCACTGAAGTTCCCTTTAGCATTGTGTGTCCGGGGGCGGAACCTAAGGCCACTCATACTGATAGACTCATTGAGTTGTTCCCCTCTCAGTGCCTTTGTTTTTGTCAAAAGGCTTGGAGTGGAGGCAGCGGGCTCCTAGTCTCACCCCACACCTCCCCCAAACATGCCCTCCAGAACCAGTCCCCACACACCCACCTTATCTCCCTGCTCCCGCTGCAGCCGACCCAGCCAAACAGATCTTTGGATTTTTGTTTGTCCATATCATTGGATGGTCATTTAATAAAATCTGAACCTAAAACTCCCAGATATATTTCACAAGAATTAAACAGTTAAGTATAAAAAATGAAATTATAAGACATTGATTATTTTTATTTTAAAAGTGATATATACATATTGTAAGTAGTTAGGGGGGGAAAAATCAAAGGGTCCAAGAAGAGAGTAAAAATTAACCACAATCCAACCAATCAGAAATATCCCCTGTTAACATTTGGGAGTCTTTTTTCCTCAAGATAGATAAATAGGTGTAGACGTAGATATATCTCCTCATATATGTGCATCACGTACTTACACAATTTGATTGGTATCCCATTGTATAACCTAGTTTTAGTCCTGCTTTTGTCCTCCAACTTTTTATTAAATACACTTTCCCATTTCATTAAATTGTCTCTTAAAGCACCCTCTTAAATGGCTACTTGAATGGGTGAGCCACAATTTTTACATCATTTCTCTGCTTGTTGGATGTCTAGCTTATTTCCAATGTTTATGCCAAAATAATAAACATTTTTCTATATATGTCTCTGTCAGAGTTTCCCCCCCTTTCTTTGTCTGTGAGAATATTTTCATTACCAAGTACAGAGGGAAATGTAAGTTTAATTTTCTTAGGATAGGTTTGGGAAAATCACTAGGGAAAGCGAGGAACATGGTTTGTATTTGAAGGATTTTATGCATATTATAAATTATTTTCCAGATAATTTGTACCAATTTGCACTCCCATGAGAAGAGAGTGAGAGTATCTGTTCCAGTCCTCCTTTGCCAAAAATGTTTGATTTCTAAAAGCTTAGCTTACTTGATAAGTAAAAAAGAAAATCTCATTTAAATTTGCATTTTCTAAAAATTCCTGGTGAGATTGGACATGTATTCATGTCATGAGTCACTTTTTATTTGTATTTTTATGTGTTAAGTTTTATATCTTATTGGCCACTTGTATATCTTACGTGAAATGTCCATATTTTTGATAAAAGTTTTCCTTTGGGATTTTGAGGCTTTTCTTATTAATTTTTTTATGAGTATATTTCCTAGTTTACTTACCTTTTCATTTTATTAATTTTTAACTTGTTTCCAGATAGGAAGGTCCGCCACTGGTCTCTCGTAGCGAATTAAAAAATACTTATGCCTAGGTACATCTCGGTGAAATTTAGAAACGGATAATTTTTCATCTTTCCGATAATACTATAGGTTGGATATTGTAACTTCTGTGTTGATACTCCCACATATCTCAGGAAAAAAAAATGTATCTCATATTGTCTTTGCCTTTTCAGTTTATTTTCTTGGAGATTTCCTTAACTTTTCTACACTTTTTGGTGCATGTTTTATGAATATTATACATTTTCAAATCTCTTCGAAACATTAATAGAAGCCTGCCTTTAAGATTACCTTCCGTTCCCTGCATTATCTCTATTTCTTCCCTGGTCATTTCTTTTTCTATGTATCTTGTCTTCTCTAATTTTTATATTAGACATTTTCTCAACTACCTAATGATTGACATTCAGTATTGAACTAGGGTTCTGTGTGTCAGGGTGGGGTTTGTGGACAGGCGAGCTTCACATTTGGACGATCAGAAGACAGCGAGTGGCCATTACACCAGAGGAGTACTAGATGCAATGAAGCAAACGTAGAGAAGGTCTGCTACGTGAGGTGGATAACATCTGCATATAGAATTTAAATAAATGTTTCTTCCCATCATGGACTTCTCACATTTTCATCCCATATCTTACTCTAGTTCTAAGGATACCTGTTTTTATCACGAGTTCCAAGACTCCATAGGATTCTGTTAGGTTAACATACTTCCTCCTTCACTGGGGCCTCATTTGCACATCTGGGCTTCAGCTTCTCTCACTCTACATAGCAGATGTCCCTGAAGCCTGGACTCAGCCTTTCAGCCTCACCACTGATGTCCACTGTGCCTGCAGTGGACAGTTCGTGTGGGTTCAGACTCACTTTACACTGACAGTGATGCAGCTCAAGCATGTGCAATGTTTTCACATTTTGCCCCACAGTTTCTCATTCCTCGTCGCTGTCAAAAGGTGTCCCTCAGCAAGCACGTGAAAGAAGCTAATGAGTTTATGGGAGTTAATACCTCCACGGACAACATCAGCCAATGGGCGAGGGAGTGAATTGGTCGCTGTTTCTCTCAGTCAGTCCCTGGGTGGACAGTTCACTGTAAACCAACTTCAGAAGATCTGGGCGGGAATGAGCTTCAACCACCCTTGGTGCTGACCTTGGTAACCTCAATAACTCTCTTATACTGGCTTTTTCTCTATCTCCTTCTCCTTGGTCCCTCATTACTGCTCTGTGGATTTCAATCTCGTCTGTCTCTCAGGCTTTATTTTCAGGAACCTGACTCCCGAATAATTCCTCTCCCACTCTCCTCTGTTTTTCTCTGTTTTCTGGGAAACTCTCTCTTATTCTCTCAGTATTGTGGAATTACATTTAGAAACAGTGTTCACTAGCATTTTGGGGTGAACTCAGTAAGGAGATTTTTGACTATATTATTAAATCTATTGATATTTTCTCTCTGCATTTTAAAAATTGCTCTTGAGTTTAGAGTATGCGTTGCTATATACATTTTGATATAGATATATATCATATACCTATAAAAACTGACACCATACATATACACATACAGGATTGGTGTCAGTTTTTTCAGAGAAAATGAAGATATATCATTCACTGTGCCTGATTCAAAAATGGTTGAATACATAAATATACTCTCAATGCTCTTCAGCCAAAGACCACTAGAAATTCACCTGTAATTGAACAAAATAGGATTTATTAACTTGTTATAATGAGGGAGAATGCACGCCATTGGAAATTTTGGATTTTCTCAGTCAGAGGGCATTTGGAAGGACTTAAATGTTCGGTGATTGCGAGGAGGGCTCTAGGAAGTTGGGCTTTGCTCTAGACTGGATGCTGTCAGGATGGGAAGGTGACTCTATGACTAGATATCTCAATAGTTTCTATCTAGAGAGCAGACGGAACGAAGCAAAAGCTCAAGCGACAGTTGGTAATGAAGTAGCAATCACTTGAATTTGCCAGGAAAGTATGATGTTTATTCTTTTTAATTAATGAGTATTGTTATCATCAGATTTTATTTAGACAATATAGTTGTTTTTATCCTTGCTCAGCCCTGATTATGGAGTGGTCTTTAGTTTGTCTTGCTCCATCACCATCATTTCCCTAGGGTTGGTGTTCTGTGAAATTGTTGTGCTCATTAGCACTATATCACAACCTGGCTGCCAAGTGTTGGAAGACTCTTACCAACCCCAAGGCGTTCCTGATAGAGCCATTCCTGTTCCCAGCTGTCAGGAGCTGCTCTTCTCTTTCTCAGCCTTAATGAAAGTTCTTTGCAAACTGTGACGTGATGCAGTTTCCACGCAGGTTTGCTGGGGCAGTACAGATTACTGGTACTAACAAGCTTTAAAGTCTAACACGGCTGAGATTTGAAATCCAGTTTTGCCACTCGCTAAGTATGTCTTCTTTACTACATTGAGCTCTCTCAGGCTGTCTCATCCCAAATAAATGGGGAGAATGATCCTCACAGAACTCTTATTTAAGGTAGTTATCGGTACAGTATAATATGTAAGGTAACTGGAAGACCAACCCCTAATAGGTACATATACAAGATAGGTTATCTTCCCACCCTTTCTCTTCCCCATTTTGATAAGCACATTTCCCTGAAAAGTCATTGTCTATAAAGGGTTGACCTACACCTGAGTGGTCACACCCATCTCCAAAACCTCAGGTAAATCTGCCCCCCACCCCCCGCCTTCTCCACTCCTTTCTTCCTCTTCCTCTCTGACTTACTCATGTGACTCGTTTTCACTCACCTACAGTTAGAAAGCTGAGGCCTATTTCCCCCCCGTAACTCAGGTTTGTGTTACATATGAAATGTTTTGGATTGTTTTTTTCCTTTTTCCTTTCGAAAGCTGGTAATAATTCTGCTGTGCTTGCCACAACGGAAAAATTGATAGACATTTTAAAAGCGGCAAAAACCCAAACATAATCTAAAGTGTTCTCTCAAAATAATGTACTTGTGACAATAATGCATTATATTTAACTTTAAGCATCAATTTCTTGGGCATAATTTTAGCGAATTAAAAAAATTACAAAAGGGTTTGGAAAAATGTGTGTGATCCTGAAGTTATGTGATGGAATTCACAGAGCTCTCACACATACCGAGTTTGCTCGGATGCTTTCGGGCTGCCCTGGAGGCAGACCTCGAGCAAGGATCTGAGTGTAAGCAGTTGACCTGGGAGAGGAAAGAAACACCAGTAAGGGAATGGGTCGTTGAGATGGGAAAGGGAAGACGACTAATAAAGCACATGCTATGAAGCCACTGGGTCTTAATCTCACTGGGAGCCAGTGTAGAACAGATACCTCCACTGGGCTCTCCTGAGACCAGGCAGCTAAGCATTTATTCACTGACTCCCTCCAGTCATTGGCTGAGGGATGTTCCTGAGGGACTTTGTTTCCCAGCACTTACGGGTGGTCATGTACAGGTGGGCAGGTAAATGGGCTTCTGCAGCCAGAGAAGGCACTCGGGTAGGAGGCAGAGAGCACTAAAACAGGAAAGGTGAGGACGTAGGGTTGGGAGCCAAATTGCTACAATGCTGAGCACAGATTTAAATTTGAGTTAGATGTGACTTAACAGAAATATGTATATTTTTTTTTATTTTTAAAGGCAGGTGGCTTTTTCAGGCACGTTTTCAGGGAGCGGCCTAGCTTAGTGAGAAAGACCTAGGGTCTGAAGTCAGGCAGGCTCGTTTCCGGCTTTCTCGTGATGCTTGCGTTGCGTGACTTCTTCGGGCTCTGGTTCCCTTGTGCCGTCTGAAGCCACAGCCAATGTCAGGTGTAGGCATCATGCCCAGCATGGGGTAAGATGCTTGGCAGGCATTCAAGGAACTGTAACCTGTTTTTTTATTTTCTTCTCAGTAAAGAAAAGTTGTTTGGCCCCACTTGCTTTCAGAAAGTTCTTGAGAGAAAACTAAAAGGGAACATGAGGTTTTCGCCTGCCTTGGTTGTTCAGTAGCTTGCCGCTTCTCCAGATGATACAGAGAGGACATCTAGATCATGGGAGTTGACGTGCCCTGGACCGGTGTCTTTTGGGGCCACTGCTGCCAACTGCCATGGGTGGAACCCAACGATTGGGTGGGCCTTCCTTTATTCATCAGTGGTTTCTGATTCTTGAAATCAGAGATGTTATAGTCTTTCACTGAAATCTGTTCTGATCAGGTGGCTCAGTGGTAGCTTCAAACACATCAAACCTAGAGAAACTCTGTCCTCTGGTTGGTGTTTGCTCCTTTGCTGATGGACAGTCACACTCCTGTTTTCCTTCCCTGTCACTTGGTTGAGAGCATCAAGCGTCAGTTAGCCACAGACACCTTCTGTCACTACTCCTGCTACTATGAGCGTGAATATGATTACAATGGATATCACTACTATTGCTACTACTACTACAGAACTGTTACTGCTACTATTATTAAACCGTTACTATTTTGAATGCTATTACTCTTGTTGCTGCCGCTGCTGTCACTGTTACTCCTACTGCTGTTGCGTATCACTACTGCTCCTCACGCTGCTGCGAGCACTAGTACTACAGCCGCTGCTGCTGTAACACTGCCAGTTGGCGTTGTCCTTTAGCAGCGCCTGACAGAGGGATGCCGTAGATACTATATGTGCCTTGTCTGCACGCTTAAAATGCTCATCCTCAAAACGACATCAAGAAGCAGGCACTGGATTGACTCCATCTTAAAGATAAGGATTTTCAGACTGAGAGAAGTTAACTAACGTCCAACAGCGAGAGTTGGTAAAGCGCCAGAATCAGAATTAGAGTGTCGATCTACTCGACACCCATGCTTAACTCTTCATCACTCCCGTCTGCCGCTGGTTTTGAACAGTCCCTCTCACATTTTTTCATTCTTTGCAGAAGGTCAGGCTGCAGGAACGTGAGATAGGAGGACTGAGTATGCTAAGACGGGTGTTGCTGGTATCATTCTATGCAATTTAATACCCACTTAATGGAGAAACTTGGGAATGGGAAAACCATACAATTTACAAGTGTAGTGAATGCACAGTACTGCATTCTCTTGAACAAATCTCTTAACCTCTCTGAACCTCAGATTTCCAGACCCATCAGGCTGAAATAGCAATAACACTGAACTTCCAGAGTAGTTCAGAGGATCAAAAAGGGTGATCTCTGTGAAAGTCTTTTGTAAATTGTAAGCATATTCAATCATAAGCTGTTATGACTCTAATAAATTTTGAGGCTGTGTGATGATTAGACCCCCAAAAATGTTAAGTAAAGCTCATAAATAAATGAAAGTAAGCAGTAGTTTTAAAATAATTATTCTATTTTCTTCTACTTTGTTTGTTGTCCTAAGCTCAATCGTCACATGAGAAATATTTAGGAGAACTGTCGTTTGATGTTCCTGGTGATTATGTGCAGTGTGAGGAGGACTAAATGAGGCAGAAAAAGTGCTGCATCTCTGTTTCTAATTCCTGGCTTCTCTCATCCCTCATCTCACCCACTTCAGTGCCTGAGGGATGAGGTCGGCTCACCCAACACTGTCCTGCTGGCTTCTTCTCCCCCTAGGGGAGGGAAGAAGGCGCAGGCACAGCGCTTTTGACTCTTTACTTTCCCACACTTCCTTGCGTTGAAGAATTTTAGAGCTCACGAAAGATGAGGGAAGAGTAAGGGTCAGAGCTCCTGGTGTTTCTGGCACTTTTCACAAATTAATTATTATTTGTTGAATGAATGAATAAGTAAGCTGTTGGGTTTTTTCTTTAAGAAGGGACTTAATTACCTCTCCTTATATTCAATGATTAAGTACATACATGGCATCTAAAGAATGTAAAATGAAGTAATTTTTTTCAAGTTCGGATCATATCATCCAGTCTATACAGTGTCTATGATTAGAATGGCTCCTATGCTGTCTTCAACCTGTCCCAACCCCACTCTTCAGTGGGCCCGGATCATGTATCATGGACGCTCAGGGCCACCTTACCTGGCCACACTTTCCTCATGGTCAGTAAAGGAACCTTGCTTCTGGAATGTTCCAACTTTTCTCTCCCTGGCCACTTGGAGCACTTAGCCCCTTTGTTCTTCTTCTCAGCATTCCACTTCTAGGTGGGTTATCCACCACCCTGTTCCACTTGGGATGTGGCTGGGGTAGGAAGTGAGAGCTGTAGTCTACTTCATCATATGCAAGATCCAATAAAAATGCCAAGACTGACTTCCTTTTAGCATACCTTTTTGGGGCTAAAGGACTCATTTATTGGCTTCTGTCATAGTTATGTGTATTCCCTTCTCTTCCCCTATTCATCAAACCTAGGTTTTGTCTAATGAAGCATACATATTGAAGGTTGAAGAAATTTGGTGACTAGTGCAAAGTAAGTGTTGGAAAATTAATTGCTCAAAGAAGACATAACAGTGTAGATGAAACTTTAGTAGCGAAGGTTCAAGACATTCAGCTATTCCTATGAAGAGGAAGCTTTCCATCCTGTGTTTCTATCCCCGGAAATGTCTTTCTTTGTCAGTCTGTTTTTTCAGTAATATTTGAGTGATTTTCTGTTTTGTTGAATTTAAATCATAACTGAACAAAATGAAGTGACTTAAACATTTTAGAATAATTGACCACATCATTTTTTTCAGGACAGATGTAATTTCTGTTAGACATGAATCATAAGTGGTCATGGGGCAGGCATATTTGGAGATTTAAATTCAGTTTCCTGATTCTGATCCAAAGACACTGACCTATCACTAGTTGGAGTTTGGCCACCACCAAAATGCTATTTAAGAAGTTCGGAACCTGTACCTCCTACAGTGAATTGACAATGACCTTGACTGGACATGATGGACCAGCTTGTCTATTATAGCTTGCCCCACGATCCCTCTCATATACTTGAGTTTGTCGTAGGAAGTTAGGCCCAGATTTGTCACCATTAAAGTTTGTTTCATGTGTGTTCCAAGCAGATATTTAACCATAGAACTAAAATTATGCATTGGATTTTTGAGCCTCTGCCTATTTTATTTTAATCTGAGATGCAACATGCCTCGATATAATTAGGAAAAATCAGTATAATTAAGGAAAGCATGATTTTATCTCCATTTATTTGGACAATTTATAGCTTAATTAACAATTATATCTTCTCAGCTAAGATGTAATTCATCCTTAGATCTTCTGGCTAGAAAAATAGTTAAGTTTTTTATAGAGAAAGCTAAGAAGATACATGAGCACTTTTAGAATAAAGATTAATGGACAAAACATTTAAGAAAATATTTCTTGCAAGTATCAGCATTTTATCTCATTCCCAAAATTTGAGATTTGGGAGATGCTAGTTTTGAAAAGAAATGTATAAATTTGACATTTGAGGGGAAGCATTTAAGACCTACAAAAATATCTGGGTTTTTTGGTTTTTTTGTTGTTGTTTTTTGTTTGTTTGTTTGTTTGTTTTCATTTTTTTTTTTCTGATCAGAATTAGTTTTACAGATGCAGTTTCACAAGGTAAATTTTGTATGGCGTCCAGACAGTCTCCAGCATGAATTTAGGTCTAACGGGCAAAACTGGTTGTGCATCCTTGCAGTTTTCCCAGTCTATGCATGTTGAGTCACATGTTCAGATTATCTCCTCTGCTGCATCCCCTTTGTTTTCTTAGCTTCTGCTTCCGGCAAACAGAATAGCCAAGTGTCTCTCGTGTGTGCAGCTGCTATGTGGTGCTTCTGATTTCATTCTCAACATTTTATTCACCCAGCTCTCTCACCCCTGAATTATAACCATACCCCTCTGTTGAGTTGTAAATCACAGATGGACTAGTTAAAGGAGCTCCAAATGTAACACAAGACACTTCTCTCCCCTGGCTACCAATTTGTCTTGCACTTTATTAGAAGGCTCCATGATAGGAAATACTCTGAGATGCTGCCGAGGCTTGGGAAGTAGTTGCAGGATGCTAAAAGGCCTGCCTGCCAAGAAATGGACCCGAGAAATAAATGCAATTTTATGACTTGGCTCTGCTGAGAATTTAAAGTGGGAGGCCTTTCTGAAAGTCCTGCATATTTCAGCAGGTAAGAATTTGGCTTCCAGTTATAACTAGAATCAAGAAATGCGTGGGGTCTCAGCAACCTTCTAGCCAAGGCATAGCTTTCTTAAATGATGCTTTTCCCAATTCTAGTTAAATACGACCGATGGTGAGAGCTCACTATCTCCCCAAACATCCTGAATAAGTAGTGTTGGCTAGTCCGTGCTAATAATTAGTAGTAGTAGTACCATAATAACTAACACTTATTGAGTGCTCTCTATTTGTCAGACCTAAGCATTTTGCTTTTATGAAGTTATTTATACACTGAGCAAGGTTCTAATGTAATTTCCAGTTTATAGACAAGCAGACTGAAGCTCACAGATGTCAAGATTTTTACCCAAGGTCGTACAAGGTTAGACTTCTGAGCCTGGTCTCTAAACTATTGCACATTCTTACTTATCAAAGCTGAGCCAGACTTTTCCTCCTTTTCATACTGTCACATCAGTTCTGCATCTCTGCTTTGGATCCATATGGAGCAAGCACATGTATCTTTTTTCCTACTTGTATGCCTGCTGGAAACATTTATAGAACATGTCTAAGCTCCAGGCTCTTTACGTATAGTGCCTACTTTAACTGATAGGATTATTGTATGAAATAGATGTTAATACTTTTATATTGCAGAAAAATAACTTACTTTCTGTGACTCCAGTTCTGTTCGGAGATGACTAATGGCCCTTTTGACTCAAGCTTCATTTAATCTAAAGGAAGGGCTATCGTTGGCACATTAGAAAACATTCATTCCCACATCCCCGTTTGTTAAGCATTTTATTTATTGTCTGGACAACACAGATAAAACCTTGGCTAATCATCTCAGAGTTTATTAATTTTTTCATGCACTTTGTGTATTATTCATTTGGCATTTCATATGTAAACATGCTTTTGCCTGTAACCGTATGTGGAAGACACAGGAAACACCTGATTCCTTTCTATGCTGCAGTTTATAAGATCCTGATATGCAAAATAGTTGTATTTTGAAGACTACAAATTAGTTTTCTCGAGGTGTTTTTGATCAGGGGAGAAAAAAAGAAACACTGCAATCCGTTTGCCACCTCTACCTCCTCTTCCTCAGTCCTAGAAGTTCATTTTGGACCTTGGTGCTGAATCTCTCACATCCTGCCAGTTCCTCTCTCTAGCAGTGAAGTATCTGTACCAGTTTCAAGGCAGTGTTCAGAGGTTGTAAGTCATTTTTCCTACTGCTTTTCTTGGATCTAGTAGGCTCGGTGAGAGGAGTTTCCCCTGAATGCATACTTTACAGTCCCCTCACAGTTGATGGATTTACAGTTTTGTGATGAAAACAGAGCACTCATCTCAGCTACCATTTGTTTGGCGGTTGCACTTTGGAAGAAGATATGTATTTCAAATCATTTAAGGCTTATATTTAACCTAGTTTTGAGTTTGGGGAACTGTAAATTGTTTATATTATAATTAGAATATTGGATTAGCAAACCTGTTAATATTTTAAATATTTTAGTAACTGCTATGTTCAAGAGAAACTGTTGAAACACAGAAAGTGTTGGCGATTCTCTTTTCATAGGACACGGTCATAAAAAATCATTCCTGAGAATGTACTTTGATCTTAATGTTTAGAAACCTAGTGTAGACAACATTTTAGATCATTGTTTCCCCTTTGATGTTCCCTATTATTAACTGACATATGTTTATTTTCCAGTATTCTTCACGAGATCAGAACGGTTCATATGTCTGTCTCCTAGTATATCATGGAGCCTACACATAGTGGATACTTTATCACTTGACGTTTAAAAAAATCGAGTAAGTGCATTCTGAAAAAAGAAGTCAGCTGCAAAGTGAATTTCTGTATGTTGGAGTTCATTTTTCTATTTATCTCCTCGCAAAATATTAGGACGCCCTTTTCCACCCCACCACCCAATCCTTGTAGTCAGAGCATCTCATAAGGTTGGAAATAGCTTACCCTACATAGCACTAAATTATCTTGTGCCAGTGGGAAGTACAAGCTGTATTCCTTCCTTTCTGTTGCCATCCTAAGAGCAATTATTCTAAGCCAGAGTTTCTCAGCCTGTATTTCATAAGCCCCTGTTGTGCCCCAAGTACTGTTCTAGGCACTGAGATCATAATGGTGGATGAAAAATGTAAGATCCTTTTACTTTCGTGGGGCTTATATTCTAGTGGGCAGGTAAGACATCAAACAAGCAAACAAATAAATACGAAGTGTGATTAGGATTATGGAAGGAATATGCAGGTTATACAATAGGTGTGAAGAACTTGAGATGTTCAGGAAAGATTCCTATCAGGAAGAACATTTACTTCCTCTGGGGCTGAAGGAGATGAATAAGCCAGCAAAGAAGGTGAGGGGAAAATATTCTAAATAGAAGGATAAGTGCAAAGGCTGGAGAGAGGAAAGATCTAGGCCTATGAGTCCAGTTTGGCCAATGCGGCTAGAATCCGGTGGTCAAGTGGACTTGTTGCCTATAGTTAGGAATTTCAGTTTTATCTAAGAGCATTTGGGGATCAAGAGCTTATTTGTTTGATGCTATATGGAGAGTAGATGGAAGGAGACAAGTTATTCTATAGTGTTTGGACAAAGCTAACTGTCTTGACTTTCGAAAATGGCAGTGGAGATGAAAAAAAAGTAGAGGGATTCAAGATATTTGTTGCAGATGTAAAGCTATAAGAATTATGATGGATTGATCAGAGGGCAAGGGAAGTGGAAGAGTCAAGGATGACCATGCATCTGGTGGATCAACCAAATGAGAACATCATTGACCTTCTAAGGTCAGAACGAGTGGGACCTGTGAATCACTTCTAGAACATAATGCCATTGACGACCTGATTTGGATTATTTTTCATGACAATGACCAGCTTTTATAAAGAGATAGCAGAGTTTAGGTGTCAAATCATGATATCCCTTTTGGATTTACTTCTGTTCTACATGGATAGCCTCAGACACAGGATGGCTGGATCCCAGAATGTTAGCAGTTTTTGAGCCCAAAGGTTTTCCAGCCCTGATGCTCAGAGTCATGGGTATTGAGGAGGTTTCACGGTCAAGCATAGATACATGGATCGATCCTTGCCATGTGTTGGGACTTGCAAAAGGGCTTTTCCTGCTGGATAAGACATTTGAAAACCACCTAGCCCAAACCACTAACTTTACAGATGAGGAAACCAAAGAACAAATATGTTTACTTGCCCCTGAGTAGGCTCCAGAATCCCTGTCTTCTTTTTTTTGTTTGTTTTGTTTTTTCCTACAAGGATAATAAAACCACTTAGATGATTTAGAAAGCATATTCATATATACCATCTCCCTTAGTTTTCATCCGTATTTGTGAGAAAGATATTATTTCCATGTAGGTGGGCCCACTGATGCTTAAAGAAGTCAAATGGTGTGCAATTTGAGTTTAGCATGCATAGTTGGGACTCAATACTAAGACTTCTTACACCAAACTTAGTCTGTACATCTATTCTCCTAAAATTAAAGGAAAATGGCCTGGATTTTGCCATTCCTCAATTCATTTAAAATTGATGGAGAATTTACCAGGGAAAATTGGATAACATCGTGAATTCAGTTAAAAAAAAAAAACAAAAAAACTCTAGGTACAAATCTTGTCTCTCTTTTAGTTCTGGGAGTATGAGTATGAACAAGTCTCATAAGTATAAGCATCATTTTTCTCATCCATTAGATAGATATCTAATGCATATTTTTGGAAGATTGTTGGAAGAATAAAAGGAGAAAAATAACATATAAAGCCGATGACTAATATAATAATAGCTACTTCACAGGCACTGGCCCTTTGCCATGAGAACACGATTTTGATCTAGACACTATTGTAAAGGCAAATCGGAGTAAATCTCGGAGTTTCTTCATATGAGTAAGAGAGCAGAGCAGTCTAACTGTTCATCACTATTAGTACAAGTACATGAAAAAATGATTACAACCCCCTCTTTCCCTCCATGCCCCATGGTAGCACAAAAGAAGAGAAGAATCAACTCAAACAGGAGGGCTTTAGAAGATCTGGTGGTGCAGGAGGCTGAATTCAAGGAGAGAGGAGAAGGGAAGCACAACCCCTAAGTCAGATGCTTCCTATACATCAGGCACCCACTGAAGGGTTTCATCCATCTTTTGTTTCTTGTTTGTAAAAACAAAGTGAGGCATTGGGTTGTCAGCTGACATTCTTCAGAATCAAACACTTGCCCCATAAAGAGCCTCCCTGACTTTTCCTCTGGAACGAGTCTCTTTATCTTTTCCATGGTGATTGCATTTTCTTTGTAGAACTCTTTGATGCATTAAGTGCAGCAAAAATTAGATGCATCTATGCCTCATCGATCCCAACATACCATGACTCCTTTGAAGGAAATACTTAAATATTTTTTGAGAGTGTGGTGTGTGTGTGTGTGTGTGTGTGTGTGTGTGTGTGCCTAGTCACATATGGACCATGGAGTCAGATGGCCTAGGTTTAAATCTTGATTTCACCTCTTACCAGCTCTGTGTCTTGTTTTAGTTATTTCATCCTCTCCAACCTCCATTTCCTTATCTGTGCAAAGGAACCTACTCCACAGCATTTTTGGTGAAGATTAAATGAATTAGAATATGCACAGCATATGGCACATAGCTCTGAATAAATATTTGTCGTTGTTGTTGTTGTTGTTGTTGTTGTTAGCATTTCACAAGACTTTGTTGTTTATGTTTCTTGAGATGCCCTTCTTCCTCATATAAACCTACCAAATTCCTACTCGTTCTTCCAAACCAACCTTGGGTGTCACCTCCTGAGAGAGGTCATTTCCATCCCCTCTCTTCTCTTTTGGCTCCCAGAGCACCTGCAGTCATTCTTTATGGCATCCCATGTTGTATTGTAAGTTCGAGGGCATTTGGCCTTCAAAAAGGTGATTGGCACAGAGTAGGGAGTCAACAAATAAATCATGGAAGCGTAAATGAATATGGAGGAGGATCTCAGTGAATTTCTTTGAATTGATTTTCATCAAATTGAGGTAAATTGGTTGAGCTAATTGATGAGCAGATACTCCAATAACTGAAAGAGTTTATGAAGTTGGCTCAGAAAAGGTATGTAATTTTTCCTGTTCATGTGCCTTTAAGAGAACTAGTCAGCTAAACCCAAAGCAACAAGGATGCTAATTAACTCTGATTAGAGAATTTATTCTCAGTACTTTGTAGAGGGATAGATAATTGTAATGTTTGTAGTGAACAAATTACTTATTATCTCTTTGAGACATTCCCACTTGGCCAAGAGCTCTTTGATCATGGGGACACATACACACAGGCGATCATGTATTAGTTTTACATATGAAAGCCTTGGGTTCCTTTAATCCTTATGGGACAGAAAGATTTATCAGTGGAAAACAGATCTGAACCCTCCTGACCTCACCTCGACACAGAAATCCTTAATTCTAGTATAACGACAGGCTGGAAAGAGCAAATGCTTTTAACTAACGTCAACACACTCTGGCACTCTTTGTAATTAATCAGGGCAGAAAATTTGCAGACAAGAGAGTAACATAGGCCTCTGCAAGTCATATTCCTGTCTAATCAGCAATAGCACACACTTTTTCTTCACTCCACTTGGCGTTTCAAAAGGACCATCATTTGAAAATGACAACTGCTATTGTTGGGAATCACTGGAAACTTGGTCAGCCTTTGAAGACCTAGTGTTTATTGTTGCAGGCAAGGAATGGTAATGCACTTTGGTTTCAATTAGTTATCCCAAATAATTCCCCCCTAGAAACCACTAAATCCAGTCCTCTTACTGTGACAAAGCCTGTCTGTATTAGATCTATGTATTATTTGATAACAAGAGAGTATAAAAGCATGGAAAAATGATGGCTGAGAATATAAATAAAAAACACAAATGTAAGGGTTGGAGTGCAAAAGGGAATGATTTTATTCGTGCAGGGCTTAAAGTTGATGACTTCACATTCTCAGCACGTGTGACTGCAGCCTCCACTGTAGTGAGAAGCAGTCAGGCTTCTGCCAGAATAGTCCAGATACTTCCATGCTTTTAGCATGAGCTGGTAAATATATCAAAGATGACAGCTTAAGATGAAAGGGGGTTGGCATTTTTAAATGAATTGGAATAATTGAGAATGATTCTCATACTTTTAATTGAGAATTTATTTTTAAGTAGCTTTCCTTACCCAAATCAGGGAAGACGATGAGGTATGATGGGAAATCTCAAACTGAAAGCGACCAGATGTTGTCTTTGAGGAAGTTATTTGACCACCCTGAGCCTCAGGCTCTTATAAAATGAGGACAAAAATGCTTGCTCTGTAGGTTTATTTGGGGGTTACATGAGATTATGCCCATAAAGAATCAGAAAATAGTTGGTACTTAGTAAGTGATGGCGGCTATTATGTTTTTTTATAACCACAAGGTGCTTGCTTACATTTCTTGGTAAGAGATAGTATCTGTGAGAATAGAAAGCAATACACAGGCGAGAAATATTAAAGAAATGGGTATTGTAAAATCAAATGTCTTAAAATATTTAACAAGTGGTATGACATAGACACCAATAAGAATGAATGAAGGCCACATCCTTTGGGAATGGGGGGCTGTCTGTGCCAAGCTTTCACCCTTTGGTTGCTGGATCATGTAGAGATGCTTTTCTGGGCAGTTGGAGGCAGTTAGAAGCTTTAAAGGGTTGGGAAAAGACTTGTAGGAAATGGCTGTTTAACAAGCCACTTGGTTTCTATCACATATAGAAGTATTTCAATACATAAATGACCAGTACAGACACACCAATGCCTCCTGGCTACCAGCTTTGTCTGTAAAGAAACTAGTTGTGAAAACACTTCTGCCCAGTGCTACAGGGATCATGTCTGTGTTACCACTGTATGTAAGCGTGGCTCCATGCAGAGGTGGGGGATGGGCCAGCTTGTGCAGGGCAGGGATCCAGCTCTATTCACCTGAGACCAAATTCTGTTCATAACGAGGCCAGCCTGGGACCCAGATCCAACTCTGCTGTTTTCCTTTTCTGTCAAGTAAAGCCCGTCCTCTGCTGGGCTCTAATACCCTCAACTATGTGGGGCCCTCACAAATCCGGAAGCCCATGTGGTTCAGTCCTGTGGCAGCACCACCTTTAGGAGTCACAGTTCACCATGCACAAGCACTACTGGCATAGGGTGAAGGACCTTGAAGGGGACCCAAATACCCAGTCCGCAATTATCCTTATTAATCCTGTTTCCTCTTACAGTCGCTTTCTTTGTCCGCTTTAGCATTTTTCTCCTATGTCCTCTGGTTGGAGTCTGTGTATGTGTTGTGTGTGTGTGTGTACACATATGAATGCATGCAGGGTAAAAAAAAAGAATCCTCTTCTACCTCGAATATACTTGGCATTTTTTTCATTCTCTCTCTTTCTTTTCAGCACATTATCATTTAACTCATATTAACCTCTGATGAGCAAGAAAGAAGGGAAGAGCATAGTAGGCTAATACTCAAAATGTTTTTTTTTTTTTTTGATTAGTTGGATGAAAAAGGAAGACAGGGTACCGACATGAAAAAAAATATGATTTATTACATACAAAAATGAGGACTTTGGAGTCACTGATCTCTGAGATATCTTCTAGACCTAAGTCTAAGTCAGAATATAATCCATATCCTTACAAAGATGATTGAATGAAATAAATGAAGAAATATAATGTGTTCGTCAATTGGAAAATTTAACATTTTAGGATCTCTTCAATTTGCATCTCCCCAAATCGATGTATAGATTTGATGTAATCCAAATCAAAATTCCAGTGGCCTTCTTTTCTTTAGAAATTGGCAAGCCAACTTTATAATTTTATGATGTGAAAATGTAAAGAACCCATAATGGCCACAGCAATTTTGAAAAAGGACAAAGTTGGATGACTTATATCACGTTATTTCAAGAACTACTAAAAAGCTACAGTGATAAAGACAGTGTGGTAATAGAGTAAGAATAGACATATATAGGTCAATCAAATATAATTCCAAATCCAGAAATAGATCCATACAGTTAAAGATACTAGGGTAAATCAATGGAGAAAAGATATCCTTTTAAAAAAAAATGATGAGGTTATGCCAGTCGTTGGATATCCGAATGAGGGGGGAAAAATCCTTGACCTAAAATTGATTAGAACCATAGACTTAAATGCAAAACCCAAAGCTAGAAGAGAATACCTTGATCTATGGGTAAATAAAGTCTTATTAAATAAGAGATAAAAATCACAAAATCATAAACTTTTTAAAAAGATTAATTGAACTTCATTAAAATTAAAATGTCTGTTCTCTGAAAGGCACTATTCAGATAAGAAAAAACATTAAGCCACAGACTTGAAGAAAATATTATAATACAGATTTCTGACAAAAACTAATGACCTGAATGTTCAGGAACTTTTACAACTCAACAGTAAGAAGATGAATAGCCTATAATAAAAAATGGGCAAAATTTTTGAACTGACACTTCACAAAAGAAGATATGTGAACAGTTAATAAACATATGAAAAGATGTTCAACATCACTAGTTATCAGGAAAATACAAATTAAAACCAAAATGAAACACAGCTACTAATCCACTGAACGTCTGAGATTAATAAGACTGACAAGTGGTGGCAAAAATATGAAGTTACCAGAGTTCTCAACACTGCTGATGAGAGCGTAAAATGGTGTAACCACTTGTGAGAACTGTTTGGCAATTTATTGAAAGATTAAACATGCACTTATCATACAACCTAGAATTCTCCTCCTAGATATTTGCCCTGGAGAAATGCAAGCATAGGTTTACAAAGACTTTACACAAATGTTCACGGCAGCTTTATTAGTAATAGCCCCAAACTAGAAACAGTTCACCAACAGATGAATGGATAAACAAAACTGTAGACTATCCATACAGTGGAATACTATTCAGAAAAAAATAGGAATGAAATGCTACAACATGAATAAAAACTCAAAAACAGTCTGCTAAGGCGAAAAAAGCCTGATGCAAATAGATACATATTCTATAATTTCATTTATGTAAAGTGTTCAGGAAAGATAAATTTATATAGAGAGAAATCAGATTAGTGATTGCCAGAATCTGGCATTAAGAGGGTTAACTGGTAAAGGGAAGGAGGGAAGATTTTGAGGTGATGGAAATGTTCTATATTATGATTATAGCGATGCTTATCTACATGAATCAACTCATCAGACTCTGCCTTTTAACTGTATGTAATTTATAGTTCATCAAGCTGATCTAAAACATTTGAATAAAGAGTGAATAATGAACAAAAACCTTAAAACTGTGTTTTGTTAAATGAAGCGATTTATACGTTATCTGGCAAGTGCCTGGAAATTATTAGGCTCTCAAGATTTCTTTCTTTACCTTCTTATTCCTGCCTACCTCCCACCCTTTCTCCCTTCCTCCCTCCTGCCTCCCTCTTCCCTTCCTTTCGTTCGTTCTTCCTCCATTTATTCCACATTCTGCTTGATAATTCACCAAGTGCTAATCTTTGCTAAGGTGTGAGTGGCCAATAGTATGCCTATGTGTAGTTGCTTTCTGGGGTCTCTTATTGAGGGACTCTTGAGATGGTCTACCCATGGCCTTTGTGAGGGATGGGTCCCTGGGGAAAGAATTTTTTCTGTGTACTAGACTTTGAAAGAAAGCTGTTATTAATTAGCTCAATGTATTCTTGGCTGGGGAAATGTAACCATTTATTTAGTAGAAAAACAAACATAAATCTCCAGATAGGCACTCTGTATTAATCAGACAAGTGGAATTTCAAGCTTTATTTCTCATGTTTAGTCTTTGTTGCTATAGGAGGCAGGGTAGCATTTGTGGAAAGAGCATCACCTTTTAAGTCAAGCAGACCTCCGTTAGAATAATAATACCACTTGTTAGCTATGTGACAGGAAGCTGCTAACTTGCTAACTTTAAATTCTTACTACAATTCGATGTTTGGAAACCAAGCATTAGAGAGAGATATGAGCTAGGCTAAAAGAAGTTCACACTGAAACAAACAGAGAAGTTCAGTCTCCTGGGTGAAACTAGAAACTCATGTTTGGGGCTCTGGCTAGTTAAGGGACATATAACTATACCAATGCAACAGTACCTGGAATCTGCTTTTATTTTTACTTCCTGTTTTATTCTTTAGTGGGTATGGTAATGCAGATACGACCAATACTGAATTATATCTAAGTTAGGTGCAAAATGTAAAACTGTCTTTTTAGTTGCTTTGGGCTCTAGTTACCTGAACTGATAGTTGGAACTAAAGATCCAGAATATATGTTAAAAATTCTCAAACATTACATTCATAAAGCGCTACTTTGTTCCTTTGAAGATGTCTTTACATATATTACTTTGTTTGATTATCAAAAACATTCAATGAGGAAAGACTAAGGATACCATCCATCAATGTTTTAAAAACAAACGAACAGAAGCATAGATGTGCTAAGTGGTTGGTTGTTCAAGATTCATAGCTGGTCATTGGAAAAGGCTGACCCAGAATTCTTGTCTTTGCTATGGCACTTTATCGTTGAGTGACACTGCGTGTTCCCCTCCCCCCGCCGAAAAAAAAAATCTGGTTTTCAGTGTCAACCCTTGTTTCAGTCTTTGTAGTCATCATCTGTGGCCCTTTGGGTAGTGTAGGACGTTTACAGATCTGGGTCATGTGTTAAATGTTAGGTCATCTTTGCTTTCAGATGCAGAAACATCTTTAATTTTGTGCAAGTTTCTTATCACCACTAAATCTCCATTTCTTCATCATTCAAATGAGTTTCTATGAAATAACATATGCATAATTCCTGGCCTGTAATAATCCCCAATAAATGATCGTTCACCTTTTCTTCTCTCCTTTCTCTGCAGTTTTGGCCAGGTTTCATCTTACAAGCAAAGTGATAGTCCGACAGAAGGGGTGATAAAGTCAACAGGGAACCTGCAGGAAAACAGGAGACCTGCCTTGTCTTCGGGTTCTTTGCGAGAGATCTTTGCAGTTTATTAGATAAGTTTCTGCCACTATTGATAATTTCGAGGAATTTTTCAAACTCAAGAATAACTTCTAATTCTCAAAGCAGAGGCTGAGAGAAAATGAGACAACTGATTTATTTTCATTTCTCCATCGAAACATAGCCTCTGTTCATTCTTGCTTTGTCTGCAGAAAGATCTTGCTCTTCTATCCACATAAACATCGACATTTAACTATTGGTTTCTCTCCAGGGAGGGCTTATCAGCATTTCTGAAGGGTCTGGGATATAAGTGTTTATTCCCTCATGTGCTGGAAGGAGTTTTAGAGATTATATGGCACAATTCTTTCATTTTACAGATGAAGAAACTGCAACTTGAGAAGGAGAAATGTCTTAATCAAATGCACCCAGGGAGAAACCGTTTCAGTTCCCCTGAAACTCCTCCTGCAGACTTATTCATTGACACCTTAAGGAAAAACGAAAGTCCCAGAGGTGAATCTTTGACATCATTCAATAAGCCTCCTTAGTAACTTTTTCAAGATGGGAACTTATCCATAAGAAACAAAACTATTTTGAAGAAAAAAGTTTAGAGATAGGAGTTTTCCTTACTTCAAAGAGCTATTTCTATGCACAATTCATTTCCTAAGCAAACCGTTTATGTAATAAAAGAAACCCTAAAAATAAATGCAGAACTTCCTGTGCATTTCCTGGTGAGGGTCAGGTAGGCTATAGAGCCCCCACAATGAGCCAAGCACAGCCTCCCATCAAAGGCTGTTCTACAGAGTAACAAAGCATACATGATTCTCTTTGGTTTTTAATTGGAGAAACTTCTAGACTTTTTTTCATGAGACAGGCTTGCACCCACTTTATTGTATGTGGTCATCAGTGGAGACTGGGAACATGCAGTGGAAACTCCAACAACCCCACATCCTCCCTTCAAGCTTGGTTGGGCAACATCGAAGAATCTAGTATCATCTGACCTTCCCCCTGTTTCCGTCACTTTCATCCCAGCACCCTCATCCCTAATAGTCAACAAGATCTCAGTTCCAAGCCCTCTGCTTCCCTGATAACATCTCGGCTGCATTACAAAAGCATGACTTCTCTTACTTTACTCCTCCCTCTTCTTTCTTCTTTGGGGAGTTTTTCAAGGGTAATTTTGTGTTATAAGTGAATTTTTATTTATGTGGTGACTTAAAAACCCTACGCTTGAATAATGTGTGACTTCAGTGTGCGTGTGTGTCTAAGTGTAAGAGGGTGTGTTTGTGTGTCTGCCTGTGTTTATCTGTGGACCTCTCTGACTTCCAGATTTGTTCCTGTCTCCTATGGAACAATCTTTTTCCAATTTGCCCTGCTCTTTTCAAAATGAGAACAAATGCAACATAATATCCTTTGGGAATAATTAATCCACAGATATTTTGGATACCTCATATTTTTATCAGTGGTGATTGGAGCTGTGAAAAATAAGGATGGACAAGACATTTTTTATGCTACCACAGGGATTACGATTTCATTTCCTGTCCCCCACCATTCGCCAAGTACCCACTATGTTCAAGGTGCGGGGGATATGAGAAAAAAACCCACAAGTCTTGCCTTCAGCCCAGTGACCATTCCATACAAGTACACATCCCAGAGCAGCCAGATGGATGGTTTAGGTTTCTCAAGTCTGAAACGTAATTACCATTCCTTATTTGAAAGCTTTAAAACGTGAGGGAAAGGGCAGCCTCCCTGCCTGCTGGTCATGATGAAAACCCTCACGTGCTGAAGGGACCCGTGAGCAACCTTCCTCCTCAGGAAGCAATGGCTCCCGAGGGCCTGCCAGCATCAGCAGAGATCTGGTCTCATAGATCACTCTTCCAGTGTCGCCCCTGCCTCCCACACCGGCACGCCCGTTTTCCTACCCCCTCGGCGTGTCAGGAGCCCTGTGTCTGCTTTGGTGGTTGAACCGGGCGCCTCTTTTCACGTGGACTTCCGGAAAGAACCTGGTAGTGTGTGGTTTGTCGCAAGTCCTATGGAAAATGCAGCAGTCTTGTTCTTTTTTCTTCTTTAAGTCTTTTGGCCAAAGGACATGGTTGCCCGTGGATCAATTTTACCATGAGAGCATGTCCACCTGCGAAAGCATGGAACGGCAACTTCCCAGCCACGGCCGTCACACCTTCACATCCTGCCACACTGTTGGAGGTTTTAGGGGGCCACTGTGAGAAGCAGGACATAGGAGACAGCCAAACCATTAAAGAAGCCCCTGACCCAAAGGAAGAGCTCTGAACACCGCAGTCAGGCACTTCTCTGGATCGTCCGACCCCCGCCCACCTCCCATCTCGTTCTTTACTTCTCCCCTTGCCCTCCAGACTGCGCGCAGTTCGAATTTCCTCCATCATGTTTTTCTCGGTGCTAGGAGATCTTACCTATGTGGACTGCCTCCCGCAGGCTAACCCCAAATTGTTCATCGTGATTCTCTTTGTACCTTTTTTGTTAGCAAGCTTTATAGAACCTTCCGGATGAGATGAATATGGCTCCTCGGTGTTCCATAACCCTTTGTTCTTCCTCCTATATAAAATTTAATTCGACCCAGTTAAAACAGTTGCTGATTTTTCCTTGTAACCTCCTAATGCCAGAGACCCCATTCCCAGTACAGAACTCAGGAAGTTAGATAGATAGGCACAGAAGGAAGATAAGATATTAGAAAATATCCTGGGTTGTACAATTAGAGTCTGAGTGATCTTGGGGAGATTCCTTAATGTCTCCAAGTATGCTTCCTTGTTTTTAAAATGCTGGTGGCACCACCTTCCCTGTAGGACTGTTGTAAAAACTTCAGGAAGTGATGGATATGTTTATGGCACAATCGTGGTGATAATTTCATAGCTTTATACTTATCTCCAAACTCATCAAGTTGTATGCGTCAAATACAGACCGCTTTTTGTATGTCAGTCATACCTCAATAAAGTGGTTTAAAAAAGATTAGAAAGAGATCATGAACACAACATACTTGATAGATGTTATTTATAAACCTTTAAAGCAATTTGCAAAGGATGGGCAGCACCGGTTTTAAAGAGTGTACCTTGCCTTCCACAGAGGTAAAGGAAACAAGATCCTCAAATACGGGCATAATGAAAGCTAATCAAGTCTTACAAAAATAAGTACTCATTTTTATAAATACTTCTGGAGCATCTACTGAGGGCCCACATACAATGTGCTTACATGAATGATCTCATCACTTCTCACAATTACTTTACGAGATAGGAATTAATATCTCCATTTCTATGCATGAGAAAGCAGAGTCTCAGGGAGAGAGTGTAACTTTCCCAAAGCCACAAAAGTCGTAGACTAAGAATTTGAACCCATAATTGTCTAGTTTGCTGTTTCTTAATCGAGTGATTTTTACCAGCCCCCTCCCAAGGGACCTGTGGCAATATCTGCAGACATTTTTTATTGTCACAAACTGGGGAAGGAGGTGCTGCTAGTATGTGGACAGAGGCCAGGGATGCTGCTAGACATCCTACGATACATAGGACAGAGAATTATCCAGCCCCAAATGTCAGCAGTGCTGAGATTGAGAAACCCTGGTCTAGCCTCACTGCATCAAGGTTTTCCTACTGTCATCCCAAAGATGAAATGATATTTTATTAATATGGCATGGATGATATAGAGTCCTATACGAGGCCTGCGCCATTTCCGAAAGAGCTCTGTGCCAATAAACTCAATCTGTGCCCTATAAAAAATGATGGGATAAAAATGATCGTCTAGACATTTACACATTGAACAACCGTATTGTAGCTTTAGCCTGCTTATGGTTCAAAAACTCCACACCCAGGAGTCTTGGCAATGGGATGGATACAGAGTGTTGGAAGCAAAGGGAATGCAGGCAGAGGTTACTTCCACCCCCTGCTCTACTTAGTAGCCGTTGTGTCCTTGGGAAATTTAACTGATATCTCAGGATCCATTTTCTAAATCTGCAAAATGGGAATATTAATGCCTGACTCAAAGAGTTGATGTGAGGATTGTGCGAAACAACGTAGAGTGTTTAATTAGCAAAGGATATGGCACATAGGAATGTTCCGTGTTCCCCCCAAATGAACTTCTACTTTGAATATTGTTCTTTGCCTCTTCCTCTGTCACATGTAAATGGCAAAAACTGGATTCATACCCAGTGTTGACTCTAAAGCTTGTGCTTTTCTACCTGTCCTGCCACCTTCCTGGCACTCACCTTTACCTGAGAGGGTCGGTGTCTTTGGAGTTGACAAAGCCAACCTTCCTACCCACCCTGTCCCTTAACAGAAAGGTGACAAATTGACGCTTTACTTGAGTTATGTTCTCTTACATTCTTTTCCTCACTGTCCCCTCTAACCCTCTCTGTCCCCTCTAATCCTCTTTCCTCTGGCTGCAGAGTGGAGACTTCTCTGGTTACAGTGGGTGGGCAGAATGTGGCACCAATAGTCAGAAAGGATGCTGAGGTCATTTAGTCTCTCTGGTCATCTTCATACTATACCTGGTCAGTCTTCGCATGTTAGGTACTTAATTGAGCAAAATGCCACTTGTCCAACACCGCCAACATGCCACCAACTTTGCTAAGCACTTTATATGCTTCATTCTATTTTATCAAGGTGCCTAACAAGATAGTCAATAAATGTTTGTTAAATGAATAAGTCGTGCAATAATCTTATGAAGTCAGAACCACACATCTATATTATACAGAGACTCAGAGAGGCTAAGTAACATGCTGAGGGTCACACAAGACCTATGGGGAAGGACCAGCACTAGGAACCCAGTTGTCTAACTCCAAAGTCCACATTCTTAACCAGGACAAAATACCACTGCATAAAGAGCAGGAGAGGGCACACACTAACCAGGACCTATTGGCAGGAAGAGTCATTCCCAGTGCTGGCTGTAGGTAGCGCCCCACTTTCTCTGACTCATGAAAACATCTCCTTCATACATTCAGTGATTCACCTGGAACTCATTGAATTTCTGCATAATTCCAGGTATTGTGCTGGTCTTTATAAGAGTGAGAAAAACAGAATAAAACTCCTAACCACATAGAGTGTACACACCCATGAGGTGAGAGGTGATGATCCTTGAACAAAGAAACAAATTAAATACACAATTGCTGAGTGTTACCAAACTGAGGAATAGGCTAGCAGAGAGAGAAGAAAGGTTTGTGGGAAAGGCTCACAGAGCAGGGGCTGTTTAAACAGACTGAAAACAGGGAGTCAAGCATGAAGAGGTTCCAGGAAGTGTGTTCCAGGCTGAAGGAGCGAAGGCCTTATGGCTTTTGGAAAGATTTCGCAGGTTTAAGGAAGCAAAAGAAGCCTGGAGTGTTGCGGACAAAGGAAGCGTACAAATGCGTGAAAATGACATTGTTCTGACTTTTTCTGAAGTCATAGATGAGGGATAACTTCATGGCTCTCAAACTGGAGCACTTTATCATGAGTAAGTGTCGTGGGTTGAACTGTTTTCCCCAAATAAACCTAAGTCCTGGTGCCCGTAAATGTAACCTTATTTCGAAATTGGTCTTTGCAAATATAATTAAGATGTAAATTAATATGAGATCATACTGGAGTAGGGTGAGCCTTAATCCAATATGACTGATGTCCTTGTAAGAAGAGAAGAGACATAGAGATAGACACGTCCAGAGAAAAGAAGGCCATGTGAAGGCACAGATGGGAGACAGCCATGTGATGATGGAGGCTGAGAATAGAGTTATGTAGCTGCAGATCAAGGAGTGCCAAGGATTGCCAGCCATCGCCTGAAGCTAAGGGAGAGAGAATGGTTCTGCCAATGCCTGAATTTTAGACTGCTAGCCTCCTGTGGACGAATACATTTCTGTTATGTTAACCCACCCAGTTTATTGTAGTATATTAAGGCAGCCCTAGGAAACAAGAACAGTAACTCATTATTTGCAATGATTCTTAAAGTTGATCACGATCTACTGAACTGAGAACCCCTACTCGTGAATCAACCATGTCAGAGATGTTGGGGGGGGCTCCTCCTGGATCCCTCAGCTGTTGACAGCGGGATCCCACCTTTTGACCACAGCACCTGTACACTGCCCTCTCTTCCAGAAAGCTCCACATACTCCTTCTCCAAACTAGACTTTGTCAGAAGGCATGATGCCTTGAAGAAGGGCAGCCACACGAACCTGGTAGCCACATAAGCAGTGGGCAGGCCCGCATTTGCAGCCCGGCCTCAACCCTGGTGGTAGCATGAGCCAAGGAGTCGGCCCAGCTGAAGGCACTCTCGCTGCCTAAGCTTGTCGGTATCATGGCTTCTTTCACTCCAGAAGGGTCATTCCCAGGTCCTCCCATGGCCTGCAGTTGAGAAAAGGGGGGAAATGGGGTTGTACAGACTGCATCCTCTCTGTGGGGAGGTTTGGATTACCCTAACATGGACTTCAAATAATTAAGGGGAAAAAAATAAAGTTTCGTTTGTCCCACAGTGTTTCTTTGCTTAAACAAGTGTTCCTCATTAACTAGGTTTTTTTTCCACCCTGAGTAGCAATCAGCTCTTCTTACTAGCACAAAGTTCTTTGTCTAAAGAATCGTTTTAAACAATTGAAAGGGAATATGTTTTAAGACTAGCGCTGAATTCGCTGTTGGCAGGAGAGTCTTTCAGGATGCTAATGGCAGGCATGGGTCCAGATGGATCGTGATCTGCATGAGCTGGTTACCTTTCTGAGGGCAATCGTTCCTAATTCATGGAGTTATTATCCAGATACAGTGAAATAACGTATATGTGGTTCTCAGAAGTGTCAGCCCTTCTTAAGCACTTAGTCAAATACCCTTGTTACTTTATAGATTGATGGCGGCCTAGCTGTTCATTCAGGAACTGGGACCTGGTGAGAATGGCTTGTTAGCATCCAAGATATTTCCTAGAGTACGTTGCCTGAAGAGGCACAGGGTACCTGAATGTTTTCTAGTGTGCCCCACGAGGCCATATAGATTTTTTTTGGTGGCAGAAAACAAGTAGGAGGATATTCATTTGGATTTCTCTGGCAATTTCCTGCTTCCCGAGGAAGCTGCCAGTGTGATGAGGTCTGAGACATTACCCTACTTGCCAGCTAACAAATTAATCTGCCACGGTTTCATGCGTGTTGGCAGAAGACATGACATTCCTAGGTCAGTGACAAAGGACCTTGTTACTCCTAGCACAGCAGCCAGCATGAGCTTCAGGTTTGTGTCAGCAGCTACCCTTGCCCTAGTTTTCACAGGGCGGTGCAAAGAGGGCCAGCTGACACATGCACAGATTGTAGGGCACAGAAGAGGAACCATAAGCTTAGCGAAGCTTAATCTTTAATGTGGGACAGCAGTGCCTGCCCATTGCTCCAAGGAGAGATATTGTGCCTTCCAAGCCCGTTTGCTATACATCCTTAAAGAGATGGTACATAACAAAAGCAGTCAGTACCTCTGCCCGCAAGATATGCAGGAATGTGTAAGACTTGTGGAAAATGGTCTACCTATTTCTATTTTGCGTTAAAATCACAAGGCACTAGTAGTAGTTTAGAAACTGTCCCATGCCAGTTAGCTCTCCTCCCTTTTTCTCAGCTCCTTTCCTGCTTTTAATTCACAGACAGGAGTATCATGGAAAGAACAATCTTTGGAAATTGGTATAGCTGGGGTTGCTGGTGTTAAAATCTTGATCTGCTTCTGATTCATTATGGAAACTTGGGCAAGTGACTTACTGTCCCCGAGCCTCAATCTTTTCATCTGTGAAGTGGGGATAAGAATGCCTACCTCACACGGTGAAGAGGTTTTGCACATAATAGGTACTTAAAGAATACTGCCTGTATTTATTTGAATTGGCAAGTGATTGCATTCTTGCCATGAGTCAGTTGAGAGGTACATAAACTTTATTTGAGTGTTTTTCATTTTGCCTCTACTAGTCTAATGCGAAACACTCTCCACACTCCCACCCTGCTCCTCCCTAACTTAACGTCTGCCTCATCTTCACTTCACTTCAAATTTTTTCTCATAGCTGCTGCCTTTACAATGTAGGCAAGCTATAGCTCGCTGTCAGCACCTCTTCCTCCTTCCCTCCCAGTGACTGTTGTCTTTCTTCACTCCAAATGGGCCTTGGCCTGCCTCTGGAGGGGCGGATGGGGTAGGAGGGAGGTGATCAGACATTCTCCTCCATGCTTGGCTCTCAGATTCTACTTAGCCGAATTCCTCCCAGTGGCCTCACTTCTGCTTTGCTAATTTCTATTGTTTTTGTTTTCCCAGGCAGGGAAAACAAACTAAACCCTTGACTCAAGAAGAGTGAGAGGGCTGCTGATAAGCAGGGCTCTGATTCTACCCACATCCTAATGAGTGGACCTGCCCGATGAGAGGAGCATCCGCCTCCTCAGGTTCCTTATCGCCATCCTGGTGGGGGACTGCACACGGAGAGAATGGTGCAGCTCCTCACACCAAAATCTCTTTTCTGATATTTAGCTGATCTGTAGTGTCAGATTCTTTTTTATGATGACTTCTGAGTACTGGTAGTGATGAGGAAAATGTGTGTTCATTCAAACAAAACTAATCATCATTTATCCGTCCATCCATCTATCTATCTACCTACCTACCTACCTACCTACCTACCTACCTACCTATCTTTGTATTGGATAGTAGATATTCTATTTAAGATGACCTAAATGTTACTGATTGAAACTGGCACTGTGGATTAATGTCTGTATTGTTCTTTTTTTTTTTTTTTTTTTTCTGATGGAGAGAATCTGTACAGTTCAAAGTTTTATGGATAGTAATTAGTTTCCAACTTCTAGAAAATTCTGGTATTTGTGACATATACTATTCTTCCACACATGTAGAATACTTGTAATATGAGTTTAAGATCAGTACTGACAAATGTTCACTGACCATTTAGAGTTTTGGTATTAGAACATTAGCAGTCTCATTCAGAAACTTTTATTAACTGGAAGCTTTTATTTCTCACTTCCAGAGAAAGTTTAATTTTGTTTAAAGAAAAAATAGAAAGCTGCTCTGAGGCCAGGGTATTTCTCTTCTCTTCTCTCTCTCTCTCTCTTTAATGAAAACAGGAGACATGATGATGGATCCCATGTCACCATGCATTCTCAAGAGAAGAGGCAACACCAGGAAATGCAAGCAAGCAGGCACTGGGCAAGTGAGAGCCTTGACAAAAGGGGAAGAGCCACTGCAGAAAGGCGGACTGGAAGAACAAAAGGCATGGCCCAGTCCTGCAGGGGGTCCCGCCTTTATAAGGATAGTACGAGGCAGCGGGTGCTGGGGCCCAGGGTAGGACAGGGCAGAAACCTCGTTTCCCAAGCAGAGTCTCTGAGCAGAGCCAAATAATCGAGTATTTAACTGAAGGCTCCTTAAATCCCTCTTCCAATGAGTCTGAAGTGGTCCCAGAGCCTGAAGTGGCCTGCATTACACAAAGAGAAGGTGTGAGGGTAATGGGTGCCTGTAGAGATCTACCCTGAGGTCCTGGAAAATTGTGAAAGAATTATTTCCATGTATTCTTCTTTATTGAATAACATATAGACATAGATTTTTAGCCCCAAGCATACAAACAAAATGGGCTGTTGGTAACTTATCGAAATATTTCATTTCTTGAAAACTTCTATATGAGGTTGAGATATATTTGTTAAGTTAGACATTCTATCTAATCTTAAATAATGGACAGGCATAATAATACTTGCTGAAGGAATGAAAGAATGAAGAACAGGACCAAACTATAGGAGAATGTCACAATCCACTCTTATCTTCAGTCCAACAGATCTTAATCATCTGGGTCATTTCCTACTGGGGGAAGAGAGGCCCTCTTCCTTCCTCTTTAGTCATCCAGGGTCCTTGGTTCAGTGTTCTTCCTATCACCTGTCCTTCCTCCCACCCCTTTTTATTGAAATGTGTCCTCAAAAAAGACAATTATTGATCAGTTATGTCTTAGTGTGATTGTGAGTCACTGATTCTGCAGCCTTAGGTGCACTTACTTCATTTCTTACCAAGAGCAAAAGACTATCTCAAGGATTGGATGTCAGGAGGCAAAATTGGGTAGAAAAACTGAAGGTGACCTCTAACCAATAGTCAGCTAGGAACCGGGGCGTCTTCCTGGCTCCCCTAAAATTTTTCTCTTCTTTGTCTACCCTCAGACACTTTTTGAGGGGGCCTAAATTTTTACATTTGCAAAATACGTTGGTTATATCAACCTCAGGTGGTTTTAGAGAATAAAACGGCAAAAAGCAAACATCTGTATAGAAAACACTGAGTATAGTTCTTGGCACATGATAAATGCTCAAAATGAGAGTTATTGTTATTGCTATTATCACCATCAATATTAGGGGCTAGGTTAAAAGGATGAAAATAATCGTGCAGTGAGACTTTCTAAACATATAAAATTTTATTTTAAAGGTTGAGAAAAGACATGTCTTCACTACATTGAAATACATTAAAGATTGCATATAAAATATGACTGAATATAAGTGTATGCTTTAAAGATCACAGAGAACCTTGACGATAAAACAATTCCTTTAAGAAACACTGAGTATGAAGTGAGAAAGCATTAACCTGGGTGTCCGAACAGTAGGGAGGCAATCCTCACACATAGAAAGATTCACACTTGGGAAACCCACCTTCTGAATGTGAGGACACTATTTTCTCCCCGACTTTCATGCCAGAATTTAAGTTCTTTTGAAGACAGGTGTATCCAGTTCAGACTGGGGTTCAAAGACCACAACATAAGAAACACTGAAGAGCTGGGGCTGTTCAGGTTTCTAATTTGTGGGTGGACATGTCAGAACTTCTCACCAGCTGTAGGATGGCCAGGTCCTGCAAACATTCCTGCTGAGATTTAGGTAGCCGGAAGTTTAGTTGGCATTTACATGAGCTGAAAGGAAAGATTCAGGTGAGTAAGGAATAGCCTGAGTGTTAGAGAAGGGCCTCTCTCATACACTCCTCTCAAATGTTTACTGACCACTGCTGGGTCCTCCCTCCTCTTTACCCACCGAGGAGAGAGCAGCGACGACCCATATTCTGCCACTAAGGTACTCATGGTTTAATAAGAGTCACATTCACAATAATCCATGCTGCACATACTACTCAAGTTAGGTGCAAAGGGTTATGGAAGCACAGTGCATGGAGGTGCTTAAATTGCTAGGGATTTGGGCAAATCTCCTTAAAAGAAATTGTTATAGACTGAAAGTTTGTGTCCCCCCAAAATTCACATGTTGGAACCCTAACTCCTAATGTGATGGTCTTTGAAGGTGGGACCTTTGGGAGGTGATTAGGTTTCGATGAGGCCATGAGGCCAGGGGCCCCATAATGGGATTCATATCTTCGTAGGAAGAGGAAGAGACACCAGAGCGTTCTTTCTCTGTCATGTGAGGGACATAATCAGAAGGTGGCAAGCCAGGAGGAGGGCTCTCACCAAGAACCGACTCTTCTGGCACCTTGAGCTTGGACTTTCCAGCCTCCAGAACTGCGAAATGTGTGTTGTTTAGGCCACCCAGTCTGTGGTACTTTGCTATAGTAGCCCAAGCTGACTAAGATAGGGGTGACATTTGGTTTTACTCTTTTAAGGATGCATATGAGTTGAATAGGCAAGGAGAAATATTTTTAGCAGAGGGAACAATATATGGAAGGGACAAGCACAGCATGGACACCACATCTGACCTTTTTTTTTCTCTTTGTGACTGGCCTGTATAGTGAGAAGAAAGAAGGATAACAGGGTACCAGTAGTGAAGGGTTTCTGTGCCAAACTGAGGAGTTTGGCTTTAACGTATGGGCAAAGTAGTGGGTTTCTCCCAACCAAGTCACACTTCCTAGTTCGCTACTTCTGCATCCTGCCCTTCCTCTCTCATAGAAAGTTACAGTAGGGTATGCTGCATGCTAGTTTTTTTATTTGTCTCTTCCACTACACAGAGAATTCCTTGAGGTCACAGATTCTGTTTTTGTTTTTTGTTTTTTCTTCTTTGTGTGTTGTGGGGGGAGACCCCATACCGTGCCTAACATACAGTAGGAGCTCAATAAATAACTAGTCAATAAGTATTCAGATTAGGCCATTGAAGTGTCTTTTCGACCGGGGCCTGGGTATTGTTGAGAGAAGAGCTCTCTAGGTAGTGAGAAGAACAGGAATGAAGGCCGTAAGGCCTGGCAGAAAACGGAAGAGAGTTACAAAAGTGAGTGGGATATAAGGAGAATGGAGAGAAGTTTAGAGATTGAGGACTTGAATGCCTTGTTTGGAAATGCATTGACTCCTCGTTCTTCTTTTGCTTCAAAAAGTCCCTAACAGCAAACAATGATTGTGGCAGGTGGGCTCGTAGATGGTCCCCAATGATCCCCATCTCCTGGTACTCACATCCTTGTGTAATCCCTCCCACCAAGTGTGGGCAGGACCAGTGACTTGCTTCCAGCCAACAGAATGCGGCTGGAACAAAGGTGGTGGAATGTCTCTTCCAAGATCAGATTATAGAAGATTGTGATTTCTGTCTTGCGTTCTCTCTCTTTCTCTGACTCACTTTCTTGCCCTGATAAAACAAACTACCCTGTTGTGAGCTGCCCTAGTGGTGAGCCCACATGACAAGGTACTAGAATCACTGAAGGAATTAAGGCCATTAGTTCAATAATACTCCAGAACTAAATTCTGCCAGCCACATGAGCTTGGAAGCTAATCCCTCTCCAGTTGAACTTTCAGATGAGATCCCAGCCCTGGCTGGCACCTCGATTGCAGCTGTGAGAGACCCTGAAGCAGAGGGTCCAGCTAAGCTGTGCCTGGATTCTTGATCCATAGAAACCGTGAGATAAAAAACGAATGTTGTTTTAAGTCACTGTTTGTGGTAATTTGTTATGTAGCAATGGATAACGAATCCAGTAATGTTCCAAGGCCCACTGAGACAGAAAGGAGTATGTGGGTGGGAGAGAAGCCCCAGTGTGGCCTTGCCATTGGCCAGCTGCTTTCCCAGAGCATCGAGCCTAAGAAGGTTCTGAGTATGGCCCTGCTGTGACGTTAGTATAGACCCACAGCAGACAACTCTGGCTTGGTGGAACTTGGGAAAGAAGCTTCTCCTAGAAAGACTCAGTGAATCCAAATCTTTCCCCAGTTCTCACGATCCCTAACAGGAACATCCTGTGGAATCTTCTGGGATCATGTTGAAATGGAAGCGCATACTTAATTTCAGCCAATATTACAAAGAACAACTGCTATCAACACAACCTAGGGAGTTGAAGCAAGGACTTGGCAGGCCAGACAAAAGGAAAAGTTTAAGAAACAATGTCATAGGGCTCATTCAGAAAATCTGTTTTCCACTGAGTGTTTTCTTGGGTCTGAAGGAGTGTGAGGAGAAACGCTGCCAACAGCAGTTGTCTTTTCTCTTTTCTGTTCAGGTTCTGAAGTTCAGCTGAAGGAATCACTCAGGATTCCACTTGCTATGTCATGTGCATTGCACTTTAAAGAAAACCAAAAACCTAGTGAATGCCAAATATTTCTTCTTGATTCTCCCTTTAAGGCACCTCTGAACTTGCCTAAAACATTGAGATTATTTCTCCAAACATGTTCAGTGGGTATTTTATCATTTTAATCAGGATTCATTTAGAGTTTTAGTGTTTGAATTTTGTTCCAAGTGAAGTATTTGGATCTGAAGCAGTGCTTTAGGGGCACTATAAATGCTGAGATCTCCAAACCACATGTACGCAATTGCTTTTATCTCTTTTATATATTAGGGTTCTAGGTAACATTACATTTGAAAAGCACAAAATGAGGCCCAGTGAGAAAATAATGAAAAATCTTAAAGTGTCCCAAAACTCACTGATTCTGAACATCTGCAAAAGATGCTGACCATCTACACCATAAACAGGTTATATTCATTTTCACATTTAAAATATATTTAATAATATAATTTATTGAGTAATTACCTCATATCAGGTACCTGGGTGAATTTCTTTCAAGCATCAACATGTCATTCATTCAACATAAACATCTTCTTAGCCCCTAGCAGAGAATAAAAAGGGCTCTCAAAAAAGACAACCAAGACATCTTGATCCCTGCTCTTCAGGATCTAGTCATGAGGCAGGTGACATGGTGACACTGACCAGTATGATGTACTATAAGGCTCGTGGCAGTCTTCAGTTTGCCAGGGACCGCTCTGGTTAACTGGAATAATTAAAAGCCCCCTCTATCACTCTTACAAAGGTCCTACTTTAGAAAATAAATTATATAGTTCAGCCTACTTTGGGCTAATTTGCCAAAAGTCATATGTGTGTAAAAAGAAGTGCCTTTTGGTAAACTTAACCACATTTTCTCTTTCCATTTAATGTAAACAAAAGTTGTTCATCAACATTTATATGTTCAATTTATATATTGTTACTTAGGTTACATCCTAGGGTTACATCTACATACTGTGCTATAAATATTGGCAATTTTCTAATTCTCTTGACCAATATGTAAGATTAGTCTTCCCCAGGTCAGGGGAAAATGATCTTTAGTTGACTCACTTCTTCCAGCTCTGACCGTTTCCCAGTTGCCATGGATAATATGCACCCATTGGAAAACATAAATATATCTGCTTTCCTATATGGAGATGATGACTATTGTGAATTTCTGGGGAGGGAAACTACCACCCACACTGTACTTTCTTTTACTTTTCACTCCTCCGAGGAATAATTGTGAATCAGAATAGCTATATGGAAATCAGAGCTGAAATAGTCTATAAATCACACTTGTCATCATTTCCCCAAACTGTAGTTGATTTATGATACACCCTAATGCCTTATTGCTATGGCCACACCATTCTCGTGATATGAAATCACATACACCCACCATCAGGGACTACTTACAGTCTATAAAAAGGGAGAAATAAAAACAAAACAGAATCAAAGTTGGAGAGCATTGAGTCATGTATGGGATGCAAACACATTAGTAGAAAATCTGGGGGATGCTGGAAATAAATGTTTACACCATGGAGAGCAAGGGGGAACTATCATTTGGTCAACATTGGATTATCTTGACTAATGAAGAATGGGGAGGCATGCACATGCTGAAATAACTGAATGCGTGTCTCTAAGTACAAAGATGCTCCCATGACCTCATCCTCATGCACTCAGAATTGGTTAATTCTTAGCAGACGAATGGTCAAGATCAACTCCCATTCAAAGCTGGGCGAAGGTTTCCCAGTCATATCAGTAGTAGAACGTGTTGGGGGAAAATCTAAGCTCATGGCCAGGGAAAGGAAGAAGACTAGAGGAAGTGGGGCTGACTGTGGTTCTCTTTGATCCTTATCTAAGCTAGACACTGGAGATCTGGGGAGAAACTTGGGGAACTGCCCCATATCCATGTCCACCAGATTAAAATTGCGGAGCTAGGATTCAACTTCCAGCATCCACCAGCATTAGCCCGAGAACATATTTCTTCTGATGAGTCAATATTTAGGCTTGCTCTCAGTGGACTGGCCTTCATGGAAAAAAAAATCTCTAAGTCCCATTTGTTCCAGAAATCTGTCTGGGATAATTTTCTAAACTATTTCAACAAAGAGAAACAGTCGATGATGAAGTCACGGGGGAAGCTAATGTGAGTAATTGTCCTCCTTTTGAGCTGCCACGAATTTTCTCTCCTCCAGGGCACGTCCAGAATCAGCTAAAACCCATCAAAGCAGTGTGGGGAATGGGCAGGGACAGAGAGAGAGGTATCTGGACCGTCATCGCCTTTGCCAGGGCAGCTCTGAGAGTCTCTGCCAGCAGCCTGTCTTTTCCAATTGTAAATGATTTCACTGGTGCTGGTTATTGGGAGATGGTTCCACACTTGTGGGTCTTTTTCCTTCACATGTTCTACCACTTAATTCATTTCATTTTGCCTAGTTTCTTGTCATCACTTTAGAAATGGAGCACAATATCTTGGTCAGATGGACTAGAATTCAAGTCCTAGCTCTGTTGTAAACTCTGAGACCTTGATCAACTTATGTAATCTCTCTGAGTCTGAATTCTCTAACTTGTAAAATGGATATAATAATAGCTACATTGTTAAGTGCTTATGAGGTAAATGAATATAAGTAACCTGGCATATAGTAAGCACTTATTATGCCTATGCATACGTGTGTGTGTGAGAGAGTGTGAGGGTTCTCCAGAGAAACAGAACCAATGAGATGCATATATCTGTCTGTCTGTCTGTGTATCTTTCTTTATCTGTCTATCTAATCCATCAGAAGAGAGATTCATTTTAAGGAATTGGCCCATGCAATTGTAGAGGTTTGGTAGGTCTTAATCTGCAGGATAGGCTGGCAGGCTAAAGACACAGGAAGAGTTGCCCTTCCAGTCCAAAGACAGCCTGCTGGCGGAATCCCTTCTTGCTTGGGGAAGGTCAGTCTTGCTTCTATTAATGCCTTCAACTGATTGGATGAGACCCACCACATTATGGAGTATAATCTACTTTACTCAAAGTCCACCAATTTAAATAGTTAATCTCACCCGATAAATACCTTCACAGAAACATCCAGAATAATGTTTGACCAAATGTTTGGCACAGCCAAGTTGGCACATAAAGTTAACTATCACAGTGTGTATATGTTTAAAATTGGAATCTATGTAGCTCCTTATATGCATCAAATAATTATATGCATCAAATAATTATAGGCAGTATAGACTTCCTAATACCTTTTGAGTAGTCACTGACTTTATGTGGAAAAAAATTAGTTCAATAATTTTTGCTGGTCATTCCAGATCCCACATTTTGGATCTTTCAAAATTTATTCCACTCTAGCTGTCTATGCCAAATCTTGAGGTAAGCAAAAACTCCTCTCTCAGGCTGACCTGAAGCAAATCTTCTGGGGAGAAAAAAATAAAGCATGTCTAGGCAAGATAGATGCCGAAAAGAAAGGAATTCCAGTCACTCTCACGTCAAAGAGACATGTGACCCCTCCTGGAACTGTAACTCCTCATTTTGGCTTCAGTGGCACCACACCACAGCTTTGATGGAAAGACCATTTAGCTTTGTCAGTTCCTTGAGGTCTATGGGTCTTCTCGGTGTGGGCAGTGAGCTGTTCACTCTATTACCACCCAAACCACATGGAGCACATTTTGCACTCACGGCAATCTTCAGACCCCCTTGAAATGAGCCTTTTACACATATTAAAATGGGCTCCATCAAAAGGACTCTTGGATCCTCAGATGGCGTCACTAACTGTGCAGACCTGTGGAGCGAGCAACTGTGGTTCATGAGGCTCCCTTTCCATCGCTTGCCTCTTGGCTTTCGAGACACTAGTCTTGGCTTCCCCACTTGTCTCTCGCAGATGTGGTGTCTTTTGGTGTCACTGAGTTACGTATGGCTTTGGCCACAACCTTAAGCTGCCTCCACAGAAGAATATGTTTGAGAAAATGCTATGCGTCCTTGGTCCTCTCCCTGCTTATGGCTCTTCATTTTCTTCTTGATGCTAACAACCATCCTAGAAGATAAAACTGCTGTGAAATGAGATAGGACGAGTTAGATGTATCAGTCCTTAGATATTTTAAGTTATTTTAAGGCAGTTTTTCCAGATTGACCACATTGCCATGGTTTCCTCTGTGTAGAAGTTTTCCTGAAGAGACCCATATCCCAATGTTTTTCTGAGGTAGCCAGTGCTACTTTTCCATCTTTCCCTGCCCCTACTGTATTGTTAGCATCCGTGTGAGGTGAAGGCTCTCTCTCATCTCCACAGGGCCTCTCACATGTCTGTCCCATTTTCCTAGATTGCCTCTCTTTCTCCTGCTAGGCCACCTGACAAACTCTAGCTCGTCCAATAATGGTTAGTTCAACCGAAAGTCCTTCCAGGATGCCTTCCCTGGAAATGTAACCGCTTTCTTCTCTGTGTTTCCATAGAATCTATATGTTTCTTTTACGATTCTTATCAGATTAGTGTAATTGTTAAATACATGTCTCTCTCCCTGCTACACTGTAAGCTCCCAAAACAGGGAATGGAGAGTATTCATCTTTGAATCTCCATGACCTAGCAAAGGAGACCCTGAATAGAAGTTCGTTGAATGGATGAATAGATGTATGAAAGAGACTTTCAGGAAGATCTCAGAGGTGTCCCAGTCAAAGTTTTAGTGCCAATTTTACCACCAACTTGCTGTAGGACCTAGAGCAATTTGCTTGCTCTCTCTGATTTTTCTCACAGGTCAAAATGAAAGTACCTTTTAGTTGATAACCAGATACTTCCATGTTCAAATAATCTGTGCTTCCTGCATGCTGCTTGGTTTCTGTGTGGTAGACAACTTCCTAGCACAGATTCATCACTGTTGCATGGTCTCAGCATCCTACAGCAAGCCCAGGTCGCGCTGTCATGCCAGCTGGGACTCAAGCAAAAGTCTTCCTCTTTCTCTGCTGTTTATTGCTTGATTCACTGGAGCAGGAAAGAGAAACATTAAACTCTCAGAAATCCTTCTCTCCAGGAGTCACATATTCTGTGAAAGCAGCTTAGCAGTATGATCAGAATCATATATATCTTTGGTGACAGCAATTGAAACTACAATCTGAGAGATACAAGTGAGGAAGCCAAAATTAGCAGGTCAAAAGTGAAGAGGCAAGGCACGGAAAGCAAGTCGTGGGAATCACAGACACCCAATACTGGAAAAGTCCTAAAGTCAGTGGCTTCATTCTGGATCAGAGGCATCTTTTTCTCAGTGGACAGCCTACATCCATTTGATTCCACTCCCTGGTGTTCAGCTCACCACATGGTGCAGCTGTCCACACTATTGTTAGAACACTGAGAAGGAATAATGGTCACATTCAAACTTCCCCAGAGCTGGAGCCCACATTATTTGAGAACAAAAACAGCTGCGATCCTAGATATCCATACGTTCTAGCAATTGGGAGAATGAGTTCTACATTCAGTTGTCATGAGTCAACCATGTGCTGTGTGACCTTACACAAAATACTGAACCTCTCTCAACCCGTTTCCTCACCTTCAAAATGGGGCTAATTATAGCTTCCAACCTGTAGTACAGTGATGAGGTTTAAACGAGACGATGCATAGAAAATGCTTAGCACAATGATTGGCGTAAATAAATAACACTTATTAAACACTTACTGTAGCTAGTAGTACGTCAATTGCCATTCAAAGGGTTCTCAATTCCTCTTTAGGGGAGAGATGATAGAACGGACACCAAAACATGTTCTACTCACCAAATACATGACTGTCACAAAAAGGAGTTTGGAATCAGAGTATTGGTTTCAAGTCTCAGGTCTGCCCCTTCCACTAATTGGGTTTCATTTTGGAAGTCACTCTGGGGGCATCAGCACCCCATCTGTAAATGAGAAGTTGTTACTAGGTCAACATCATTTCTGTTGGAATCAGCATAAACAGCTCAATCTCTTGAAATTTCCAAATAGATTAAATTGTTTGAACATCATTGAGCCTAAGCAGTGCAATAATTTTAATATTTTTCCTATTTACTTAAATTGTATTTGCATCATTAAATCACAATTAATGAGAACTTTATAGTCAGTTTCTCATATTTATCCATAGAACACCCATTCTTACACTTATAATCATCTTTTCTGGCATTTTTGAATCTTTTTTAAAATTTTATTCCATTATTAGTTTCAAGTCTATAGCACATTGGTTAGACATTTATATAGTTCATAAAACAATCCCCCTAATTGCTCTTTCTCTCCTCTGGCTCTCCACCTGGCCATTACATTAATGCCAACTGCATTCCCCATGCCATGCTCCCCATCCCCATAATCATCTATCGACTACTAATTTGTACTTAATATCTTTTTAAGCGTATGCATATATTTTCCCCTGGGAAGATCTGATATATACCTTCTTGTTCTCTACCCTTTCTACAAGACTCATACACTGCAAGTAAAATCTCTGTCCTGTAAGGTTTGTAAGTTTTCTTTCCAGCCTAGAAATGTTTTCCTATTATGTGAATGAAAAAATAACCAATGGAAGTTATTACTCAAAAATTATCATTGACGTTTTTCATTTGTCAAAAAAAAAAAAAAGAAAATCGATTGAGAAGTGTTGTAATATTTCACAATCTCTTTCAGTAATATATCTAAAAATGAGTGAAAGTTAGTATGCAGTAGAATAAAAACAAGACGGATCAGAATCAATATTTATTACCTTAAAATATTTGTGCACACACAGAACTATGGTGTATTCACATTATCTACCCTACAAAGAATTGAAAAATCATTAAGCCCACAAAAGTCCTGTTTGTCTGTAGCGTCTGCACTCATTTTTTTCTTTTTCTCCACCCAGTCATCAGGCTCTGTTTCACAGCACTGCCTATCTCAGACTAGATGAAAAAAAGAGGTTTGCAAATACCTGAACAATAGGTTTCCCCGGCTGGATGACTTCTTACCTCCATCCCCCAAAGGCAGCATCTTTGCCCCACATTTCCTTGGCTCCCACCCCCAAAGGCAGCAAAAGGAAACAATAGCTGTCAGCCCCCGCCAAGCCGTGTCTTTCTGAGATGCAGCTGAATAATCAATTACTGGGTGAGTGTATCTGAATTTCCTTGGCTGCCTTGCACATGCCTTCAAAACATCAAAGTCTACAGGAGCGGAGCGTGTCTGCGGGGTCCTCCCAGACGCTCTCACCGCCCTGCCACTCACCCTGAGCCTCTGAGGCAGCTCCTGCCCTCACCAGCCTCATTCCGTTTCATCCATCCTTTCCGCAAGGTGTCTGGAAAGAAAGACAGTTGTTCCCTTAAAAATGGGACCAGTTGGAAAGGAGAGAATGCAGACAGCAACGTTTGGCAACTTTGTGTCTCAGGGTGAGGACCGGCAGCTATGAAATAGATATTCCAAACAAGTTTTATTTTCATTTGGTACATTAAGTGGTTATATTAATATTAAAGCAAATAGATCCAAACTGTGAAGACCTTCTATGAGAAACCAGAACCCTGAATGCCCTCGTGTTTCCATGTATCCAGAACCCACACAGTCAGATGGCGCCTGTGCTTCTGGTTGTCTGTGGAGTTTACTGTAAGAAAAATCAGAATATCAAGTGATTCAACAGTGGCATCTTGCCAACCGTGGGAGCAAGCTGGGAAACAGTTTAAGGAACAAGAAAATTCTCCTCTGTGAAGATGTCCAGTTTTTCTGAGTGTTGGTGTCAATATTTATGTCATTTGGGGAAAATGATGACACAGGCAGAATGCTTGATAGGAGGGTGGTTGGCAGGCAGGTCAGACAGCAGCTTGTAATGGTTCAGCTTAAAAACAAATATTATTTATATAACAGGTCTCACACCCAAGCCAGGGTCAGCCCTGTTAAGGTAACATTTTCTAAGAGGTATGACTTGTAGCTTTTGTGTTTTTTGCTTGCCTAAAGCCGAGAACTCAAACCTGTGTTGAGCCAGTGGATTAATAATTCCCCAAATCAGCCAGCTAGCGAAGGTGAACCAGACTTGAGTGTCCTCCTCTATGAAATGGGAGCTAGAGAGGCTTCCTTTGCAGATGCCGTGGTGGAGGTAAAATGAGATGATTGCCAGCTGCCAGATAGTGGGATTTTATTTGTTTATTCTGAGCACCAAGATAAAATAATGAAGTCCACAAGTAGCAATATGTATTTTGAAAAATCTCTGGAGGGAATCTTTAACTTGAGAATGTATGATGACAGCAAAAAGACTTTAACTAAATCTAGTACATATTTATCGGGTGCACTGGGGATTGGAATTTGTTGCTTTTTCATGCATTGAAAACATAGAAAGTAAATTACTTGTGGCTTAGGGTTGAAACAATGGAGCAGGGAAATGGGGAGTGACTGCTAATGGGTATAAAGTTTCTTTTGGGATAGCAAAAAATTCTTAAATTAGATAGCGATAATGGTTGCAGAATCCTGCAAATATACTTAAATACATTGAATTGTACACTTTAAATGAGAGAACTGTATGGTATGTGAATTATAGTTCAACAAGGCTGTTGAAAGAAAAACTGTATAGAAACAACATAAAGGTAAAAAAAGAAAAAAGAAAAAAAAAAAAAGCAGAAAAAATGGTCTTGGGCAAAAATATGCCAAATTGACTTGGTTCCTATCCTCATGGAGCTTAAAGTCTTGTGGGGTAGCCACACATTTGCTAATTGACCAAATAAAGAGGGGGTCGGATAAAGAAAAAGTGGGGCGAGGGCAGACACTGATCATCGCCCCGCAAGGTACTGGCCATGTTCTTTTTCCTCTGAGCAGAGATCCTCTCTGAGGATAAGGACTCTGCTTACAGGCATCCTCATAGCCAGGTTCGGTTCTGGGACTCAGTTCTGGCCCCTGGGTGTGGACAGAGGCAATGGGTACACTTTTCAAGCCATGTCCCTTAGAGCAAGCTCTGTTTCCTTTTCCATTCTCCCCATGGATTGGGAAACCATCTTCAGCCTTCTGAACTGTCCAGCACTTTGTGGATGGTGCAGCATCGAGATAGCACGGCCTGCTCACTGCTCTGGACTGCCTCACTGTCTTCTTGCGGCGTCATTTCCAATGAGAAAGCGGCTTTCTCAGCATGTCTCTTTTACTCCGGCTGCTTTTAAGATTTTTCTGTTGATCACTGGTTTTAAGCAGATTTTAATCACGATTTTGATTATGTTAAGCAGGTTTCCATTGTGATGTGCCTTTGTATATTCCGTTCATGTCTCTTGTGCGAGGGAGATACTGAGTTTCTTGGATCTGTGGGTATGTAGCTTTCATTAAATTTGGGGAAACAAAAACCCAAAAAAACAATTGGCCACTATTTCTTCTGATATCCTTTCTGCACCCACCTGTCCTCTACTTCACAGAATACGATTGCAAATAAATTAGGCTGCCTGAACCTGTCCTTCAGTTCACTGATATTCTTTTTCTGTTTATTTGTTTCAGGTATATAACACAACGATTCAATACTTGTATACATTGCAAAATGATCAGCACGATGAGTCTAGTTAATATCTGTCACCATACATAATTAAAAAAATTTATTTCTTGTGATGAGGACTTTTAAGATCTACTTTCTCAGGAAATATGCAATACAGCATTATTTTAATTCTTTTTTCTCTGGTCTTTAGTTATAGCTCCAAGTTCACTAATATTTTCTTCTGTAATGTCTAATCTGAAATCAATCTCATCCAGTGTATTTTTCATCTTACACACTATAGATTTCATCTCTAGAAGTTCGGTGTGGGTCTTTTTAAAAAAAGTCTTTAAAATCTTGTATGTCTTTTTAAGTTGAAGTTGTCTTTAGTTAAAATGGTAGCTTTTAAACAGCGGGAATACAGTTATAATTGTTTTAATGTCCTTGTCTGCTAATTTTAACATCTGTGAGAGTTCTGGGTCAGTTTAAATTTATCGATAATTCTCAATTTGGGTCCTATTTTCTGATTTCATTGCATACCTGGTTATATTTGGATGTTAGCCATTCTGAACTTTACCCTCTCCGGTGATGGATATTTTTATATTTCTATAAATATTTTTGAGATTTTTCTGGGGTGCAGTGAAATTACTTGGAAGCACTTTGATCATGTTGGTCTTTGCTGTTACAATTTCCTAAGCAGATCTGGAGCAGTGCTCAGTCTAGAGCTAATTATGCCCTACTGCTGAGGCAAGACCTCCCTGAGTGCTCTCCCCAACATCCCGTGAAATGTGAGTTCTAGCTGGGTTAAGAGGCATTATTCCTGGCCCTGTGTGAATACCAGGCAACGTTCCCTTTAATCCATTTGAATGGTTCTTTCCCTTATGTTGAGTAGTTTCCTCGCATACGTGCGTTGATTAGTATTCTGCTGAATATTCAAGTAGTATCATATGCTGATCTTTGGGGTACTTTCTAAGTACAGCTCTTTCCTCTCCAGATATCTGTCCTACGTACTCTAGCTCAGAGGTCCCAACCATTTTGGCACCAGGGACGGGTGCTCCTATGAGAATCTGATGCCTGACGATCTGATGTGGAGCTGAGGCGGTGATGCTAGCGCTGGGGAGCGGCTGCAAATACAGGTGAAGCTTCATTGGCAGTCGCTCGCCTCCTGCTGTGCAGCCCGGTTCCTAACATGCCAGGACCAGTACTGGTCCGCTGCGTGGCAGTTGAGGACCCCTACTCTAGCTGCCTCAGTTTCCCTAAACACTCAATTCAGTTTTTCAACTCAAAGAGTCTTTCAGATTTCACCTGGGTTTCCCCTCATCACACCACAGACTGCAGACCTTTTCAAGAATGCAAGCTGGGCTGTCATAGTGCCGGCTTGCTTTCTTCCCTGTCTCTCAAGGGTCACTACGTTTTGTCACTTCATGTACAATGTCTTGAAAATAATTTTTTCACATACTTTGCCTCTTTTCGTTTGTTGGTTTGTTTCAGGTGGTAGATAAATCTTGTTAATCTATCTAGTCTGGAATCAGAAGATATGCTTCACAATATCTTATTTAATCTTACCAACAGACCTTTGAAATAGTTAACACTCATCCCCGCTTACGGGGGAGGAAGGTGAATTCAGATAAGTAACTTATCTTGTCTAAGCTCACGTGGCTTGTAAGTGCTAGAGCCCCAAATTCATCCTCAGTTTTTCTCTTGGAAATGGTTGTTTACGCTATTTCCTGTGCTCTGCATTCCCTTCACTTCACATGCTCTGGGATGGGAAGGGGCGTGGGAGGAGAGAGATTAGACTTGAAATCAGACAACAAAATACACTGTGGAACACTACAGGCCCGTTCCCTGCTCCTTGAGGGTGTGAAAATTAAGTCAGGGTGGAACTTTGAATACATGGTTCAGACACAGGGACCACACCAGTAACAGTCATTTTTCTCTTCTTCATAGCAGAGAAGTCATTTTTCTCATCTTCTAGCTCAGTGGGTCTCAAAGTTGAAAAAACAAACAAATAAATAAATGAACTCTTGACTAGGGAGTTATTAAGAACAATAAAACTGAGAAAATAAAAGATTGAAAAGTAATATACTTATTTTCTTTTTCCCAGAGATTTTGGCATGTGCTCCTGTAAGAACCATTACTGTCTTAATATCTAGGTATAAATTCTTTAACTCTGAGTGAAAGCGTGCAATTATTTTTTTTATTTCGTCACCTGCTTTCTTCTGTGGCTATGCTCTATTCCACTCAGTGTGGGTCATACAGTGCAGGGCCAGCCAGTCATTAGGACCACATTTATGCAACCATGGCAACTGGCCCAGCTTTTAGTTCCATGCCCAACGCTGGGTCATCCCAAAGTTCTCCCTCAGGACTTTGTTCATCTAGGGTGGAAAGGAAAAGTGTTTTTGTCTTTCGGGATACTGAACTGGAAGGCACGTATCAGAGTGACCTGGGAGGCATCTACAAAAACATACCAATAAAACACGTGTGCAATAGGAGAGGAAAAGACAAGACACAAAGAAACACAGCCAGGAATTAGAGTATGATGGAGATGAGGATAATGTATTAAAAAAAAAAAAATTATCAGAGTTTAGTCATTCACAGTCTCCAGATCCATTGTGCTTGAAGCCAGTACTTGGATTGCCCAGTTGCATACTCCCATAAATCCTGTTTTATGTTTAACTTGGTTCGAGTTTCCGTTACTTACAACCAAAAAGTCCTAGTTAATACAGAGAAGAAATAATTTACCCAACAAAAGATCCTGAATTAATAGGAGGGCTGAGATGAGAATTCTACTGACTCTATTTCAAATATACCAGGCAAGAGAGATATTTTAAGATCTTGGGGCAAGCAAAGGTTGTCTCATGCACAAAAACTACTAACAGTCTTCATTATTGTTGGCACATGTATGTCAAAACCATAAAAGCTTAGAGCCAGGCACATTCTAAGGGTGTCATATGATCTTTCCACAACCTGGGAGGAAGATCTTGTTACGGTCTCCTGTTTGCAGATTAGGGAATGGAGGCTTGAATCGGTTAAGTGCCTCAAGTCCAGAATTGGTTAGTGCCGGATCCAGGATTCTTAAACGAAGCTGCCCTGACTCCCCGGCCATGCTCTTGACTGCCACGCTGTCTTGCCCCTGTGCTCATATATCAGTCGCCTTCTGTTTGAATGCCAGGTCTCCTCAGGAAATAATCTTTGACCAGTCACTGACAGCATAGTATGAATTTCATTCCGTGTCTGGCTCTTTCATCCAGATTTCTCACCGAAGAATGAAAGGACAGGTGGAAATGACATTTTAGAGCAAAGGAAGAGAGGAACAGGATTGCTCCTCCTCTTGTAAAGCTATCTTCTCAGTTCTCAGTCCTAATGATTCCTCATGTGATGTTTGCCGCACTTAAGAGAGTGCCAGTCAAGATGGCTGAGAGCGAATTCTGGAGCACAAGGGAATGTACTTAACATAAGTTTCCCAAAAGATTCACTGTCCCATCTCAGATGTCATTCTAGTGGAATTTAGATATAATTCCTGCTGAACCAATGAATCCAAAATCAATGTGCTTTTCCTTCGATGATGCCTAAGTACTTGCTTTTATAGAATTCACAGTTGCCTTGATAACAAAATGAGAAAATCCCAAAGGAAAAAAATAAATGGGGCTAGTATGATCTTTGCAAGTTTCATCAGCTGAATGGATGCATCATTCATGATTCGACTGTATGCGTACATGTCACTGTAGGTAGACAGATGCCTCTTTGGACGGGTGAGGCCAGGAAGCAATTTTCCTTATGGTGAAATTTTTGTTGTTGTTAAAAAATAAGTGGGCCTTCACTATCACTGGGACCAAATCTCATGAACAACGTGACAGACAACTCTGGCATTTGCTACAATGGCTTTTGGCTTTTCTAAGCAGTGGAGTTTAGGGAAGTTTTTTGCTGGGATGTCTGAAGGAAGCTCAGTAGGGGCTGCATGTTTAGACAGGGAGGGGCTGGGAAGCAATCACAGAAGGCCCACCCTGGGTCTGAGCTATGGGAACAATAAACACAGGGTAGACTCCCATGTCATAGGAAGGAAGAGACCATCATTAAGCTCTTCGGAAGAACGGAACTGCCAGGTCTCCAGTGGCTTTGGAGCTGGTGTCATCTCATCCCTGAGGTCATCACCACACATGTCTTTCTCACACACCAGATGGTCTCTGCCCTGGAGCTGGCAAGGCGAGGCTCCTCTTGTCCCAATTGGCCAATACCTACAGGCTAGAGTTCACAAGAAGAAAGTACATTTGGAACTGAGAAGAGTGGAATATTGCCCCAAACCTGCTTGGGCAGCTTCACTCTGCAGATGGTGGACAAGGAGCCAAAAGCCCTTGTATTGGCTCTCCCAGTCGCTAGCCCTGTGAATCTGGGACAAATCCCATTACCTCTCTGAGCCCCAGTGTTCTCATCGGAAAAGGGAGTAGTTACAGCCTGAAGAAACCTTAGATATTATCTAATTAAAACGAGCTGTCATTCTGAAAATAAAGGAAATATCCAAGAGATCGTTGTTCTACTGCACACAGAATTTTCAGGAGATTCAAAATTCCCCTTGTCTGTTCTCTCCCCTCAGGTTTGAAGTAAAGGGGCAAAAAGTAGATAATAGAGTAATCTCAGAATCCCGCAGGACCTACATATTCAGAGGACCCTGTATACTAATATTCCTTATATATTGGTCTTTTAGCCAACTCATTTTTTTTTCTCCAAAGAGAAACGCTTAAAAAAGAATCCTTCTATCACTTGCTACAATAAGAATTTTAAAGCATTATTTTCATTGTGTTTTTTCAATTACCTTCTAGTCAGAAACTTTTGCCTGCCAGTGGTTCTAGCCCCCAGGCTCGTTCTCTCCTCAGTGCCTGCTAATCTCTCGTTTTAACAGAAGAGGTATTAAAGACTTGCTCATTCTGAGCCAAAATGCCTCCCCCTTGATGCAATCAGCAAGTGAGGCAAGCAAGTGAGTCCCTTTCGATTATGTTCAGTCTCTGATATTTCATTGTTATTTTGTTCATGCACTTCTGAAAATCACCTCCAGAACTACTAGTGGTGCTTGGTTTGCATTTTCTGCACTTGGATTGGGGAATGCAGATGCTCCCATGCCTAACCAGGAGTCCAGTTAAACAGTTTAGTCCTTGGTAGTTCTGACCATTAGAGAGATTTCCTTGCAAAGGGCAGGACCCTGTACTTTTATCACTGTTTGCTCTGGTGCGAGCTTTATCCAGGTCTTCCATAAAAATATTCTCAAACAATACTGGTCCTGTCCAACACTTCCAACACTCTGCAGCTAGCACCAAGCATTGTACAAGTCACCCCTCTAACTGTTCTGGAAAGTCAAGGTTCTTGAAAACTAGCAAAGTTTGTCCTCATACATAGCTACTGAAGTCAGGTTCTTCCTAACCACACGAAACATCTGTGAGCAAGTCCACATAGGTCAAAAAACTGCAGAGCAGTAAAATTTAAAGATGCAGAGGTTTGGTAAACAGATAAAACCTGTTTTTCTTTTTAAACAGATATGATGGTGGGCACTTGAGAAGGAGGATGCTGTTAACTCCTTGATATGACAGGAAATGCCACTGATAGTTCATGAAATTCATATGAACAGTGACTCGGGGACCAGGTCTTTAGGACTGTGGCTGCTGCTTCCAGACCAGGGGCTGGCAAAGAGTTTAGGTCCCAGGATGAGGCCCAGGGTCCTGGTCGTAGGAATCTGTAGTCCTCTGTGTGCCACACAGGCTTTTCATTGGTCAGGGAGGAAACCGTGGTGGTAAGAATAGCTTCATTAAGCACCTGGATTCGGGAGCTGTTTTAGTCATCACCTCATTTGACCCTTGCCATGACCACTTACGCAGGTCTAATGATCCCACTTTTGCTAAAAAGACTCTGAATCTCATAGAGGTTAAGATGCCTACCGTTGCAGAATAAGAGCACCTTCGAATCTCGTGAGGAGGGAGCTCAGTCTTCGCCGTCAGACTCGCTTCACCGTTCATGCACTTCTGAAAATCACCTTCGTATTTCCGCAGTCTTCAGCCCCTGACGGCCCTCAGGATGAGTCTGTCGACCCCCATCCTCTGAGTGCCCGTCAGCCTCTGCCACGTGCTTTGGTTCTGTGGGTACTCACTCCAACCAGAGCGTTTACAATGCAGGAATGTTCTATTTCAAAGACATTTATATCTTCCTTAAATCCATGCACGTGTGCGTGCCTGTGTGCGCGCGTGCACACACACACACATGCACAATCCTAAGACTAGATATGAGAATAGGTATGCTTGGAGTTTACTAGGGTTTCCCTAATGGAACTTCAAATAAATTATATTGGGCATTTTTCTACTCATAGTAACTCAAAGGAATACATGCTATTTTGAAGAAGAGTTGGAGCTAAAAAACAAAAACAAAAACAAAACTATATTTTTGCTGGAGAATGCCTATTGAAGATGGAAAAAAAATAGCTCACTCTAATTTGATGATTTAAGGAGGGAGCTTGATGTTATCTATGAAGTTAAATATCTATAATTTGTCATGATGCCCTAGAAGAGTTAGAATACTCTGGCTATATTTACTTCGTCCACCCTTTAGTAAGTTTTTATTGAGTATCTATTATGTGTCACACACTGTACTAGGGATACCTCGTGTGAATGAGCATGAGGGGTAAGTGCAAGCTGCAATGGGAGCCTTTCACAGGGAGCTTAACCTAGTCTGTGGCGATAGAGAGGCTCCCCAAAGACGATTTTAAGCTTGCTTCCAAGGAAGGATATATGCAGGGTCAGAAGTTCCCAACTTACAAAACTCATGTTATATACCTCCACACTTATATTAGAATTTAAATCCTTGTAGGAAAAAAAAAAAAAAAGCTTTTTAAATATCACATCTGTTATCTTAACCATTAATAATAGAAGTCTAGTCTGAGAGAAAATAGAGTGGTGCTATAAACCATTTATTCACTTAATATTTTTTCCCTTTTTGTGGTAAAATATAACAAAATTTGCCATTTTAACTATTTTTAAGCGTGCATTTCAGTGGTATTAATTACAGTCACAATGTCGGGCTACCATGACCTCTATTTCCAAAACTTTTTCATCACCCCAAACTCCATGACCATTAAGCGCTAACCCACCATTCTCCTTTTCCCTCTCTCTCTCTCTCTCTCTCTCTCTGTAATCTATGAATTTGCCTGTTCTAGAGATTTCGTACAGATGGAATCATACGATATCTGCTCACTTCACTTGGCATGATATTTCAGGGTTTATGTACATCGTAGCTTATGGAGGGATAATATTTCATTGTATGGATACACCATTTTGTTTATCTATTAATCTCTTGTTGGACAGTTGGGTTGTTTTCACCTTTTGGCTATTGTGAATAATACTGCTATGAACACTGGCATACAAGTAGTATCTGTTCGAGTCCGTTTTTAATTCTTTTGAGTATATGACTGATAATGGAATTGCTGGAACTTAATTCTGTGTTTACCTTTTGAGAAACCACCACATTATTTTACACAGCGGCTGCAGAATTTTTCATTCTCATAGCAACATATGCAGGCTCCAACTTCTCTACACCCCCACAGCGCTTATTTTTTTGTTTTTAATTACAGCCATTCTAGCAGATATGAAGTGACATCTCTTTGTTTTTGACTTGCATTTCTCCAGTGACCATGTCGAGCATCTATCCATGCTCTTATTGGCCATTTGTATATCTTCTCTTGAGAAATATCTATTCAAGTAGTTTGCCCATTTTTTAAATTGGGTTGTTAGTCTTTTTGTTGTTACGTTTTAGAAGTTCTCGATATAACCTGGACATTATACCTTTAATAGATATATGATTTGTAACACCACCGTGCCCCCTCCATTTTGTAGATTGTCTTCTCACTTTCTTAATGATGTTCTTTAGTGTTCAGAAGTTTTTAACTTTGAGGAAGGCCGGCTTCTCTATTCGTTGTTGGTGTCACATGTGCGGTTGGAGTCTGTATTAGTTTGCTAGGGCTGCCATAACAAAATACCTCCTTTCGTTTTGCAGTAACAAAAATATCTTCGGTTTCTTCTGGGGCCTCTCTCTTTCGCTTGCAGATGGCTTCCCTCTTGCTGCCTCTTCACATGGTTTTCTCTGCTCATACACATCCCTGGTGTCTGTGCTTCCAAATTTTCTTATAAGGACTCCACTCTTCTTGAATTAGGGCCCACCTATGCAACCTTGTGTAGCCTTAATTACCTCTTTAAATATTCTGTCTCCAAATATAGTCACATTTTTTGTACTGGAGTTTAGGGCATCAACATATCAATGTTTCGGGGAACACATTTCATCTCACAACAGTGTCATCTCTAAGAATTTGTTGCCAAATCCCATTCATCTCATTTTGTTTTCAACAAATATTTATTCACTTACACGCTGGCAGAGAATGTGCCAGACAGTAGATAAATAAGGCAGAAAAGGCTCCTGCCTGCATGAAGCTTTCTTTCTTGTTAAAGGAGACAGAAAATAAACAAATAAATTAGATACTATTTGACAGTAACAGGTCCTATGATGAAAAATAAAGTGAATATAAACTTTTTAAAATTAAATGCCAGAATGTAATAGAATAAAGAGTGACTGGGGGAGAGAGAGGCTACTATCAAATGATTGGGGAAGCCCTCTCCGAGGAGTTAATATTTCAGCTGGTACCTGAATATTAGAAAGGACCAGTTATTTAAAGATCTAGGAGAAAATTCAGTCTTACTGCATAGGAAAATACACACATGAATCCAGCCCACTTGCTCATAGTGGCAGAGCCAAGATTCATACTCAGGTCTCCTAACTTCCTTTTGACACAGATTGTATTATGCATTTCAAGGTTAATCAGCCAAGTTGAACAGCTCAATAGTTTATCACTAGTCAGAGAAAGGAGATGTAATTTATATTTATTTATGTATCAAATTTATGGAATCTTTGGCAGCAATGAGGGGGTAATCAAATGACATATTAATTTGACCAGTATTTTGACAAGCTGCCTTGGAATGCAGGTTCTCAGAATTACTTAAGATCAATAAACAACATTTCTTGCTGGGTAAGGTGGCAGGCACCCTGATCAGCGATCCTGGAAAGAAATACAACGCATACATTCCAATTTCTAGACCTAGGGCTGGCCACAGTGGGATTTGTGGGTGGCCAAGTAGAAACAAGAAGATGCAAATGCTTGGTCTTTGGCGGACATGCCTGATGAATATGGAAATGATAAATTATCTTCCACAGTCCCCAGAGCTGGATGGCGCAACACAGTGGTGGCTCATTGTACAAGTCACATTCCACCCTTGCAGGATTGCGAGGAACCCAGCCCAGTTTTCAGAGTCTTTCTGGACTCTAGACCAGACACTCCTCCTAGGGGAAGTGCCACCCAAAAGCAAACACGCCCCAAACACACCGCCTGCTCCAACGCGCGACCCCCAAGCTGGTGCACAGCTCAGAGCAATCTCAGTTTTGACAAAACAAAAGTAGAAGACCCTTCTCTAAGGAGAGAGTTTATTTCTGACTCCCTAGGAATCAGTCTTTTTTTGGCAGCCTTTTCTACCTCGAGCAGCAAAGAAAATGTCTCTTTGGGGCTTCGATAGGCCTTAATCACCGTGAACACCAACCACCCCTTCATGCCCCTCGCAGGGAGTTTTAAATCCCCAAATTCACTTCTCCCACCTTTGCCCATTACAGTTTGTACCTTCAGGGCATTTTCCACATTCTGCCTCCTATTTCTGTGTTTTCTCTTTTCCCCCGCCCCTTTCTTACCCCTCATCAATTGCTGAATATAAAGGTCATGTCTTACTCATCTTTGCCTGTACTTCAGCACCTACCATGCTTGAAGCACACATGTTCTCAAAAAAAAAAATTTTTTTTTATTATGGCAGATAAATTCAGTAAATTTTGAAAGCTGTTTCATATTTTACGTGTGCTTTTTAAAATTTAGAGCTGCCATTGTTTTACACATAGCTGTACTAAAGTTAGCATTACAGCCAACTCTGTTAAATGTACTAGGTACACATGACAGGAAAAATGATGTAAGGTTCTCATATCATAAAATCTAGTAGCAGTATTTCAAAAGGAGAGAAATAAAACTAAATAGTACAATTTTCTTTTTAATTTATCACAGGGGAAGTTGATATAACAAATGTCACAATTTGTATACTGTCTAAATATCTACAAGCCATGAATGTAAGGCCTGATGGGATAAATACAAGAGAAGGGTCTCTATTAGAAGAGAACACTTGAAAAATTAACAGTATATATAACTCAGGTATAGTTTCAAGTGATACATTTATGCATGAGTGGTGGCACTGTAGATTATTTTAAACATAAATGGCAGTATACATTAAGAGGAATGAAAATAGTCATGCACTTTGACCCAATTCTCAAAGGAATTAATATCAAGAAAATAATTCAAATAGGTTAAAAACAATCCTTTACTGGTAGAGACAAGATTTTTTCATATTTATATAAAAATTAAATTGCAAAATTATATATTTACTAGACTTTCAATGTTTTAAGATCTATATTATTGTCCAGACAGCGTATATATCAAACTTTGCTTAAATGTTACCATTAGAATATATAACAGCACAAACAAGAATATATTTTGATACTAGTTAAAAATGCAAATATAAAGGTATATCAATGATTACGAATAGGTAAAATATGCATGCATATGAACAAAAACTGATTTCTTTTAGTTATTGGGCTGAAGTAACTCTATTAAACAAATGTAAAGATTTTTTTAAAGCTTTGCAAACTAATTTTCTCAATTCAAAAGATAAGAAACTAGAAATGACATAGGAAGAAGAGCTAAGGTTTGTTTGATAAAAGAATAAAGTTTTGTTCACGTAATGTCTATTTCTCTCCTTGCTGGTCTGAAATGAAGCTCTCTCCTACTAACAGCAAAGAAAAGATCAAATAAATTTTTGAAAAGCAGAAACTTTCCTAGATAGGAAAGAAGATAGTGATCACACACATAAAAGCAGATATCTTCCTTCAGGGCTTGTGAAAACAATTCTAGGGTCTGAAGATTCATTAGCATAAATTTCTGTAACTTTTTAATTTTATTAGAGAATAGGAAGAATGCCATTAGATTAAAAACTCCCAGATGTTCTGAAATTGAGGCTATTTAAGTCACTACTGTAAACCAAAGAAGTGACTTAATCTTTTTAAAGAGAAGTAATTCTCTCTTAAAGAGCCTAATGCTGATTACTAAATTGATGAGCATTTCCCAATGCCTGTTGATACTAAGTAGTTTGTGCTTTTATGCCAGAATACCTCCACACACTGTATCGATGGTTTTACTATGAGACTGTTGGACTAGGAGACAAATGCATCCTAGTTTCAGAGAAACATTTGACAAAGTTTCCTTGATAGTCATGTGTGCGGTATTATGACATGGGAACTAGACAGTAGGACTGCTGAACACAATCATAGATGACCGAGGAGGTTGATTAATGACTTCTTGTCAGCTTGGTGGGAGGTCTGCAGCAGAGTGACATGGGGATCACTCCCCGGCCCTGTCCTGTTATTTTTTATCAGCTACTTGGGTTGAAAGTATGCTTATCACATACTTTTCAGCTGCCACAGAGTGGGGAGGGATTGCTAATAGCGCCGAAGACAGAACCAAGATACAATGACATCAACAGGCGGGAACAGTGGATTGAACATTAGAAAATGGAATGCAGTAGGGAGAAAAGGAAGTCTAAACTTTGGGGGCTAATAGTAAAATCAGTACATTTACCATGGGAGACATGAGACTTGGTTAGAAAGCAGGGGAAAGAAGTTTGATTGTTTTCATCCATTTCCAAGGCAAAAATGGATCTTTGGAGTGATGAGAACATTCCAATTATAAATCAGAATTTTTATGTCATGGGGTCTGACAGTTTACCTTCTTTTGCATCAGAGTACTTTTGAAGTATTGTGTCTATATGTCAGCCTCATATTTTCAAGAGGTTCATTAAAAAAAAAAAAAAAAAACTAGAGAAAAATCAGAGGAAGGTCAACAAAACAGTGAAAGGGAAAAGAAGACCAGCAGGCACTAGGTTCTTATTCTGTGCCTGGCACTATGAATGCTGAGAACTTTATGACATGGGCACTGTGTTCTCCAATTCATAGATGAGGTGATCAAGACTCAGAACTTAAGGAAATTGCCGAAAGATTAATGACTAGCAAAGGGCCAAAGTGAGATTTGAGTTCAAGGCTGTAAGCTGACTAAACCTAAACTACTTTCTCCTGCAGGGAAACCATTTAAATGTATTGAGGACACAGGCATTGTCTTTATGTAGTTCAAGCATTAGCATATGGAAGAGGAAACAATTATGTGGGTTTCCAGAAACAAGAACTAAGGTATTTGGTGCATTTTCATAAAGCAACAGATCTCTGATTAAATTAAGGAAGAAGTTGTAAAGAGTAGAATTATCCAACAGTACAAAGATCTATCCATATAAATCTTGAATTTCCTCTTAGTGAAGTTATTTAAGCAGAGAATAGGTCATCTATCATGGATATGAGGAAAAGATTTCTTACTCTTTATGGAGAAGAGGTTGAGTTCAAAGACCTGTACTATCCCTTCCAACACTAAAAATTCTGAATCTAAAAGCCAAGCCCATAAGAAAGTCAAGTATATTCAGAAAGGACCAATTTACCAAGTTCTCTGCTTCAGTTCTTTTGAGTTCCCGCTGTTTAATCCCACATACATGCCAGATTGCTGGAGTTTCTTTTCTAGCTCTACAACTTGTGAGTTCTGTGACCATAGATCAGTTACCTCATCTACCTAGTATCATTTTTCCCATGTGCGAAATGGAGATGATAATAATGCCTTAGTCAAATGGTTGTGCAAACATCAAATGAGCCATTCATTTAAGAAAATACTAGACACCATTCCCAGATCATAGTGACATCTCAATAAATGTTAATGATTGATAGTAATAACATTTTGACCATTGTTATGATAAACAATGACTTGTATTTTCTTTCTTTCTTTTTTTTTTTTTATGCTTCAAGAAAGGATTTCAGGCTACTTATCAAAGCAGTTTGAGGCTTGAGTGGGCTAGAATATCTGAGGTGCCTTTCCTATTATTCCTCTACATAGTTTACCTTAGAATCAAATCAGCCTTTTGGCTGAGTGCCAGCCATTCTGGGCAAGGTTCAGGACACAAATCCAGAACCCTTCCATGGGTCCCTTTTGTCTTCTTGCTATTTTTATTCTTAAATATCTTTTTAATAATTGACATTTATACATAAGGAATGTTCATTCTAACACATTCAAATAGTTTGGAAGTATGTAAAATACAAAATGGGATTTCTCCATCATGCCATGTACTAAGCCCCATCCCCAACACACACACACACACACACACACACACTCTCTCTCTCTCTCTCTCTCTCTCTCACCTCTCTCCTCTCCCACCCCCACTCAAAGGGAGAACTAATTGAGAACTTGATTTGTATCTTTTCAGACTTTTTTTATGTCCAACCACAAAGAGTTTCCACTTTTTCAATTATATGTTCAATGATCACATGAAGTGTTAGCACTTTACCTCTGACGGCTGTAAAGATCAGGGTGAGAGGGGGCGATGTCTTAAAGGCAGGAAGTAGCTGTTGGGGTAGGAACTCTGCTCTCAATCTGTTGATTCTTATCCCAACACCAGCTGTCTCGAGGTTGTTTAGCCTCCTGGCTTATGGAATAAAGAATCATGAGAAAGATTATGAAATCAAAATTGAATTCATTAGCATTTGCTTTGAAGCTTTTATATTTGAAAGGAAACTAATTGATAAAACTCCAAAGAAATAGATAACCAAAACCTTTACTATTCAAGAATGTGTCATAATTATTTTCTTTAAAATGTAAGACAAAGCATTAATATTTAAAATTTTAAGAAGCAATTTAGACACTTTGATATTTTATGTTTAGAATAAAATATGATTTGATGTAGTCTCGATTTCTAGCTAGTTTAGTCTTTCCCTACCACTAACTCGTGAGAGGAGTTCAAAATGCTGCAATTCAAGGAAAGAAAATGTTTGTCTTTCTCCATAATCCTTCTGTTTTTGGGAGTTGTTTACTTAATAATCAGAATCAGACATTTTTTTGCAGGCTTGGCAAGTGGCTACCAGTTTTGGATCCATTCTCACTTGATTAATTGGACCTCAGAGAAGACATTGGAGGAGTACTGACTAGATATTTCCCTTTTTTGAAGCTAAACATTTGGGCTTTGCTACTTTTTTTTTTTTTGCCCAAATACATGAGACCACAGTATTATATGCTCTTAAATCTATTGCTGAATTTAGAACATTTCATATTTTATTTTGTGATACCTTCTCTTCCTGATGGATAACCTTTTGAATTTTAAATTCAGAGCTCACTGTGCATGAAATGTTTTGATATGGGGTGACATATCTATGACAGGTCCTTGGTGTGGCTAGGGAGCCCTTCCATATGTCACAGGATGACATGTGGTCAAGTTATACAGACCAGAGTTTCCCAGGCAACCAAGTTGTGCCCTATGGGGATTCTTTGAGAAGCTGAAAAAAGATGTTGGAGATGAGAGGTCTGGAGCCACCATGTCTCCAAGCCATTGTTTGCTTTCTTTTGTCTTCTTCCCTGCATTCTCCATCATTCCAACTGGAGTCGCCAGTGTGGGGAATGCAGTCCACTGCTGGCACTCCAGAAGGTTCTTGGGGGCAGACAGAATTTAAAAAAATATTATAGCTTAATGTTTTAAACGATTAATATATTCACATTAGATAAAATCACTTTAAAGTTTGTGAAGTTAATCAAGTTACATAAAAATAAGTAAATAGTTCTGGTGGTACACAGTTTGGCAGAAGGAAGGATGGATGGATGGAAGGAGGAGAGGGGAGGAGAGGAGAGGAGGAGGGAGAGAAGTAAGAAAGGAAATGAGGTTGCACAGAAACAATTGGACTCAGTTTCCAATATTTCTACCATTCTGGTTTTTCTACTTATGGCATTTTTCTTATTTTCTAAACAACAATGATAATTATAGCTAACACTTTATTTTTCTTCAGATTCATAGAATTTTCATATCTATGTAACTAACTATATGATCTTCCTTGACTTAACAAGGAGGTAGTGTTATTATTTGTTGGCTGGAGGGAGAGAAAGGCTAATAAAACTGCCTCTTGCTTCATGTTAAAAGAGCTTGGTCTGGAGTCAGATAAACTGCGTAATCCCAGCTTCATCATTCACTAATCAGGTGGCCTTGCATAAGTTATTTGACCTTTCTGTGCCTCAGTTTCTTTCTCTGTGAAATAGGCAGAAGAGCAATACCTTCCTTGTGGGATTATGGTGAGGATTAAATGGCTAAAGCATACAGAAGTGTAGCATGGTTTCCAGTACAAAGTAAGCACCCACTAAATCCTGGTTTTTGTTTATTCTTCTCCTTACCATCCTGTTTCTACGATGTAATTAATTAGACAACACCTTATTTCTTGATTTTTAAAATGCAAAGAGAAGTATGTTTCAGAGAGATTGTACATGAATTCTCTATAGCGAGGCTTTTAGAGTTCTTGTAAACACCTTGTCAGTTAGCATCATTCATTAGGATTATCCTCTTGTAATTTATGAAATTTCAGGGGATAGCCCTGGTTCCAGGACTTCCTCCAAGGTAAAGCCATCTCATGGTTGTTGGCTGGGGACATCTTTGGAGTTATAATTCTTACATCATATTCTAGGATATGGCATTCAGAGCATGCTGCTCCCATATTCTCAGAGGGCTCAGGAAATTCCTTCAATCAGTGCTAGGAGTATACTTAAAATTTTATTCAAAAATGCAATAATGCCAAACTTTTAAAGTTTACTTTCGTGTAACAACCCTAGCTTTTGTTGTTAAAAAACAGGTCTCAGGTCACCTTCTAGAAACATACTCATTTGTCTAGCCATTTTGGAGTCTCTTACAACTCTTGATATTTATTTGCCTTATAATTTTATTGTATAAGTGCATTAGAGATGATAGTTCTGAAAGAGATGAGGTCCTCCAAAGTTAATATGGATATTTTAAAGTGACAAGGTTTATACAGTGAGATAGGTCAGATGAAATCATTGGCACAATCCCTTCTGATATGTGTAATGCAGGGTTTTAATTACTTCCTTAGAGAAAAGCAACATAACAAAGATAGTCTAATCTGTCTTTAAATTTTTTTTTTTGCTAGGTTGAAATCATGTCTCAATTTTTTCACAATTTCTTCAATGAGGCTAGAGGCTCAAAATGAATGCCCAAGGTTACCAAATGGTACAAAAAACTCAGACACACTCCCTCCCCTGCCCCCACTCCATTATTACAAATTGGATCTCAGAAAAATGATTCTATTAGAAAGGGGATTGATATTATTATTTGATCAGTGATTTACTCATGTAGTAATTCCATAATAATATTTTAAGAGCCTTTCTGTTATACTTTGCACAGGGTGATGATTGCTATGGTTTGTCGAGCATATTTCTATGTGCTAAATGTTGCCTCATACAATCCTTGCAGTGTACATATGAGATACGGACTGCTCTCCCCGCTTTTTACAGACGGAGGAACTGAGGCTTGGAAGGAATAAGTAACTCATTCAGATGGCAGAGCCACAGTTTTTATCCCAATACTCTTATTTTTTCCTCCTTTCCCCTCCTTCTTTCTTCTTCATGTTATTACACAAACTTTTATAGGGCCCTTACTCTACAAGAGTCACATGTGTTGGAGCACCCCCAGGATGGATCCTGAGACTGCTGGTCTTCTCGTTCTACATATGCTTCAACCTGAGACACATGTGTGAGTCACTTCATGTTTTGATGTCTCCAGCCCGAATCTTTTCTCTGCCATCCTACTCCAGGCTTATATCTCTAAGTCTCAAGAACAGCTTAAACTCAACATTTTAAGAGCTTAATTTTTCATATCTCACCCCCTATCCTGTCCCAAACCTTATGCTTTTTGAAGATGTTACCTCGTTGAATGGTATACCCATTCTTCTAGCTGCGGAAGCCAGAAACAGCACCCATTTTGACACCTTTGTCTCCCTCACCCCAGGAAGGTCTCTTCCCAATGCCTCTTAATCCCTTCTGTATCTCTGAATCTCTACCTCCAGCCTCGTCTCTGGCCCCGACTACTGCATTGCAGTCCTAATTGCACTTCCTACCCTTGTTTCTTCCCAGTCCATTCTCTACTCATCAACCAGAGTGCTGAGTCCCACCTCTAGGTTTTTTGATTCAGTAGGTGTGGGTGTGTCATAAATTTGCCTTTCTAATGAGTTTCCGGGGGATTTTGATGCTGCTGGTGTAGGGACCAGGCTTTGAGAACCACTATACTGGCCCATTTACATTTTTTGAAGACCATTCTCATTACATCAGTATGTTCCAAACATTTTTGAGGAATCACTCCCTCTTCATTTATTGCTAGGCCTTGGATGCTATGGGAGGTGGACAAGTTTGCTCTTTCCTGAGTCATTTCTAGACTTTGGAGAAGCTTCCATATTTCAACAGCCCTGTCTTGCAATTTCCAACAAGGATTTGCTTATTAGCTGGACTCTCCTGATTTTCAATAGGGACAGGTGCCTGCAACTGAAAGTGAAAGGGGGAGGGAGGATGGAGAGGCTTAGGTTTCAAACATCTTTCAGTGAGGAATTAGTTTTAAAGAGACACATAACAATAAAGCATGAACTGAGTCCAGACACTGTCGTTCACAGCAAGCTTACCCTCCGAAACTGGCTCCATGCCAGCCTAGAGCCAGGTGCCTCTCTTGGATCTGAGTCAAGTGCCCTGCGGCCACCTACAGAGCACTCAGGTAGGATCCGGAAAGCCTCTCACCTCCATCTGCCCTGCTTGACTACTGTTTTATGTCCTACGAAAGGACTTCCAGCTGGCTGACCTGGATCCAGCAGCTCAGGCTCACTCCTTGCATCATCCACGCTACCCTGGGGAGGAAGGGCAGGACCCTCAAGAGAAGAATGACTATTAGACTCCCTCCTTTGCTGGGAGCTCACCTCATAGAGGTATTGTTTACACATGATTGCAGTGTTTATAACTTATTATCCCAGGCCTAGGAGCTGCAGAAAGAAACAGGGGGGCCAGACAATCAAAGCTGAGGTACAGGTTTTAATATGAAACAAAACACATAATAGGACTTTGCGGGGGAAGAGGGGTGGAGTGGAAGATCAACTGTACACAGAGAGGGGTGTGTATAACATGTCCTGCAAGCAGATGAGCTCACTGGCTTTAAGCTACTACCACAAATTGATGCTCGAGTGCAAGTCAGAGGGCAGGCAGGTGACATGCTATTTGCCCAAAAGGCATGTGTTTCAGTACATATATGTCTAGTTGAATCGAAGGCAGAGTATTTGTACACATTTTATTAAATATTTAAAAGTACTTAGCGTGGAGGTTATGAGAATGTACCTCAGAATTTTCACCTGCAGGGAGGGTAACTGAGCGAGGGCCCAGCTGCCGTGCGCAGGATTCCATTGCAGCATTTGCGCCAAGGCCACACTTCCAAGGTGGGCTGCTCCTTGCTGACGAGTATGCATAGCAGCAACACGCAGGCCCATTCCTCTGATGGCTGGCTTTGGCTTAGGCTTCTTCAGTGGCCTTCTGGAACATTCCTTACACTACACGAAAGCCTAAGATGCGTCCATTCAACCATCTTTTCTTCTCTCCTTCCCTTGGGCTCAGACCCATTTTATGGTCTGATGAGTTTCCCAGCCTTCCTGGATCCTCTTTACTTCTTCTCACAGACGTTACCCCTAAGATCCTTCCACAGTGACTCCTTCACAGAGGATTTTTGATTTGGGCAAAGAAATAGAAACATTTACTGAAAAGAGATGGATGGACATTCTAATAAATAGAAATGTCTGTTCGTCAGCTGGTTCAGGCTCTCGTCACTGACATCATCTATCAGGGTGCTCTCTCTTTTCTGCCATAGATTACGTCTGTTCTTCCCAGCATGTGCTCATGCACACACAAGCATGTACACACGTACACACACACGCACACGCACACATAACCTGCACGCCTACACAACACACACACACACAACAACACACACACACACACAACACACACACAACTGCACACACATACACACAAACACACAACACTGCTAGCACACACCACCACACACGCACACACAACACACACATTCATTCTCTTGCCAAAGGTCTTCAGGAAAGATTCACCAACCTAGGGAATAATTGACCATTCAAAATCCCCTATAATCGCATCCCGTTCTTAGATTTGCCTTCTTTCTTACCTTAAGTGACAATCTAGCATCTCTAAAACTGTCTACCACAGAATAGGTCATTCTCAAGATTCTAGCCTGAAAGCCTACTATTTGATAATGTCATTAATACACACAATAAGATAAGGTCAATAATTTCTATAACAGCCTTATGCTGTATATACTAATTGCTTTTTATGGCAATTGTGTGCCATTGTTGTGAATCAGGAAACATCAGCCAGATGTCATGTTGCCTTAGGAAAGTTACTCAGCCTCTCTGAGCTTCCACTCTATCATCTGAGATGGTGAAATTACAGAGGCACTGTGAAGATTATAGAAGATAATATTGGATATGCGAAGACTTAACACAGGACCTCATACCCTTTAGTGCTCATGGGGTGTTCACTATTGTTATCACAAAACTAATAATAATAAAGAAATAGGCATAAGATGTTTCCAACCCTTAGCATAAGATGTGATATAAAGACAGTGCTTAATAAATATTTGCTAAATGAATAACTTTTAAGGTCATCACTATTGACATTTTGGATGGGAAAACTCTTTGTTGTGGGGGTTGTGGTCTGTGCAGTGTAGGATATTTAGTGGCATTCTAAATATCCACATTAAATGCTAGTAGCAACCCCTATCTCAATTACGACAACCAAATATGTCTCCAGACATTACCAGTGTCCTCTGGGTGTAGGGAATGTCCTTGGTTGAGAACCACCATTTAAGATAGAATGAACAGAGCCCCTAGATCTCAGAGGCTCAAAGTCTAGGAGGAAAGCCATTCTACTTTATTGTAATTTTCTATGTAGAGCAAAATAGTGTTCAAAGAACACAAAGAAGGGTTATCAACCCATTTTGGAGGGGTTGGCGTAGTTTGAAAGGCTTCCCACAGAGAAATCCAAGCTCAGGCTCATGCCAATTATGGCCTATTGGGTTGACCTTTATAAATGAACCCATTAGGTCAGTCTGAACTGGTGATGAGAAGATCTGGCTTGGTTTTACTCCCAGCTCCATGGTTCAGAAAATGTATTCCAGCTTTTTTATATATATATACATATATATATATATATATGTATATATATACATATATATGTATATGTAAAAGCTTTTATATATATATTTATATATATATATATATTTTTTTTAAGAAATTGACAAAAGCAACAATTTTTTTGTCTTAAGCCTAAACTGATGATTGATATTTCTGCCTTCTGACGGAAATGACACTCTTTATAGTCATAGGGAAATCAATCTCTTTCCAGCTTCTTTTCACTGGCGGAGACTAGGTAAGCAGAAAGGCGATCTGAAACATCAGCACTTCTGTTATTCTGTTCTGTAAAGCAAAGCATGAAGGACCTTTTATTTCTGTCAACCACATTTATAAGTTACTGGATATGCTAAGATAGGCCTGGAACTTGACAGTGGGTGGAGGCTAAATTGTTCTGCACAAAAGGCAGGAGAAAAGGAGAGAAATGGAGAGTCTTTGGATTTATGGAGACTTTAAGCAACATGGCAGGGGGCCAATGGGCCTGTAAGAAGGGGCTGTCTGATATCACTTTAAGTCTGTTTGGGCCTCTGTGATGTAAACCCATTTGATGGTGGTGATGGTTGCACGGCATGGCGGATGCACTTAAGGTTACCAAATTGTACACTTTCAGATGGTTAAAATAGTAAATTTTATGTTATGTGTACTTGTGATGGTTAACTTTATGTGTCAACTTGACTGGTCTCAGAGATGCCCAGATAGCTGGTAAAACTTTATTTCTGGGTGTGTCTGTGAGAATGTTTCCAGAAGAGATTAGCATTTGAATGGGTAGTCTGAGTGATGAAGGTGACCCTCACCTGTGCCTGTGGGCATCATCCAACCCACTGAGGGCCTGAGTAGCACAAAAAGGTGGAGGAAGGGTGAGTTCATGCTCTCTGCTGAGCTAGGACGTCCATCTTGTACTTGGACATCAGAGCTTCTGGTTCTCAGGGCTTCCAGCTCGGACTGGGACTTACCCCATGGCTCCACTGGTTTTCAGTCCTTTGGCTTTGGACTGGAACTACACCCGTGGCTTTCCTGGGCCTCTGGCTTCTGTTGGCAGATTATGGAACTTGTCAGCCTTCATAATTGGGTGAGCCATTCCCTTACAATCATCTCTTTCTATATCTCTATATCTCTATCTATCTATCTATCTGTCTCCCTCTTATTGGTTCTTTTTCTCTGGAAAACCCTGACTAATACAGTATTTTACCACTATATATGTAAGAAAATGCCTCCGAGCCCCCAAACTTTAGTAACAGCTGCTACACACACAAATGCCTTTGTAGAGTGGTTTGGAGCAAACAAAAAGGGCTATCTTCTATGAGGTGACGTGGGACAGAGGAGAGAATAAGGGAAGAGGTGAGAGTCTGACCTTGAGAGTTCAGTGGGGGCCAGAAGGAATGTGGAAAAAGGAGATGTCTAGAAAGTCACTCAAATTCCATCAAGGCCACTAGATTTCCAACAATATAAAGGAATTAGGGGTCACACCAGTTGTACCCACATTTAAAGGACAGGGTAAACTGCGCTTACATAAAGATGGAGTAAAAAAGGTTCAGAAGGACCATAATCTATGTTCTAGCTTAGACTTTATCAGTTGCTGTTTATATTACCCATCTCATAGGGCTGTCATGTCAAAGGAGTTAAGTGGCTACACAAGTGTAATACATACCAATATTTATTATCTGAGGTTATTTTTCACACACCATTCCCTCTCTTTGCCTCTTGTTAAATGGTTTACTTGTCTTTTCATGCTGTTCCATCCATTTGATAGTTATTGGCTTTGGGTTTTTTTCCTCTATGTTTTTATCCTTTTAAATTTCCTCCTCTCTCCAGCACATGTCCTAATTTTTGCTTCTTTCAATTCCTTTCCCCTATAATTTAAGCATATAAATGCCATTTTCTGACACCCAAGGATAGCCCATGTGAATTATGAAGGTCCTTTTGGTGAACTCTGAAAGTAAGGATGAATTCCAGACACTGCCCATTTCCAGCTGAGATCTTGTCTGGTCAGGCCTTCAGGGATGGCTACACGGGCATCTGCTGGCAATTCCAGGAGCACAAGGGCTTTCTCTCCCCACACTAAGACTCCCCGGAAACCCAAAACCACTGCTGGCATGATTGGGAGCTGGTGGTACCCACTGGCCCAATGCATCATGCTACCCAATAAAAAGATGATGAGTTGGACCTCACATGTGTTTCTGGAAAACAGCAGACCTAGTTTCAAATTCTACCACTACCATTTATCCAACTTAGGTCAACTGGTAATTACTTAAAATTTCTTTGTGCATCAGACACTCTTAATTTCATTTTCCAGATTAGGAAACTATTTTGCAGAGTGGTTTGATGCTTATTTTCTTTAAATGTTCATAGTGCTTGGCTGAGTACCAAGCAAGCAATCAATTAGTGGGAGTAACTTTATCATCATCGTCGTTGTTGTCACTACTATCCATTTCTCAAATCAACTTGAGTCTTTCTCTACCACAGTGGGGCCTTTTGAGGCATATGTATACCTCGTGCTTCTATTTTCCTACTTCTTCATTATTAACTAAACCTATGATATGCTTCATACGTAAAATTCAATTCAAAATGGTAGCTCTTGGGAAAAGGTACAACCTCGCATATCTAATGTTTTGTGGGTGCTATCATCAGGTTTGCAAATGATAGCATCCATGAAATTTAAAGTAGAAGAAAAGGTATTTATGCAACATGTATTCACTGAGCACTTGTCTCTTTTGCATGGTATGGGACAAACACTTGAACTCACAAATCACACTCTTTTGACTGCACTGCTGTGTGTCTGCAGATGGGAAAGGAGTAAGAATGAAGGGCGATCTGGGTCTTCATCCTGGCTCTGCCTCGCTAGCTCTGTGCCCTTGGCCAGTGACCTCATCTGTCAACGAACCCCAGTTTCCTTATCTATTAAAGAGGATTAGTAATAATTCCCTCACAGTGTTGTTGGAGCATTGAATTAGGTACCCCACCGAACATACTCTGGTACAGTGTTTGGCCTAGAGTAACCCAAGGAGTATTACTCTCCACCTCCCTGCCCTAGCATAGGGGCGGTGGAATAGATGTCCCTGCCGTTGCTATTGTCTGTTAGAGCTCAGCTGTCCTACCCAAGGGAGCTTCCAAATTTTTTCTCAGTGTGTTATGTTACACTCCTTTGATGGATTATGCCCCAGCCATTAACAGCGGTGGCACCAGAAATTTTAATACCTGCAACATATTCCTTGTAATAATAATACTAGTTAAATGAAGCAGCACATGAAAGTATAATCAATGCAATCTCGGCTACAGAGCTTACGAAAGGAAGATACCGTGTTATCTGTGTTCATCTTTGAGGGTGGACGATGAATTGTTCTTATTCTCTCGTTATGCTTTATTTTGCAATGTGTTCAAAAAGAGCTTTATTGGTTTTGTCATCATAAAAAATACTTATTATTATTTTATATTATGTAATATCCACAAACTGTCCATATATTAAACCTACTTGTCAGCTCTATAGTGTATGTGGCAATATATCTTCTTTTATTTTTTTTTTGGGGGGGGAGGTTTGTTTTTGTTTTGTTTTTGACTGCATTCCTTTTATGTGCTCGTAAACCAAATGTGTTTCATAATTAAAGCAGGATGTTCAACACTGTGTTTCTGAGAGATCTTTCATTTACTGTACAGTTAATTCATTAGACAAAGCAATATTTAGGCAATTCTGAAGAAGTGGGTGTTTTTCAGGCATGAGGGAGCATGGGTGGGGGGGGAGTTTCAATTGTAATGATTTTCTTCTGTGTCGTTTAGCAGTTTTCCAGGGCATTATGGCAGCACTGGGCCATTTAAGGTACCTGCTTTCTAATCAGCCTGGCTGCCTTCCAGTCAGCCTCGGCGGAAACTCACTAGGCACAGGGTTTAATTGGGGCCACCCACCATGGAAGCGCTTCCCCCTTTGTCCAGAGAGATGGAAGCTCTTAATGTAATGCACATAAAAACGTCCAGTACTGCAGGGCAGGCACAAGCGGCTCTGATGTCCCGAGGCTGTTATTATGTCCCGTGCACTGTTAGCTTTTCAGAGAGACTTTATCCAATCATCGGGGAGCTAGAACTTTACAGAAAGAGAGCAATATAAAGTATTAGGTTGCAGTCTGGACACAACCCCTGATGTTTGGAACCTCTCTAAATAGATCCCAGACTGCTTTAAAAACAAGAAATACCCCGCTCCCATCCCTTTTACTATTATCCCTCTGGCACCTTGGATTTCTTAAATTAATTCCTTGCAAAAGCCGGTTGAGTTCCAATAATTGTTTTTAAATGATCTGCCTCTTGAAATTGTGCCTTGCAGTCTCGGGGAAACCCAGCCTCAAGCTTGGTGGGGCCAAGTCGCTGTGCAGCTTCTGGAAACAAATTGCCTGCTTAACGGGCCACAGGCTCTGTGCAGCCCTCACGGACAAGTGGTGATCCTGTGACTGAGTCGACGGGGTACCTAATGGCCAGATCATGGCCGTATTTTGGGTGATGCGGATAAATCAAGGGAGCTGCAACCTCTTAGCATGCTTAAATTGGAAATGTTTAATTTGGATGTAAATGTGGAATCTGCAGGCCTCCCATTGTCTGTACTCCCCAGGATAACACAGTCCGTATCTTGGGGATAAAGAGCGTCTACTTGCTCTCTTGCCCCTACTGTAGTGGGCAGAGGGATGAAGCTGGGGTGGGGGTGGGGAGGAGGGCAGACAGAAAATGAGGCTACCCCTTATCAAGTCTAGCGTTTAACCTGGCGATCACGATAATCCCTTTTCCTGGTCCCTACGTCCCCGTGAGACAGTACTATTATTAGCGCCATCTTGTAGATGGGGAAACTGAGGGCAGGAGACTAAGTTCACCCAGTTCAAGTCAAAGTCCTGTCTGTATGACTCTACTGCAGCACTTCTGAAAAGTTCATGTGCAGACCGTCACCTGTGGTCTTGATCTGATGCAGGTTCTGGTTCCAGCAGGTGCGGGGCAGGTCCTGGGACTCTGCATGTCTAATGAGCTTCCAGGGGATGTGGATGCTGGTGGTCTGGGGACTGCACTCGAGTATGCAGACTCTCAGATTGCATCTGGCTGCATGTTAGAGTCACCTGAAGCCAGGGGTCTTTAAAAAGATATTCCCAATTCTGACCCATCAACTCAGAATCTCAGAGGGTGGGACTTGGCCATTGCGCACTCAGGTTGAGAATATCTGCTGAGGTGGGGAATTGCTTGGCCATAATGGTCAGGGTAAGCCTCAAGAAACTCGGAATTATTTAAGCACAAAAATACATGGTTTTGTTAGGAAGGGAAGGAGGAAAGACCTCTCTGTGCATGAGAGGGTGTGGGAGGGAATGGAAATGAGGTCAAGCTGGGGAATGAGAGAAAGAGTGAAAACAAACAAAAACAGCTGGAGCTCGTTCTCAGGCAGGTGTGGAACCTGTTGGGTTGTGGAATTTGTTCCTTACAGGAGGTCGTAGTAACAAGGTTCCACAGTCGGGCTGGCTGAGGAGGTGACATAAAGTGCCTGTCTCAGCAGTCCGGATCAGTTTCCTTCTGGGCAATGATTTTTGATTCAGTGATTTTCCAAGTTTTTGTCTGGTAGCCCTGTTCTTGGCACTGAGAACAAAGGTGACAATGGTGCACTCTCTGCTCTAGGCAGCTGTTGTGGGAACAAGAGGAAGCGCGCTTAACCCAGGCAGGTCGATCGGGTGTCTGTCCTGGATGCAACGTCCCTAGTCTTAAAGGGCGACAAATGCTGAGGACCTGAATTAAGGCAGTCAAGATGAGGATGGGAAAGACTGTTCCAGAGGCATTTTTACAGTAGATTTGGTGACTAATTGACCCTCTTTGCCTCCCTTCACCTCCTACATGCCGGGGATGCTCCCAAACTTTCTATTTGGGATTCTGGGCAGATGGAGAGTAGTGGATGGTTTATACTTGGTTTGTGCCTTCTTGAGTTTAAGGTGCCTCTGTTGTATCCTATTTAAAAATGTCCTGTTGGTGGTTGGAAATAAGGGTCTAGAATTTGGGATAGAGACTTGGGCCGGAATAGCAGATCTGGGAGTCATCAGCAAATCAGATAGGATCTGAATGCGCAAGAATGGAGACTATTTTACAAGACTATTTTACAAGAAAAGGTAAGGGACAAGGATGGAAGTCTAGAGAGCACAAATGTTTAAGGGACATAAAAAGGGTAGAGAAATAATTGCTAAGTAAAGATTAAACAAGAGAAAGAAAAAAAAAAAAAAACCCAGGACAAAGTAATGACCTAGAAGCTGAGGAGGTGAGAGGGTTTTGAGAACGAGGCAGTGATCATTAGCTTCAAATGCTGCAACTATTTAAAGAAGATAAACATTGCCAAACGCTGTCTCATAAACATTTTAAATGATTTTTTCTGAGTGAAAGGAGTAGGGTCTATATCTTTTTATTTCTTTGGATTTATTGTAAATAGCGTTATTGTTCTTTCATGATTATGAAATTATTCTTTAGAGTCTGGCCTTGGTGGGCACAGTTTCAGGGAATTTCAGTGAGTGACTAAGGACATAATGCATTCACCCGTCCTTGCACAGCCCCGCCTTTTGAGATGGTGTGACTACATGAAAAAGGTGCCGAATAAAGAGCGGCAAGTGATGAAACTGGTAATTTAGAAATAGTAACGCAGTGCACAGCAGTAGGTGGGGTGAATCTTTGCTCTTAACAGCTGCCCAATCTAAGATAAGACCTAAGGGGAGGTTGCGACACAAGCCACACACTATGGATAGCTGTGCCCTCTCTGGGCACGAGCTAAAATGAAATACAGTTGGTCTTAGGCTTCTAAATCTTGTCCTCAAAAGATGTCATTAGCCCAAAGCAGGTACTCTTGCCTAATTCGCATAGCTTCCAACTTTTGAACACTCTCATGTGCCTGTACAGAAAGGAGCACCATTTCCTAATGCACACACAGGCACTTCAGAAGCTGCAGCCCTCGCATCACATGGGAAGTATCAATGTCCAGCCTGGAGTTTGGGTGAAAGAACATGCAAAAGGCATCCATCTCTAAGCAAGAGTTCACAGCCTCAGGAAGTGGAATGGCTGCAGGAATAAGGTTCACAGGAAGTTCTTAAAAGGGGAAAACAGTTACCATTATTGAGCACCAATGGTTCTGGGTTCTGCATCAGACCTTTTATATATGTCGCTTCATTCAGTCCTCATGGAAATAAAAAAAATGTGAAGGATTATTCTCCCTGTGTGAGAGCAGAGCACATTAAAACTTTGTGTTCAAGGTCACATAGAACGAAGTACTAGGATTACTTCATTGAAAGTGATAGAAACTCAATCCAGACCAATTTAAGGGGAAAGGAGAGTTGGAGAGAGGTGTCTTGCCTTAAATGGTAGTGATTTCGAGGATTAAAGAAGGTACACGAATCATGGCTTCAGACTGGAATCTGTGTATTTTCCTCTTTCTTTTCTACTTCTCTATGTATTTCCTTTTTGCAGATCGTGAAGATGGCTGCTGACAAATTCAGGCTTTACATACAGTGTGACAACCTCAACAGAAAGATGGGTTCATTCTTCCAAATTGTGCAGATCCACACCAGTGGATCCACACTTGAGTCCAGATCCCACCTCTTGGACCAATAATTTTTGCCAAAAAGAAAGTGTTATCATATATTTGAGCAAGTCTTTATCACAGGTTAAACCAGAAAAATGGGAGATGGAAACATTTAGAAGGCAAATTATCCTCTCTTACCTCAAAATCTAATCAATAATAATAATAAAAAATACTTACCACTCATCACTATAGCAAAGATTCAATCCCAGGCCTATCCTTTATTCTATTATACTGTGCTTTCTCCATGAACGAGAAGTGAGTCAAACGTATCCCAGAAGCTTTATATCCTACTGATGAGGACATAGTTCTGGCATTCAAGTGGAGGTGTAAGTTCCGTGGGCCACAATTACTGGTTTGTAATAGATTTAGTTACGTCAAAAATGCCCAGATGTTGGTTAAAAGACGGGTGTCTGGGCCTCATCCCAGACCCACTTAATTGGAACATTCATAGGGATGCCCGAGAATGTTATTTTGGCGATCCCCCAGGTGATTTTGATTAGCAGTAGCAGTAGTCGATCCCAGCCTTGACTAGCTCAGGTGTTAGAAATGCGAATTAGGGGGTCACTGGGGCAAGGGTCTAAGCCTGCACATGATGAGATCATGACAGTGGAGAATGAGAGAAGACTTCATGTGAACCAAATCATTCTCCTCCCTTAAGCAGCCTGATATTTTCCAGAGCTTTTACAGGGTCTATATTTCTACTGTTCTACTGTGCAGAGAGCTCAGATCTTGTCCTGGAGTTTATTTTTGGAAATAAGTAGTCTCGTTCTAATACTGCCTCTGGCTTCGAGCAAACAAACTACGCTTAACAGTACGGCTTGGGAAAAGACTAAGAAGAGAACAGGGAGGCAACATGTATAGCCGGAGCGTCGGCAGAGGGAAGCCGAGGTGTGTAGAGGAAGCCTCATCCTATAGATGTCAGAAGAGAAAGCTTCCTCATGCAGGTAAGTCAGATAGGTACAGTCTGTAAGAGGAAGAAATCCATGTCAGCGTCCTAAGAAAGTGCAAAGAAAGCCTGAATATAATGTGAGGCGTTGATAATTCCTAAGTTATGTTTGGCGACAATCTATTTCCAAAGCTAGTTGTTAAGCTATGAGGTTCAGCTTCCCATATAGTCACTGACAAATAGAAAACAAGTTGTTGCATGTCACTTGTTTGAATTTTGCTCTATTTAGTGTGTTAAAGCAAATGGCTTATTTTTCCAGATGGTTATCTCTAAAAAAAGATAGAAACAGTTTGGACCTGCTGCTCTCTCCTCTTCTACCTCTTTCCCCTGTTCCCACTGTTTTTGAGGACTGTGTGGCTAGAAGGCAGCCCTTCCTTCTCACGGCTTCACGGACATTAATGCATTTCTATTCATTCATTCATTCATTCATTCATTCATTCATTTTACTGTGTTGTAACGTTAAGCCTTATTTTCTGTTTCTGTTTTACTCTGTGCTAGGTTTGTTTGCATGGCTTTGGATGTCTTTCTCTTTGGACATGAAAATACTTCCTAAGGGAAACTGTCAAGAATCTGTCAAAAACCTGATCGAACTATTCAGTGCAGCTCTAAAACGCCAGTGGAAGGACAGCGTCCCTCTGCTCTCTATATGGAAAGGAGAGGAGAAAACAAGGGTTGGTTATGGGGCGGAAAGTCAGCTGTGATGGGAGAGGGGCTCAGTGTTTCTTACTTCCCATGGGAAGGGACACTTGTCATGGAGCAGAGACCAAGGGAAAGGGAGTAAAATAACAGGGATGGCCATTTGTTTCTTGCTCTGGCCGGGAGGAGGTACGTGACTTAAGGCATATTATTTAAAAAAAAAAAAAAAAAGTTAAGCTTATGTTAGTTTAAAAAGAAGAAAAACCAATGCCTCAGACTTTATCATTGATTTTAGAGGGATAAAAGGGGAAATGTTTTTTAGTAGTTAAGAGTGAAACTGTGATCTCTCCATCGCAAAATTTCCCACCATTTCCTCCCTCCCTTCTTCCGTCCTTCCTACCTACTCACAAATGTTTACTGAATGCCTGCAGTATGCCAGGTTCTGGGCTATGTTTGACAGAATACAGCAAAACAGGATTTTTTCCTTCTTTTTCTCTTTCCCCATTGGTTTATGCAAATAGACTGACTGACTGTGCCCCTCCCCCCAATTCATATGTTGAAATTTGTAATCCCTGATGTGATGGTATTTAGGGCTGAGTCCTCATGAATGGGATTAGTGCCCTGATAAAAGAGACCTCCAGAGCTCCCTTGCCCCTTCTGCCCTGTGAGGACACAGTGACAAGAATGCTGTCTATGAACCAGGAAGTGTGCTCTCCCCAGACAGTGTACCTGCTGGAGCCTTGATCTTCAACTTTCCAGCCTCCAGAACTGTGAGAAATCAATTTCTGTTTATGCGCCACCCAGTCTGTGGTATTCTGTTACAGCAGCCCGAACAGACGGAGACAGATTACTGTGAACTTCAGATATTCTTTGTAGTGTCTTAGATTTATAGTTTTAAAATCAGCTAAGTTTTGTGTTCCTAAGTCACTTCGAAGCGGGTGCTACTTTGCAATTCATAACTGAAAGGCTGGACCATTCGCTCATGACTCTCTGTCACCATCTAAAGACAATTTATACATATTGCAGGGCTAGTTCCTGGAATATCGAAGGGATGAAATCATTCCAGAAGTTATGGCTTTGCAGTGTTTGTATAGCAGCTCTATAGAAGAAATTCGACCTGGTTGTCTGCAAGTGAGTGGAAGGGGAAGTTTTGATCTTTAGATCTACTAGTATACGAGGAATGGGTCTTGGTTTCTGTACCACATCATGGAGGGCTGGAATGTACAGAGTGCAAAGGTTAACTGGAATATGGGGGGAGAGCTGCAAAATCAGTGAGGGATGGGACACTTAAATTATTAGATTCCAGAGGAGGTTTCAGTCCCTCCAAGGGTGAGTACTTAACAAATATTTGATCAGTTGAATGAGAAGCTGTGAGGCTCCAGTTCGATGGAGAAAATACCACAGAATAAAATTGGGATCCACAATATTCATCCAGGTTCTCGCTGGAGTGATTTTGCTCCCCGGGGAACATCTGGCCATGTCACAGCATTTTGTCACAATTGTGGGGGTGCTCCTGGCATCTAGTAGGGAGAGGCCAGAGATGCTGTTAAACATTCTACAATGCACAGGACAGCTCCCACCATAAAGAATGATCCAGCCCCAAATGTCAATGGTGCTGAGGTTGAGAAATGCCAGTCTAGCACACAGCAGAGCTATGGGTGGGTCTCCAAGACTCTAGACCTGACCATGCTGGCCTCTAGTACTGGCCTCAAAAGAGGGAGACCCAAGGGGTATGATTTTATGCGTGCGTATCTCAGTGGAGAGATGCAAATAAAGGACATTGTTATTTTCAGTGGAGTATGAACAAACCATTTACCCTTCCAGTTTCCTTTAGTGTTTATCTGGCGATATAATTCACAGTGCTGTCCATCCCAGTCTCCTTTTATATCCAGTCTGTTGCATGGGGACATGACATCAAGCACTATTTTTTTTTATTTCGTTTTGTTTTTTAATGCATGTCCTTAATGTCTAGTTTCCTTTTGTGTCCAGTTCTTTACTAAAATCACCAAGCACTGAAGTCATATGTGTCAGAATCACCCAGAGGTGCTTGCTACAAGTGCATATTTGGGGCCTACACCGAATCTACTGAAATCAAAATATCCATGGTTCATGGTTCATGACTCAGGAATCTGCATTTTAAACCAGCAGCACAGGTGATTTTTATGCACATTGAAGTTTGATGTAGGATGTATGAAGCAACAGAAATACAAGGCATCCTCTCACTTTTAAAGCCCATTTATAAAGTTCAGAAAAACATATTCACTTAATCTTTGGGATGTCTTTTTGATATATTACATTTATTTCTATTTTATGGATTATAAAATAGAGGCCACAAGAGCTTAAACAGATTACTTGGGGGGAAACCAAGTGTTTTGTTTAGCCTGGAATTTCTCTTGTGAGGCTATTACAAAAAGTTTTGCCCTGGGCAGAAGCTATGCCACTTTCTCTGTGTCTCCAGCCTGGGTTTACTTTTTTCATTGCTGTATCCAGAGAAACAGACTATGCATGTTGAGCTGTCACTTGTTCTAAGCCGTGCATGGACATCATCTTAACCTCGGTACTCTGAGGACTGGAGCAGGGTACATGCCCACTCCACTGGTCCAAGGTACCGTCATTGCTCACCAGGATTCTACAACAGCTTCTCTATCTGTTCCCCGCTGCATTAGCACCTCCAATCCATATTCACGTATGATCCACATCATTTTTATTGGAGACAGGTTGCCTCCTACTCTCATACTATCTCGCTCTCTTACACACACACACACACACACACACACACACACACGCACACACACACACACACCCCCCCCCCTCTGATTCCTACATGCTTCATCCCAGCCTACAAGGTCCTGTTGACCTGGCCATCTGCTGTTTCTGTCCTTCCTCTGGCATGTAACTTTTCTGTCATGACAAGCACTTTTCCTATTTCAAGATCTTCTCTCTTTGGTTTTATTTGAAATGTCAGCTTCTGAGAGACATCTTACATACACATTCTTATTCTCCCCCCTCCAACTAAATTAAATTCTGCTTTTATTCTTTCTAATTTAGGAGCCTATGCTTTCCCCTTAGAGTGTTTGTCATCGTTTGGGTTCTTGTTGAGTTTCCGATGAGAGTCTTTCCCACTGGCCTGTGAGGATATATTTTGTTCATCACTGCAAACAGGAGGGATCAAATAAATGTACTGAGTAAATGAATTGGCCCCCAGAAAATGGGATGTATCTTCATGGCGAGGGCAGCCCTGTTTGTTACAGCTAATTTCTGACGATTGGTATGTCTTGGGACAGTTCATTCTGAAGGGGATGGAAGCTTGGTCACTTGGAGGAGAGAATGATCCAGAAGAGGTGAGGCTACTGCCGGCTGAGTGTTTTCTTTTTCTGTTCTTTTTAATTAAATTTATTGGGATAACATTGGTTAATACATTATATAAATTTCAGGTGTGCAACTTTACAATATGCCATCTGTCTACCCTAGTGTGTGCTCACCTCTTGTGTAGTCTCTTTCCTTCATGCGGCAAGCAGTGAGTGACAAGGCTCACGGTTCCAGCCCTCCAGTCTGCCCCAGATTTGCGAGGTATGAGATGATATATGGGTGGCTAGGCTATCTTGAACCCATTTGAGCCCGTTTCTTCATTTTTATCAAGGGATTAATCATTCCCGCTTTTGCAAGGAGAGGTAGGGCCTGAGGTAAATGAGATAAAGCAGGGGACAACACCTGGCTCTTGGGAGTTGTTGAGAACACTCAATACCTTGGCTGTCTCGCCGGCCAGAAGACTTGTAAAAGTCTGCACAGGCAGCAAAGAAGTCGCGCCACTTACCTGAGCCTCCCCCTCTTCTCAGCTCATCCCTTCGTGCGCTTAAATTACGTTTTCTAAGCCTGACCCAGGGCGCTCCGCTCCCTCTCGGTGGTGGGTCCCTCCCTCCCTCTCATGCTCACCCAAGCTCCCCTCCCCCTTCGCCCCCTCCCTGGGAGCGGGAGCCGGGAATCCCACGCCCTTGCACCAGCCCGGGGGCTCGGACGGGCCCAGGAGCCGCTGGTCGCCAATCACCGTGCGGTGGAGAGGCGGGCGCTCGGCTCCGGCGCGCTGGGGGAGCCAGCTGGCGCTGCTTTCCCCGGGAGCCTCAGACTCTCGCACAGACCCAGACAGACGCACAGACTGGCGGGCAAGCGCGCGGGCAGGCACCGACAGAGTTCCCCGGCCGTTTGCGCTCGGAGGCGCGCGCCAGCCCCGGCCCGGGGAGCCCCCCGTTCCCCGCGGGGAGCCGCAGGCGGCAGCTCCGCAGCCGGCGCCGGCATAAGGGAGGGCGCGCAGGCGGCCGGAGGCGGGGAGGCCCCGGCGCGCCCGGCGGGTGATGTGAGCGGCGGCGGCGGCGGCTCCCACCTGGCTCCGCACCTGGAGCACCGCGCTCCGGGGCGGCGGGGAGAATGCGCGCCGCCCGCAGCCTCCGCGCCCGCACCTGACCATGGAGTGCGCTCTCCTGCTCGCGTGCGCCCTCCCCGCCGCCGGCTCCGGCCCGCCGTGGGCTCCGGCAGGACTGGGGCGCGTGGCCAAGGCAGGTGCCCACCGAGGGATTCGCCGAGAGCGGGTGGCAGGGGACACCAGGTGCAAGCCCTGCCGCGTCTCTCATGCTTGTTGTCACCTTTTCTCTTGCAGGCGCTCCAGCTGTGCTGCCTCTGCTGTGCGTCGGTCGCCGCAGCCTTAGCCAGTGACAGCAGCGGCGGTGGCGGCGGATTAAACGATGGTTCGTATTTACCCTCCACCCTCAGAAAGACTTGTCCAGGCACTTTGTCCCGTCCTTCCTTCCCTCCTCCCCCCGCCCAAAAGAGAAAGGCAGAAAGCTCCCCCCCAACCTTGCCCCCAATGTGGCAGGTGTGTGTGCGTCTTGGATGGAAATGGTTCCTGTTTAGAGAGGGGGAGCTGTGGCAAGAACGCTGAACTTATCAAAAAAAAAAATCAATATCCCAAGCTTCAAGTGACAAATGAAAAACAATACTTTCCCTTGTTCACAGATGGCTTGTTTAAAAAAAAAAAAATTGTACCACAGTGAGAAATTCGGAAGGGGGCATTGACTAAGACGGTCTGTCCAAAGACACTTTCCTTGTTTCCTTCCTCACCTGGGAAGCGTCAGGAACTAATTCGTGGCTGGGGATGAAAGAATATGAGCCATTTCCTTCTCCCATCTTTCCCCCTCACTCTGCTCTCCACTTCCTTTCCTTGTCTTCCTTTCCTTCTCTTTCTATTTCTCTTATGTGTTCTGGATTCTCAAAGACCACTGTTAGAGAGGAAAGCAGGTAGCTTGAGGTCTCTGGGGTCTTTATCTCTTCTGAGGTCCCCTTGCTGAAAAGCTCCACAATCCCCTTCAGTCTGTCATTTATTAACTTATTGATGGCGCCCAGAAGGAAATCCTTGTTTCCATTGTTCCTACTTGCTACAGGAGAACCGCTGATCCCTCATCCAAGGTGTCTCGCAAGACCTTGATGTCCAACCAGATTCTCTAATTTTTAGCCTTCCAGGGTTATCTTTTTCCTGTCAGGGGACAAAGGGTCATATTGGGGAAGTGGGTAATGGCAGAGCCTGGAGAAGGCTGTGCCAGGGGGAAGGGGGTGAGTGAGGGGACAGGAGAGAGTCAGGAATCAGCTCTTGAGAAATTCACCTTTTGTCCAACCAGGAAGGCCGGCTGCAGTTTCCAAAACAACCTCCCATTGTTCGGTCAGGGTCAAATGGCTGCATGCAGGTCCCCTCTGTTCCACCACCTGTAAGGACCTCATCTTTAGTCAGCCCGTGAAATGATTGGTCATATCATTTTCTACAGGGGCCTCTGATCACCTCTTGCCATCAAGAACTGAATATTGCCATCAGCCAGCTTATTCTTTCCTTGGAAACAAACTAGTAGCAGGTGTCTGGGGTGGGTGGGGGGGCTTTGCCAGCTGATTCCATTCAAGGCTGGCTGGAAGGTTCCTGCATGGCCTTCTAGCTAAGAGCAGGCAGTTTCATACGGTTCTGGACAAGGAGGTAAGAAACAACTATTGTAGAGATGCTGCCTGGAACATGCGTCAGCGATGGTTTTCACAGTTTTTTGGTTAAGGGAGGAGGTGGGTTGTTTTTACTAAGAAAAAGCTGCATTTAATCAAGAGCCACAGACCTGTAAAGCAACATAATAGAGATTCTTAAAATAAGAGAAACAGTGTACACCTCAGTTTTTGTTTTTTTTTAAAGTTAAGGAAGAAAAACTTTTCCAATGAATTTTGAATATGCATGTCCATTCGATAGTTCTAGTTAAAGGAGACGAGATAGGGGAGGCAGGACATAAACAATGTTGTAAGAACAAGAGTTGCTCAAGCAGTAAGAGTCACAAACGATCATACAGAAGAAATATGAAAATTGTCATATTCAGATTGTTTTTGCAAACATAGGCCCAATTAGAATACTACTTATTGATGACACCTGCTAGCTATAGGGCTTTTTTTTTTTTTTTTTGGTCTGTGTGTGGTGGGGGTTGTTGACTATTTGGGGAATAGGGAAATTCTGCTTTCTTTTCCTCTTATAACTAAGAACCCAAGTGACCCAAACATGGCTGTTATTTGGAATCTTTCTAAAAACTTTCCGAATTAGTTTCCCATTCTGTGCCTAGAAAGTGGAAATGCAGAGCGTTTTTTAATGCGCAGAGGACATATTCCAAATCATTTTGTGGAATGATGCTTTTCAGTTTCAATGTTTTGTGATAGAAAACAGTGGGCTGGCTTCATTTTTGTCAAACAGCAAATTGTTTTTAGCTCCTCCTCCTCTAGAACAAGCAGCAATTAGTGCTGCTCTAGGGAGCAGTGGTGAAGGTATTTTTAAACATGCCTTTCCAGGTGTCCCTGATCTGACAACATGTCTGAGCAATTTTAAACATCAGACTATATAGGAAAATTTCTGACAATGTCGAGGCATTTTTATGCATCCACTATATTTTGTGCTTACAATTACATGGGATTGTCCCCGTGAAAGCCTGTAGTAAAATGTTGAGCACTACAAGTTCTGGACTTTTATTGTCATGTGTAATTAATTGGAAATATGAAACTATGAAATATGAAAATATGTGGTTACTTGTTAATTATCTGAGGTATTATTTCAAGTTACTCATCACTGTGAGTTATTTGAAATTTAAATTCTACCCCTTCCCAAATGTTCCCGATGCAGTATAACACAAAGATAATAACCTTTAAAAAAAAAAAAAATCACTTTTGTGGTTTTATATTTATTTCATCTCCAAAAAAAAAAATCAATTTTTATGTATAGCTGGCTCTTTGGGTAATATAAAAAGTTCCTCTGTCTCTCCCCAGACCATGAGAGTTGTGGCATTTTCCTCAAACGTTGTCGACATTTATCAAGATTGAGCTTGACTTTTAGTTTTTACAGGAATTACTGTGGCTAATTGTAAAGACCACAGGGTTCTCCTCTTCGTGAGCTGCTCTGAATTATATTTAATCGAGGGGCATGGCAATAGAACAAAGATGATCTTCGAGCTGTGCACTGCTCTTTGCCAGCCTGTTGGGAAGTGACTGTTTGGCGTTGTGGGCTCTGGGTGCTGACAGCTAAACCTTTCCCCTTGCAGATTACGTCTTTGTCACACCGGTAGAAGTGGACTCGGGCGGGTCATATATTTCACACGACATTTTGCACAACGGCAGGAAAAAGCGATCGGCGCTGAGTGCCAGCAGCTCCCTGCATTACCGATTTTCAGCATTTGGACAGGAACTACATTTAGAACTTAAGCCCTCGGCGATTTTGAGCAGTCACTTTATTGTCCAGGTACTTGGAAAAGATGGTGCTTCAGAGACTCGGGGACCCACGGTGCAGCGATGTTTCTATCAGGGATTTATCAGAAATGACAGCTCCTCCTCTGTCGCTGTGTCTACGTGTGCCGGCTTGGTAAGTACCTCACCCTCTGAGTCAGTTCCCTCTTTCGTGTGTGTGTTGTATAACTTCGAATGAACAGATGTCTGCAATATTAAATGCTCTTTCAGCCAACACGACACATTCACACTGTCAGCTTTGATACTTATAATATTCTCAATTGAATTAATCTAATCTGCTCCCAGAAAAAGAAAATATAATAGAACTCCAATTACCATTTAGAACATTCTTTTGATGTTTAATGGTCTGGGCCTCTTCATTCTCCATGTTTGAGACGATCCCCAAGGAAATTAATTTGATGGATGCCATTCGTTTTGTAAAGTCTTGAGAGACCAGGCATTATATAAATCTAACAAGCTGCATGCCTCTATGTTGCTTTGAAATGGGAAAACTGTATTTCAGTGCAAAATTGCAGTCGGCAGCCCTGTTAAGCTCAACCTTCACTGTAGAAGGGAGGCCTTTTGCCTTTGAACTAATCTGTCCTGCGTTGTGCTGCTCATGTAAGGACGTTCTTTTAGAGTGTGATATGTTCAAGGCTGGTAGAGTTAAGTGTGCCATTCAGAGAAGAGGAACATTTGGAAACATTTGGGACGTGTTATTTCCCCTATGTGCAGTCCTCATCTGTTGAGCATCAGGCCAAGAATATTGGTATAAAACAGAGATCCCCAACCTTTTTGGCACCAGGGACCAGTGCTCCTATGAGAATCTAATGCCTGATGATCTGAAGTGGAGCTGAGGTGGTGATGCTAGTGCTGGGGAGCCGCTGCAAATACAGATGAAGCTTTGCTCACTTGCCTGCTGCTCACTACCTGCTGTGTGCAGCCGGGTCCCTAACAGGCTACTGGACTGGTACCTGTCCAAGGCCCGGGGCGTTGGGACCTCTGGTGTAAAAGATACTTGTCTCAGAATTCTTTCAAATAGATGAGGCAGTAAATGGTGTTTGGGTTGATTTCATTCTGCATTGCAGTTGAGAATTGTCTTAAACTGACAGGAGAGAGAGACAGGGAGAGAGACAGAGAGAGACAGAGAGAGAGAGAGAGAGTGAGAGAGAGAGAGAAGGAGAGAGAGAGTATTAATATGTATATGTGTGTGTGTGTGTGTGTGTGTGTGTGTGTGTGTATACATGATGGTCATACTCTGGGATGACTAGAAGAAGGAAAACATGAGATAGCCCATTGAGTATGTGGTTAGTAATGTACGTGGTATATCATGACACATAGCAAGAGAGGGTGGCTTGGATGACCAAGAACGAGCCCATGTTCCTGGCTAGTTGAAACTTTAACTTTTTTTTTTTTTCATATTGTGTGTTGAAATTTAGCTAAAATCTTTTAGTACCACAAGAGTCACAGTATTTGGGATAGTATTTAAAGTACAAAGGGAAGCAAAGATTTAATGATTCCCAACTAAGCTTGATCCATTTAAATGATCTTTGTGGTTCACTGATGACCTGTAAATTGTAACATATGTGTACACGCACGAACATGAATACATCTGGGTTTTGTTGTCATGAGTCTCCTGCTCTGTTGAGGGGCATCCTCTCATATTTCCCTCTCTTCTGTCTATTCCAGTATCCTGATGTCTTCAGAAGGAATTTAGGCACCCCACCATAGTTGCTTAAACTATCCCCATCCTACATGACACAGTGTTTAAGAGCAGTCTTCCCAGGGTCCTTCTCACACCAGCAGATACTAATAGGACCTTGGACAAGTTACTAATCTCCGTATCTTAGTTTCTTCATCTCTAAAATGGGACTAATGAGTGTTTACATGATAGGGCTGTGGGGACCAAGCGACTTCTCACATGCTACAGGCATTCCTAGAAGGGCATAATTGCTCCATGCACGTACTAGTTCCAGCAAAACTTAGTCTCCTCGTGTTTAGCGCTCTCAGGATTTCACTCTGTGAGCGATAGGAAATCTGATGGTCTCATGTTCATAAACATCATGTTATTTCTCCTAAGGAGATTTCCTTCTGAACAGGGAGCAAGTGATTACTTAACACATAATAACACAACAAGTTAACCCTTTTCCCATTTAGAAAAATAAAAGTGCAGCTCGCTGCCATCATTCATGGAACATCACGCTTAGGAATGCTACGTTTTCTAGGATTTGACATTTTCAGCGATCGAACTAAAAACAGAATGCTATAAATAGAATGGTGTCATTTGTTTCCAAAGACTATCAATATTCTAGAGCAATGCAAAAATAATAAAAGTGAGATATTTCATGGCAGACTTTGGGGCTAAATTTTGGATTGTAATCCACGAGTTATCTCAGGGTAAACACTGCAGATGCAAGGCAAACAGGGAAAGGATTAATTTGTGATGGATGTGAAAGAGTAATTAACAATCACATCTGTCTGTGTATAAGGCCAACTTAAATTGGAATCATGAAACTTAGATTCTGTCCCGCTGTTCAAACCAGCTACATACACTTAATTAACTTTATTTCTCTAGACTCCAGTTTCCTCTCCTGAACCATGTAAAATGATTTCTAAGACCACTACCATCTATATGCATCTGATTAATTATCCAGTTTGTTGGCCCTAGCAGAGCCCACTTGTTATGGGGTAAGGAGAGCGTCAAGCTTATTTCATTTCATTGTCTACCTCCCCATGACCCTGTTAAACACATGTACCTATACTCTATTGAAAAATAAATAATAAAGACAGAGACACAACTGAGAAACCGAGACACTGCTCTGTGTTAATTTTTGTAGCATTGAGTTGAAATATAATATATACACAAAAAAGTACAAAATGTATATACAGAAAAATGCAAAAAGCAGAGTATGGCCTAATGAATTTTCACACAGTTCACACTCATCTAACCATCAACCAGATCAAGCAGGACATCACCAGTGCCCAAGAAGACCCCTCTGTGTCACCTTCTTTGTCACTACCCATCAGAGGTTACCATGATCCTAACTTCCAACATAGCTTAATTTTGCCTATTTTAATATTTTACATAAGTAGAATCACATAGTATCCATCCGTATGAATATTCTACATGCTTTCCATTTCATTGTTGATGGACATCTAATTGTTTCCAGTTTGGGGCTGTTAATGAGAGTACTGCTGAATGTTCTTGTATGTGCCTTTTGGTGAACTTATGGCCACATCCTGTCGGAAACATAAGAATGAAGTTGCTGGGTCACAGGATATGGAAACAGCAGCGTATGAGAGTTCCAGTTGCTCCACATCCTCACCAACACTTGATATTGTCTGTTGTTTCCATTTGAGCCACTCTGATTGATGAGGATGAAGCAGTACCAAATTATGGGTTTAGTTTTTATTGTCCTGATGGTTTTTGAAGTTGAGTACCATTTCTTTTGTCTATCAGCCATTGGTATACCCTCTTTTGTGATCTATATCATATATGGACAAGAAATAGTATGAATGTTTTTAGCCTTAATCGTCGTGGTTTTCTCTTTGTGAGTAGAAATAGGAATTCTGAGAAAAAACACCTTGTCAACTTTAACAGCATTGTTATTATGGCTTTGAATCTCCAACAATGCATTGATCTGCTCATGAAACACGATCAACTAGTAGTGGTGAGCATTGAGATCATGTGTAGCTCTCCATTGAGGGGATACTTCACTAGAGACACAGAGATAGATATGGAAGGAAATAATTACATTGAGAGGAAAAATTTCTTCATCCTTTCTGCAAACTGGAACCCATAGGCATTGCCCAGCTTCTTTGGCCAAACAAGGCCAAATTAATACTTTCTACAGTTAATTAGCAACTACTGTAGTGGATTCAGAATAGTGAATGATTCAGTACTTCAGCAGAGGGATGAGCCTCTAACATGCTTGTTGGAGAGACTCATCAGAGTTCACATGCTAGAAGAGATGAGCATCTCTTATTAATACAAAAGCTGACAAGATGGATGAGTCTAAGAAATGAAACTTCTTCCACTGAAGTCTCTACACCAGTTTTTCTCCAAGAGGGCTGGGCGACTGGCATCAGAATACATTTAGAGGTTAGAGCTATCTCCTAGTGTGCATTCGGCGTGTAATAGGAAAATAACATCATCTTTAGATAACAATACCAATAGGAAAGCTACTAAGCGTTATCTTGACTTCTAGGGAAACGTTAGGAGAGAGAATGGTTGGAAGGGTTATAATAGTGAAATATATGTGTACATATATGTATACCTCAGCTAGGATTTCTCTGGCATGGAATCTCCCTCAATAGTTCAGAATTAAGCTGCATTTAAAATATTTTCTTAAAATACACCCTCCCAAAACTAAAAGGTCTTACTTTATTTGGGAGTTGAGTAGGCAGTCATTTACTTGGAATAATTCATAAAACAGGAGTTCTGAACTTCTCTGAGTCCTACCTACCTGTATGTCTGGGGTGATAATTTTTAAAATTTTGAATGCCTTTATAAAGGAGCAAGCCCTCTTTAGCTCACCACTGCTCCCTATACCTGGCTGTCTTGTACTCTATGAAGGTATTTGGGTTTGCCGCCTTTTGTCCCAGAATCTCAGGGTTGCAGATTAATCTAACCTAGTCTGCTGGGTACTTCCTTTCTACCATATCCATCCTCTCCTTGGCTCCCACAGTGATGAGAAGCTTATTACATCCAGGAAGCTCATGCATTGTTGAGAGACTCTTCACCTTGGCGTTGAGGACAACCTACCTTCTTATGACTTTTGTCTGTATTTCTTCATTTTGTTTTCTGGGATGATAGAACAAATCTGTATCTTCTTACATACCGAGAGATCTAAAAGACCTTTCTGCCCAGAAATGTTCCACCTTAGTGTTCCTTTTTATTAGGATAATGATTTTCAGAGTGTGATCAGATAAATTCGCTTCACTTGAGGGATTGAAAATTTGAATTTCTTTTTCCCACAACAGAAGGTCAGGGAAGCTGGGCCCAGGAATGTACATTTTTAATTCCCCAAATGATCTGAATGTATGCTAACATTAGAAAACCGTTGGATGTAGACATTGGACATACAGGAAAATTGTTTTAATTTGATTTGCTGTTGGTTTGACAGATTGATCCCATTTCTGAAACCTAGTGGGAGTGTATTTTGAGAAGTGACTGGAAAGACAAATTGAATGATCATTCTTTCATTCAACAGCTATCGATGAGCTTCTGTTATTTCAGCCACTGTTCAGAACACAGTGAGTAAAGCTGCAAATAAGAAAGAAGCTGTACTCCAGTTCACAGACTTTCATTCTAAGGGAGAAATAGAGCAGTAATTTTAGAACGAGAAATTGCTGTTTTATTTTGAACCAAGCTATGACTCTAAGAGGTGAAGGGGTCTGGAGTATGGTTTTAGAAGGTGGGAGGCAGCATGATCAAATTAGTGCCAAATGCCACCTCTTGGAGCTTTGCCATGCACATTTGTATGTTAATTATTCAGAAATGTCCAACATTAAAATGTTTGTTTAACTCTGTTTAAATCTAGAGTTTCCCTAATTTATTTGGTCATGAAGACTTTTTTTCAAGGAGTATCTCTTCACAGATTGGTAGTGACGAGAAAATCACCAAAGCAATGATTCCCAAAAGAGATACTATAATATAATGTATTGATTTCTAACTGCTAAGAGATACTTCAGGAATAAAAAGATTTCATGATCATATAAGTGGTTTCATGGCCTTTTATTTCCACGAAGTTAGAGAATCGTTAGGTTTAAATGCCATCAGGCAAATGTGTTTCCTGCAATACTTTTCACATCTTTTGATATGTCAGTGTGCATTGTGAAGCTCCAACAGGTAAAATTCTGATGCTGATTTGACTGCTTCCTCCCTTTTTAAGCTATACTTCCGACAACAACTTGTCTGAGATTCTGTGGTTTACCAGAAAACAACAGTTCCTAGGTTTTAGGTTATTATTTGCACCTTTTTAGAACCTAATAAATTTCCATTTGGGGAAAATGCACCCCTTTCTTAAGAAACTCTTAACACCAAGCAGCATCCACAATGTGAAGATCAAGGGAAAAGACATGCAAAAACTGTCACCCATATTGCATTTCCTTCTGAATCTGTAATGCCACAGCGAGGGCCCGGCTGGCGAGCGGGGTAGACTGCTCTGTGGTTCCTCTCGGCTTCTTCTGTCCAGTTTCTGGTTAGGATCCAGCCTCAGCACGGCCTCGGGCACAGTGGAATTTGTGCCATGGTCAAGACTGCCACGGGACCCCTCCAGCCTTGATTCCCGATGTACCCAGTCCAATTTTGTCACTTCCTTTCTCTTTTCTTTTTCCCCAACAATTAAACCTTAAGTGGCGTTTCTCCTCCATGGCTGGCTGCCCTAACGTCCTCATTGTATCTCTCTTAGTGGTGGCCTTTTTAGACTCTGGCTGTAGGGACCTATTCTCTGGAGAGCCTGGGTCCCTGGGAGGAACTTTGGAAGTAGTTAGGTTTCAATAGGCGGCATGGGCGCTTTGATCTCCCCTTTTCAGAAGTATTTTATGACTCAGAAGCCCCAGCCATTGAGTCGTCTGTTGCCGGTCACTGCCTGCCCAGCAGTCTTTAGAAAGCTGATTTCCATTCAGAAAAGGGCTGAAGTTAAATGACCTTAGTCCAGAGGCAGAAAGAAACCAGGCTCCGGCATTTCGTGGGGCCTCGTTAGCTAGCAGGGGTTTTGCTGGATAACCTATTCTGCTTTGGAACTTTTCAGTCACTTGAGAGGATCATGTGAAATTGAGGATTAGACTGGATTGTATTTTCAAGTTTTTTGATACAGACTGACTCAAATCAGAGATGTTTTCTTAGGTTGGTACTTGATTCAGCAAAGGTAAAAAGATTTTTTTTTTGCCTCTTTCCTGTATGCCCACTTTTGACATGATTTATGAAGATAATCATTTGCCCATAGCAACACTTTAGCAAAATGCCAGTCCATCTCTTTTTTAAAAAAAATTGACCCAAGGCTGAATCGAGGGGTGCTCACATCGGAGGGAGAAAGGCTACTCCTTTCCCCCGTGTTCTCTGCCCGTTTGCGACAGCCACTGAAGCATCAGACTCCCCAAGCCTTTATCTCCAGACCTCAGTTCGCTCACCTGTAAAGCGGCAGTTGTAACTGTCTCATGGGGTTGTAATGCTTTACGATGAGTGCTTAGCCTGGGACGCACGTGATGATTCTTGACTTTGGACGACGAGAGGGTCTGAGAAAGAAAGGGCAGTTGAAGCTGCATCTTGGAATCCCTTCCAGCCTGTTGGACCAGGAGAAAGAGCCCCTGGGTATTGGCCATCATCCCGATGAGAACATTTGGGGATTTAGTGGGCCAAAATAACCACTACTTTATCAACTCTGAAGAAATGGGAGAAAGATAAAGAATCAAAGAGGAAGTATCAACAAATAGGCAAAGATGTGGGTCAATGAATGTGTGATAAAGCAGTGACTTTGAAGGCAGACTCCGAAGTCTCGGCTCTGGCCGTTATTAACTGCATGACCCAGGTCAAACTATTTACCCTGTCTGGGCTTAATTTCTTTATTGGTAAGATGAGGATAATGGCAGTACCTCCCCTATGGGGTTTATGGATTTTTAATTGAAAGAAAAATACTCTACGTACAATGCTTAAAACAGTGCCTGGCACATGGTAATAATGTTGGTAGTGGTAATGGTAGAGTAATATTGCCATTATTTTAGACCTACCTCCATAAAGGAGTTTTCAAAATTGGCTAATGTCAAACCTCTCTACCACCCACAGGCAGGGGACATTTCAACCTAGACAATAATAATAGTTTACGAGCACTTATTGAGCTATTAAAATTGTAGCCGTAGAGAGAAGAGTCAGTTAAGACACAGCCGTTGGCCTTTACAATATTTACTTCACCAGTTGGCATATGGGTTTTCAAGGTCTAAAGTAGCATTTTTTTTTTTTTCCTCCATGCACTTCAGAAAAGACCTGGGCACTTTGGCAAAAACTAAAAACCAACATATATTTAGGCCCCACCCCTGAAAATTCAGTAGTAGGTCCTGGGTAGAGCCTGAGTATCATTTGAATAAAGAAAACCTCTACTGGTGGTTCTAAAGGGCACTGATGACTGTGAATCAGTGCCCTAAAGGCGTCTACAAAGGACCTTCTCAGGGGAAACGGAAGACTATGGGAACCTCTTCTGGAAAATTGCTTTCACTTTGTGGAATGCATCACACCATGTAAGTGCGGCTCTCGATGCTCTGACTAGCATTATTAGGATATATGCCAAGGGAAGCAGGCAGGGGTGGCTGGTATGAATCAAAATGTAGAGATTGCTCTTATTTATATATTTTAGGACTCTACATTTGCAAGTAAAACAACTCCATCTTCAACTAGGTTAAGCATTAAAAAATATATATATATTTTTTTGCCTCTGGAGTAATATTTCTAATTCATCCCTTTATCCCTTCCTCCCTCCCACCCTCCCTGTACTAGGATGGCTAGCTTTCAGCAAGGTTGGATCCAAAGTACCCATTAATATCATCATTGTTCTCTTTTTTTTCAGTCTCTCAGCAATTTTGTCCTTGCTAGTCTTCCTTCTGCACACAGGACATTGTGAGCCCCAGAGATCATTCAAACATTTCCTCTAGTGCCTGGTATCTCATGAGGCTTACTCAGCAATAACTCTTCCTAGCCCGTATCACACATGGGAACAAATGCAGTGTGGCCCTCCGGAAGCCTCAGAGGGCCACACTGCATTCATCTGTGTGTCTGAGCAAGGCTACATTGTATTTTAATTTATGTATTGAGAGGTGAATTAATGCACAAGTGGAAGGCTGAGTGATGCACAGAAAGTTAAGAGCTCCTCAGTTATCCATCAGTTTGAAGCCCTTTTTGAAACTCGAGTTTATTGTTTCTGTTGTGTGCGTGTGCACATACGTGTGCACTTAAAATGTATAAAATTGTATCAGTACTTCTCCTGAAGTGTTTTGTTTTTGTAGGGAAGGGCAAGTGCTTAAAAATAATGTATACCGTGGAGTTCCTTCCTTATCACTGCATATACATCTACCTTAGTTTTTTAACTGCAGCATTTTTAATCATTCTCTTCTGACTAACATGTTTATCGTTTTTTGCTGTTGCTGAACAGAACACACATATATATGGGTCTTCTTAGTTGCATACAATTCTATATGAGAGACAGAAGGGGAGAGAAGGAGAAGGGTCCTCCTTTGTAAAAAGCTGAAGTGCCAAACACATGTGGGACATTAGCTATGGCCAGAGATTTATTTGCCGATATTGACATTAGCCACCCAATTTCGCTGTCGCTGTCACTTTGGTTGTATGATGTGCAACGTCACTGAGAGCTCCTTTCACCTTTGTTTTCCATGAGCCTAAGACTGAGTCACTTAGAAAGATAGTTCTGTCCCATGAAGCATATGTGTTGGTTCAATTACATGGTGTCCCACCATCGGCAATATACAATTTTAAGAGAAAATCATACTGAAGTCCAACTACAGATAGGCCCAAAGACAATAGGGCTTTCATAAACAAAACTATTTGCCTGGGCTCCCTACATATTTCTGCCCACAAACCCAGGAGTTCTTCCTCAGTTACATCAAGTTATTCCCATGAAAGCCCGTTCCCACGGTTTTTCTATCCAATTACAGGGCAGAGTATGCTTAAATACCGTAATACAAGTCTGGCAAGAGTGGTCTGTCTGGACAGCATGCTCACCTCTCCTGAAGGGCTGCCTTTGATGTATCTCAGGATTTCATTTTCAGCTGAATTCTTTTGATTGCTTATTCATGCTTCTGAGCTTTAGAATATTTTATCTGCCCTTATTACCACTACGAGTCAAGGGGGCACGCTTTCTTAGATAAATTATATAGTACACATCACTAATTTACTAGATGTCAGCTGTGTGCACAGCCCTTCTTTGAGAGAAGGCAACTTGAAAGGGATTGAGATAAGCTAGTAAAAGGAGATTATCTCTCCAATGATTTACTGAGTTCTACAACAGAGTGCTTGTTAGTGTCTGTGGGTTCATTCTGTGATTTTACAGTTCCTCATCTCTCTCTCATATTTTACTTTGCCATTTCCAGAAGGCAAGCAGCTACCCATTAATTTCTCTGTGGATAAATAAAGAACACAATTTTTTCGTTCCACCTTAATTACTGAGTTTAGGACGGTTTTATGCAGCACAGAGATGTGGCAGAAAGAAAATATTAGTTAAATGCATTCTCACGCTTTAAAAATACGAATGCGTTTTCCTGCATCTTAGTTGTATTTCAAGCTTTTTCAGTCCTTGTTTTCCAGTAAAATGCATTGAAGTCGGATGAATTCCACTCTTTCAAAAGCAAATACTAATTTCTTTTTAATATACATATTTAACACTGTCACTTATAATTAAATAATTTCTAGTTCAGTGATTCTTAACATACAGAGCTTTAAAAAACACGGATGGCTGGATTGCACCCCAGACCAGTGAAAGCACACAGTGTCTGAGGGTGGTGCCTGGGCATCTGTTATTTTTTAAAAGGCTCCCCAGTGTTTCTAATGAACAGTCAAGACTGAGAAGCCCTCACTCATCTAGATAAATGTCAGGGGCTTTAGAGATGAGATCACTTTAGAAACGCAATACTTTCAGAAGGCAGAGTGGTGTGTTAGAATGCCCATCTCTTTCACTTACTAGTTATGTGATCTTGGGAAAGCTTTCTTCTTGAAGACATTTTATTTTGAAATGATTTTAGACTCACAAGAAGTTGCAAAGATAATACAGAGTTCTCATGTACCCTTCACCCATCTTTGGGGCATTATCAAATTATCTGCGAATCTAGTTTCCTCGTCTATAAAGTAGAAATGAAAAGAAAACTTTAAAGAGCTGCTATGAGAATTAAATGATGCGACTGTGTGCACATCGTGGTAGGTAGAATTCCAAGTTGGCCCCAAGCTTCTGGCCCCTGGTGGACACACACATCTCAATGATTCAGTCAGCCACTAGTTTAAGTACTGCTGCGAAGGGATTTTGCAGATGAAATCAAGCTTCAAGTCAGTAGACCTTAAGAGGGAGATTTTCTAGGTAGGACTGACCTAATCATATAGAATCAGGAGAAGTCAGAGAGCTTCAGAGCTAGAGAGATTTGACGTGTGACAACCTTCATTTCTGGCTTCAGAGCTCCAGGGGACCACGTGGCAAAGTGTGCAGGTGGCCTCTAGGAGCTGAGAGTAGCCTTTAGCTGACAGCCAGCAAGGAAATGGGGCCTCATCCCTGCCACTGGAAGGAACTGAATTCTGCCAGCAACCTGAATGAACTTGAGAGTGGATTCTTTCCCAGAGCTTCCAGAAAGGAATGCAGCCTGGCTGACACCCTGATTTTAGCCTTGGGAAACCCTAAGCAGAGAACCCGGTCACACTGTGCCCAGACTTCTGACTTAGAAGAACTGTGAGCTAATAAATGGGTGTTATTTTTAAGCTAAATCTGTGGTTACACAGCAGTAAGAAAACGAATACAGAAAATTTCTACAGTGCTTTCTCTGCAGCAGGAATGAACACATAGTGAGTCCCTTCTCTTTCTGGAATTATGGTTCTCTTAAATCATCCCTCAGCTACTCATGCTTCCTCAGGGGAAGGTGGGACAGTGAGTCGAAGGAGAAGCAGCAAGTGCTCTTAGATAGTTACAATTTAAAATTGCTTAGGAAATTGTTATCTTTAGCACAGGGCTTCTCAACAGGGCACTATGGATGGATTCTTATGGGGGACTGTACTATGTATTGCACGATTCTTAGCAGCATCCCAGCCTCTACCCACTAGATGCCAGTGTCAACTAAAAATATTTCCAGATGCGGCTAAGTGTCCCCTGGTGGCATAATTGTCCGCAGTTGAGAACTATGGATATAGCATAATCACAAACTGATCTCTTTAATGCAATGAATGCATTTATGTAAGTTTACTTTTCTCGGCGCATACTTGCTGTTGATTTTAGTGTCATTAACAATAATGATTTCAGATACTTCACCTTTTGAGGAATCCAGCTGGGGAAACTGAGTATGAGTGGTGCCTGGGGGCTGGAAGTGAATTGGGTGCAGGAGAACCATCTGCAAATATATTAAAAGATGTATATTTGCTTTTGAATTTCACAGCATGTCAATCCAGACTGCTGAAAATAACTGGATCTCTGAAGACACAGGGTTGTATTTATAATAAAATTTACTCTTGCATTTTTATGAAGGGAGGGAGGCTAACCAAATGGATGCAGATTAGAAATGTGGATTCTATTTTTGGATTTTCAGCTGAACTTAGATAAGTTAGATGTGTCCCGTGTGTTCTCTTGACCTATAGGAAGTGTGGGCAGTGGGCAGTTCTGGGAATGAAATTGAGAATGGTCTTTGTGTTCTGTGAATGTGTGCTCAAGCCTGAGAACCTTACAAAGGTATTAGATTTTTCTATCGACTGCATGTAGATGGGCAGTTTATACATTTAGTAAACATATAAATTCTTCACTGTACTTGAAGAGACAAGGAGCACTATTTTAACTGAAATGCAAGATAAGAAAACTTATTCTCTCTTATACTTAGACTCACCAGCTGCTGATCATTTAACTTATCTCTGTCATCCCTGCCTTGAATACACCCATCATCTAAGAGTGAGCAGTACACTGGTATCTAAATAATTTACAACATCCTTTAAATTACTCAACCTCTTTATAAATATACCAGGTAAGCAAAGTCAAAGTCACTTTGGGTCTTACATTCCCAGCTATCAGCAATTGCTTGACATTTCTTCCTTTCCCCTTATTCCTTCCTCTTTCTTACTCACCCACCCATTCATTCACCCATACATTTACCCCTCCTTCTAACCCCAAACATATACTCCTTGTTTACTATGTGCCTTAGAACTGTGATAGACTATGGAAATATAAAAATGATAATATGTTTCCTAAATTCTAGGATTTTCCAGTGTGAGGATAGGAAGTATAATAGTGACAGGAATACAAACACCCAAGGACAGTGCAACAAAATGAATATTATTGTTATGTTTAAAGCACCACGAGAGTACAACTAAGGGAGTGATGAGACTAATTTTTAACATGGGCAAGCACTTCAAATGATCGCATCCGCCCGTGAAGATCTTTAAATACCAGGTGATCTTACACAAATGTCGGTGTAAATGTTATTGCTCATAGGTCAATTCAAAATATACCTGATTCTGACCACTTATCACTTCCACTGCCACCACTGTGATCTAAGCCACTCTCATCTGTCACCTGGATTCCTGCAGCAGCTTCCTTTCTGAAGGTTCCCTTCCATCTCCTGTGTCTCACAGTAACCAGATTGTTTCACCTTTCTCTCCTCTACCAGCTAATGGCTTTCTGTTACTCACAGTGTGTAATCCACATTTCTTACCATGGCCTACATGGCCCTATGGAACCTGGCCCCTTTGGCCTAGCTTCCCATCTCTTCTACCATCTTCCCTCTCTGGCCTCCATCGCCGTTCATCGTTCATCATCCCCGGGTACTGCTGCTCCAGTGACTTTGCATTTCGAATGCTCCTCCCTCAGATACACACCTAGTTCCTTCACTTCCCATGCAGTTCAGTTCTCTGTGCACTTGTCATCATTGCAGGAAGTTCTTCCCTGATACCTGTCACTCCCCAACTCCTTACCCTGCTTTATTTTTCTTCATACTCTATCACTCAAGTAATGAACAGTACTCATCGTACTTATTTATTATCTTGTACATGCTGCCTTCCCTTCTTGAATATCTGCTCCATGAGGGACTTCATCTCTGCTGTTCACGGCTGTCTCCCCAGTGGCTAGAATAGTCCCTGGCCAATAGTAGGCCTCGTTAAACATTTGTTACATGAACATATGTAATTAACATCTGGTAATTTAGAAACAGATAAATCATTTCTATGTTTGGAATACATCATAAATTGGATCTTTCTTATGCATGTATTCATTCATTTATCGAAATAACTCATTACTTGGGTATCTTGTGTACAGATTAGATGTGAAGATTCAGAGATGGCAGAGGCAACCTTTAACTTTTGTCTGACCAGTGTCTTTCAGGGTCTGAACACCAACCAGGTCTTCCTTGGGGACCCTCCTCCCTCTCTTCTGCCTTGGAGTCTGGTAGAGAAGAAATGTTTTCCACAGTGACCAGTCAGAGTATCATACACCCTCGACTACAGTGATTAGTTCAGGGATAAACATGTTACAGGGTCAGAGGCAATAAAATTGAATTCTGGGACCCTGGCAGATAGTGGAGAAGGTGGAATGTAAGTCCAGAGTTCCTCGCAACCACTTCGTCACCTGAGAATAGGGTCATCACAGTCTCGATGTCCGGCTGTGCCTCAAATTAAAGTACTTTGGGCTTTTCATTCATATGAACCACAAACCCCCTTTTTTTTGGTTAGTCTAGTTTAAATTTAGTTCCTTTCACTTTGAAATGAAAGTGTGAACTGTGAGAGGGATGAACAAGGTATGGACAATTTCTGCAAAGAGCTCGTGGTTTCACAAAGGAAATAGACAAGCATAATGCAGTGGGGACATTGGGCGTGGAGTGGCCGGGAGGTAAATGCAGTGGCAGTCTGCCTGCACACTTGGAGAATCAGCCCTTATTGGGTGTGATGCCCACGGTGCAGATTCTACTGCGGCTAGCATTGTCAGTGTTTGTTTCTAACAGCGCATCTTGGATGCATTATCTATCTTGTTGATTCACTCCTCTGTCAATTGTCTTGTTATTACACACCTCTCCATGTCTGCCAACAATAACTGCAGATGGCTTTAAAGCAGCAAATACAAGCGAGCACATTATATGCCTGTCAGTGCGCAGTTGGAGGGAAATGGAGACGCCATGGTTGGCTCAGAGGATGACTTCACACGCCGTAACCACTTTTAATTGATTTCTTTGATTTGTTTGGATGATGACATGTGGGGCAATGTTGTAAACCAAGAATGCTTATTGATGGATTACATTGCTCAGCATTCACATGCAGTTCGTTTGTATCTTTGAAGATGTTTATTTTAATGAATCTAATTTTAGTGTGCAGTGGATTTTTATTTTTAAGAATGACAACAGAAATGGGTTCCTCTATTTCCTTTTTATGATGAATGGAATTCCATCTCCTCTTTGCTCTGGCATAGGGCTGTCTGGTAGAATGTAACACAAATTTTAAATATGTAATTTAAAATTTTCTAGTGGTCATTTTAAAAAGTTAAAAAAATGGGTGAAATTTGTGTTGGTATTACATAGTAATACACGGATTTTCTCTGAGCAGTGGCGGTGGGTTGGCGCCCCTAAACCCCTGTGCTGTTCAAGAATCAACTGCATATTTAATCCAATATATTGAAAACATTATTTCAAATTATCCATACAAAAAGCTTCAATGAGATCCTTTTATCTTACGAAATCTAGCGTCCATGCATTTTACAATTACCGGACGTTTAGTTGAACAGCCACATTTCAAGAGCCCAGTAACAGCTACTGTATTGGACGGTGTAGGTCTGGTTATCTCCTATCCTGAAGTTCCCTAACATGTACAGCGAAGGAAACAGGTAGAAAAGATTCCTTTTCCATTGACTAATTTGCTAAAATTGCTTGTCTTCCAAACGACTTTCACAGCATCTTCAATTTTCTTTGAATACTCTCTGGTGTGGGCAGGGCGATATTTTCATTTGGAGGCATCACATTTATATAGTTACAGAGCAGACTGCACAATTCTGAAGGTGAAACTCAGATTTAAAATAAGAATGCTGAATTGAATATTTCTCTTGAAGATAAATGAAAGAGATTATATCTTGAAAATTTTCAGAATTTACCCATGGATTTTCTCCTAATTATAATTGATCAAATCTTGCTAGTTTAACTTTTGCTTTTCTTAAAAACATTACGTCTCACCTTTCTGGTTTGTTTTCATAATAATTTTTCTAGTTATACTAATTAACATAGTTAGAAAGCAAAAAAATAATGTGGTTTTTAAAGTATCCATAGTCAGGACATTTAAAGCTAAAGTCACACTATTATAAATGTCTCTAATGGAGGCAAAAATAATCTAGATCGGTGAACATTCAAAACTATATCGTATCTGATTTAGGATTACATTTAATGTATCATAGTAGTTATCTCATTGTATTTCTGCTGCAGTGGATAGCTGAGCAAATTTTCCTCACTGATCATAATGCTAACTGAAGTGGGCAATTTCCACAGAGAGGCAGGAGAAATCAGCCCATAGAAGGGTTTCTCCATGTCCTAGATGGCAGTGCCTTCTGCCCCCGCTGGAGAGTTAGAGCTGCCTGGCTTCGATTCTAACGTTACAGACCCTTGCTGAGTCTGGCTTTTTTAGGCCAGAAAAGTAGAAGAGGGTTTACTTGGGAACATATGAAATGAAGAGCTGGTTTGGTGGCCTTTATTCTACAGAAAGAAAGGAGACATTCTCAGTCCAGGGACATGGCAGTGGCTACTTTTCACAGGCACCCACTTCCTCTTCCTCGTCTTGGTGGTAGGCTGAGCACAAGTGGGGCTGTGTTAGGGTTCTCCAGAGAAACAGAAGAATGTGTACATATTATATAGACTTAATATATAATTATATAATACATTATTAATATATTGATATAAAACATACACACACACATATATATATTAATAATTTTAAGGTATCACGGTATTGATTTATGCATTATGGAGGCTGAGAAGTCCCACATCTGCAGTTATTAGCAAATTAGAGACTCAGGAGAGCCCATGGTGTAAGGTCCAGTCAGTCTGAGGGCAGTAGAAGACGGATGTCCCAGCTCAGAGACAGGCAGGCAGAGAGCAAAGTCAGCCTTGCTCAGCCCTTTTGTTCCAGTCAGGCCTGCAGCAGTTGGAGGAGGCCCACCCACACTGGGGAGGGCAATCTGCTTTACTCAGTCTGTGGATTCACATGTCAAGCTCATCCAGAAACACCCTCACAGACACACCCAGAATAATCCTTAACCAGCTGTTTGGGCACCTCGTGGTTAATGTAATAAAATTACCAGTGCAGGGGCTTTTAACATCCTTTGGCAAAGCTGACTTTGCATCTTATTCTCGTAATATACTCCAATTGTGCTTTTACAGTTAGAAATGTCTGTCTCCTGAGCTAGATGGCAAGTGCGATGAGGGCATGAACTCTGCCTTTATTATTTTTTTCCCCTCATCATTGTATTCAAAGATCTGTCACAGTACCTGGCACTTGCTCATTCACTCTCTTCAAATATATACAAATACATATACCTAAGTATATATTTTCAAATATATGCAAATATATAATTTTACATTAAATATTAATGCAATCGAATAATGTTTTAAATATTAAAAATAGATCTAAAGTAATTCATTCAATTATCAAATACATACAGAGTACCAACCGGGTCCAACTATTATGCATCCAGGAAGCAGTCTAGCCTAGGCGGCCTGAAGAGGGGCATTAGCATCAGTCTGACTCCGGCGTGAATTGCAGCACTTCCAGTTGTGAGCTGAGAAACCCTGAGCTACTTTAAAACCTTTGAGCTTCTCAGTTTCCTCATAAGTAATACGTGGATAAGCTCATCTATCTCTTATCATTGCAGTGAGTCTTACACTCTTCATGCAGAACACGTCACAGTGCCTTGGGGAGAGCAGGCATCCATCTCTTAGTCATTTAACATGTAGTTTTTGAGCACCTCCTGTCTGCCAGGATGCATTCTGGATACAGCAATGAATACAGAGAAAAAGTCTCTACCCACAGGCAGGGAGGCAAATAGACAACAAACACAGAAACAAGCGAATAGTATGTCAGAAGGTCAAAGCGCTATACAGTGGGGCTAGGGAGGCGAGAATGGGAATGCTGGTGGGGTGGAAGGCTGGGAGACTGGCGTTTGCTCTTCCCTATTGGGTGGTCCAGAAAGATCCCATTAATGAGTTGACAACTGATCAGAGACCCAAGGACTAAAGGAGCCAGCCGTGTGACTATGCTGGGAAAGAGCGCCCACCAGGAGAGGCAGTGACTGTGAATGCTCTGGGGTGAGTGGGAATAGCTGGTGTATTCCAGGAGCCCCACATATTCAGCATCTACTATCACAATAAATCTTTGCTGCCATATTCCTCTCCAGCTCGTCACCTAAAACAGGTGGGCAGTAGATATTTATGCTTCATTGACACTTTGTAGAAAAAATAGGGGTTTCAGTTATAATAAATGAGCCAGTTTGGAATGATGTGAGATTCTTCCTAGATAAACAGGGAGTGACTGAAAGGCCAGAATATTATATTGTTGGCCACACTATGAGGTTTAAGGATGACTAGGAGGGTTTTGGAAAGATGCACTGTGCTGAACGCATTCCATTTTGCCATGTGGACTGGAAGGGGGAAGGTATTCTCAGCTACCTATACTCAGTCCTGGGTTTGGGTCCAGCTAATTTCTGCAAAGGGATCACTAATGTTATTAGTCTTTCTCCTTCTTGATGCTCAATTTTATCGTTCACTTTCCCAACAGAAGTTAAACGATGGGGGAAAGGTCATTGGTTACTGGCTGAGATGGTCTGGGAGCCAAGAAACTTGGTTCTGGCCTCAAGACTTACTAATCATTTTCCTCTTTGGGCCTTGATTTCCTCATCTGAAAAGGAGGGGATACAACTAGAGAAGCATTTATTAAACTGTCATCTTCAGTCTATCTGCATAGGCATTGTTCGGGGGCTTGATAAAAATTCAGATTCATAGGCCTCATTGCAGATCTACTGAGTCATCATCTCTGGGATTGAGACCCTTGGAATCTGCGCTTTCAATAATTCTCATGCTCATCAAATTTTGAGAATCAATGGAATAAAAAAGATAGCCTGGCTCACACATTTGAAAAAAAAATTCTTGTTCCTTATAGAAAATTTATTTTGCCAAATTTGGATTGTAACCAAGTAGTGGATCAGGAATCATTTATGAACATTAGTAAGAAGGGAGATATACAGTAGCATTAAATAGAGTAGACTAGACAATACCAGATTATTATTTGAAAGAGTATTTTATGAACATGTGCAACGTGAGTAGGTATGTATGTGTTCACTGAGCTGTGTTATAAAATGTGTGGAGGTATGTATACTAATTTTTTAGACATGGCTTTTAGCCAGAAAACTTTGAGACACAATTATAGATCATCCACATCCAATGGCTGTGTAATGCAGTTTGTATGACTGTCCCTCAAGAAAGTGGTATTGTGTGAGCCACTTAGATCCAACCCAAACACTGAAGACTGTGCTGTGGTATCGTTAGCAGGACTATGGAGTCATCAAATAAATAAGTCTTCTCTAGCACTGATAGGTCTTAAAGATTATGTACTCCTCTACATTTGTGCCATTTTCTTCTTTACCTCAAAAGTACAAAAAAGGTTTCCATTAACTATTTGAACAGAAATGGAGCATTTTTCCTCTCATGTTAGCAAATGCTTGCCTTTGATAGCCCAGCTTTTAGCTGAGCTCAGATTCAAGACAAGGCTTGTTTGATGAAGCAGACCTGTCAGAGTGCTTTGCCATAAATGCCATAAACCTGTTGATTTAAGGGTTTCAGTGTATAACATAGGTCATCAAGCCCCAAACAGAGCACATGGTTTCTGATCTGAGGATTCAGTTCTCCATTGTAAATCTGTCAGCCTTGGCTGTTGAGTCAGCTACTGCGAGCAGAATGTCTGTGATACTATTTATCCTGTCATATCAGCTTAGGTGAACAGTTTTTTGTTACTCTCCCCTGTTAAATGCTACTTTTGACTCTAATGTAGTTTCTTATCTCTACTTTCTACAACTGTCTGTTTCAGTGGGACAGGGCTTCAGGCAACTGTAGCTTTAGTCTAGTTTTTGACTAAACCGTGGCTACTCAGTTTACAAGGTGCTTTTGAAATCCTGCATACCACTTCTCTCCTTTAAAGAATGTTTCAATTTCTGCTTTAAAAAAAGTTAATCAAAATAGTACAAATAAAAAGATGCACAAATCATGAGTATACAGCTCAATTAATTTTTACAAAGTGGTCATACTCATGTAACTGCCAATTAGATCAGAATATAGAATGTCACCAGCCTCCCAGAAGTCCTTCTCTGCCCTCTCTCAGTTCCTGTGCCTCCTCTCCTCAAACATAACCACTGCAATGACTTCGATCACTGATAGATGTGCCTAGGTATGTTTTTCTTTATTATTTAAACTGCTTGGTGTTTTTAACACTTCCTGGATATGTGATTTCAAGTAATTTTTAATTTTGGAATATACTTGGCCATTATCCTTTCAGATATTTTGTCTGTTTTATGCTGTTTCATCTCCTCTTCTGAGAATCCATATATTTTCAAATAATCAATAGCGTGTATAGTATACCTTTTATACTGACCCGTTTTCCAAAACATAAATCTTCCCTTCAGCTGAGAGTGAATTTTTGTGAAATCTATTTAAGTTCTTGATTTCAGTTGTTATAGCATTCTCAACTTTGATTTTTAAAATAAATATTGGTTTTCCAGTGAAAAATTTTTTCGCTTTCTACTTATTTTCCTGAACATGTTCACCACAGTTACTTTAAGGTCTGTGGCTAATAACATCAATATTAGCTTCATGTGTGGATCTCTTGGTAGTTTCTGGGGTCTTCCCCTTTGGTCCTGTTTATTGTTATGTCTTGTGATTTTAAGTACATGGTGAACATTATGGATGAACAGCTATAGAGATTCTAGATGAGTCTTAAGCTTCTGAGGTAGGTAAGGGTAGAATTTACCAGGTACGTCCATTTAATCCAATCAGCTGTTTGAGGATGAACTTCAGTCTTTGTGAATTTTAGTCTACTTCCAGTTTTCCCTTAACACCTAGCTAGGACACACTCCCTCAGGTGGTCTCAGCTGAAGACTGGAGGTGTTTACTAGTTTTCTTCCACCTTGCTGGTTACTGATCTCAGTTTTCTTTTTATCTCCCCATGAAACTGCCAAGACCTTGGTTTATCTCCTTCAAACTTTGGGCTCTCACTTTCTGTTTGGCTTCTCTGAATCAACACCATTTATTAAGTAGTAAATTCCTCAAAGAGATAAACATTATGGACTATTGGGTTCACTTATTTGTGCTTCTCTTCTCTGTAGGATGGCTGGCCCTGGAAGTCCTGGATATTTTGGTAGCCCTAAACACAAGTTCTGTCTCCTACTTTCTTGACTTAGCCAAAAATTTTGCTGAGGTTTCTGTTTCTTTACAATTGCTTTAAATTAGCCTTTTCAGCTTCCTCATTGACTGCCTTGAGGGGAAAGTACTGTAGAATGCTGGATCACCTAATTGTGTTTCCCTTCCCTCTGGGATCTTGACCTTTTTGGTCCTGTATGCCTTGATAGTTATTTAATTAATCTTCAGACAGATTTTTGTGTGTGCTGAGGAGGAACTGGAAATCTTATAAAGTCTATCTAGTTGTTATCCATGTGTGGAAAAGATGGCCATCTACTGCATAGTCTCAATTTCTGTCTTTATTATTTTACTATTAAGTTATTGAGGACACTATGGAAAAGAGAAAAAGTGAAATTTGGGGATGATGGCAACAGCCAATGTAAACTTCTATTGCACCCCTATTTTGTGGCTGGCACTATGTGTCACAGAGAGGCAAAGAAGCCACATGGGTATTAATAAAGAGGAGTAATCATTTTGCATGTAATGTCACTTGTTGTACTTAACGTAATGGAAGACTTCATTCCCTTATCAGAATTCCTTCTACATATAGTAAGTTTAAAAAATGTTTTTCTTGGTCCAGGGCCTAATATTCTAAGCACTACCTTTCAATTGATAATAACAGTGTTTTTGTTTGTTTGTTTTTTAAATTTTTAAAAATATATTCTGTTTTACTTTGTTATTCAGTTAAGTCTTCTAATAACCACATTACAGAGGTCCATTATCATCATTTTGCAGAAGAAACTAAGTACCACAGAGGCGTTAGGGACTGAATGAATTGGACATTGCAGATGTCCTCTCAAGTGGACTGGAGAGGTGCTCAAGATACTAAAAAGAATTCCATTGTTTCAGTTTGACTTTCATTCGGGATTGAAGAATTTGGGATGCATTTGACCAAGAGCTGCTTGTCTGGGCCTGAATTTGGGTCCACTTAGCTGTCAACACATCCAGATTTTTTCTCCGTGTACTAGCACAGGGGTGGCCAAATGCTGCTTCAAGACAAAAGTTTTAAATTGATTCTCTTTTTCGCATTCCCCTCGTCTGGCTATCAATGTCACTTTCAGTCAGAGCTGATCTATCCAAAATCACTTGGAATTTTTTCCTCATCAATAGCTAAGATGATTAACAGCAGTGCTAAAAACATTTTTCTGGAGGCTCTGGCCTCATTCTTAAGATTTTATTCAAACATCCGTTTCACCAGGAAATCTCTGATGCTCCCACACTGAGTTGAAGACTCATGCTTTGTGATCACAGGGCTTACGTTTGTGGTCATGCTGCATTGCCATTGCCTGTTTACTTGGCCATCATCCCCGCTACATAGGTAACTCCCCGAGGAAAGAGATCAGATCATAATCTTTGCAGTTTCAGAACCTGGCATAGAATCAGTCACACTAGATGCAAAGGATCACAGAGTGGACTGTGTAAGAAACACATTAGAAAAGTAGGTAGGCAGAAGGACCTGGACTGGGCTTTGAAAATTTATAGCTTTTCATTATACAAACAGAATAAGCAAACACAAAGCTCCAGCATTGTTCATTACCCCATCTACCCTGTATTTGAGAGTTAAATCATGTTTGCTATCATTTCCCATGTTGATTTAAAAAATAATTTAGCCATGGAGTATATAGCCACTTTTCTATGATTTTATTTCTTATTTTCTTTTTATATTACCATTATGGGTTCAGTTATTATAAAGAAGCCTCGGGTTCATATGATGATATAGTAGGGTGGAATTAAGGTTCACACTCAAAATCTATTCCTCTCACACCTAATATTTTGTAGCCCTGGGAAGTTATCAAAATCTATTTTCTTACCATTTTGAGAAGCTCCCCCTTCTCTGGTCACTGGCATCCATTGCCTCGTGGAGTTTTATGATTGTTATAGCAGGAATGCAGAATTCAGTTCAAGTTCTTGATTTATTCATTCATAACTTTTTCTTCCTCTGCTTCCTCCTCCTCTTTCTTCAAGCAGAAACAGTATTCTTAAAGACCAAGGCTTTCGATTCACAATAACCAGCATCTGAAGAATTTTCGGAGGTCACACCCCAAAGCAAGCTTGCCGCAAATGTAACTCCAGTTGTCTTCAGATCTGTTCTGCTCTTAGGAAAGCCCTCTTCCCAAACTGGATTCACTCAAGTTCCTCTGGTTTACACTTTCACAGCACCATGTCCTTTCAAAGTACACATCTCCATTTGTAATTGTTCACTCGATTGTGTGATTCTTTAGGTATTGTTTATCTCTTCCACTAGACGACAAGAACTGTGAGTCAGGACTTAGCTGATTTTGTTCACAATATTTGACATATGTAAGTACTCCGCATATAGGTATTTTGGATGACATGAAAGATTCTGTCACCCCTAATAGTTAATAAACTGGCTGACACATAAAGACCATTTAGACACTGTTTAGAGAGGACCTAACTCAGCAACAGACTGTACTCTAGGCAGAGAAACCTGGATATCCAGAAGCAAGGAGACTGTTGACTCTTAACCATATCGATCCCGAAGACCTCCCACCCCCAATTCCTAGCCTCATATATCATACCGTAGTGGGATGAAAGCACAGACTCCAAACATAGACAATCTTAAAGTTCAAATCTTATCTTTGTCACTTAATAGCAGGTGACATTGGGAAAATTGCCTAAACCATTTCTTCACACCCTCCCTCAAATATGGATAAAATATTACCTCCATCCAAATATCATTATGTGGATTAAGTGAGGTGACTCAATGAAAACATACTTAATATATATTTGCATTATTATTTCCACTAATATCAAGTCAGCCCTGAGATAATTTCTCTTGACATATTATTCCACCTCTTAAAGGTACCCAATACCCTCTTATGATAAATTTCTGTATTTTCCTTTTATCTACATGATATTAGGCAGGTTAGTTAACCTTTTTGTGCATCAGTTGTCTTAACTCTAAAGTTGACATTATTATCTGTCTCATAGTCACAATGAACATAAAATTGGGTTAATACATGTAGAGAGGTTTAAACAATGCTTGGGACATAATAAGCAGTTCACATTAGTTTTATTTGTTATAGTGATGATTATAAAAATAATAATTATGCTGTACCAATATGTGATTACCCACTAATTGCTTCATGTGTCTTTGATAGAGATTGTATTTTTATGACATAGTGCGGCATTTCCCAGGAGGAAGCCAGATGCAGAGGTAAAGAACTCAGGGCATTCAACCATGACCAGAGTTCTTGGTCTTGAGCCAGGCATCTCTTAAAACTGTGGAGAGTTAGGATAATTTTATAAGAATAAGGAGAATGTTAAAGCTTTGTTTTGGGGGGGCCAACAATGCTAATTCAGTCTTACTTTCTTTGTTTTATAAAAATGTATTTTCTATTGTTAGTCTTTAGATTAATTGTCCACGTTGATCAAATGCAGGTTTGTATATCAAGAGGAGGAAAAGGCACATAAACATTCCCCGACTTACTTAAGTCGATGTTTAAAGTTGTTCCCATTCTGTTTAATCTGGGACTTAAAATTGACTCTCAGAGTTTCAAGTCCCATTAGTAATCCCAGCCAATGCTCAAAAGAGGGCTCATCTCTCACTTCCCATACTTGAATCTTCCAGGCTGCACTCAGGGATTTGCAGGAGTCTGGAAGAGTCCCCTCAGTGTTAAAATCTCTGTTTAGAAAAATGACCCAAGGACTGTCAGGATAATGAACACTGCTGGCTCCTTGGGCTGCCTCCAGGAAGAGGACAAGAGTGATCAGAAGTCGGGTAACTGAGCATCTCCTAGCAGAATGGCTCTCTCTTTGAGCGGAAAGCAGTGGTGGTCATATTTTGTGCTATAACAAGAAACTAAGGAAATCGAATAGCTCATTATATAACTACAGGTCTTCTATATTTGTGTTTGTTTGTTTTTTTTTCCAATAATTCTAGAAGGAGACAGAGCTTTGTGAATTCCAGTGTCTGATGAGGACAGTATAATACAGTGATTAAGGTTCGGGCCAGACCAGGTTCAAATCTCGGCTCTACCGTTTGGTGGCAAGTTACTTAAGTGTCTCAGTTTCCACATGTCTAAAGCAGGGTCAGTAATATCACTTACTGCAAAGGACTGATGAATTAATTTAAGTAAAGCTCTGGAAATGGCATCTGATACATAGCAAATGTGTTTGCTATGATTATTGTGCTTTGATTCTGTCTTAATTTGGTTTCTCCCAAAACAGAACCTGAGACCAGGGTGTAGGTAGTTTATTTGGGAGATGATCCCAGGAAGCAAAAATGAGAGGGCAGGGAGAATGTGCTAAGGAAGGAAAAACAAGAGTATCGGGGAGCTTTCTAGAGGATCTTTCTGGGGGCATAGTGAGCTCAATGCTGCCAAGATCTCTTGAAGCGTTGAGAAACATACCACTGCCTCCTAGAAAGGACAATCCCTGAAGTGGGGCCTTCATTGAGTCCCATTCTCCATTGGTCGAGGGTTGTTCCAGGGGTCTTAACTCACTGCACTCTCAATTCTGGACCGGAGGCTAAGTGCTCTGACTTAGAAGAAAGCCATAGAGCAGACATACAAAGATAAACAATGCTGGCTTGAGGCAGGATGTGGTCAGCTGGATGAAAGTCTGAGCTCACCCTGGACTGTCCATTATGGTTGGGGCTGAAACCGGCAGGGGCTGTAGGGAATGTGACGCAGGCACCACAGAGGGCTTCTATGAGGTCCCAAATCAAGAGGTGGATTTTTCCACTGTGCAGGGTCAAAGGTTTCATTTTAAACTTTATTAGTTTATTTGAGAGATCTGGCTGTAGGCAATGATTCACTCTAACCAGTATCACCATGTATTTCTTGGTACCAGAAAGTCTTTGTACTCACTTTAAAAAGAGAGATGCCTGGCTAGGTGTTCACTCACATAAGCCATAAAGATAGATCTATATAGGATTCTAGATTGTAGATAGCAAAGTTATCCGTGAGTAATTTATATAAGAGCAGAATTATTTGGGGTGATTACAGTTGTAATTATTGTTATGATAATTATTAGTAGTGGCAGTCAGTCATGACTGCATACTGAATAGTAACTACTGACATGTATTATGTACTGAGTGCCTGGTTTAACCCAGCTACTACAACTTGTGTCTGGCATCATTATCTTACTTGCAGCCCAAGACAGCTCTCTGAAGTATATGGTGTTATCTTCTCCATTTCATAATTGAAGCAACTGAAGGTCAAAGAGATTAGGTGACATTCCAGCATCCTAACACCAGCAAGCAGCAGAGTCTCTGACTTAGAAGAAGCAACAGACATCACTTAGTTTTATCTTCTTTTAGGGAAAAAAAATAATTTCAGGACTCCTCTAGCTTCCCTGAAACTTTCATTTCAAGAGTGAAAAACTTGACCCACCTGCTATAAGGGAAAAAGGAATGTCTGTTTTTGGTTTTTCAGGATTCAGGTGCTAAACAAGGTCATCAGGGCTCAGTCTCTCCATTTCTTGGGTCTGCTTTCCTTTGTGTTGGCATCTTCCTTGGGACTCCATAAGTGGTGGCAAGGATGGCCACAAGAGTCCTAGTCTTAAATTCTTCCAGTTTAACAAGTCTCCCGCTGAAGACAGCCTCTTTCCCACGAGATCCGGCTAAGCACACAAAGCTGAACATCCTTGGCCAAGGTTGAGATGGGCTCAGTCTCTCTCTAAACCCCAAGTTAAGTGGAACAGCCCCAAAAGCTAGTGGGTCCACCTCACACCTAAACCACATGGAATGGAAGTGAGGGGGAAGACATTTTCCCACCAAGACATGTGGCTTCTGGCTCCGAGATGTTGAGCAGGTCAGAATGCTGGTGACCACCACATGTGTTCATGTCATCTCTATCTTTATACACATGTATAAACATAAATTTATAGTTTTGTGTACAGTGGTCCCCTCTTATCCATGGTTTCAGTTACCTGGGGTTAACTGCAGTCCTAAAATGTTAAATTGAAAATTCCAGAAATAAACAATTTTTAAAAAATTGTTCACCATTCTGAGTACCATGATGAATCTGCTCTGTCCCTTTTGGGACGTGAATCCTCCCTTTGTCTAGTGTCTCCACGGTGTAGAGACTACCTTCCCATTCGTTGCTTAACAGCCATCTCAGTTATCGGATCAACTAATGAGATATCACAGTGCTTGTGTTTAACCTCTTTTTCTCTTACCGTGCCTAATTTATAAATTAAACTTTATCATAGATATGTATGTATAGAAAAAAAACATAGCATCCGTAGGGTTTGGTACTATCCGCGATTTCAAGTATCCACCAGTGGGTCTTGGAGGTATCCCCCACTACTATGACTATTCTACTATTCTATGACTTTTTTCCTCATCAAACCTAAACTTCTGGATACTACATATTTTTAATCCTCCTCCTATTCAGTTTTTGGATTTTCACTTCTTAACTCATTTCTGTTTTCTTCCTAGCATGGTAGTTCTCAGTCATGGGTGATTTTGCCCCGCAGGGGACATTTTGATAATGCCTAGCAACGTTTGGGGTCGGCACATCTGTGAGTGCGTGTGCGAGATGCTACTGGTATCTAGTGTGTTGAGGCCAGGGATACTGCCGAACAGCCTGTAATGTGCAGGACAGCCCTCGCCACAAAGACTTCACCCACCCAGAATATCAGTGGTGCAGACGCTGAGAAACTGAGCTTATGCCTTAAAGTCAATGCCTTAAAAGCTCCAGTTAACTTGTGACTCAAGTTACCATATCCTTTTTTGCCGAAGTTGGCACATTGCTCTCATTCCATAGATTATGTGGCCTTTCAAAAGTCTTTGACAAATTCGATCATTTCCGGAAACCCTGCATTTCCTGGAAATATGCAATCGTTATATCACCCCAGGGTTTCCTGCTATTCTTTTGACTGCTTCTTCCTGGTGTTTTACCCTTATCGTTCTTTTTATCGTGTGTCCCAAATTCAAACCCTGGGGCCAGGCAGGCTATGTGAGGAAATAAAGCAATCTCAGTGCACGGAGGAGGGCAGGCACAGTGGGGCCTGTGGCACACAGGGGCAGGGTCCTCATTTAAAGAGGGAAGCTGCATGTCACCTCCAGTTTCTCAGGAACGAGGCCCAGTGTCACCAACTTCTCTGAGTTTCCCAGTCAAGCCACACATCTGGAGAGTATGTGAAATCTTCCCGCGTTGAATGTGGATGACTTATTCAACATTTTTATAAGAAGCTCTATGTGGACAAAACAAACCATATCTCTATGTTATCAATGTGTAACCACCTCTACCTTAAATATCAGAATTTCCTCGTGATCCTTTCTAATAAACCTTGTTTTCTGTATAGTGGCAAGTTTTCTCAGTTCCTTGGAATAGATCGACACGTCAGTATGCTAATGACTCCAATTCGACAAGGTCTGTATATCTAGTCAAGATGAATCTATTATGCTTGTTAACAGAAAGGCACTCTTTGGAATGGAGTTTCATCATTTTGTTGGATGTAATATCTGCTGGGTGATGGTGATGACGAAAATGACTACAGAGAGGAAAAAAGAACGTGATGCGTTAATATAGCTGCAGCATTTGGGAAGTCTGATATCTTCTTATATTCGTACTTAAGACAATTGGAAAAATGAGGATCCTGCCCCCTTTTTTTCTGTGTATTTCACTTATATAGGAATAAATAAATGTGCCAAGTTCCTTCTTTCTATATGGTTGATTTTTCTTCTTTCCCATGTCTGACACAGATCCTAAAACTATTTTTTCTTCTTATAATAATAGTATTAGATTTGGAATAATATGAGTATCTTAAAAAGCAGTGCAGATTGGCACATGTTTAGTGGACAAAACTGAGATTATTGTTTAATGTGCTACTCTCTGAAAACAGTAATGTTTTCAGAATTCACCTGGTTTGTGACTTTAGTTTACAAAATAAACCAATCCTTGTTTCTCATAAGCTTTCTTGGAATCTAGGTTTCTCTGTGTGCTGGAATTTAAAATTTACTCTTTGCAGGTTTTCTCTTAACCAGTCATCATACCGTCAACATTTGTTTTTCCACTAAGATTTTTACCTTTGAATATTTCCTGCGGTTTTGGTCTAAAATGATTTTTCAACCTTGTGGTTCTAATAACAACTTCCTTCAAAAATTATACTAATCATGTGAACCTGGTACATAACCCATATGGCGTCTGGAAATAGTTATTTTTAAATGACTTTATGCTGAAATGTAGTCATATTTTTGTAAAAAGGCTGTGATCTGTTTTTAATTTGTAGCAGTTTGAAGCCATATTGATATATTTTTTCTGCTGATATTTCAAATTTCCCTTCATGGCAAACACAGTAAGTCGATTAACCTCTTGACTTCCCTTGCTGTCAAGTGGCAATAGCTTTATTTACCCAATTGGAATGTCTAGAGATTAAAAAATTCTTTGATTCTATGTAAGACTTGGAGAGTTATACATTGACTGCTGTCATCCAGAACTTGAGCTTGGTTGTCCCAGTGGCTAGTGAACATCTGGCTTTCTCACACCAGCTGGGTGGCCCTGGGCAAGTTGTTTAACCTTTCCTGAGGCTTAGTTTCCTCACCTACAGATAGTAATAGTATTTTTTCTTACTCTAGAATGCTGTTAGAACTAAATGAGATTAAGGAGCTCGGCACACTGCCTGGCTCATAGTGGGAGGTGCGTCGTAAATGTCAGAAAGTACTACTGCTAAACACTGGTACTTATAGTAACTGTGGTAATAATAATAGTGGTCATTTCAATCACATTTCTTTAGAATGGATCTAAAAATGTCTAACGGCTTTTCCAATTCAGGATCCTCCAGAGTTCTGTTTGCCATTGTTCATTCCATCCTTTTATTAATTTTTTTTTAACTGTTACTTGATGTTGGGGCCTTGGTAGGTGCTAGAAATGGAATGGTTGCCTTTGTAAAGGCATGTTCTTGCCCTTGTGAAATTTATAGCTTGTAACCTTGTTGGAGTGGATATGTCCATTAAAGAATCAGAAACATGCAATTATAACTTTGTTAAGTGCTTGGAAAGAAAGGTGCATGATACAATGAAGGCGTGCTTGGTGAAGCAGGGTTAAGAGAAGGCAGCCCTGAAGAAAATGGTGATTAAGCTGAGAAGTAGTGAAAAGATACCTTAATTCAGTAGCATCATAGATGGACGGAATGGCTTGTGCACAAGTTCTGTATGAGGAGGAAGCACAGCTGGCTGGAAGAACCAAGGAGGCCACCGTGGTGGAGCCACACTGGATGGGCAGCTAGAGGAGCAGGGTCCTTGGTGAGGCTGCAGAGGTGGGCAGGGGCCAGACCCCACATCCCTACTGGGCTTTCAGAGAACTTTGGTGTCCTCTCTACACTCTCCCTACCCACCTTCTACCCAGTCTCAAAGCACATTTACTAACTGATGATTGAGTCAGAGAAAGGATGTAGGTTTCTAGTTTCTCCAAAGGTAAATTTCACCAGCCTCCCTTAGATCTCCTTTGGTGCTGTGGCTTACTCCGTATTTCCTCAGAACTACTTGGACCAGTAATAAGATTGTTATAAAGCTCTGCTAATGAGAGAAGATTATCCATATTCTCACAAGCCAAAGGTAGGCATAGCTTCATATGCTGATGATTTTCTGTGCGTCGAGAACCCAGACTGACACAGTAGAAGGAACATGTGTTTGTAACTTAGGTGCCGATGGTCATGTTACCTTACAGCTTTGCTGCATACCTAAGTGTGAGGAGGACTGAAGTGGTTCACCTGTGGAACTTATAAAAGCACAGCTGCTAAAGGACCATCCCAGATTTGATGAAATCACAGCCTATTATGTCGTGTGGCCTGTGCAGTGGTAGTCATCTCAGGCTCTGCAGATCATCCGAGGCATGCTGCCTTGGGCCATCAGCTTTCCAAAGGCAGTAACTGCATTTTTGCGTGTTTGGACCTGTAAGCCAGAGATCTCTATTATATTACTAATTCCCAAAAGAGCAATATGTTTTTTTTGAGGTTGGTTTTCAATGAAAAGAGAAGAATAAGAAATAAATTTGCATTTACTTGTCAAATGTGTGTGTATGTATACACATACGTATATACCGTAGGTACCTATGCTTTGTCAGCTTTTGGTAACAAAACGTCCTATTCTTTATTTTATGAAATGATGTTGATAAAAGATGGTAGTTTGGGGAATAAAAGAGGAAATCCCATGTTAATATTAATCAGCTACAGTTTTTATTTCCAGGCCCAAGAATTTCAAAAGTTTAAGAACTCCCTGTTTTTTATGCTACATATTTTCTTGAAAATTTTTCTTATGTCACATTTTGAGTGGGAACATAATATTTTTTTAGCAGAACTTTTTTTAAAATTGAGGTATAATTGACATATAGCATTATATTAGTTTCAGGCATACAACATGATTGATTATTTATATATATTGCAAAATGATCACCACAGTAAGTCTGGTTGACATTTGTCACTATGCAGGGTTAAAATTTTTTTCTTTTCCTTGTAATGACGACTTTTAAGATTTACTCTTAGCAACTTTCAAATAGTCAATACAATATTGTTAACTATAATTGCCATGCTGTATATTACATCCCATGGCTTATTTATTTTATAATAAATAAGTTGATTCCCTTTATCCGTTTTGTCCAACCTCCAACCTCCCACCTCTGGCAACCACCAATCTGTTCTCTGTATTGAAGAGCTTGGTTTTTGTTTTTGTTTTAGATTTCACAGATAAGTGAGATTAAACAATAATTGTCTTTTTCTGTTTGACTTGTTTTTACTTAGCATAGTGCCCTCCAGGTCCATCCATGTTGTCACAAATGGCAAGATTTCCTTTTTTATGGCTGAATAATATTCTATTACACACACATATAAATTTTTATATATTTATGTGTATATGTCACATCTTCCTTATCTGTTCATCCATCAATGGACACAGGTTGTTTCCATATCTTGGCTATTATAAATAATGCTTCAGTGAACATGGGGTGCATATAACTTTTCAAATTAGTATTTTTATTTTCATTGAATAAATACCCAGAGGCGGGTATTTATGCTGGATCATATGGTAGTTCTAGTTTTAATGTTTTGAGGAATTTTCTCACTGTTTTCCATAGTGCTGTACCAATTTACAATCCTACGAACCGTGCACAAGTGTTCCCTTTTCTCCACATCCTCTCCAACATTTGTTATTTCTTGTCTTTTTGATAATAGGGGAAAATTATTTTATTCTTATTCATAAGATAAATCAAATGCAACTTATATTAATCTCAGATCCTTCTTTCCTCTGTTCCGTTTATTAAGTTATTTTAAAATACTGACTAATTCCTTTTGACACAATTTTCTAATGCCTCTGTCATATATGCTTTCTCCCTCAACTTTCTTCTCAAAATGACACTAATGACTATCACTTTTCCATGTAGCAGGTATTAGCAAAATATCTAATTTTTACATCAGCCCCCAGATTAAAGGTTTTCTTTCCTCATTTTTTAGACTACTGAATTTCAGAGAGGTTAAACAACCTGAAAAAGGTCACTTAGTGACCATGATTTAAAACTAGGTTTGATTAACTCCTTGCCTATTCTATGACCATGGGCTGTCTCCACGTACAAAGCAACGAATAGTTTAAAAACAAACAGTTGAGTACACAAGGCCCTATTTTCAAAGTGAAAAATCTCTTGGAAGCAAGATCAGTATCCTCCCCACCCCACTCCGCCCGAATAACTGCTAAGGTTGTATTTTAATATACAGTGATATCAGGTTTAATGGATTCTTATAAAGATGGGACAAATCTTTATAACAAAGTTGATAGTCTTGAAAAAACAAAATAATCATTAATCATGTGAAGCCCTATTAACTTGAATCAAATATCTCAGCAGCAATAATCCCATTGGGCTGCTTGCAAGGTTCATAGCTAGGACATTTGTCAGAGGATGTCGGAAGAAAGGGTGGACCTGGAGTGAGAGTCACATTAGAGGCTGCTGGACCATAACGAGCCTGGCCCAATAGAGGTGTTTTTTTAGGCTGATTTTCATGGAAGCTCAGAGTATAGAAGACTATCCATTGGGCTATGTATGATCTCAGTGCAAGTTGCCGAGCCCCTGCTGGCTCAAACCTGCTGGGCTCCGCGTTTTGGATGAACCTCACAGGCCCAGATGGCCTTTCATTTTGAGACTCCTACATTAAGCCCATGGTATAGTAGAGACTGTACTGAACTTGGTATTGCTGGGTCATGTGGTAGTTCTATTTTTACTTTCTTCAAGAAACTCCATACTGTTTTTCAGAGTAGCTGCACCAATTTACAATCCCACCAACAGTGCATGAAAGTTACCTTTTCTCCAAACCCTCACCAACAAATGTTGTCTGTTGATTTATTGATAATAGCCATTCTGGCAAGTGTGTGGTGATATCTCTTTGTGGTTTTAATTGGCATTATCCTGATGACTGGTGATGCTGAGCATCTTTTCATATATCTATTGGCCATCTGTATGTCCTCTTTGAAGAAATGTCTGTTCAGGTCCTCTGACCATTTTTAAATCAAATTATTTGTTTGTTTTTTTGGTGTTAAGTTGTATGAGATCCTTATATATTTATTGGATTTATCACTGGTAACTATCTTCTCCCATTCAGTAGGTTGTCTTTTCATTTTGTTCACTGTTTCTTACACAGTGAAAAAACTTTTTAGTTTGATGTAGTCCCATTTGTTTACTTTTTCTTTTGTTTCCCTCACCTAAGGAGACATATCCAAAAAAATATTTCTAAGAGTGATGTCAAAGAGTTTACTGCCTGTGTTTTCTTCTAGGAGTTTTATGGTTTTTCGCCTTATATTTAAGTCTGTAATCCATTTTGAGTTTATTTTCATATATGGTGCAAAAAAGTAGTGTAATTTCTTTCTTTCTTTCTTTTTTTTTTTTGCACGTGTCTGTTCAGTTTTCCCAACACCATTTATTGAAGAGACTGTCTTTACCCCCACTGTATATTCTCACCTGCTTGGTCATTTATTAGTTGGTGATATAGGCATGGTTTTATTTCTGGATTCTCTATTCCATTGATCTATGTGTGTTTTTATGCCGGTATTATGCTGTTTTGATTGCTATAGCCTTATATAGTTTGATATCAGGTAGTGTCATACCTCCAACACTGTTATGCTTTCTCAATATTGCTTTGGCTATTCGGGGGACGTCTGTGGTTCCATATAAATTTTAGGATTATTTGTTCTAGTTCTGTGAAAAATGCCATTGATATTTTAACAGGGATTGCATTGAATCTATATAGATTGCTTTAGGTATTATGGACATTCTAATGGTGTCAGTTTTTCCTATCCATGAGCATGGTATATCCTTCCATTTATTTGTAACTTCTTCAGCTTCTTTCTTTAGTGTCTTATAATTTTTCAAGTATAGGTCTTACACCTCCTTGGTTAAATTTATTCCAATGTATTTTATTTTTTTGATGCAATTATAAATGGGGTTTTCTTAATTTTTCTTTCTGATATTTCATTATATAAAATGCAATTGATTTTTTAATATTTTGTATCCTGCTACTTTACTGAATTTATTTATCAATTCTAATAATTTTTTGGTGGACTTTTTAGGGACTCTTATATAGTATCATGTCATCTGCAAATGATGACAGTTTTACTTCTTCCTTTCCAATTCAGATGCCTTTTGTTTCTTGGCTAGGACCTCCAGTACTATGTTGAATGAAAGTGGTGAAAGGGGACATCCTTGTCTTGTTCCCAAACTTGAACAGCTTTCAGCTCATCACATTCATACTGAATGTGATGTTAGCTCCAGGTTGTCATATATGGTCTTTATTATGTTGAATCGTGTTTCCTTGAGCCCCACTTTGCTGAAAATCTATCCTAAATGGATGCTAGATTTTGTCAAATGCGTTTTCTGCATGTTAATATCATCATATAATTTTTATCTTTCATCTTGTTTATGTGGTGTATCATGTTGATTTATGGATATTGAACCAAATTTGCATCCCAGGAATAAATCCCACTTGATAATGTATTGCTGGATTTGGTTTGCTAATATTTTTTGAGGATTCTTGCATTTTTGTTCACCAGGGATATTGGCCTGTAATTTTTTTTTTTTTTTTTGTAGTCTTTATCTGGTTTTGGTATCATGGTAATGCTAGACTCATAAAATCAGTTTGAGAGCCTTCTCTTCTCTTCAGTTTTTTGGAATAGTTTGAGAAAGCTAGGTATTAATTTTTCTTTAAATGTTTGGTGAAATTTACTTGTGAAGCCATCTGTTCCAGGACTTTTTTGGGAGTGGGGGGTTGGGAGGAGGGGTTTTTTTAGTAATTCAATTTTGTTAGCAGTTACTGGTCTGTTCACACTTTCTTTTTCTTCCTGATTCAGCCTTAGAAGATTGTATGTTCCTAGCAATTTAACTGTTTCTTCCCAACTGCCCAATTTTTGGCATGTATTTGTTCATAGTATTTCCTTATAATCCTTTGTATTCCTGTGATGTCAGTTGTCACTTTTCCTCTTTAATTTCTGATTTTATTTACTGGGGCTTTCTTGCTTTTTTTTTTTTTTTTTTTGATGCCTGGCTAAAGGCTTATCAATTTTGTTAATCTTCAAAGAACCAGCTTTTGGTCTCCATGATTTTTCTGGGTTTTATTTTTTTAATTGTATTGTTTATTTAGATTGTGTTTCTACTCTGTTCTTTATTATTTCTTTTCTTCTACTCACTTTGAGCTTTGTTCTTCTTTTTCTAGTTCCTATAGGTTTGAGGTTAGATTGTGTGAGTTTTTCTTGTTTCTTGAGGTATGCCTCTATTACTAGAAATTTCCCTCTTAGAACTGCTTTGGTTTGTTCCATAAATTTGTGGTCATTGTATCTTTATTTTTGTCTCCAGGTATCTTTTAATTTCTTCCCCAATCTCATTGTTAATTCATTCATTGTTTAGTAGCATGTTACTTAACCTCTACATGTTTGTGTTTTTCATTTTTCTTCTTATAATTGATTTCTAGTTTCAAACCATTGTGATCAGAGAAGATCCTTGATATGATTTCCTTCTTTTAAAATTTGTTGAAACTTGTTTTGTAGTTTAACACATGATATATCTTGGAAAATGGTCCATGTGCACTTGAAAAGAATTTATATTCTGCTGGTTATGAGTGAAGTGTCCTAAAAATAGCAATTAAGTTCATCTGGTCTAAGGTATTATTTAAGGCCACTCTTTCCATGTTGATTTTCTGTCCAAATGATCAATCCATTGATTTTGATGGGATATTAAAGTCTCTTACAATTATTATATCACTGTTGATCTCTCCTTTTATGTCTGTCAGTGTTTGCGTTATAAACTTAGGTGCTCCTAACATTGATTGTGTAGATGTTTACAAGAGTTATATCCTGTTGTTAGATTGATTCCTATATCATTATGAAATCTCCTTTTTTGTCTTTTGTTTGTTTTTTTGTTTGTTTTTGCGAGGTTTTTTTTTAGGATTCGAGGAATATTTGTTATTTAATTTATTATTGTTGGCTCCACAAAGTAAAACCAGACAAAAAGTAAAGGCCCGGTTCACAATTAATGAGCTCAAATGTTTACTTAGTTGCTTCCTCGTATCTCAGGATTGATCTCTGTATCTTTGTGAAATGCCCTTCTTCTTTTCTTGTTACACCTCTCGTTTTAAAGTCTATTTTGTCTCTTATATGTATTGCTACCCTAGCATTTTTTATTTCTATTTTCATGATATATATTTTTCCATCTCTTTACTTTCAATCTGTGTATGTCTTTTGATCTGAAGTGGCTCTTGTAGGCAGCATATGTATGAGTCTTGTTTTCTTTTCCATCAGCCACCCTGTGTCTTTTGATTGAAGCATTTAATCCATTTATATTTAAAGTAATTATTGATACATATGTATTTGTTCTCATTTTATTTATTGTTCTGATTTTTTTTTTTGCAGTTTCTTTCTGTTGCTTTCTTATTCTACTGTTTTCTCTTGTATGTTGATGTCTTTCTATACTGTTATGTTTGGATTCCTTTCTCTTTATTTTTCGTATATCTTATATTTAGTTTGTGGTTACAATATACTTCATATATAACAACCTATGTTTATACAGGCTATTTTAAGTTGATAGTCACACATTGGAACACATCCTAAAATCACTACAATTTTTACTCTTTCCACGTCTATGTCATTATTTTTATTACTTTCGCATATGTGTTTTTGTATGTATCCCTTAATTTATTGTTGTAATTATACATGATCTTCCTATTTTTGCCTTTTAACATTTAAACTAGCTTTATACTTGGTTAATCCAAGGCTTTTACCAAATGTTTGCCTTTGTCAGTGAGAATTTTTTTCTTTCCTATATTTTCTTACTCATATTTTTTTATATTATCTTTTCTGCTTAAAGAAGTTCTTTTAACATTGCTTTTATTACTGGTTTAGTGGTAGTGAATTCCTTTAGCTTTTTCTTGTCCAGGATACTCTTTTTATCTCTCCTTGGATTCTAAATGATTGCCTTGCTGAGCAGAATAATCTTAGTTGTAGGTCTTTGCTTTACATTGCTTTGAATATTTCATGCCAGTCTCTTCTGGTCTGCAAAACTCTATTGAGTAATGAGTTGATGGTCTTTTAAGAGCTCGCTTATATGTAACTAAGTGCTTTCCCTTGCTACTTTTAAGATTCTCTCTTTGTCTTTAACTTTGGCATTTTAATAATGACGAGTCTTGGTGGACCTCTCTGGGTTCATCTTGTTTAGGACTCTCTGTGCTTCCTAAAACTTGTATATCTATTTTCTTTGCCAGGTTAGCAAAGTTTTCAGTTATTATTTTTTTCAAATAGGTTTTTAATCTCTTGCTCTCTCTGGTACCCCTGTAATGCGAATGTTGGTATGCTTGATGTTCTCTCAGAAGTCTCTTACGTTATCTTCATTTTTTAAAATTATTTTTCCTTTTTGCTGTTCCTATTAGCTGTTTTCCACTACCTTGTCTTTCAGATTGCTGATTCGACCCTCTGCTTCTTCTAATCTGCTATTGATTCCCTCTAATGTTTCTTCATTTCAATTATTGTATTCTTCATTTCTGACTGGTTCTTTTTTGTGTTTTCTATCTCTTTGTTGAAGTTCTCACTGAATTCATCTATTCTTCCTCTAAGTTCATTGAGCATTCTTATTACCAGTGCTGTGAACTCTATCTGTTAGATTGCTTGTTTCCATTTTATTTAGTTTTTTTTCTGTTTTGTCTGTTTTGGGACATATTTTCTTTGTCTTCTCATTTTGGTTGGCTCCTTGTGTTTGTTTCTATGTGTTATATAGATCTGCTATGTCTTTCAGTATTGGCAAAGTGGTCTTACGTGGAAGGTTTCCTGTGAGGCCCAGTGGAGTCATCTCTCTTTCCCTGAGCTAGGTGTTCCAGGGGTGTTTCTTATGTGATTCATGTGTGCCCTCCTGTTGTATTTGAGCCTTTCTTGCTGTTGACATGTCAATGGATGGAATCGACTGTGAGGCTGACTAGCTTTGAGGGCTAGCAGTGACCACAGCAGATGAGCTGCTCATGTGGGGGCTGACCCCACAGAGCAGGAGTCACTTTAGTGGGTCTCTAGTGCCAGCCGAGAACCCTCTTTTCGTCATTTGTGGAGCTCATTGGGTAGTGCTCTGGTGTGGTCTGAAACTGACTCTGGGTGAGTTGGTTTTGGAGCCTCTTAGGAGGTTCTCTGGTTTGTTCAGGCCAAGGTCAGCCAATGTTGGTGCCTGGCTTAAGGCTGCCTGGTGGGAGCTATAAAGTGATCTGCAGTTGGTTGTCACTTTTGATGGGCCTGGAGGTCTTTGAGAGAGGCTACACTGTGAACTGAAGCCAGCTACCATTAGTGCCTGGTTTGGAACTCTTTAGTGGGCACAATGTAAGCTGAGGCCAGCTATCACTTGTGCCAGGCTTGTGGCTACTTAGTTTAAGCTATATTCCAAGCCACCACTGGCCACAGCTTATGCCAGGTTTGGGGCCTCCTGATATGGCCATTTAGCAAGGAGTATCGGGCATGCCAAGGGCAACCACTACTTGTTTGGGATTTGTAGGCCTTTGAGAGATTTTAGGAAAGTCTGAAGCAAGAGCCAAGGCAGGCTGCTTGCATGGAAAAGCTCCTGGAAGCTTGTGTGGAAAAGCTGCTTGGCTAGGTGCATGAGTTGGGTGGGGCGAGGTCTCAGGGAATCATGATGGGTGGGGGTATCAGGTTAATGAAGAGTTCAGATTTGGTGTCCACTTGTGTCTGCAGGATGGGTGTGGGGAGGGCTCAACAAAGGAGCAATGGTGCCTGCCCTTCCAGTCCTCACCTTGAAGGTAGTCGATTCCATTCTTCCCTGTGTGTCCCTGGCACTATTCTAGCTATCAGCCTAGTGCTAGAGCCCAGAGCAAATGAGTTTGTGAGCAAGCAAGTTTATGTGCAGAATCTTTAAGACCTATAGTGCCTAGGTCTCCAGCAGCTCTCCATCTCACTTGGACACAATCCTTGCTTGTTTTCACAGCTTGAGGTTATGAGGACTCCTCTTCTCGGCACTGATACCCTGGGCTGGGCAGCCTGGTGTGGGGCTGGGACCCCTCACCCCTCCGAGAAACCTTGCAGCCAAGATATCCCTCCCAATTCTTAACCACTACACCATATGTATGGGACCTGCCCATTCTCTGTCTCTGCCCCTCCTACCACTCTCGGCGTAGCTTCTTCTTTATACTCTTAGTTATAGGATTTCTGTTCAGCTAGTCTTCAAATGGTTCTCAATGATGGTTGTTCTATAATTTAATTGTAACTTTGATGTGATCATGGGAAGAGGGTGAGCACAGTATTTACCTACTCTGCCATCTTGACCAGCAACAAACCTTTTCAGTTTTAAAGTACTTTAAATACTATCCTTAAAAATGTTGCTGACTTTGGTGAAATCATGATCACTACATTACCCCTTTTATGATACCCACCGATTCCTGATTCTTGTTCTTTTATTTCTTTAATGACACCTTCCCCTACTCTCTTAGATACCATGAGCTCTCCGTCCTGTCTAAAAGTTCCCTCTGCCAGCCCATTCATCAAGTCTGTATAAGAAAATATTTAATGGTTGTCATTTATACTTTAATTTAATGCCTGATTAAACTTAATAGTAAATGAAATACATTGCTGTAATTATATCAAAAGGATATTATTTTAGTCTTCAATTCAGAAGAATCTGCCAACTAGGATGTACATAGGTACTCATTCATTCAACAAAGGTGGAGGTACTCATTCATTCAACAAGTATTTTTTATGCCAATTCTGTGCTTGGGAAACCAGACTAAACCAGACAATAGAATTATAGCAGTGAACTAATTGAAGTGCTTGCACCCCTGGAGCCTATACTCTTGTGGGAGAAAATGGACCATAAGCAAATACATTTATAATCTAACAGAAGGTTAAATGTTATGAAGGAAAGTAAAGCAGGGGGACAGGCGTGGGGAGCGGTGGGGTGGGAATTTCGTAAGGTGGGGGTCATGGAAGGTCCTGCTGAAAGTGGCACAAGAGCAGGAAGGAAATGAGAGTGTGAGCCAGTTAAAGGAGAGTGTTCTGGGCAAAATAAATAGGACTTACAAAGGCCCTACTCAGAAGCAATATACTTGGCATATTTCAGGATTGGCCATCAGGTCAGCATAGCAAGTACTCATTTAGTAAAGGATAAGCATTAGGAAATGAAGTCCAAGAAGAACAGGTGAGTTCAGATCATGCAAATCATGAAAATAACATGACTCTCTCATGTAGGCCTTGATGAGCACCTTGACTTTTACTCTAATCTGGACAGGAGCAGCCAAAGAGTTTGGAGCAGAGGAGCAAAGTGACATCACTTGACCCTGATTGTATCCTTTCCCATAATATTACCAGTTATGCCTAGCACATAGTATGTGGTCAACAATTGGGTAAATGATTATTATTTTTTTTTTTGTTCAATTTCCTGTGTGATGAGTCCCTCTATGTGGGGGGGAGGGACTGTTTTTCTGTTACTGAAGTTTCTATGACCATTGGTAGTCAATAGAACTACTTTCTTAGTTAATAGCAGTACGAATTACATTTCTCAGAGTCAAGGCACCTTCGTCCAAATCACCAAGCCACCTTCTCGCATGATATGTATCGGTGCCTTTGTGAGGATGTTTGGAAACTCAGAAAGTGAGGTATCTATCAGTTGGTCTGAAATGAACTGGGTTTTCTTCCCTGTGCCCTGCATGAATAAAATACCTTTTCTCTCTGTTCAACTTGAAACCAAATACAGCTGTCATAGTTTTATTATTGTTTTTAGATATTATGATTCTCATTATTTTTAACTCTAGCAGGTTTATAAGACTCTCTGCAGGTATTAAAAGGGAGATTGATAGAACCTTGTTGTTGACTACCTCCCATCCCTTGGCTGTTGGTACTTTATCGGGAACTCTCAAATAATTACTTGTTATTTGACATTACTAGGTTCCAGCTTGTTTGCAGCAAGCCTCTTTTAATCTTATCTAAGAATGGGAGATCATGAAAGGTTGGTTTCTAATCCTCCCTCATTTCTGCTCCAGATATATGTATGCCACGCCATTTAATTTATGTTTGGCGGTAGAGATTCCTATCTTTAGTAGTAGTTTGACATCTTTTAGATTAAAAAGGAAAACAAAATATAAATGTGATTATGGACAATTTACTGCATAAAGTTGATGGCAGGATGGTGGCTTGGTGCTTCCTATGCAACTTTCTGTGCTGTCCAATATGGTAGCTGCTAGCAACATGTGACTAATGAACACTTGAAATGTGGCTAGTGTGATTAAAGAACTGTACTTTTATTTCATTTTAATGAATTAGGTTTAAATATAAACTACAGTGGCTAGTAGCTACTGTATTAGTATAGATTTGATGAGTTAAAGGGATTGTCTACAGGAAGTCAGCAGGGCTGAGTGATTCTTTACAGGTGACAAAAAAATGAGACCAAAGGTTCTTTTCATCTTTGATCTACCCAGTTGCCTGCAAAAGAGATCTGAGAACCTATCTTACTTACCCATTCCCAATAATTAAACCTTTGTGTTTTTTTTTTCTAGTTTGTTTACTCCATCTTTACCATCATTGCTTGGTTTCCATTGCCATTTTCTCTTGCAAAAACCCAGTGGGTAGCCTCTGATGGGTTTCTTGGCTTCTTTTCAATCCATCCTCAACATTGCAGCCACATTAACTCTCCTCGGGATTAAATTCCTGATGACTCTCCATTTTTCTCAGGATAAAACTCAAAGTCCTTAGCTTTACGGCACATAATGGCCTTTTTGCTTTGCAAGTTGTAAAATTCTGGCTACTTCAAAGTCAACTGAATGTAAGTTTTACATTTAATGATGTCATTTTTATTTGAAATTACATTTGGGTATATATTACCCTTTTAGTATTCAGGGCTTCAAAAAAAAAATCCACCACTTTCTACTCTCAAAAGCATATACATGCCAGTGCACATAACCACTCCATGCTTGACAAATCAAATAGCCGCAGGTAACGGAGCCACCCTTTCTCTTTCACCTTTGCTCCCTCACCTGGGTCCTCCCACTCCCCACCCCCACCCCACCTTGTTCACCTGGCTGACACTAGCCTCATCAAAGAGTCCCCCTTCTAAGAATTTGTTAGATGCCCTTTCAGTTATCTCCCAAACTCCTTGGGAGGACAGGGGGTGGGGCAGAAGGGGGCCGTCTTCTAATATCTGCTTAGCTGTTAGTCTCCCTGGTCAAAACTATTTCATTCCTTATTCCACAGGGCCAAGGACAGTGCCTAGCCTATTCTAAATAGTCAATATTCGTTGAATGAATGAATCTGACAGTCACATGCTGTCATGTGGGGTGTTTTCCGAAAACCCCCATTCTCCCCTCCCCCACAAAGTAACAAATTAAGACCAAACTCTTCATATGGGCTGTAATTTTATGTACAATTTGTGGAACTAGATAATGCAATGTTTGGGATACTCTCATTTTTATTTTTATTGAATTATATTCTTGGTGATTATTCTTAAGTAATGACTTCTTTACTTAGTTGACTGCTACCAGCTTCATTAGTGGTTGCTATATTGTCACAAAAGCATCTTTTGGATGTCATTCATTCAGTCATCAAATACTCAGGTTTGTTATGCATCAGGCACTGCTCTTGGTGTCTGGAAATTGGGGTTAAAAAAATGGGACAAGAACATATGAGGTCCCACCTCTCTGCTATCCAACATGCTAGTAGGAAAAGATAAACAACCAGTCAGTAGAGAAACATAATACTTTCAAGTAGCTAAGCAGCAAATAAAATAGACTAGCCAGGCACTCACTGTGTGTCAGACAGTATTCTAAGTGGTTTACATGTATTAATGTCTTTAATGCTCAGAGCAAGCCTATATCTTTCATTTATCTTCAGGAAACTGAGGCACAAAGGGTCAAGTAACTCAACCAAGGTCACAAGTCTTACAAGCAGTGGAGCCGAAACTTGAACCCAGACATTCGGTTCCAGTCTGCGGTGTGACCACAGTACTGCCCGCGGTCATGTTAAAAAGGGGTGTTTTAGATTAGATGGTTAGGAAAGAACTTTCTGAGAAGGCAAATCCAGCCTGACAGAGAGCTTGCTTGGGGTTTACAGTGTTCCGCTGGAGAAAGCCCCAAACAGGTTTGGCGAGTTTAAAGAACAGCAGAAAGGCCTGCCTGCTTAGAAAGTGTGAAAGGATAGGGAAGGGGGTGGGTGTTGTGCTGAGAGAGAGAGACCCCGACCCCTAGAGAATACCAGAGCAGTCACTGGCTTTCTCACTAGAGCCGTAAAGATGAGCAGGCAGCACCCAAATGAGGGCAGCAGTCTTTAGGTCAATAAACTACTGGACAGCAAAGGTGTAATTTTACTCACACTCTTGGTTGTTGATGGAAAATATAAGATATTAGCTGTATCTCAGTGTACGTGTTGTCTTAGCTGTGGTTGGAGAAACAAAACTCACCTTTTCTTGGCATTCTTTCTTTTTTAAATTTATTTTTATTATGGTGACATTGGTTAACAAAATCCAGTAAGTTTCAGGTGTACAAGTCAACAGATAAGGCATATACATTGCATTGTATGTTCACTGCCCATAGATTTCTTTCTATCACCACCTATTTGACCCCTTTCACCCCACTTACCTCTTCCCCTCTGGTAACCACTAGTCTATTGTCCATGTCCATGAGTCTCTGTTTAAAAATCACTTTTTTGGCAGAAGTTAAGGAACTCAGCATCCTGCTGCTGATTTTCTTAATGTAATCATGGCAAACCACTGAAAGGCAGTAAGAAATCTCTGATTAAAGGAGAGGCTTAACAGCAAAAGCAATTCACTTTAAATGTTTTAAATTCAAATAAAAGAATGGGCTGTGGAGTAACTCGCAGTCAGTGTATGAAGCATGAACAGCTGATTTATGAAAGAGCTGTCTTCGTGTGCATGCACTTGAATAGTGCATTTTGAGATTGCTTACAAGGAACTAGTTGTTCACTTTTAGGGATCTGGAAGCCTAGACATACTTGGTTTGAAATACAATTTACCCTAGGACAAGTGCAACCTGAGCCATCTGACATTTTGAATAACTTTGTAAAGTGATCCGTGACCCATGACAGATATGTAACTATTGACATCAGATGGAAGTGACCCAACATTTGGCAAGAAAGCTACTTCTCGTCTTCCTGCCACATTATGCTTGTAACAGGAAGAGGACTTGCATGACAGTTGGATGAGCCAAGGAAACTATGAGAGCCTGAGGAAAAACTTGGAAATCACCACACATATCCAATTAATCCCTCTGTTACATGTTAACGAGTTAACAGCATATGTGTTTGCCTGACATCCTATCTTATTTATGTCATTCTGAAGTTGAATCTGGATGGAGGGTATTAGTTTAATTTAATGCAAATGGTCCTTTGCTATTTTTGCCCCCAGGCTCCCCTCCTCCATTCCGAGCATCTGTTTGGAGTAGTAATTTCTATGCTATGAAGGCAAGTTAGGTTCACAGAACAGAAATGTTTACCCGTTTGTAGGCTTCTGTAGTTCATTTCTGCATGAAAGTACCAAGTATTTGCAAACTCACAGACTTTACAAGGTAAATAAACTATGCTGCTGTACTAACCTTCTAAGAAAGCTGTTTATCTACCTGCCTTATGCAAACAATGATCATTTATTGATCTCTTAATGAATGTTTATCATCAAGCAGTGTGCTCTTCAGGCATTACCTGATATAATCCCAAACAATGCTAAAATATAGAATTCTATGTTATTCTCATTTTACAGATGAGGAAAGTAAGGCTAAGGGGGATAATACAAATTGTCCAAGATTGCAGAGATTTTAAGGTGTGGATTCAGAGCTTGAATCTACATCCAGACTCAAAATCCCACTTCTGTTTCCCTTTGCTCAATATAGACTCTTCATTCATAACCAGATACTTTTTTTTTTGTCAATAACTACATTTGTGGAATTAGCATTGTGCTAGGTGATCTGAAAGATAAAAAAAAGAAGGAAAAAATGTCTCTGATAATAAGACATGACTCATATAAGCAATGCATAAAATTTAGGGTGGAATTAGGGCAGAGGTCACAAAGGCAAATGTCCACAGGCACCAGACCAGTAATGTAATGCAGAGCATGGGACAGTGGGGAGGGGTGGGGACTGTGATGAACTGGTGAGCATATGCCATAACCTTAGGGGCAGGCGGTCCTTAGCTGATATCCAGTAGTTGTATATACAAAACAGAATTTCTGACTTGTCTTGAAAAATTGGATGAAATGACTATATTGGGTTCAAATTCATACATGGAAAACAATGTTAACACAGAGTTGAAGAATAATACCTACTAAGGTAGAGTGATATCAGCAAGATGGTGGAATAGAAGTTTCCAGTGCTTGTCCCTTCATAGAAACATCAATTTGAACAGCTATCTATGCATGAACATACTTTCACAATAGCTAAGTGAATTAAAAACTTAAACATAGGGCTTGAAACTGTAAAACTATGAGAAGAGAATATAGGGAAAATGCTTCTTGACATTGGTCTGGACAATGAATTTTTGGATATGACCCCAAAAGCACAGGTAACAAAAGCAAAAATAGAGAAGTGGAATTGTGTTAAACTAAAAAGCATCTGCACAGCAAAGAAAGTGAAGAGACAACTTATGGAATGAAGGAAATATTAACATACTGTACATTTGGTAGGTGGTTAATATCTAAAATATATAAAGAACTCAACGACAAGAAAACAAATATCCTCATTAAAAATTGGGCAAAGGACTGAGTAGACATTTCTCCAAATGGCCAAAAGGAATATGAAAAAATACTGAAAATCACCAGTCATCAAGGAAATGCAGATCAACACAATGAAATATTATTGGACACCTGTTAGAATGGATATTATCAGAAGACAAGAGATAAGTGTTGGGAAGGACATGGAGAAAAGGAACACTTATACATTGTTAGTCATGGAAAACAATATGGAAGTTTCTCAAAAAGAAAAAATAGAACTATCATATGATCTAGCAATTCTACTTTCTGGATATATATCCAGGGGAAATGAAGTCAGGATCTCAAAAAAGAGATCTGCACCCTTGTGTTCACTGCAGCATTATTCACAATAGCCAAGATATGGGATCAACTGAAGTGCTTATCAATGAATGAGTGAATAAAGAAGATGTGGCATACATATACAGTGGAATATTGTTCAGTCACAAAAAGAAGAACATCTGTCATTTGCAACAACATGGATGAACCTGGAGGACATTATGCTAAGTGAAATAAACCAGGCACAGAAAGACAAATACTGCATGATGTCACTTAAATGCGGAATCTAAAAAAGTCACACTCATAGAATCAGAGAGTAGGATAGTGGTTGTCAGGCACCAGAGGGTAGGGGAAATGGAGAGGTTTTGGTCAAAGGGCACAAACTTTCAGTTATGCAGGGCGAATAAGTTCTGGAGATCTCATATATAGCATAGTAACTGTCATTAATAACACTGTATTGTATACTTGATGTTCATCTCTGCTTCTTCCACATCACCCCCGAGAGAGCTTGGGAAGTCTAATCAGTCATCGAGCCTCTCTGTGCGGTTACCCAATGGGTGGATGCCACACGGCATACTTCATCACATCTCTAAAAGCTGGTTATTGGCATGGCTTCCAGCTCCAGCTGTCTTTTTAAAAAATGAATACTGTCAGTTCCAAGGTAGGCAGGGCAAGGTAGGGTGGAGGTCTTGACAAAACCCATCACCACTACAGAAACAAGTATGAACATATGTCTTCCTGATGCTGTGTGTCAGCAAGCAGCAGCCTTGGAAATGAAGGAGCATCATTTATTTAAAAAATGATTGTTCCGCTATCTTGCAAATATAACAGAAACCATTCGTGCTTAGTCACAGGACCTCTAAAACTGTTCCTCCTAGGAAAATCACTATTCTCAGCAAACATATATTCAGCATCAACTATGTAAATTCCTTACTCACCAAACCCAGAAACCAAATACATTTGACAGTAAGAATTTAAATAGCAAGAAACACCAATAATGTATTGATTATTGATATTCGGATAACAAGGAATTAGATTTGATAGCAAGGGATACTAATCTTATATGAAAATATTAACCTTAACTGATACTGAGAATTTAGATTTCCATACTTGAATACCTATATCTGTAATATTTAGGCTCTTTAAAAAAGAAATCTGAAGCAAAGATGGTATAGTAAGAATTGGCAAACTGGACGTTAGCTAACATGTGCTCATTATGTAATTTTCTAGTCTTGTCTAAATTTTTGGCATATTATTGATACCAGGCAAAATATAGGATAACTAGTGTATCTTACACTATTCCCAAGGAGGCAGAGAGTCCTTACAATGTAGATCCAGCCAGTTTTTTGTAAAACAGATCAGATCTTTTGGCTTTTCTCTTCAAAACCTTCCATTGCATCTTACTATACAAGAATTTAAGTATTATCCTCAGAGGCGGACTGCCCTGACTGTGTTCTCCCACAGTATTTTGGGTAGTCCCTCATTCATTCAGCATGATTTGAATGTCATGCCAATGCCATCTGAGTGTCAAAGACACAAAGGCAAGCACAACACTAACTCTACTTTGCAGGGATTTACATTGCAAGAAGAGAGAATAAAAGACCCCTTTGATAAGTGCTATGTTAAAGTACAGGATGATAAAGAAGCCAACTCAAGGGGCATGTAAATCAGAATGATGAATCAGGACAAGGATATAGTGTATCTGATTAATTGGTTCTACGTTTGTCTTCCGTAGCAGAAGCATCCTTAAATGCAGTGATCAATGTCTTGCTTGTTTCTGTCTTCCTTAGTACCAAGCATGTTGCCTTATTTCTAGTTCATTAATTCTACAATTGTTTATAGAGCAATTTCTATGCGCCAAACACTGGACACACAAAAACGAGCAAGTTAGACGCAAGCCCCAGGTTTTATGGTGCTAGGAAGACTAACGGACAATAAACACGTAAAATAGCTACATGGTGGACCATCAAATAATGATAAAGTCTGTACAGAAAAATAAAGCTGACTGATGTGGGGAATGACAAGGTTTGCTTCATGTTTATAGGGTGATTCGAAGAGGTCATCTTTGGGAAAAATCTAAATGAAGTGAGGTATGGGAGGAAAGTATGTTCTAGACACAGGAAACAATGATCACAAAGATCCTGGAGTGGGAGCTTGGCTATCTTGTTGATGGAACAGCAGTGGAGCCAGTGTACCCCAAGTTCTGTAAGAAGCGGTAGAAAATGGTTTAGAGAGGCAACCGAAGGCTGTATTTAGATTCGACTGGACTGCAAAATGGTTTGAAATCCATATTTCTTGTTCTGGAACTCATCTTGTAATAATACAGCATGAATATGACCTGTTTAAAGTGATGCTTTAGAAAAAAACTTTGGAGCAAGAAAGGGTAGGGATTACCCACGGGGAGGTGAGATAGGAGGCTACTGCTTTATTTTAGGCCCCGGGAGGTGCATGAATGAATTTGAATGAGAACACAGGGAAGGACAGAGTTAGGAGCTCAAGAGATCAATTTTATTTTGAAATACGTCAATGTCGTTAACCACATAAATGCTGCACCGGTAGGATGTCATTTGGGAAAAAAAAAATGGTATTCTGAGGTTGGGAGCACAAATTTGGCTTCTGAAGTTTACATTAAAAAACTTAGATGGATATGAATTATGACCATCTCCTCCCAGACATTTAGCATGCCCCTCCCCCCCATAGGATGCTGACATGACATGTGAAGAAGGGTGACTGTTATCAGCAGACACAGCACCAAAGCCTGGAATGATCTCGGGGTGGGGGGAGGCTGGCCGCATGGCCCCATGTGAGGTTCGTGGAAAGTCTGGTTTCTATTAAATCCAGACATGCTAGCTATCTCAACTTGGTCCCTCACAATTAACCAACAGCCATTATGGCAATCATGTGTTTTCCAAATGACATCCTTTCTTAGGCTTCCTTTGAAATGATCTGATTCTCAAGGAAAGGCTGGAGCAAAGAGGATTGTGAGACACAGACTGTGAAATAGCTCCCTCCTTTGTCCTTCCTAGATGAGAAAGTCTTTGTGACCAAAGTGCCGGTAAAGGTCATGTACCTTTGACATCGGTCCTTCTCGTTGATTGTCAGGGCATATTTAGCTATTGGAGGGGCAGGGGACATGGGGTTTCTCTTCCGTACCATTCTGTGTATCTCTCTTCCAAAGATGTGTGGAGTACGTCTGATATACAGGACGTGCTGTGGCTCTTGCAAAGCAGAGTAGCCCAGCCCTGCCCTGAAAGCACTTGCTGTACACTAGAAGGGGGAAAATCAGAGCATCATGGGATGAATTCTGAGCTTGGCTTAGTAATGTCCAGTAAGGCCACATTCCACAGAGTGGTTGAGCCGGTTATCTCCAGGTCCATGGAGAAGCTTTCTCAGTGACACTGTTGAGCACCCTCCCTTTGGTGTGCCAATCGAGAGAGGAAGCCAAAAGGATGACACTCTGATTTTAGTGCTACTTGACCTCAGTCTTTGTTTCTGGAAGATCTGAGTTTATGGGTACCTCTGTGTTCTTTGGATCCATCAGAAGGGGCAGTAAAAGGTGGTTGACAGGAGATTGGGACCTACATTAAGCCAGACCAGAAGTGTTTTGTTCTTAAGAGTCACACCTTGCGAATCAGTTATTTGGGTTACTATCCTACTCCCCCTCAAAAGTCATATCCTCCCTGGGACTTTTTTCTTTTCTTTTTTCAGCTTTATTGAGTTTTAATTGAGAAAATTGTACGGTATTTAAAGCATATAACGCAATGACTTGAAAGCATATACATTGTGAAAGGATTCCCCCTATCGAGTTAATGAACACATTCATCACCTCATATATTTACCTTATTCTTAAATTTTTATGAGAACATTCAAGTTCTCATTTAGTAAATTTCATTCATGCCATACAGTGTTTCTGGAACTCTTCCTGAATTCTAATGGGATGTGTGTTTAAGAGTGAGGGAAGGTTGTGAGGTCAGACAGCCTTGGGATCCAGAGAGGTTAACAAAAATACCCATCAAATAGGAGATGTTGTGAGAGTCAGATAAAATTTTGCAGATAGAATGTTTCGTACAGTTTCTAGTACATAGGAAACAGTGAACTATTCTTCCAGGTGGGGGCAATAAAGAAAGGTGGGGGAGAAAAGGAGAGAGACTCCCCAACATCTGTTGATCATGGTTAAACTACTTAGTTTCACTTATAAAAGTTGAAATACACATCGTGACTCTTATAAAAACGGTATGCATTTATGAGCATTTGTAAATTTAATTTTTTAAAAATTAATACTAAAATTTATATAACAGGCTGTGGTAAACATGTCAACCGTTCTGATACTAATACATTGTTTAAAAAATAAAAAGAGCTTTGCAGAAGTATATGCCCTTCTGAGAATGGGCACAGCCACATGTTGGACAGAATCGGCTCATATCACTCAACCTGATGCTGACTTATGAGCCATTGTATTCTGGTCTCATGAGATTTGGGCTATTGAAGTCATTAAGTGTTTATTTCGTTAGAAATGTTGTTAAGTTACCAAATAAGTAAGCTTCATCAGTATATTATTAATATCTCTTTGGAGCCACAAGAATGGCATAATTTACCTCAGTATAGACAGTTTATAGTTTAAGTGCTTTGAAGAAGGGACCGAATTGATTCATCTTTATGTCAGTAGTATAAGCCATTGCATATGGTCAAAGCCATGTTGGTTAATATTGTTTTGGAGCCAAATTTGGCTAAGTGTTAGTGAAGAAAGGGATAATTTATTTTAAGCCTACTGGAGTATTTGAAGAAGAAGTTGAACATACCAAGCTAAGGAAGAGAAAAAGAGCAGGCATTTCTGAGGACTTCGGAAGCAATATTTTTGGATTTTTTTTTTCCTAATCCATCATTATCAGGGTGACTCAGAAACCCATAGCCACTATGAGTGCATGGAGAGACTACCTGCCTAGCTGAGGTCAGGAGTAACTTGGATAAACATCTTTGCCCAGTGATGCAGCTGCGTGTATCACAGACACAGGCAGAATGCTAAGTGAGCATCTGTTGTTGAACAGCCTTGGAGTGATCTGCTCAGGTGTTCACTGGGAGGAGGTGGGTCTTTACCTGTCCCATCTAAACAGATAGCCAGCATGTAACTTGAGAGCTTTAGTCCACTCATAGTGTATTCTCCTATGTTCTCCAGAAAGTCTACTTTGCTTTTTTTCTCCCAGTAGTAATCATCCATTTAATTCTTTAAGGCCAATCAGCGGTATCCTTTTCCTCCATGATGCTGCCACTTTTTGGTGGAGGGCAGGTGAATAAGAGTGGGTCCTCAGAATGGACGAAGGCTAGATTTAAACATTTTAACTTGTGAACATTATGGATGAGAAGTTAATGGTCCAAAAAGGACCATTTAGGAGGAGCAATTTAGTGATTTTCTTTCCACTTGACATCTGTCTTTCCCATCCCTATTAAAACAAACCAAAGATCAAATCAAAGCTAAAACTTAGAATCTTTGTGTTAAGTAATTCTCTGAGGTAGAAAACTCATGATTTCTCTTCTGTCTTAAATATCTTCAGTTACATTTGCAAGAATTTCATTAATATGTCTCTTTTCAGGTCTTACGGCCTTGTTTAGTCTTTTCATTGTTTGTCTCAGTAAAGAAAATATTTATGCCACTTTCCAGAATTTCAGGTCCAATTAAAGGGGATAATTATATAATACAAACACACTGTTAGAAAAAGGCATGACTTCTCTGATTTGTTCTCTCAAATCATCACATATAATAATAACAGTAAATGTGCATTGAGTGTTTTCTCTGTGCCAAGCTCTGTTCTTAGCATTATAAAAATCCTCTAAGGGAAGTGGTATTATTATTCCTGTTTTACAGATCAGGGACTTGAGTATATGAGAGATCGATAAACTTCTCCAAGAGATAAGGGAAAGGATGAAAGGGACCCTTAACCATTACAGAATTGAAAATACTTTGTGACTCTTATTAGCTTTATGTCCCCCTCACCAAGCTGTGAGCAGTTTGGGGATATTGACAGTATTTGATTAAATTTGCACTGACTGGGTTTTTCAGTTTTTTGAAGGAAGATTACTGTGTATATAAACAAATCCCCTTTTAAATCATGTTTCTGTTGTGAGTCCCATTGATGGTAGTATTGATATCAATGAATGAATGGGAAATGCTGACATGTTTACAGTTATCATTATTATATGTGATGATTTGCTGTTGTGTATATTATATATATTTTTTCTCTCTAAATATAAGACATTTTATCCTCTTCCTTTGACAGTAATGGAGAATCCTGAACATACATTCTTTTTGCAAAGTCTATGTCCACGTGTGAGGGCCTGTCCAAGTTATCTGTTAAACCATCTCCACATGTGTAGATGCAGATGGCAGGAAGTTCTATTTCAATGTCTTAGAATTGTGTGCTCTATAGAGAACTGAGGATGTTATCAGTGTCGGTATGCTCTTGGCATTATAGCATCAGATTTTGTCTCCTTAGCCTGATCATTGGTCCAGATGATTCTGCTTATTCTTACCTGGGACCTGGTAATCAATTTTTTATATACTTGCAAGTCTCTAATTGCCTTTTTAAAAGTTACTGTGGCTCTATTTTTTATGTTAATATCTACTGAGTAATTTACAGTTTAGCACCGTGCCTGATATTCACTTATTTAACCAATGAGAAATCTCAATTTAGCCATATTTTTATTCTCATTTCACAGGTGGGGAGAAAAGGGAGTGTGGGTGGGGGATCAGCAGAGCTTAAATCTTACCTCTGAACTGTTTCATTTTATGTTGAGTATTTCCCTTAATTCATTGTCTCTGTGCCATTCTATTTTATCTTAATGATTTTGGTTACTTCTTCATGAAATCTTAAAACATCCTCATGCCGATGATTTTTCTCAATTAAAGTATTTCTTGGCCTTTTCTTCTTAGTCTTTCATTTCTTGGATGCTGTCTTTCTCTCCTCCCCCTACCCCTGGACCATGGATTTCTGTTTCATACTGACTACACTTTTTAAAACTCTTTGCTTATTCTGAACTTTCTCCTTTGGGGTATCCTCATACATGTTGGACAATAAATCAGTTATTCTTTAATGCTATTTTTTGGATAAAGTAATATTTTTTAAAAAAAATATGATGTCTTGACTGAAATCACACATTTTTTTGGTGCTGTTTTTGGAGATAGGTTCAAAATTAAAAAGTGAAAAATAATTGACATTATTCAGTTACGATATTTTAAATTATCTGGTTACTGATAATTACAAATGCATGTCTTTGCCAATATTTCTTCAGCCAGCCTCATGGGAGCTACTTTGTTGTTAGGTCAGTCTTTACTAAAAATAGAAATAGAATAATGATACTGCCCATGGGGTTCTTTTATTATTATTTCAGGATATTTCTTTAAGATACATTATCTCACTTGAAGTTCTGGTTCACTTTTAGCAAACATCATTAATCTATTAAGTCTTTTAGTTTTTGATTATTTAACAGGTATAAGTACTGGAATGCAAGTCACTTAAGACATAGACCCTGCCTTCAGAGAGCTTATAAGCTCTGAATATTTTATATGTTCATTTAATATGTTCACTCTGAATATTTTAATAAAGAATTGTGTGTTTATACCACCACTTAATTCATCAACTATTTATGGAATCTGCAGTCTCCCTTTTTATGTTAAATCTAAAGCCTTTGGTAGGATTTTATTATGGCCTATTATAGGGAGTGTACTTAAAAAGTAAATTGAAGTGTAATTTAGACCTGACACGAATCCTTTGAGAGTTATTTTGGCCATTGAAATCTAAGAAAAGAAACAATTGCTAACACATAAAACATACTATAGTATCCCCTTTTTAAAAGTATAAAATGGCAAAATGTGAGCTGAATAAAATAATGACTCCTGGTCAGTATCTATTTAATTCTTAAACTCAGCAGCTAAATTATATGACTGTGTTTCTAGGTCTTTAAATGTGAAAAAGACTTGAACACTTATTTTGAGAACCATACGGTGAGCAGACCCTTCAGTCAAGAATGGGGCACCGCCACATCTTTATCTCTAGCTCTCAAGGTCTTCTGAGGGAAAGGAGTCCCCTTGGGTGGGGAGTTGGGGGCAACTCTCAGCTTATGGCACCTACATCTTCATGGACTTGGGGCCTTTCCTGTCCTTCTCTAGCCCAAGGCAAGCCGAAGGGTGTCCTCCTGCTCCATCCCTGTCTTAGCAGGCCACTGGGTCTCTGATCCCCTCCTCTCCCTCACCAGCTTCTTCCCTTTTTCATTCTTCATTGCCCATCTTCATCCCATCTAGGCTACCCCTGCATGAAAATGCCCTTCCTCAGAAAAGCATCGTGTCATCTTCCATTCTAAAATGATTTTCCCCATCAAAATCCCATCAGCATTTTTTAAAGAAATAAAACAAAAAAGCGTCAGATTTGTATGGAAGCACAAAAGACCCCGAATTGCCAAAGCCATCCTGAGAAAAAAGAATGAGGCTGGAGGCATTACTCTGCCAAACTTCAAATTATACTACAAAGTGACAGTAATCAAAACAGCATGGTATTGGCAGCAAAACACACACAGACCAGTGGAACAGAATCGAGAGTCCAGAAGTAAACCCATATTTATATGGCAAATAATTTTCAACAAAAAAGTCAAAAATATACAGTGGAGAAAGGAAAGCCTCTTCAATAAATGATACTGGGAAAACCGGAAAGCCACCTGCAAAAGAATGAAACTAGACTGTTGTCTATCATCACACACCAAAATTAACTCAAAATGGATTAAGGACCTGAATATAAAACCTGAAACAATAAAATGCATAGAAGAAAACATAGGAACTAATCACAAGGACCTTGGACTTAAAAAGGACTTTATGAATTTGACCCCAAAAGCAAGGGAAGTAGAAGCTAAAATAAATGAATAGGACTACATCAAACTAAAAAGCTTCTACTCAGCAAAGGAAATCGTAAACAAGGTAAAGAGACAACCATCCGAATGGTAAAATATGTTTGCAAGCAACGCCTCCGATAAGGGCCTAATATGCAAAATATACAAAGAGCTCATACAACTCAATAACAACAACAGCAAAAAAAATGATCCAATGAAAAAATGGGCAGAGGACCTAAACAGATACTTCTCCCTAGAGGACATACAAATGGCCAACAAATATTTGAAAAGATGCTCAACATCGCTAGCTATTAGGGAAATGCAAATCAAAACCACAATGAGATACCATCTCACACCTGTTAGAATAGCTATACACAACAGGACAAGTAATAACAAATGTTGGAGAGGATGTGGAGAAAAGGGAACCCTCATTCACTGCTGGGGGGTGGCAAATTGGTACAGCCACTATGGAAAACAGTATGGAGGTTCCTCAAAAAACTAAGAATGGATCTACCATATGATCCAGAATTCCTTCTACTGGGTATTTACCCCAAAGACTTGAAAACCCATATCCAAAAAGATATTTGCACACCAGTGTTCATAGCAGCATTATTCACAGTGACCAGGACATGGAAACAACCGAAGTGTCTTTCGATAGATTGACTAAAGACGCTGTGGTACATATATACAATGGAATATTACTCAGCCATAAGAAGAGATGAAATGCTGCCAGTTGCAACAACATGGATGGACCTTGAGATAATCATGCTAAGCGAAATAAGCCAGATAGAAAAAGTTGAAAATCACATGATATCACTTATATGTCAGATAGAAACCTAAAAGCAACAAATGAACAGGACAAACAGAGAGACTCATGGACATGGACTGTAGATTAGCGGTTACTATAAGGTAGGGGGCGGGGGAGGAGGGAGTAGGTAGACGGTTAAAGGAGGTCAAATATAGCGGGGTCGGGGAAGGGCGAAGTGGGTAAAGAGGATCAAATATACGGTAGCTGAAGGAAACTGGACTTTGGGTGGTAAACACACAATAGAATATTCAAATGTCAAATTATAATGTACATTTGAAAATTATATAATTGTATTAACCAACGTTACCCCAATAAACTTAATTTAAAAAATAAAATATAATAAAATTAGTTTCCACAGTCTCCTCACCCTTTCCGTTATTTTCTCTCATAGAATACTGCTTTTTTTTCCTTCATATTTTACACAAAGGAATATTTCATACCCAGATGTGGTCTTGTTTAATCCCTACTTCCCCCCATTTAATCAGCAGCCGCATGAGACCATGGATCCATCTTGCTCACCACAGTTTGGCCAGAACATCGTGTGTATTCAGTAACTCAAAATGCTTCACACGTCTTACAAATATAAACATACGAGCAGATGACTTTTTGGGGATGTACTGGGTTTATATTTTCAAACTTTTTTTTTTTGTATTTATTGGGTTAGCCCCCAATGTTTTCCATCCAACTAAACCCCAGGAGAATATTTTTTCTTCCTTAATATCTAGTACGGTAAAATCCTTTTTTTTAAAAAAAAAAAAATAAGTGTTCTAAATTTTCATCCTTGTCACTCTGAACTAAACAATAAAAGCCTGCTTGGGTGCAGCATGTATGTCCCAGTATAGGATGACAATTATTATTATTTTTTTATTGCTTTCTCAATGCAGAAGTGTTCACTCTGCATTTGAATTGCCTGTAGTTCTCATGAAACAGGGATAAAAGAAAGTTTCCAAACCGGTTAGTCCAGTCAAGGCCCTTAATTGGTTTAAGCCTTTGATATTACTTTAACCAATTTAGGAAGTTAGTAAGGCTGGAGGGCTTTCATGGATAAGTCACTTTTTTTCTTCTTTAACTGTTCATTCTGTTTGTCCGGGTCTGTAAATGGTGTCTTTTATCTTCAAGCAGCTCGGACAAGGTGAGGGCCCTGCTCAGGGAAGGGGGGCCCTGAATTCTACCTGTGCTTAGATTTCCTCACAGGGTAGCTATGAGACTTAAATAAGGTACTCCTTATTTGATGCATACAGTACTCCTGGCTTCAGTACTATGATGTAGAAGGAGTTCATAGTTTTTATGAATTTGAGCCTGTCACTTCCCAGCTCTGGTTCCCCCTGCTGTAAGGGGAGGAGGAGGTGCTGGCATGCCCTCAGCATCCTCTCCACTCTGAGTCTCTTTAATTTACTTAGTCAACAAATGTTTATCGACTAATAAATATTGATTGGCTGGAACCGTGCGGCATACACTAGGGCTGCCAGTGCGGTTCCACTGTCGCAGAGTGTACATTGAAATTGTATGTCAGGGGTGGTGGGCAGAGGTTGCATTTTGTTTCCTTCATTAAGGATAGACTAAAGCAGATAATCTGTGATCTGAGGTAATTCGGAAGCGGGGGAGGGTAGTTTTAAACAGGGTCAGGAGTACAGCTTCTCTGAGGAGATGGCATTTAAGCTGAGACGTAAGCAGTGAGCACCAGAAAGCCAAGCAAGTCTGTGGGAGGAGATCGTGGGTGCAAGAAGTGTGTGCAGACTCCAGTAAGAGTGTAGGGGAGGAAAAGTCAGTTTCCCTTTATCCTCTGTTAACCTAAAAATAAAAAGCCAGAGTGAGAGGCACTAAGCATTTATTTAAGATCATGGAATTGTAATCCTGGGGCACAGATTCCGGCAGAAACCCAAGTTGTGTCCCGATTACAGGGTGAAGGCAAGGGGTTTTCTCTTTAAAGACAAAAAAAAAAAAAAAGGAAAATGATTACATGAATAGAGGAAAGAAATTTCTAACAATTTCTTGTTATTAGAGTTATTCTTTAGCTGTACGTGGCCGATTACTGATTCTGTCTTCAGAAAATGTGTCCTCAGTCAGCAGTCCTTGTGGTCAGGATGTCTGCTTTCCTGTTAGCTACAAACAGTTGTTTATAAGACAGTGTTGCTTTGGCCCAGTCCAAAGATTATGTTGCCCAGTTCAGACTTTCCAAAGGTTCAAGGAGTGAGACATGCAAGCAGTTCGTCTGGAATGGTTGCTCTGGCTCTATTATGTCAACTTTTTACACTTAGGTTCTTGGTTGGGATACCTCAATAATAAAAAAACAGGTTTAAGGTGGTGACTTGGGCCATTTTGACAAGTTATTCAGTTTTCCTGGATAACTCCCATATACAGGAGATATATATGTTGTTAAATGCCTGTTTGTTTTCTCTTGTTAATTTTTTTTTTTTTTTTTTTTTTCTACAAGGGGTTCTCAGCCAAGAACCTGGAAGGGTAGGGGGAAAACTATCTTACCTCTCCCATGGTGCCAATCCTAGCTTTTCCACTTACTATTCTTAGCCTCAGTTTTCTTATCTGTAAAGTGAGGGTGATAATAGTGCAGATCAAATGAGATGTCAAGCATTTAACACAGTCCCTGCACATAGGAAGTGGCCAGTAATCAGTCGCTGAAAAATCAACACATTAAAATAAAGGGATTCATGGAATTGTTAATATTTTCTTTGTGTTTGGCTTTTTAGTCAGGTCTAATAAGGACACGAAAAAACGAATTCCTCATCTCGCCATTACCTCAGCTGCTGGCCCAGGAACACAACTACAGCTCACCTGCAGGCCACCATCCTCACGTACTGTACAAAAGGACAGCCGAGGAGACTGTCCAGAGTTACCGTGGCTACCCGGGCTCCAGCCGGAATTACCCTGGTCACAACCCAAGTAACAATCCCGCCACATCTCAGAGTCAAGAAAGAGAACATCACCATCGAAGGTTGCAAAAGCAGCATTTTTGTGGACGACGCAAGAAATGTATGTAAGGAAACTTTCTCTTGTTCTGTTCTTATTTGGGCCCTCGATAAGTTTTCTTGCATTCCAGTGGGTGTGCTGACTTTGCAGATTAATATGGGGCTACACCGAACAGCCCAAGAAATTAGTCCTGAAGATAGACCAGTAATCACCCCTGTCAGACAAACACTAGGTGATCAAGTGTCAATTTTTCTTGGTTAAACTAGGAGAGATTTTTATTTATTTTTTGTTCTTTTAGCCTCTTCTCCTTTTTAGTAAAAGTTTCAGTGTCTCTGTGCTCGTGAAAAAAGTACCCAGTCCTCCAATAATGAAATAAATCAGAGATAAATCCTCTGGTGTGGTTGGGCGTTCCTTTTGAGGACTTAAAGGAGAAACTTCACAGGAAATAACACTGGCACTTTAGCAGAGGTGGCAGTGATTTGTAGGACCTTTGGCATGGTTTGTTGACCTAGGCACAATCTTCTGCATATTCTAGACAAGAAGTGTCCTATAGAAATATCATGCCAGCCTCAAATGTAATTTTAAATGTTCTAATAGCCACATTTTTAAAAAATTTAAAAATAGATAAATTAATTTTATCTAATTTATTTAACCCAATATATATAATATCATAACATGTCATACTGATGACAAATTATTTTTTTTATATTAAGTTTTGGAAATATAGTATTTATTTTACACTCAGAGCACAGTTCCAAATCAGATGATAAACTATCATCTGAAATAATCTGTATTTAAGTTTCATAAAATTTAAGGTTGAACAAGTAGATTTACATATTCAAGTTGTTCCAAACATACTTGATTTTAAATTACTGAATCGATTATTGCTTTTTTAAATTTAAATGTTAATTAAGATTAAATAAAATTTAAAAATCAGTTCCTCCCGTGTCATCAACCACATTTCAAAAGTTCAGTAGGCAAAAGTGGCGAGTGAGATGGACAGAGCAGCCAGGTGATGGTTCTGCCCACTGACCAGGGAAACCGGGGTCACTGCGATGTTGACCAGGAGCAGAAATGAAAGATAGTGCTTTTACCATTTTAATTGTTTTTTTGCATTTGGGGTGTTATTGAAATATCCTTTTTTGGGGGACTTCTGTTTGACGTAGATCCATAATAATAGTAGTAGTAATAATTGTGATGATATTCATAGTGGCAATGAGATATCAAAGCTAAACTCAGAGTCGCTCATCAAATTAAACCTGAGGTTTTAAATCTACCTCTAAATGGTTTGGTCTTTCAATTTCCTCTGCAGAGAGCAGTCCTCATTATTATAACTGTACCAGTTGTTAAAGTACTAAAATAATTCTCTATTAGTTTACATAGTACTGTCCTGAGTTTTCCAGATGCCCTTATCCTTCCCAGCCACCCTTGAACTTGTCATTGTCTATTAACTAAAGGGATCATGCCTGGCCCAAAAGACACTTCCAGGGCTCTGCTCAAAGGCTATGGCCAGTGTCCATTCTGTTAAGGTTGTGCCCACACCTTTCCTGCCACAAAGTATTTAATATAGTTTTAAATATCACCCCTGACTATGCTTTTTCCCCAATAAGTAAGTTAATATTAATTAGGCTAAAGAGTTTTTATTAACTACTCATTTTAAATTTTGTGTTGATAAAACAAGAGTATAAGACATGGGCAGAGTTCTACAGGATGTGTATATCTAAAATTTAGAAAATAATATGTAAGTGTTATGAATTCAGATGCTAAGAACATCAGTTTTTGCAGCTTTTCAGCAATAAAATAAAATGAGCATTTTCTGTTTTTAAAGACTAGTCCCATAACATTGATTTTCCTTGGCCTGCTCTACCAACTAGAATTTAGCTTTTCTTTTCCTCTTTAGAGAATTTTCGAGTGATTGAATCTATTCATCCATCCATCCAACCAGCCAGCCAAACTTCAATTGATTGAATCTTCCTTGACACACACTGGGTGCAAAGCCCTAGCACAGGCACTGATGGCATCACTTACCAGTAGATTAGGAGGTTTTGGTTACATAGTCCTTCTCCTCCCCTTGTTTCAATTTCTGTCTGTCTCACCCAGATGTTCTGTACTGATATCCCTTCCAAATGCTCTTCTGTTCATTGTAGATGCCCCCAAGCCTCCCACAGAGGACACCTATCTCAGGTTTGATGAATACGGGAGCACGGGGAGGCCCAGAAGGTCAGCTGGAAAGTCAGCAACGGGCCTAAATGTGGAGACCCTTGTGGTAGCAGACAGGAAAATGGTGGAAAAGCACGGCAAGGCAAACGTCACCACGTACATCCTCACAGTTATGAACATGGTAAGGAAGGCAGTCAGGACGCCAGCTCTCTGTCTCTCCAAAACAGCTAGAAATCACAGAATTCCCCTTGTGTTTGTTGAAGAGCAGATGTAGCCATGTGATGTTATTGGGGGGCAAAAAATTGAGTTTTGAAGAAATTGGCTTCACTGTACCTATATTTGGTAAAATTAAAGCCTACGTACTTATAAATATTTCTCATCAATTCCCCTCTCCACAGTTTTTGGAAGTTTTCAGATTTTGTTTGTTTTATTCCGATTGTTCCAACAGGTTTCCAGCCTGTTTAAAGACGGGACCATTGGAAGTGATATAAACATCGTTGTGGTGAGCCTCATTCTTCTGGAGCAAGACCCTGTAAGTGGTACACTTCATTTATTTCTTCATTCTGTCATTCGGGATATACTTGTTAAATACCTACTAGGTGCCAATCAATGCACTGGTCACTAGAAATTCAAATTTGAAAATATGCTGACCCCAGCCTCAAGGAAAGTACAGTTTAATAGGGCTGTGTATTCAAATAACTAAAACATCACAAAATATTTACCTGTAAATATATATGCATATATGTATTGCAAAATATGATTAAACATGCATGTATAATATAAATATTACATTATATATAAAAACATTATGTAGGCTTCACCAGGAAGGTAAACTTGTTAATAGATCTAAGGGTTAGTTAGATTTTGCATGTTGGATATGCTGGGTAATAGCAGGTATATGCAAAAGGATATTTTGAAGATGTACTGAAAATAAGTCATCAGAAAATTATTGTAGTAAACCTGCTGTCTCTCCAGCACCATCTTAAGTACTACAGGTAATAAACAAGGAATAATTTAACTGCCCTTGAACTGATTACAGTGAGGTACAGGACGAAAGCATGGGGCAAATTATGAAAATCAGAACATATAATAAAGTGTTAAATTGTATGGTACTTACTGCTTTGTAGTGTTTTGACCTTAAAAATGTGTTTTTCTGAGTTGAGGATTACCAATCAAACAGACTATTTTCCAAGTCCCCTGTGGCTTTTCCTCTTTATCTTTAATGCCAGTAGTGAACATACAAAGCAGGGAGCCAAAGACAAGAAAAACTTAATCGCCCAGGTGTGTAGAGCTGCAGAGGTTAACAGTTTATCAAATTATTCTTGGAATTGTAGAAAGACAGAAAGGGTGTGTGTTGTTTGGGAGACACCGTTGTCTCTAACCTACCACTTGTGCTTTGTTCAAGGACGCTGAAGCCGGCAGCACCCTAGTTCACTCATACTTGGAGATCCCTAAAAATCCTCAACTTGCCCCAAGTCAATAATTTTAAGCAAACATTTTGATAAATATTTTAAGGATAGGTCCTACCTTACTCTTTAGAATCTTGTAACTATTTGTTCATTCAGTAAGTTTCCATTTGATTGATTGATTGATTGTTTGTAACCTACGATATGCCAAGCCCTTTCTGGAAGTTTTGACATAGGGGTAAAAAACTATAGTCACTACCTTTCTCATATTCTACTGAAAAGGTGTTGAACTTTATCACCATTAATTTATAATTATGTTCTAAAAGTTATAAGAGTTTGGTGAAGGTGATACCAGCATGAGATAAGAAAAAAAAGGATGATCCTAACTGATGTCAGATTACTTGCCGTAGAAATATAATTGGTCATAAACTACACTACTGAAACTCTTGTAGTTACTTTAAATATTGTATTTACCTGAAATAGTTTTTAGTTTTTTCTTTTCTTTTTTTTTTTTAACCAATTATCGTCAACCTTAGCTCAAGTTTTTTCCTCTACTGACCTTTCTCCCTAGAAACATGATGTTTCTGTGTTTGCCTGTACAAATGGAATCATTCAACGTTTTCATCTCTGACAAATTCACACTCTGATTTGTGTGGGTTTCCCATAGGGAGGATTATTGATCAACCATCATGCAGACCAGTCTCTGAATAGTTTTTGTCAGTGGCAGTCTGCCCTCATTGGAAAGAACGGCAAGAGACATGACCACGCCATCTTACTCACGGGATTTGATATTTGTTCCTGGAAGAATGAACCATGTGACACGTTAGGTATGGTATGAGCAGATGTTCACACACACTCGTTAGTGGAAAACACAGTGTGGAAACATTCTATTGGGTGGGTGGCCCTTAATATCCTTAATAAGGGGAACTAATATATTTAAATTGGAGAGTATCCTCACTCTGCCCTCAGATGAATAATTTTCTATTTAACTGAACTCAGCGTGGAATGGAGAACCCATTTGCTTTATTTCTTTTGTATTTTTCTTAACTCTATTGATGTTCATTGAGACATGAGATAAATTATTTAACCAGACAAGCTGTGGCTTATTCCATATGCATCACGACTGCAGAACTGGGTAGCTTAAGAGAATTTGATTGGTCTCCATGGTACTTAACTGTGCCCTTGGTAGCAGTGCCTCCTTTAGAAAGTTACTTGACCTGTGAAGGAGTCAGCTTTTCTATATTTGTACAAGACAGTGAGTAAGCACTAAATTTTTTATATCTGCACTATATTTTCTGGTGTATTTCATTGCATATCGTAGGAATTCAAGAATTATTTTAATGGATTAATGGTCATCTAGATCAGTGTTGATGATGGCCGTGGCAGTGGTGCCACCCATGATATGTGCCTGTGCATTAGATTCCGTAGATGATCTCAACTTACATCATGGCAACAAGGTGGGCACCAGCCATTCACAAGTGATGGGGTACATAGCCTTTTTCTCCTGGTTACGAGGACCCAAAACTGCGAAGAAAGACATTTAACACTATTATGTAGTTCAAGATAGAGTCAAGGACCTGCTGCAACGATTTTATAACTGCCTTTGGAAGGAAGTCATTTTTGAGAACAGGAATAGTCGTCGCATTATGGCGAATGGAAGAAAAACAAATGTAATGTACTCACATTCAGTTGTGCATTTCCATGTTACATGCTTTAGAAAAAGATTAGAATGTGTGTTTTCTTAGAAAATATGCCTTGAACTTTGACGCTAATATGACTTAAGTGAAACTTCTGCATTGATTTAGCTATCATTGAAGCAACTGCTCTGATGCAAATAATAAACTTAGATGAGGCGTATGACTTACTATCCTACGTGTAAAATGAGAATTACAGTATTCATACTGACTTCACAGGGTTGTTAGGAGGGTCAATTGATGATAATATCTTAAAAAGAGAGCAAATATTAAATACTGCATTTATGTATTTGGAGGAGAGTGAACAATACGCCTTTAGTGTTTTCCTGCAAAAAAATTAAATATGTGAATCCATTAAACTAAGACGGCACAGAATATTTTGAGGACCTCAATGATCAGGTATCTGTGTGTGTGCTTTTTGGACTAACATTTGAAATTGATCTTTCAATAGGGTTTGCCCCCATCAGTGGAATGTGCAGTAAGTACCGAAGTTGTACCATCAATGAGGACACGGGACTTGGCCTGGCCTTCACCATTGCACATGAGTCAGGGCACAAGTAAGTGACCCCTTGATTCATCACTTTATAGGAAAGCATGTTGGGCGATTTATTGGCATTCTTCCAATAATAATTTGTTCTAGGTAGAATAAATGGGATAAATCTTGTGTAAAGCTTAAAATAGTGCCTGACTGTAAGAGCTCAATAAAGACCACCCATTGTTGAAGTAGCTCTTTTTAAACATTTATACTGAATTTAATAACCACACAGTATTACCTTGTGTGCATGAATGGACTGCAAGTTATCTAATGGACCCTCGGGTCATTTAGGCATTTGTTTATTTTCTTCCATTTATGTCTTGCTGCAGTGAAGATACTTTTAGTTCATTATACTAAGGAAATAACCATGGAGACATGTAAATTCCCAGAATGTAATGGCATATTGTTTAAAAGCTTTTGATGCATTCATTGGATATTCTTTTACTTGGTGCCATTGCATGCACCTAATATGCTTTTAATTGGTATTAGTAAATCTTTCTTTTGTGAAAATAGAGTTGGAAATGAGGAATGAGAAAACTAAGTAATGATATGAATTTATTTTATGAGGCCTATCATCTGGTGTGGACACAATTCTACAGAGGATTTTTAAACATTCGAGCACTAGCATCTACATTGGAATAAGCATACTGCTTTGCAAAATGACTATTTCAAAGGGCAAGCTCTTTGGATGTATGAGTTCAAGAATGTTTTTGTGAATATCTTTTATTCGATATTTATACTGAATGTTTAGAGCATCCAATTAATTTCTGACTTCAAGATAAAAGCAAATATCATCTGTTCCACAATTTTAACTTATATTATGATATTTGTATCTTTTATGAGCTAAATTTATTATCTTCAGGAAATTTGAATCTTGACCATTGCTGTTATCCAACAGATTCCCAGCATTTTATGTATATACACAACCGCTTTCTTAACATGATATGAATGAACCAATTTTACTGTGAACGGTGGTAAAAAATGCTCATTAGACACAAGGCCTCTTTGTACAGAACAGGATATAAAAATATCTATGAATATCAAATATATGTCTAAATTTGTTTCACTAGCATGAAGTCCAGATGAACAGGCCATTTAAAAATGTAATCATCCTTGGTTATGAATCAAAGTTACCAAAATCAAAATCTAACATTTTAGTGAAGAAAAACAAAGACATTCTCCAGGTTGGGGTGAGGAGAGAATAGTGTTAGGGGGAAAAACATATAAAATAAAATATACACTCAAGTTCTAAATAACAGGACCTTCTAGCGGTAATTTTGAAAGACATTTCAGGAGATTTTGATATGACTTCTAAAATGCTGTTAAATCAAAGTAAATTAGAAAATTAACATTTTTTTAAGTTTAAAATTGAATTCAAATTTGGTTTCTCATGTGCGTGAAACTCCAATGAAATGCTAATTTAATTACCATTTCCTCTTCAAGTAATGATTTCAATCTCTCCCGCTCCATCTCGTTTCTCTGATTCCTACTCTTTCCTCTCATACTTCACACACTTCCTTCTGTTTTTGACCTTCACAAATATATTTCTAGAAAGGGTGTCTACCAAACAAACTACCCCCTTAGTTTCTTGGTTCAATACAAAGAACTGAACTGGGCAACGCTGAGGAGGAGAAAACACTTTCCCTGCGTATATGTCGAGGTTAATAAATACCTATTTGTGCATCTGGGACATTCACAGATAGAATCACATTACAAAGCCATCCTGGCATTACTTGCTTGATGAATTGGAAGGACTGCTGGAAAAAGGGCTAGTTTATAGACTATTGAATCCTATCTCTGTTATAACATAATTATTTATTTGGTATAGGCTACCTTCAGAGAAAAGCTATATTAATATCAGAATAATATTTATTTCCACAGGAATCATATCTCCTTTATAAAAATATGTTCTTAAGAAGCAAATATTACTTCTTTAAATTAGTAGATGAAGAATAATCTAAATTAATTATAAAATTGATATCTCTCTATCCTTGGCTTCTCTAGAAAAAAAAAACAAACAAACACAAAAAAGCTTTTTTTGTGTACTGAACTTTCTAGACATAGCCTATGAAGCTTATTCTCCTATCCCTTACCACTTTAATATGGCCCGAAGTAAGCCCTGTCTTTACGGTGTATGTATCACATGTGGATATACATTAGTGTCACGTTTATTCTACCATTCAGGAGATTTGAGATTGTTTAGGTATTATGTTCATGATTTCTTGGCATAAACCACCTAAAATTATTTTTACTCTGTAATTGGTAGAACCTTCTGTGGTAAAATGGGACAAATCAAAGTTTTCTCATAAAATGCATTCAAAACAAGTCCTTTATATGTCTCCAAAACATGGGCTCAACCACTAATATTTAAAGATATTTATGATTATCAGGGAGTTTAATTATAAGAGTTTTTATTTTAGCTAATAAATGGACCATCATTAGAAGTTTGTCATACTAGCTGTATGTGTGAATATTCCATAAACAACTTATAATCAGCTCCTCTCTGTGGACCTACCACCTACTCACTATGAACTTCCTTACCACAGATCCACGATTGGTGGCAAGAAAAATATTTCACTATTTGAAATAAAATAATTAGACTGTCTCATCACTTCAATTTTGCTTAGAAATCTTAACCAAAAAATTTTTTTGCTCTTACAATTTTATAGCAGGTATACCATTCTTTGATTTTAGTAGCCAAACATACTAAAAAAAAGCCTTCAGCATTCTTTTGAAATTTTCTCCATAAATTTTACACTTTATGTAGTAATTCGTTTTTTGTTTTTTTTTTTTTTTGTCTTTCCTTTTTCTTACAATTTTGATAACTGTCTCTCACTTGGTTCTCAGTTCATCATTTTCTTTCTGTGGTTATAATCGGGGAAATAGATGGTGGTTGTTGTTATAAGGGTTTTTTATTTCAGCTAATAAATAGACAATCATTAGAAGTTTGTTTGTCACACTAGCTTTATGCATGAACAGTCCATAAACAACTTATAATCAGCTTGTCATCACTGTCGATGGGTTTCAGCTTCGGCATGATTCACGACGGAGAAGGCAATCCCTGCAGGAAGGCTGAAGGTAACATCATGTCTCCCACCCTGACCGGAAACAATGGGGTATTTTCATGGTCCTCATGCAGCCGGCAGTATCTCAAGAAATTCCTTAGGTAAGACAGGCCAAAGCCAGGGCTGCTCCCAGTTCGGAGCCGTGCCAAGGAACAATGTTTAATAGGTGTGAAAACAAATAGATAGTGGAAGTATCTTTTGACCTAATGAACAGAAAAGCTGACAAATTCCAATGATGATGATGACATGACGATGGTAATGATGGTGATGGTGATGATATTGACATTATTGTCATTGGTGAAAAAACAGATCGAAGGCCTAATGTGCTCAATGCGCTCCACATGATGCCTCATTCAGCCCTCACGGCAGTCCTAATATTTCCTCATTCTAGAGTTGAGGAAATTAGTGGAGTGGATAATTGTGTTGCTTAAGCGCCTACAGTTCGTAAGTTGCAGAAATAAGACTCAACACTTGGGTCTGTTAGGACCCCAAGATCTGTGCTTGTAGCTGTTCCTCCTCTATGACTTCCAGAGGCTACTAGATATATTGTTTTTGTTTGTTTGTTTTTTACTGAGAATAATTATTTGAATCCGATTAATTTGGTCATTAGAGTATTAAAGGCTAAAATGACGTGCATGTTTTTTATGAATGGAGCATTGTTTTGATTGGCTGTTTTGTCTGAAATGGTTTGAAATGGCCATGAGCTGCCTCTGTGTCCCAAAGATATTCAAAGAGGATGATAGCCATATAAAATTTCTTTGATAACTCAAAACTCCTAGGTGGCATTAGTAAAATGGAAATTAGTATGGTAGCACTACTTGATTCATATTAAATGCTGAACCAAAGTGGAAACTCTTTGAAGTTTCCTTTAATTTTATCTAGCTACAACATATTTTTGACCATTTGACCATTGTAACAGCACTGTAATTATATATAAGTATATATAATTTTATATGCATGTAGCTGTATCTTATTAACCTCTGTTCAGGTTCTAATCCCATCTCCCTGTGACCAAATATTAGGGAAACTACCACAGTTTCTTTGGGAACTGATATTAATACAATAGTCCGTCTTTATCTGTGGTTTTGCTTTCCATGGTTTCAGATACCTATGATGAACCAAGGTCCAAAAATCTTAAATGAAAAATTCAGAAAGAAACAGTTCATAAGTTTTAAATTGCTCATCCTCCTGAGTAGTGTGATGAAATCCACTCCATCCTGCTTGGGACATGAATCATTCCTCTGTCCATCATGTCCACATTGTAGATGTTGTCGGCCTGTTAGTCACTTAGTAGCCATCCTGGCCATCAGATCAGTTATCACAGAGAGAGAGAGCGGCACCATATTCACAAGACTTTTGTTACAGTATATTATTATAATTGTTCTATTTGTTAATCTCTTACTGTGCTTAATTTATAAATTAAACTTTATCATAGGTGTGTATGTGTAGGTAAAAGCATAGTATATATAGGATTCGATACTATCTGTGGTTTCAGGCATCTACTGAGGGTCTTGGAATGTATCCCCTGTGGCTAAGAGGCCCTACTGCATTTTGTTTTTCACCTGTACCACTGAGTATTATTTGGAAATGTTTACAGAATCAGCAATACACACAGCACAGGCAAAGCTGATTAAATGTAAGGATGTCTAACCAAATGATGTCCCAAAAGATAGTGAAAAATTGACAAACTTTTTGCTAATAATAAGCTTTATCACACAGATTTTATTTTTAAATTTATGACTTGAGGCCTAAAAATGTTCTTTTCTATCTCATGGAAAGACATCATTAAATATTATAAATCAAGGTCAACTTAATGTAGATTGAATTTTCATCATTTATATGATGTAGTAGATTGCCTTTGGATGATGATATATAGTAACAGCAGCAGCAGATGACTTTAAATGCTTCCTGTGCTGTGTTATGCACTTTTTTATTTTCCCGTTTGAGCTGTATAACAACTTTTGTGGGAGTCATTGTCAGAAATGAGATGTATAGAATTGGTCTTGGTTGCGTGGTTGTCTTGGACCCCCATCTGTCTGACTCCAGAGTCACACCTAACCACCATGCTGTGTAATCGCTCATTGATATCATAGTGTAATTAAGTAAAAGGAGATGAATGAGTGCTTTCTCAGAATGTCCATGCCATCAACTGATTTTTTTTTTTCCCTCTGTATATCCCAGTTAAAACTACCTCAAGGAAATTGTTTTGCCCTTTGCCCCCATGTGTCCTTTCTCTTTATTCCTTTCAAAAGCCTTATTCAATTTTGATGGAAAAATTATTTGAAGTAAAGTACATGTTTGACCATTGCCCCATTATCTGTAAAAAACATAGCATGACTTTCAACTCCATGAAGACTGATACTTTCTCTTCTGGTTCACTTTTATTGCTTAGCCTAACGCTCTTCACAGAGTGGGTACTCGATACAATTTGTTGAATATTGTTGAACAAGATTGTTAGAGGTTCTCAGATAGATTTACCTTTCCCATCTATTAGCAGACCAAGCCAGATCTCTCGGATAGCAATAACTTCCAGTACCGTGGGACCCTTTGTGGCTGTGTGAATTCCATCTTCTTAAACAGGACAGGACTCACTCTTTGGAATAAATATACATTTTAACTTTAAGCACACACCTATTTCTTTAGCCATGTTATATTTTTCTTTCATGAATGCACTCAGAGGTATATTGTTTTATGTGGAAATATCACAGATAAGCATGGCCATTTATAAGGATGTGTTATCATTGCAGTACACCTCAGGCTGGGTGTCTGGTGGATGAGCCCAAGCAAACAGGACAGTATAAATATCCGGACAAACTACCAGGACAGATTTATGATGCTGACACACAGTGCAAGTGGCAATTTGGAGCAAAAGCCAAGTTATGCAGCCTTGGTTTTGTGAAGGTATGTTTGCTTGTGATTTGGAACTTACATTAAGATTCTGCAATGTGTCTGTGTACCTAATAGAAGTATAAACATTTGGTTTGCTAAGGCCAAGGGTTAGAGTCTGGGTTATCTCAAAAAATGTCAGTTGTTTGGCACAATAATTAAGCGGCAATTTTGCCATCAATGAATTATCCAGGCTTATCCTCCATGGAGCAAGCCCGGTTTAAATACTATCTGACTGCATCCTTGGAAGAAAATTCCTCCGCTGTGGATGAAGATTTTTATCACAAGAAGTAAATCTGAGCACAATAGCTTTTACCTACTTCTCATCTCTGTTTTTGGTATTATTATGTTTATGCTCCCACTTAATGTGATACATTTAAAATCATCACCACCTCATACATACGTTCAAATGCCTTTTATATTATATGGACACTATTGTTGGCAGCCAACTTTTTCGATACATAAAAATTCAAGATGTATCTTGAGTAATCTTCAGATATTTGTGTCAAGTCTTTCATTCAGTATTGTGAGATAGATGGGCGAAAGCAAAAGTTGAGGCTGTAGAAATGAGAGAAACACAGTTGATCAAGAACTACATCGTCGATGATCTCAACATCACTAAAAAAAATAGAATCGTTTTTAAGTTGGTTTATTTCTAGTTTCCAAACAGAAGCATGGCAATCCTAAGTTGCGGATACAGGGAAATTATAGACTTTTATAGCTCCTTTTCCCTTTATTCCTACTCTTCCTCTTTCTACTCCTCTTCTGCCTCTTCCTCTACCCACCAGCCACCACCGTTCTCACCACTGTCATTACCACCAGCACCACCATCCACCTTCTTCACCACTTCCTCACCGTTTACCACCATCACCTTCAGCAGTTGCTAAGTGACGTCTGCTCCACATGAGGCATTCTACTTAGACTTCTTTTATTTTCCTCAATGTTCACAAAAAAGACATTTGAAGTGAGAAGTATCACTACTTTTTGCCTGGTGCTCAGAAAATGTGTTTAATTTGCCCAAAGCCACAGGTTGAACCTAAACAAAATGCATTGCCCACACTGATGTTAGTTTTCTTCTCTCCATTAGTTAATAAGTGTTTCCTGAACTTCATAACAGTTACCTTCGTTAGTTATCCTGTATTTCTATATTATGTTCACTCATTGCTTTTCTGTAAATCAACTCACTTAAAAATATGTAAGTCCAGTCCTAAGAAATAATGACCATCAAATCACAGGTTTAATATGGAATTACATTTTTTTTTTCTGATACAGTGTAAATGTATAACTATTAGAAAAGTTTATGCATACACCATCTACAATTTTTTTGGTATATCCTCCATGATACAAGAACCTTACTTTGCAAACACTGGTGTATGATATGTATAAATTAACAAATTTACAACTGTTTCAAATAGCCTATTAAGTTGATGCATTTGACAGAAGTAGTCATTCACTTTGTTGAAGTTTGCTACCTTTGTTTCCTGTTCACTCATTCTTAAGGGATTCGCTAGCTTATTCATTAATCAAATATTTATTAAGCACTTACTATACAGTAAATGCACAATTGGCAACGAGTTAGATTTCCTTCAGACATATAAAGGAAGTTTCTAAAATTACTATCATTCCTTCAGGATCATACATTCAGTAAACATTTGTGGGATGCCTGTTCTGTGTCAGACTGTGCGGGGCTTAAAACAACTATTCTTAAATTATAGATCTTTTTCTGGATCCACACCAAATTTTTGAAATACAGAATCTCAGTATAATGATCTTCCCTAGAAGCAGAGCAAAGGGAAATGGAAATTCCAGACTAGAGGACTGAATAAAATAAGGAAAGGCATAGAGAGGAATGCCTGGAGGGGTAGGGAAATTTACTTAAGAGAGATTGTTGAGGTGACGAGGTAAGATGGAGAAGATGGGTTGGTTGGTGGGTCTTAAATGTGGAATATTTTTTTTCCCCCACATCCTAGCTTTTGGTATTATTCCTAAACCTACTTATAATTTGAACCATGATAACACCTCTGAGGATCATGAATAGTTCCCTGCCAGGCCCTAAGAAGGAGGTGTTTTCAAAACAACTAAATCTCTTATCCTGTTAGTCTCAACCGGTTAGACCAGCTCCAGCAACACACACAAAAAGGATGAAGTTTGTTTTCAGTGTCTTATCATTATGATCCCTTTCTAACCTTTTCTCCTTAATGCCTTTTTTTCTATGCTTCCTAGAAAGGCAGGTTTGCATAGTGGTTAGAAATAACAAAAGAAAAAAAAAGGAAAAAAAAACAGGAAATAATTTTCAAAGTGTCCTCTCAAATCAGCAGATGGAGAATATTAGCATCACCTGGAACTTGGTAGAAATGCAAATGATCAGGTCTCATACAAGGCATAAAGAATATAAATGAAAAGGTGTTACCCCTTTTCATTCCCCAAGGATATTTCAACACTCCTTTCTCCGGGCTCCATTTTCACCCAGTATGTCACCATCGTAAACTTGCGATACTGTAGTAAAACTGTCCATGTCTCTTGCCCCGGTAGATGGAGCGTATCCGTGGTACCCAGCATGCACCTGACATAGGAGCAGATACTCAGTAATTATTTATTGAATTTTCAATGATAACCAAATAAAACATTTCTTAGCACTCCCATTTTCATAAAGTGGAGGATTTTTGCCTCTGTCCCCTTCTCGTCTCTCTTCAAGGAAGCAGGAGTGACTTATCTGGGAGAAAGGAGTCAAATGTGAGTCGTGGATTTATTGATTGAGTAATGAGCAGTATGGAGGTGTCATAAAGTGAGCTGGGGAAGGCTGAACATGGAACAGGTTTTGGGGGACAGATGGGGAATTTTGTTTTAGATGTGTTAAGTCTGAGATGCTTTATAAAATTTGATTTGCAAAGACCATTAACATTTTTAGTATGTCAGGTTTCACATGAAGGGGCCTCTGTCCTGTGGAATACAGCTGGAGAACATGACCAAGGAGTGACAGGATGGAATAATGTATAGCACTGAGACTCTTTCCTCAAAAATCACATCCAGGCAACATGAGATCTCGAAGTCTCTGTGGTTATTTCTTTTTCCCTTAAATTATGACCTAAGCCTAGAGAATTATAGATAAGGACAAGTTAGTCGAATATGTTGGGGAAAAAAAAAAAAGAAGGAAGAACAAGCAAAAAAGTGCAAACTCTCATTTCTGTTTACTTTGAAAGGGAGCTTTCTCAGAGGGCTCTCACGGTCATCCAGGCATGCAGTTGGCTATAATTACATGTGACTTCTGTACTTCACCACAAAAGAAATGACATGTTGGTACAGCCTGTCTTATTTCACTCTGGAATCCTGTGTTTTTGTGTTCGGCCTTATTTTCCTGGTCTTCTCCGGCTGCCCCCTTTTCCTGAGCCCCGTGGCTTGGCATTGGCTGTGGAACCCAGAGCTCTTTGCTCCTCTCTGTCCTAAGGTCATTTTGGTGGCTGCCACATAGGCTCCGATGTGGCTTATGGTTTTCCCCTGGCTGTAAGAAGGAAAACAATTTAATTCTGAAAGCCTTTCTAACTGTGGCTTTAATTGTTTCAATGGTTACATCACATTCTTCCATTTTGACGTAGGCTCTTGTTTTTATTAAACTTATTGGCATGACATTGATAAAATTAAATTAGTTTCAAGTGTACAATTCAAGAGTGCGCCACAGATTGCACTGTATGTTCACCACCGAAAGTTAAATGGTCTGTTCTTTTACCACATTAACTTGTCCCCCTCAGACCCAATATGGCAGGACAGAGATGGCGGAACCTGATTCACTTGGTTGGAAGGCTGCCTTATGCTTTCTACCGATGTCAGTGGCGGGTCCATTTTAATGTGAAACATTTACGTGTTGCATCTTATGAGCTGTTTGGAAGTTTGGGAACAGTGTGGGTGGCGTCTATCTGGGGCTGTTGGCATTTCCATGCAGTGTCCTAAACATCCTTCTATTCTCCTTTGTGGGGGCAGGATTTTATGGGCTATAAGAGCAGACTCACTGTATATCTCTGGTTTCCCTATGTTTTCTTTTCTCAGTCCTGTGGAAAACTTTTGTGAAATACTTCTAAGCATGTTCTTGCCATATTGTCTAACCATGGAATCTGTATTAACCGGCATGCTTGAGTAATTGGGTGCCTGGTTAATTGAATTTTCAGGGTTATAACCAGTGACCACAAAAGTCATTTTGCTTCCTCTCTGGTTGTTAATATTTTCCCCCAAATGTATATGTTCACATTTCTGTCTTAGTAAATAGAATGTAGCAAACAAAATGGAATGGCTTTGATGTTTCCCAATTTTGGCACACTATTAGTGATGTAATTCTCAAGAGCAGCTTCAGCTGTGGGAGCTGGAAGGAATCTGGTTCAGTCCCCTTACTTTATAGATGGGCAACTGAGGCCTGGAGAAGACGAGAGCTTTCTAACATCTGTTAATGGAAAATGCAGGTCCAGAGCAGTGATCAAAAACCTGGACTCTGGAATCGGGCCATTTTGAGTCCTACCTTTGCCATTCACCGGCTGCGTGACTCATGGTTTCAAAAGTGTCCGTAGCTTACTCCGTTTCCTCACTCGAATGAGTTTACCTAAGGAATTGGTTTAGTGTTCACCACTAAATGGTGTAACAGTATTAGTTTCCTAGGGCTCCTGTAAGAAATTTCCAAGAACTTAGTGACTTAAAACAACACAAATTTATTCTTGTAATTACATTGCTGGAGGTAGATATCTGAAATGAGTCTTCCCGGGCTAAAATCAGATGTTGGCAGGGTCGTGTTCCTTCTGGAGGTTCTAGAAGAGAAGCCATTTTCTTGCCTTCTCTACTTTCTAGAAGCCTCCTGCATTCCTTGACTCATGGCCTCTTCTTCCAACTTCAAAGCTGACGGCATCCCCCTGAGTCCTCCTCACGCTGCCATCTCCCCAGTTCTTTCTTCCTCTTCCCCACTTCAAGATCCTTGTTATTACCTTCTGGGAAGTCTGAGATAGGCTCCCCATCTCAAAGTCAACTGATTAGCAACCTTAATTCCCCTCTGCTTTATAACCTCACACCTCCAGTTTCCAGGGGTTAGGAAGATGTGCTCATTGGGAGTTGGAGGGCTGGGGCGAGGGGGGGACATTATTCTGCCTACTACAGTCTAGCAAGGACGTGTAATTATTTCATAGGTCTAGTGTAAAAATTAAATTGTCTCATGCTTGAGAATTACTGTAAAGATAAAGGAAGTAAGGAAAACGATTATTCATAGCGTTTACCCTTGAGCAGAACCCTACAAGGGCAAGTGCTAATTTTGTCACTCTTCCTCAGGGGAAGAAACTCATTAAAAGGCTCGTATGACATGTCCACAGGGCATGCAACCCAGAATTCCAGGACAAGGATTTGAATCAGGCTTGCTTTATTTCAGTCTTGGCTTATTCTGCTTCGGCAGCTGTGGTGGCAGTGTTAGTGATGGTGATTATTAGAAACCAGGCAGGTCTCTTAGTTTCAAGACAAATGGTCTTTAAATTAGTTATTGTTACATCCCAGTCATTACTGAACATGCATGAATATGCAGGTAGCATAGAAACTTCCTGCTTGCACATTGGCCAGAACATGATACCGGTTACCGTGCCAACACCAGCCTCAACCTCACTTGCCTCTACTTTCTGGATAATGACTCATTTTGACCAGCTGAAAATATAATTTTGGGCACAAAAACTTGGGATATTTTCCTTTGTATTGTATTATCACACTGACCAGATCCTTCTTTCCTTTCAGGACATTTGCAAATCACTTTGGTGCCACCGACTGGGCCACAGGTGTGAGACCAAGTTTATGCCAGCAGCAGAAGGGACCGTTTGTGGCTTGAGTATGGTAAACTGCATACTTGTTAGTTTTTAGTTCTAGAAAGTTGATAAAGCATAGAACCCAAACTCTTTGTACTGTGACTTCAGAATAGAATTCCTTGGCTGCATATATTTTCTGACTTCTCTTTAAATTAACCAGTACTATTTAGCAGCTATCATAAAACTCAATGCCAGACATAACCCAGTTGGCTCAATTGTTTAAGAAGATTTTTTTTTCCTTTTTCCCTTTGTTTTCCATTTTTAGATGGAGGCTTAGGTCAAAATATTTCTATTTCAGTGAGCTGGTATACTTCATTGCACACCATTTGCCTTTTCAAACTTGATTCTGTATAGAAAAGCCTTAGGGAGCAGCTGTCCCTTTGAGTAGCAGAGAAATGATTATCATGTCATACGAGGCCTTTATTACCTCTATTACCTCACAGGACCCATCATTGAGCTTCTAACATGCCCAATAGTGACTCCTGTTGAAGAGTAAGCCACATCTCCATCTAGAATGTACTGGACAGTCTTTTTGTCAGCAAGTGTCTTCAATCCTAAGAGTCATTTCCATTATGGAAGATTATGGGAGATTTCTGTGTTTTGAATGAAGAACTCATATATTAGTTTCTATTTTTCTTTCTTTTTCCCAGTAGAATCTGGAAGGAAAGGTGCACTTGAGGTACCAGTAAAGTGATCCAGATTTGGGGCATTCCTTTGAAAGACTGTGATAGGGGAGCTCTGAATAATGTAAGAGCATGAGATGTTACAGGATTTTGATGTCTGCTTTTGTTGTCTTGAGGCAGCACAAGCCTGCAGAGAAGAATTGGTTGTTTAAAGTGAATTCAATTCCACAATAATTTACTGACTACTAGATATCATAGACAGAAAACTCGGGCTATAGAGATGAATAAAACTCAGTTTTATCTCTTCAGGAATCCCCAGTCAAGTGGGACAACCTGTGTAGAAGCCAGTAACTCTTTCTTTTTAAGCATAACTTCTTGAATTGCTTTAAGCAGGCCCAAATGCATGAGAAGTGAACCTTGCTTGGGATTAGGTGTGCACTTAGAATAAACTACAATGAGTGTGTGCACCAGGACGAATGTTGGAATAACATTTATCTAACAATAAAGGCAAGATACAGACACGAAAATGAGTGTCAGAAGATGTTTCTAATATTTGTTAAGTCGTTTATTCAACCTCTCTTAAAAGATTTGCAATTTTTAGCTCTTTTAAAGAAAAACATTTTAAAAGTTGAGGCATTACGTGCAATTTTTAATCAGATGCACCTGTCTTTAGAAATCCCAATAAGGATTCTTATTGAACATGTGCACAGGAGTTTTTAACTGTGATGATGCAAAACAGTGAATTAATTGAGTACTTGAAAATGTAGGTACTGATCAAGTCATTTTTATTTTTAAAGCAAACAAATTTAGAACTGGCAACTTGAGGATTAATGGGGATTTTTTTTTGTTAAGAAAGCAGTGATATTAAGCGTAAAAGGGATATAGAAGAAAAGATCGATATAATAAATGAGAAAAATGAGTGCTCACTGGTTTAGGTCTAAGGTTTATTACATAAATACACCCGATATCTAGTTCCATGGGGATGAAAATGCCCCTGGATTAGAGTTAAGTTAATGTAACATGAGACAAATCAACCCAGGAGTTAGAAAATGGATGATGTCCTAATACTACTTTTCCTACCTCATTATTTTAAAAGACCAATATAAATACTGGGGAAAAGCCCTCAGTTGTAAGGCCAGCCTTAGTAGAAAGCATTCTTATAAGTTTTATCCATCATCACTTCAGTATAATTATTCCTCATTTACATATGTGATTCTCTGAGTCTCCCTTCACTGGGGGATGCAATTGGCTGTTAAACCATAAACTCCATGAGGCCAGGGCTGCATCTCACTCATGCTGTATCTCAAGTTTCGTGCAGAGTTGCATCTACTCCATGTTTTGTTTGTTTTTCCATAACTAGAACCCAACCAAATCCTGCTCCATCCTTCTCCAGTCCTTCCCTGGTTCTTTAGTAATATTTGTACCATGAATGCTCAGTAGATATGCGAGGCTGTGAAAGCCACATTGTTTTTATCTAGATGACATGTACAAGGAAAGAAAGGTTTGTGCTCGCTGTCTGTCATGAAAGATATTTGCCTGAGTCATGGCCATTCAATTTGAAATTAGAAGCAGTGCTAGAAATACATATGTATGGACAGATAAAGTTATGTGTGTGTATATATTTTACATTTACATGTTATATGTAGAATTTTGTACATACATGTGGATTGTACATGTTTGCACATACTTATATGTTCTTGATTCCTATACTGGTTGAAAAACCCAGAGGAGACTGTCAGCATCCTAACCCAATACTGGATAAATCCTGAAAAAAAAGAAAATCAAAATAATTGAAGGGTTGGAACAGGTCTAAAAAACACATTTCTGAAAAAGAAATTAGATTAGAGGTAAGATAGCTCAGTGGGCAATTTGTCTCTGAGGTGAGAAAGCTCTGTGTCCTGTTTAGGAGCTTTGGCTACTGAATTTAAATCCATTCTCAGCTGGTTGTGTAGCTACTTGGGTATTTCTTTACTAAATTTCCCTCATCCAGAAAATAGTTACTCTTAAGCTCTTAGGATTATATTAGATGCTGCATGTGACATCCTCCCTCCTCTCCCTGCCTGCACCATTTCTGGCACGTAGAGCAACTTAATAAACTGAAGCTGCTTCTGTTGTTGGCTGTTGTTATTATTTTGTCTCAGCCACTGAGCTCAGTCCAGGAGAGTCCCAGGAACTCTCCTGGTAGGGAAGATTCAGATTCATGCTTACGGTAGACAAAAATCCTCAAATTGCTGATTGCTTTTCCTCCCAAAGTTCTCAACAATGTTATATGACATGCAGTCTCTGAAATGGCAATTAATCCAAGGAAAAGAAAAATTAAAAACAGAAGAATTAATCAATACATGGCAAGAATTTGAAGATAGGAAGCAATATCTGGACCTAGACAACTAGCAACACAATAAACAGCCACAAAGCCAGATGTGCCATGGGGGAAAGGTGAAAATTTGAAAGTCAACCACCCTCCCCATAATTCTGGAACTGAACCCCCACTCCTCAGCAGAACCTGGCACAGTTTAAACCCCAACCCTTTAAACCTAATTGCAGAGGCTTTTAGGAGAGTGTGCAGTTATGCTAAGTCATGCAGAACTAGCTCATAATAAAAGCACCGCAGGAAAAAAACCACTACCAGAGGCTAATGCAGCCCCCAAGGACAGAGATGACCAGCAAAGCCTGGTATGTGTTACAAAGGACTGAAACGGAAAGTTCAGCGAAGGAAACAGTTCTCACCCTGCTTGAGCAGATCATTGGCAAATGAAAGACCCAGAGCTAATTCATAAAAAAACGCTCAGAGTTCAAAGTCATCTGAGGGTCTTAAGCAGGGTCCTTTTAGACAGACGGAAGGTCAAAGGGTGTTATCTAAAAGCACAATTCACATTGACTGAAAGCTATTTAGTTTTATAGGAAATGATTTCTAGGATGGTATGGGATAAACAAAAATGTATACATGATTGTATCTATTTTAATGATGAGATACTCATCCAGAATCATAAATTCTGTGTTAATATCTTAAAAGCTGGTTCTCCCAGAGTACGTGATCCAAACTGTTCTCTAAGCAGCCTCCTTCCTAAGTGTTCGGAGAGGCTCAGTTGACATTCTGTCTGCTCTGACTCCGCTGGCGTCAGATGGAATCACATCTGCACATTTCACCTCCGCAGCTCACAAAGAATATAGTACTCAGCTGGTTGGTGACAGATGCCCCTTCTCTCTCGATGTCAGCCTTTCAAAATGCATGTGGTAAACGTGGACTAAGTGAATGTTTGTAAAGCACAGCCAGCAAAGGAATTCTATCAAGGCGTCATGCAATCTTCCACTTGCCAGCAGACTCGTTTTTTCCTGTTAACATCCAAGTGTTTATGACTCCTTGCCCTTTCCTGGATGGTTTCTGACAGGAAACATGTCACCTATTCTTTTCACAGTGGTGTCGGCAAGGCCAGTGTGTGAAGTTTGGGGAGCATGGGCCCCGGCCCATCCACGGCCAGTGGTCTGCCTGGTCGAAGTGGTCAGACTGTTCCAGAACTTGTGGTGGAGGCGTCAGATATCAAGAGAGACACTGCAATAACCCCAAGTAAGACTCCAGCAGAAAGCATTCGTGAGGTCACAGCCTTCAGCCTGTGACTTACTGGCTGCTTTGTTTTGCTCACACCCTGTTTTCAAATGTGCTTTTCTTCTCTCCAGTTCACAGCCATCAACTAGGGTTTTACCGTTTGCCTAGAAAGGTCGTATGCACTGGCGGGGAGGTATGGTGAACAGAAACTGAAAAACGGTGAAGGAGTTATTCTACATGTGAATATGATCAAGGATTCCAGTAATGGTCTGAGCTACTTTCTGAATCTAAATTAGGGCTATAAAGTCACGCAACAGAATGCCTGTGATATTGTGGAACAGAGAAGCTTGGCTGGTAGAGTCGTGTGTCCCTCTCAAACTGATGATCTGGAGAAAGTATGCCGATTTTTGCGCTGCAGGAATGTACATCAACACGTGTTGACAGATCTGCCTGACTTTTCAAGAGAAACCAGAAATCTAAAAAAAAAGTTGTATGTAAAATTTCCCAATTCCTAAACTATTGATGACAAATTCAATTTTCTTTAAAAAACAAAAAACAAAAGCTGAGGACTCATCAAAACATCTGCGGGTTGAAATTGGCCTGTGGGCACCTGTGGGTACCCTTTGGTCTAGTACTAGGATTCTGAACTTCAGTTAGCTCTATAGGAAAAAGAAGGTGGTTTGATGTTACTTTTATCTGCTCAAATTCCCACATGAATCATGATTGGCATGGTTATTTAGAAAGAACCAGGTTTTGGAGACAGAGCTGACTCCAAATCTTTGGTCTGCCCTTTATTAAATGTGTGACTTCGAGAAAGTCACATGAACTTTGAGCTTGGGTTTATGTACAGAATGGAGATAATTATACCCACCTCTGAAGTTTTGGGAAGGATTAAAAATTACATCTGTAGAATGTCTGACACACTGAGGAGTGTCCAGTGGGCATTCAACAAAGGGTTCTGGGGTGCATGTGGTTTTCCTCATTTCATCTTAAACTCACCAGGAAGGAACACAGGGTCACAGAGGGCCAGCCCTGAGCAGTAGTGGGGAGAGGCCTTACTAGTGAGGGTGGGCTTTGGAAAATGCTATGGAGGAGAATGTGATGGGACGTTGGAAAATAGTGGATTTAATTTTACAACATGATTTGAGTGGTGGCATAGCATGGAGGGTAGGAATACACACTTAATCCCAATAACCCAGATCTTCCTGGCCCACCGCTTCCTAACTCTGTGGCAAGACAACTAACTCTCCCTGCTCAAGCATTCTCATTTGCCAAAATGGGATAAAGATAGCACCTTCATCAACTGAGTTAATATTTATAATGTGCTTTTTATGCGTGCCTAGCAGGTACTAAACATTGCATTAAAATGTTTGGTAGATTGAGAACTAAAAATAACGAAACGAGAGCCCAAGGAAATTTTTAAAATAGTAAATAATACTTCATGTGAATGCAGACTGAGCTGGATCAAAAGGTCAATTTGTTCCAAAATATAAGAGAGGGTTAGGACATCCATAAACCATGGTTTGTTAGGTGCTTTTTGGGATATCTCAGACTAATATAACATTTCTCAACGTTGGCGCTACTAACGTTTTAAGGTAGAAATTTTTTTTTTTGTAGGGGTTGGTCCTGTGCATAGCAGGATGTTTAGCAGCATCCCTAGTCTCTACCCACTAGAAGCCAGTAGGATGACTCTTGTTCCCACCAAGCCTCCAAGTTGTGACAACCAAAACTGTCTCCAGACATTGCCAAAAGTCCTGTAGGGGACAAAGTCCTCCCCAGTTGAGACTTACTACTCTGATCAGACCCAGTAATTATGTATAATTGTAGGGAGGTTTATGATGCAGTTACAATTTAAACCAGATTATTAAAACCACTCTCCTGTACTTTGAACATAGCCTATGTCTAGGATAGAATTGTTAAAATTCATTATATTACTTTTCATTTTTGCAGCATAGTTCATGGATCTGGTTTTCATACATCACAACATTTTACAATTGCTATTTTCCCAAGAAATAAATAGATTACCTAACTTAATAGCTCTGCTGGTAAAGTGCATGAGTGATGCCCCCGAGATTTAAATTAAAACCTCTCCCATATCTGTGGGATTGAGAACTCTTATTATAATAGGGCATTGTTCATGGAAATATCATATTGTAATTTTAGAGATGTCTAATAGAAAAATTAATCACTAAAGTAGTTCCACTTGGTGCAGTTTTATCATTTTAAAAAGATTAAAGCTAATCAGGGTACTGTTTGCTTTAATTAAGCTTTAAGTCACAAATAAAACAAGTAATCAGCTTTCCTGGGACAATTGAATTAGTTCCCTGTTCTTATTTCAGTTTATTATAGTAAAGCTGCTTTTTCCTCTTTATTTCAAGTTACTGATTTCTTTCTTCTTTCGATTTGAACATTTGGTCTGTTCACATCACTCAGACTAACCATTTTTATTTTTTTGATGGTAAAAGCAGTGCGAGCTTTTTATTTCACACAATGATAGTTTTTCCAGAACATATTTTTGTTGCATCAAAAATGAATCATTTCTGGCTGATTCATGGATTTATCAAACCTTTCAGCTTCAAGAGAGTTTATAGATTATCTCGTTCTGGATGGCCAGTACCAGATACACGTGACCCTTCTTCTTTTTCCCATGTCTGTGACAGACATTTTTAATTGATGAAAGCCTTATTTTCTACTGAGCCCTCAGCAACCTTCTCCAAACACTTCTCCACACATTTTTTTTTCCCCCAGTCAGGTTAGAACAGATATGTGAGTTGCAACCTGCAGTCTAATCCAGTTATTTTACAGGGGGTAACCAGGGGTGGCAGAGGGTCCCATTCATAGAAGAAACTCTTGCCCAGGTCACCAAGCTCGTCCTAATAGAGTCAGACCAAGAGCCCACAGTCTTAATCCTTTGACATTTTTCTTGGTTCCCTGACTCATTACACTTAAAGAGAGCCTAGTGAAATTCCTATAAACTCTGTTCAAGAAAATAATGAAATTAAAATAGTGAAAATTAAATGTGCTAAGGCATTCTAGAACTTTCATAAAATGTTAATCTATTTAAGAAAGAATAATATGCCACTAGAGTCATAGCTTCAGAATAATAATCGAATCAAATTTCTGGCTCTTTTTCCAACCAGTAATTTTCAGGCTCAGCTGATTGTCAGAATCACCAGGTGTGCTTTTAAAAAACTGATTTCTGGATCTTCCCCATCATATATTCTTATTGAGAATGGCTGTGGAGGGCCCAGGAACGTGTGCGTGGATGTGTGCGTGCAGAGGTGTGTGTGTGTATTTAGCAGAGCTCCCCAAGTGATTCCAATGATCAGCCAGCAGCAAACATTATAACCATTTATAGGAAGGACTAGATAATTATGCAGAAGCAAATTATGGGTATACTTTATAATAATCTAATGTAAAGACAAAATCATGAGCCTAGACATTTCTGTTTATATTTTTGTTTCTGATCTTAATGAACTTATTACACCAAAGGATGTCATAGTAGAATTTTCTGTTAATTTATCCCAACAGTCATGTTCAGAGCTGCAAAAAAATGTACCTGTTTTGGGGGATTTGGTGGAGATGTCCAAATTCTTGCCAGTCATTAAAAGTAGAAAGAATTTTAAAATAGTTACTATTTATTTGTGCTAACTTTGCCCTAGCCGGCCCTAAATTCTTTACAAATGTTATCTCAGTTAATTGTCAAAATTGCCCCCACTTTACTGATTAGGAGGATAAATTGCCTAAAGTTAAACTGGGGAAAGGCAGAGAATATTAAAATCCAGGTCTGCCCATTTATAAAAGGCCAGCACCCTGACCATTGTGCATTATTTGCTTCCTCTTCTAAGCCCTGGTCCTATTGCCTAACTCAGTTAAGTGCAGGCAGAGTGCAGTAGGAAAAGAATCCTGAAGAATCAGGAGATGAGGTTAGGCTCTGCTCTCTTCCGTGTGAACTTTACTCAGCAAGTTTTGTGAGCTCTACCAGCCATTTCTCACATCGCCTATAAAGTGAGGGGATGGCTATGTGAGTTTTGAGGTCTTTTCCATGTTATAGTTTCTGAGTTGAAAAAGTAACACATGGGGTCCTTTTTCCCTTTATTAAGTTTAAATAGACTAAATGAAGGTTATTTGTAAAATCTGAGTCTCACACTGAGTTTTAAATATGCCTCGTAAAGATGACCAGGAATAGTAAGGCTGTCAGATGGTACTTTAAGGTTTTTCTAAATGCTTTTTAGATAATGATTTAAGAAGTCCTCAGGGATTTGATCTAGTGCAAGGACTGCTGAATGTTTAAGTAGTTACCCCAGAATGTTTTGAAATAGAAAAATCTCATTCTGGCAGTGTGACACTTCCCGTTTCTGTTGAATCCATTTTAGCATGCTGTTATGGGAGGATTTGATAAAATATGCTGAAGCAAATCCAGGGGTGTTTTATAGCATTCTTGTGCTTCCTAAAGAGACAAAGAATTTTAAGCCCATAAATTTATTGACCTGGAGCCTTCTTTCATGTTACATGTTTGCATTGAGCTTTTGTGTGAGACGGCCCATCGTTGGGTGTTAGCCTTTTGAGAAAAATACAAAAAAGTGGGAATGAAAAGAAGCAATTGCTTTGTGCCTGGAGTAAGCTGGATACGATGTTATTGGCAATTTTCAGTGTGGTTTGTGCTCCGTTTTTATTTTGCTTTTTGGTTTCGCAGCCTGCCTACCAAGATCCTAAAGAGCTTGCCATTAGATCATAAAATTATTTATGTCCTGATGGGATTCCCTACTCACAAACCCATTTCCCGTCGCGCTTGTCAAGAAAGGAGTAGGCCACCTGCAAAGTTAAAATGTGATTGTGCAGATGAAAACAAGGGAATATTTTGCCTTGGAGTTTCGAATCAATTTGAATAAAACACACAAGAGTCAGACCATAATCAAAATATCGGCTCCGTGACTGACAAAGCTGGATTGAAAACATGGCCAAGGGAGTTTTCTGCTCTTTCTCCCCAGTGTCCTGACCTTCTACATAGCAGCAGGTGCAGGGCTAACGGTAGGGAGAGGACGAGTGTTTAGAAATGGGAGAAGAGCTGGAGAGTAGGCTGGGTTCACATTCAAAGAGCTTTGATGCCAATATAGGGGGTATGTGTATTTATGTACATTAATAAGAATATTGAGGTGCATTTACAGATTTCCAAAAACTAAAATGATATGATGAATATCAAGAATACGCTTTCATTGTTCTTTAAGGAAATTGCCAGAATGTAAAAAGTGGATCAGAAATAGCAAATAAGTTTGATTTAACACACCAAGTCCAGTTGATGAGCAGTGGGCGTGGCTACTTGAGAGGGTTGTGTTGAGAGGAATCTGCCATGTCTGCTATGGGTACAAGAAGAGATGTGGCAAGTCATATGCTACGTCCTTCCATTTTCATAATAGACTGCATGCGCTATGACAGTGCTCATCTGGATTGTTCCTCCACATGTCACTGCCTGTGACTAACAGCCTTTTGATTGCTAGCATTAAAGTTCTTTGATTTTATTTTTAGGCCTCAGTATGGTGGCAAGTTCTGTCCAGGTTCTAGCCGTATTTATCAGCTGTGCAATATCAACCCCTGTAATGAAAACAGTTTGGACTTTCGAGCCCAGCAGTGCGCAGAATACAACAGCAAACCTTTCCGTGGATGGTTCTACCAGTGGAAGCCCTACACGGAAGTGGAAGGTAATTTGGTAAATATGTTTCTCTGTGGACAGTGATGCGAATGAGCAACACTGAAGGACTTACTGCCTATATGAAAACTTATAATCCCAGACCCGTCTTGGCCCATTTTTAAATTCACTTCCATAGGTTGTGTTTATTTTTCCACACTTGTTTTTTTCGCAAGACACTCCTTGTCTCCCACATCTGTAAGCTAAAGTGTTCATGTGTTTGGAATGCATTTATATTTCTAAACTTACCTTTGACATTTCAGCAGTTAAATCTCCCAGGGATGTTAATTGAAATTGGTATGAATTAACCAGACCAAAAACTCGTGAAACCATATATGCCCCATAGAGACACCGTACTCAGTAACTGACATGTTAGATGATTACAAGAATGGGAAGGCCTATTTTCAGAGTGTGCACACACACACACACACACACACACACACACACACACCCATGCCCATGAGTAAAATATGTATGCATATTAAGTTGTTAGTACTAATTATAACAAAGTAGTGGTTTTTAGTTTACTTTATAATTTGTTTTTATTTTGGTTAAGCATCAAAACATTTTAGTTATAATATACAAATTTAATGTACTTTCTATTACCTATGCAGAATAAGCTGCCATATATTCTAGTTGTTTCCTTTCCGTTAATTCCATTCACTCACTTTATTAAAACTCCTCCATACTCTCTTGAAAAAGGATAACCGTGAATTCCAAGTACAAATGTGTAAAATAGAGACTAAATTTAATGACAGTTCATGGGAAATAAGACTCAAGACTGTTCCTGTGCAAAAACAACGCACCTATGTTATCCATAATCACAGAGGAGCTAATGTAATTAGAGGCATCATTCTAACAGGTGGGACCTCAGGTCAAAGATGATAGCACAGCTTTGCTCAGCACCAGACCAGCCACTGCAGGAGCATCGATCTGCTTCTAGATCATGAATACCCAAAACACAGATCAAGATGACACAAAAATTCTAAAATCTGTGTCTTAGGTGGAAACAGTGAGAGATCTATATAGATATTTCCTACAGAAATGAAATTAGTTCCCTGCAAAAATTCAAAGAGCTATCGAATAGAAGGGATATTTATATTTATTTGGAATTGCTTCAGTGAATACAGTTAATTCAAGGACTAAGAACTTCCTAGCCATATCTCCTCCTCAGAGAGAACCTTCCTTGCCGGCCTATCCAAATTATCCTTTTTTCATATGTTCCTTTGAACCCTTAACCTGCTTTATTCTTCATAGCTCTTCTCAGCACGTGAATTTATATTATATAGTCACTTATTTATTACCTTTCTCGCCACTAGAATTTAGGTTCCACAGGGACAAAACCTTTGTCCATTTCGAGTACGCTTGTATCTCCAATACCTAAGAACAGCACTTAGCACATATTTATACTTTAAAAGGAATAAATATCCATAATGGAACTATGTCCTTTGGGAGTTGTAAGCTCTCCATCACTTGGGGCGTTCTATCAGGAACTGAGTAGCTGCCTAGAAAGGATATTATACAACAGGATCAGTGGACAGTTTGATAGAATAGCTGCAGTTGCTTTCGCTTCTCACATTTAAAGATTTATTCTCTCTTGGTTGTAATCTCCCATAATTCCATGTTTCTTATCCATGGTTCTTTCTCCAAGACACTGTTGTCCTTCCTTTCACTTCCCCTTTTGTTCTTTGCTTTGTCTTCTTGGATATTCTTTGGCCTTTCCCTCTTTACATCTTTCATTCAAATATAGTGTTTGTGGAATCTGTTAATAGATCATTATCATCCTTTAAATAGATTCTGTGTTGAATACATAAGGGGAAAGTTAAGCCAATCCGTTTTGTAACTTGCAAAATGTTTTTGGTTTCGAAGTTCTTTCACTGATTTTTTTGGAGTTTTTACTAAGTTGGGAGGCTGCCATTTCATTCACTGACTCACCAGATGTTTGCTGAGCATAGACTGCATGGCAGACCCCCTGCTAGATGCGGAGGAAACTACATCGAATCAAACAGAGACCCCGACCTTAAGATCTCACATCCTAGTGGAGAGAGACAGAAAAACTAAAGCCTCCTCTTCCTTCCCTCTTCTACTTTTGGTGCTTCCTTAGAATCAGAAAAGACTGACCATGATTTCAAGGTTTTGTGACTTCACGCAGTTTGAGAAGAGCAAGGGATGACTTCTTCATAAACATAGCCTGTCTTTGTCTTACAGTAGTCATTTTTTTTCCTCTGTGTTTCTGATGGACTAGTTAACAACTTGCCTGGGAACCTGTGCTGGAAAATTGGAACTTTCTAGAACTTGTTAATTCCTGGAAATGATGGAGAAAAGAGATAGTTTATGTATCGTCCAGCTCCCTGATCTCATGTGTAAAAATTAGCAGGTGTTAAATAAAGCTATTTAATTTTCTTTTTTTATTTCTGGGTGAGAGAGAAAAATTAATCCATCCACACTTCTGCATATTTGGAACATAATAATTAAACCTCTCATCTTTGGCTTTGTCTTTTATCGAGAGGTTTCATGAAGCACAACTGCAAACTGTACACTTTTGCTATGAGACTGTTAACAGGGCTATCACACAGCATTGCCTACTCAGTATCATGTGAGAGATGCCACCTGGAGTCCCTGGCCTAGAAGAACTCTTTCTACTTGAGAAATTAGTATAACTTCCTTCTGATAACAAATGCTCTATAAATATATTACTTTTTCCCCTTTTGCTTGTGATACCAGAAACTTTTGGGAAACAACGATCAATAAAGGTTATATTTTTTTAGTCTTTAGGTTTAGTTTTTTTGCTGCTTCTTCCTTTTCATGATATGATTCTTCTCTGTATGTTTTACAAACGTAATTTACCATCTGCCTTTTTTTTCAAAATGCCTAAATTTTTCCCTCTTAACAGATTGAATAAATACCTAAAGTAATCTACGTCCTAAACACAGATTGGCAAACTACGGCCCGTGGGGCAAATCTGACTTGCTTTTTTAAAATAAAGTTTTATTGGAACTTTTTTTTAAGTTTATTGGGGTAACATTGGTTAATACAATTATATAATTTTCAGGTGTACATTATAATTTGACATCTATATATTCTATTGTGTGTTTATCGGAACTTTAAATAATCCTTCATTTCTATATCGTCAATGGCAGATCATAGGGCCTATGAAGCCTCAAATTTTTACTATCCGAGGAGAATAACTACACAACCCACTGATATATGTATCATGGCTATTACTGAGGATTAGAAAGTTAAAATTCCACGTATTAATGTTAAATCAGTTTTATTTGAGTTGTTAAATGACATTCACAATTTTAAAAGCCACATTCATATGTATTCATGCACGCACATGCGCCGACACACACCCATACATAAAACTGCACATATTTTTCACTTTGATTATGATAGATAGCATTCTAAATAAATCTGATTCATCCTTATGATAGTCATGTCATTTTCCTACGATTTCCTCTTGACCATGTCCTCTGTTGATCTCTTTGCTTCTAGAGGAAGATCGATGTAGACTGTACTGCAAGGCTGAGAACTTTGAATTTTTTTTTGCCATGTCCGGCAAGGTGAAAGACGGAACTCCTTGCTCCCCAAACAAAAATGATGTTTGTATTGATGGGATTTGTGAAGTAAGAGAACCTTTCTGCTTTGGGATGTCTGATCACGTTTGTGTTTCCTCATGTTAAATGCATGCCGTGACAAGTGTTGCAAGAGATTCTCTGTCTGGAGAAAAGTAGGCGGCATAAGGAAAAAGGGCAACGGGTTCGAATTGGATGTGAGCTCTGTCTCCAAATTCCCCACCTACTTTCTACATGACCTCTGTCCAATTTTGTGTTTCTCTTTTACTCCATTTCCACATATATTGAATGGAGGTGATAGACCCTACTTTACATAATAGATGCAAAAGTTAAGAATGTAAATAATAGTAAACTTTTGCCCAGTGTTTGCTAAGTACATTCACTATGTAATTAGAACCTCTCAAATGTATTTTGATATACTACTGTTTATTTTTCTTTTCGGATGTCTACTTTCTCTTAATTCGGTTGTGAGCACTTTGGTCTTTTAATGGTGCGTATGTGTGTGTTGTCTAACATTTTTAAGTTTCAGTCAGCTAGTCTGAATAAGCTCGCTTGTCTTTAGTAGCAGTGGTGACTTTTTATTCCAGCTTTACAGAAGAAGGGTCTAAGCCGTAGATGAGTTAAACTTGCCTAGTTATGCATCTACTATTGACAGGGGAAGGAATTGGACCTCTAGTCAGTCAAACTCGAGGCTGTGCTTTTAACAGTAAAGCTGAATCTGTTTCCTAATGTTCTGTAAATACAGAAAACCATGGACCCCTTAGTTATTTTTAGCCACTGGCTTCTCTGATCTTTGATTTTCTCACTTTTTTCCTTTTCATCACAGCCAGTGGGATGCGATCATGAACTCGGCTCTAAAGCAGTTTTCGATGCATGTGGTGTTTGCAAAGGTGATAATTCGACCTGCAAGTTTTATAAAGGCCTATACCTCAACCAGCATAAAGCAAATGGTAAGAGCTGCTGCTGTGGCATCGCTGTCACTGCGGGGGATACACCCTTTGCTGCCGAACAAGTTCGAGTCATGCTAAATACGGTCGAGCCTTTTATTGGCTCACCTGGCACACAGAAGATGATGGCTTTCGATGCTACTGCTAGGGAAGATAGATTTTTTTTTTTTTTTTTTTTTTTTTTTTAGTGTGAAGAGTTTTATCATTACGTACATCTCAGAGAGGTGTTAAACAAATGCCTTTCTACTTTTCAATGTCAATATGCTGATCAGGCTGTCATCTGCCCCACATGCATTTTAGACAAAGAACTTACGATGAAAGTTTGATGATCCACACTCACATTAGATGACTATTTGAAGCAATTATGTAAACATCTTGAGTAAGATGAAACTTTGAGCCCTGTTCTCTGAATATCACTACTGAGTATATGTGGCTCTAAATTTCCTCTAGGTGGATTAAAAATTTAAAACATTTTTGAGTTTTTGGGGCCTTAAAGAGTGTCTTCTGTCTTTACTTGGGAAAGGCACATACATTTCTTTCTCTAGCGTTCCCACCACTTGAAAAATGAAATAATTGATCAGTTTCACTTCATAAGCATAGAAATGGATGTCAGTTAATGATTCAAAAATCTCTGCCCTCCAAAAATGGCCACAACATATCTCTGAGTATTTCTCATCACCTTCAATGGAAAACAGGAATGTTCTATTTTTTCCACTTAGAATATTATCCAGTAGTCATCATTCCAGCGGGGGCCCGAAGCATTGAGATCCAGGAACTACAGATATCCTCCAGTTACCTCGCAGTCCGAAGCCTTCATCAAAAGTACTACCTAACAGGGGGCTGGAGCATCGACTGGCCTGGGGAGTTCTCTTTCGCGGGGACCGTGTTCGAGTACCAGCGTGCCTTTAACCACCCGGAACGTCTGTATGCGCCAGGGCCCACAAACGAGACGCTGGTCTTTGAAGTAAGCCCTTGCTGTTCTTTCTGTTCTCACCACCTCTCGCTAAATTTATAATGTCGACCCCAGTTTGATCTAGCTTAAAGAACTCCGGTCCTTCTAGTTCATTTGTTTCCTAATGGCTAAATTTCAAAGTGCAAAAGACAGCAACTCCATTGGGGGAAGGGGGCAGGGATCCGATCGGTCTCCAAGAGAATGCGTTGATTTTCCCATGTAGATGCTGACTTTTCACTGTTACACCCTTGGCTGTGCTGAATGCTAAGGAATAGCACTCATTGTTCCAGCCTGTCTGTGTCCACCGTTTCGGATAGTCCACTGTAGCTATTTACCGCAAAGGTCGACTGGCCCAGGAGGCAGAGTGACATAGTAGAAAGGACATTTGCTCGAATGTCGAAAAAATTTTAATCATAGCAAACCACCTTACTTTTGTAGGTTGTCATTTTCTTAGAGGTAAGAAAACAAAAAAAATCAATGGGTAATAATGATAATAAAAATAGCCAGCATATCTGCAAATGCCTCAGCAAGACTATTATCTTTGGGACTCATAATGTCTACAGCTTCATAAATGGGGCTCATTGCTTGCTTTCAGAGGCGGATGATTTGTGTCAGGTTGTGTGGAAGTCACACTGGCTCCCGCTTCCTGAGGACTTACATAACCAGGCACTCATGTTAGTCATTTCGAGCTTCAGTTTCTTATCCACAAAAATTGGGATGGAAAACCCACCTCACTGACGTGCCAGAAGAATAAGCAATGAAGTGTGACTAAAGCCTAAAAGGTTCACCGCCATCACACAGCTGGAGGAAAAGCAGAGCTGAACTGCAGTCCAGAGCTTCTCCATCCAGGAGTCTGATATCCGCACTCAGTCCAGTCTTACTGCTCTGTTCAATTAAAGGAAACAGAAGCTTAATTCGATAATAATAATTATCATTGTTAAAGTCGCCAGCCTTAAACATTTGCTAAGGAAAATGAGTAGAAGACAGTTTTAAAAAATGACCCCTTGTAACTTTGGATTCTAAATCGGATATTGTACATGTAGTATGGTCAAGAGTAGACTCTTAATTAGCTGTAGACTTGGGCAAGTTTCTTAACCTCTGTGTCATTTAATGTCCACATTTGAAAAATGACCAAAAAATTGTAGCCAACTATTAGGATTATTGTAGATAATTTAAGATAAGTGCAGTGCTTACAGAGTACTTGGCATATAATGTTTGTGACCATGATCTTCATTTTGCCTTCTGAGTGTGCATGTGTTTTTAAATTTAGACCTCAGACTATGGTTAGCAAACTGGTGACCACAAGCCAAATCCAGATCCAAGATCCGTATAATATTAAAACAAAATGGATCAATGCTTTAATATAAGGTGATTTCTTATAAACATATAGATTTTTGACATCTCAAGAAAAAAGAACTTTGGCCCCAGTGGGTACAGTATTTGAGTTTGCAACCTTGGTCCTAGATCTTGACTGTGAGTTAACTTCCTACTATTTTGTGAACTTGAGATACTGGATCCTGTCACCTCTATCTGTGTAATAGAAGGTCCCTCAGAGATTTCACAACACTAACTCAGAGAGAAGCTGTCATTACAAAATAGTCTTCCAACCCTCTCAGGTCTTTCAGAGGATGTATGTAGGAGCCCCAGATCAAAGTGGATTTGATTTAAGGTGGTTGGAGCTCAACAATGAAGCCAGCCCCTGAAGCTCTACTTTAAGTAAACCTAAAGCACAAGAATTGAACTCTCTGATTAAAGATTTCTAGACTGTTTTTTCAAACCCCTGTTTTTTGTTTTACTTTGTTTGTTTGTTTTTAGATATATACGTTTAATTTATTTTTTTAGTCACATAAGCAATAAACATCTTTTTCTTTAGAAGAGATGTATTTTCTTTAGGGAGGTATACCCAGCTTGCAAGGTATCCATTTTAAAGCAACATGGCTTCATAAATTTTGCCAAGAGGACTTTGATCCACTCTAAGCAAATTATACAAACCAAGTTCTGTGGCTGAAAAATAATGTAGATTAGGAAATGGGGTGAGGTGCCTCTCATGGCTTCTGCCATGGGCAGTCAGAACAAAGTGCAAATCATTCCTCATGAGAAATATGTGTTTTATTCCTCCGTGACAAGCAACCTTTTTTTTCTTTCTTTCTCCAGTTTTGTCATAAACACAAAGCTCTTCCAGTAGGCTGTTCACAGTCTTGTTTGTAATTTAAGGTTTGCTGTTAAACGTATATTATCTGCAGGAAAACCACAACAAAGAGTAAGGCAAGAAATGATGGAAAACGCAAAGCAGAATAACAGAGTTCCTTCTTGCTTTCATCTTTAGAACCTGAACTATCCCCTGGCACGGTCTGAGTTGATCAGATTAACCAGATAATTGACACATTGTCACTGAACATTGTACCAGCCTCAAGCTGAGAATTTTTATTTGTGCTTTGCTTAATCTAAGCATAGCTCCATATCTCATTCATCCATATTATTTAGCCCTGACTAAAACTAAATCTTTGGAATGTTCACCAGGTCAAAAGTTTTCCTGATGTTTAGGAGCTATTTTTGAGAAAGAGGATGGCCTCAGTTGGTGATGGAGTTCTCCAAATTTGGTCAGATTCATCAATCTGTCTCCTTGCAAATACAGACAGCTCCTTGTGGTGAAAAAACAAAATGAAAGGGGGAAATATTAGATAGATCTAAATAAAATTATAAGAACATAAAGTCTTCCCCAGATTCAATTGGCTATGTATAATATATTTTTAAAATAATTTTTACTATTATAGAAATAAGAACCATAATAATCTCGCCAATTATACAAAATCAGTTTCATTGTAATGGAGAGAGGTCACATTTTTTAACTCTTGTTTTATGAAGTCTCACTTATGTGCTCATTCTACTTACAGAATTAATGAAAGCTTAAATTAATGTCCTAGGAATGTGACCTGTCTGAAAGCAATCTAGAGGGACACGCATGTGATTAATTGGACATGAATTACTTGTATTTCTAAAGGAGTTATGGTTTTATTCAAAACTTACAAATATGTTAGGAACGGGAAAAAAGTCAAATCCAGTAACTTAGTATTTCTGTTTTATCTTCAAAAAATATTGGGGTTAATGACTAATGACTAGTATTTCAATTATACTTTATTCTTTTCGGGAGAACATCATCAAATTTTAGGTCAGTTTTTTTTTTTTTCCCCTATGTGCTCAGACCTCTTCTAAATCAATAGAACACAGTGATTTTATAAAATTAAAATCACAATAAGCAATAAATTACATTTTTCCAAAACTAGACTATATCAGTATCCAAGTAATCCATGGCTATATTCTTTAAAGGAAGTTAAATAAAGTTCATATGCCTTTCCATTCAACTACGAGTTGAACCAAAATGAATACTTTTGGAGCCAAAAATATGTTCACTCCAATATAAAAATGTTGAATGTGTTTTACAATCCTTTGGGATGCTGAAATCAAAGTGTGGGAACCTACCAAAATGAAAAATGCTGTTGCATCCACAGAAAGCATAAGTCTGTGAGAGAAAGCACTTTCTCTCGTGGCCACTTAAAATTTCTGTGTGTTCACTAAGTTCTCATTATAGCATAAAGTTCAGCAGAAGGACGTGTTTGCCAAGCACACGAGGACGACATTGTGAGGCTGGTGTCCCTCTTTGCACCACGTTTGTAGACATTAATCAGACCCTTCTGATGATTTAGGTAACTATCTTCAAAGCCCTTTTCCTCTGCTCACTTCCTCTTGATATCTGAAAAAAGAAAAAAAAAAATTTGTTGGGCCTCCATTAATACCCTGCCTTGTACTAGACAGTAGAGGTATACAAATGGTTAAGACATAAATCATGTCAACAAAACATCAGTTATGTCTTTAAAGGCTGTAAAGAGTGGGTTTCGGTATGTGGATCCCATTCTTTTTAGAAGCAACATGTGCTAGAAACAGGGAGCTTCTGTATAAATAGTTGGTGATATGGGTTACTGTGCTACTCTCCGTGTCACTTTGTATAAGTCACTTAAACTATTTGGGTCTCAATTTTCTCATTTGGGAAATGATTTCCCTAATCTAATGTCTTCCACTATATCTGATAGCACTGTCCTTAAGCACTTTAATAGCACCTGAAATCCTATATTAGCAGAAAGATGATTTACTCGTCTTTGTAGCTTCCGCAGCTGGCATAGTACCTGCAAGGATTGTAGATGCTCAAAAAAATACTTATTGGATGAATGACATCCAAAGATAAAATTCATTTAAAAGTTAGAATGTTCTTTCCAAGTTGAAAAATTATAAATAATTAAAATTTATAAATTAAGCGAAGGAGAGTTTCTCAGACCAAAGTCAGGAGTGACAGGCTGAAGCCAGCTTCTCCTTACCCCGTTTCTTTCCTTCTGTCCCAAACCACAGTTGTAATCTCAAGTTCTCTGGAAGGCCTGGACTTCTGCCGTACACATTTAAAAAACCACTGGATTTCATCATCTTTCAGGACTAGTCTTAGAACTGTGTAAGTTTAAAGTTGAGTGCAGTGAATAGCATTTAAAATATTGAAATTTGATCTCCTAAATTGCATTTGAGGAATCAGTGTGCTCCCTAAAATGCTTGCCTTTCCCAAAGTGAATAATTTACACATAAGAAGTTGCTGACCTGTTGGTTCACAGTTGACCTACCTTAATCTGGGAGAGAGACAACTTGTCCCCCCAGGCTAGGGGGTTTCTCAGATTTTTTCACTTATTTCTGAGCGTTTTCTAGTGCAAGGCATGATGATGCAATCCTGGGAATAATTGACTTCTGTCAGTTAACCCCAAGAAAAAAAGTACATGGCCCAACACCAAATAAAAGTGTCTTCTACCTCTGGTTATTTTTCTATGTCAAAGCTTTATAGAATGTCTTCATAGGGAAGCTCAGTTTAAATGGAAAACAGACCTTTTATCGCCAAGTAACATGCCCGCCCAACTATAAAATGCAGTCTCCGTTACAAACATCCATTCTCCTTGGAACGTCGACTCTATGTTTCAACGTTTGCAACAGGTGGATGTCAATTTAAACAGTGCTGGCCCCACTGATTTCCTCGGTGGCCAAGGGAAATTCATAAGAATAATCAAGGATTTATATGATTGTCTTAGGTCTTAAATATTTTAGGCATTATTTAATTCCATCAATCAACTTTATATTTTGAACTACACATATGTATGTAAATGAGTTGGAGAAAAGGAGCTAATTTTCATGACCCTGTATTATATTTCTGCATTGTCCAGGGAAAAACTACACACACACACACACACCCCAGCACCAAAAGAAATCAATATTGATTTGGCAGTCACATATACATTCTGAGGTCACTACAGATACAGTTATTATAAACTAAATAATTTCCACATATTTCTTTTATTCAACTCATTCTGTACAACATAAATCTGGAATGAAGTCTAAGGAATTTCTCATTGAACTAGTGTACTTATCAGTCATCTGAAAGATTTAAAAGTCAGTTTTTATTTCAATAGTCTTTAGGATATTATGTATGGACCACCACATCGTTTATTTTATTGGATCTGGGAAGACCAAGAAAAACTAGATCTGTTTCTTCCACATCCCCCATAACTAAATTTAGTGTGTGTGTGTGTGTGTGTGTGTGTGTGTGTGTGTGTGTGTGTGTGTGTGTGTTGTAAGGAATTAAACTTTGAAGTGGTAGAAATGTGAAAACTGAAGATCAGAGTTGAAATTTATACATGCCTTTGTTGGGGGAAAAAAATGATTTAATCTGAAGTCATAATTGTATGCCGGGCTTTTGAATGTGGCTGAAAAGTTGATTTTTTTCCATTTTCAGATTGAGATATAGGTATTGTAAGATCACTGACTTTCTTCTTTGTTTAAGCATGGCACGAAAGGCCTGCTTAATGTACATTTTTTAGGAGACCTTGGCAATAATAGTTAAAACCACATAAATTCTTTTTTTTTTTTCATTAGTTAGGTGTCCACTTAGATTTGACACATTCTTTAGAAGTGACTGAAGGTGAGTTTTTCGCTAGCTGATGCCCTCTCCCCTCCCTCTCCCCTCCCCATTTCTTCTCCCATGCTCTCCCTCTCCTACTTCCTCTCTCTCATTATCCATTTGTCTCTGTTGTTCTCTCTGTCTCTCTCACACACACAACAATGAACGAGTTACATTCTCTATCGAACTGTCATGCAGTTGGAAGGTAGGTGAGGGAATTCATCATGAGTGTTTCATTATAAAGTAACTTCATCTCTGTCTGATTAACAGTGATTCAGGATGACATGATAATACAGGTTGCTATTCTAAGGCTGAAATATGATCACCTGTGTTTTTACAGCATTCTTTTTTTTTTTTTTTTAGTCTTCAAATAAAAGCTCTCTTTATACAGGTTTTTTTCCTCTCCGTTATGTGGCAGAAGGGGGTGTTTAACTCCTTTAAACCCCATTCCCAATTAATAGTGTTCCAAGGGAGAATCGTAAAGCTGAGAAAGACAGCGGCCTTTGTAATGACAGTAAGTGAGAAATAGGTTAACCACAGGCTAGTTTCAAGGCAGAAAAAGACATCTAAAGAAAATTACTATAATAAACAACTTCCTCTGCTCTTTGGCAAAAGGAGATGATGGAGTGGCGGGGGACCAGGTGGACAGGCACATTGATCAGTGAGATGACAGTGTGTGAGCACCACTGACAGAGTATTACCTTCTCATCTAGCCCCTTCCTTGTGACCCTGCTGTCTGAATTCTCCCCAAGGGAAAGGAGCTGAAATGAATAAAGATGTGCCTCGAGATAAAATCAGTCCAAGGTAAAGGTGATTAGCAGAGCAGCATGGCTTGAGTGAAGACGCAAAACACGAGAGAGGCAAAGACATAATGGAGGATTAATTCAGAACAGATGATATAAAACACGGACTCCAGAGGACAATTCAGAGGTGCTTTGGCAATGCCACGTCATTTGTCTAGAGAGTGCCCTTTGTTATTTGAAGTGTAGGCCTCAGTTAATTCATGGTGAATACTTCTATGACGGGTGGGAGAACACTATTTCTCTTCACTAAACTCTGAGGAATGTTGATGAGTTGAGTTAGAACTGTAGTTGAGGTTCAACGTGTCAACCTGCACCTTTGAAGCTGCCTCACAGATGCGTTTCCAAGTCCCCATCAGCGTCTTTGTGTTGCTGTCTCTTGTCAAATCCAACTCACTCACACATAATAGCAATGATGATACCCGGTCATGTTCTTCAAGCTTTGAAGCAAACAAGAGGAAGGTAAAGACAACTGACTGACTTTTCACATCACAGGGGCTTCCAAAAATCACAAGGACTTACAAAAACGTGAATCCTACCCTAGAACAACGGGACCGTCCCTTCCGGAGCACTAGTCCACACATAATGTACGGTGCGGTTTGTGACATATCAGGAAGGGTTAATCTATAAAGTGTGTTTCAGTTGTTAAAACAGGGGTTAAATAACATCCGAATAAATGCAAGGGAAAATGGATTGAGGAGATTAAAAATCATGGATATTAGCATGTTCAAGAAATAAAATGTGTCTACGGCCATGCCACCCTGAACAAGCCCAATCCCATCTGATCTCGGAAGCTAAGCAGGGTCAGGCCTGGTGGTACTTGGATGGGAGACCACCTAGGAAGACCAGGTGCTGCAGGCGTAAAAAATAAAAAATAAGGAATTGTAAGCTGGCAAGGTCCTTGCAATCTGTGAAGTCAACCAAGGGTTGCCTCGCCTAAAAAAAAGAAAATGGTCAGGTTTGAACCCAGGATCACAATGTAAATGGTATAGTATGCTCTTGAATCCCAGTGTGATAATATTTTTTCAATAGTTGGTACAGTTTTTAGAATTTTAAATTAGAATCCTAGACATTATGTTTCATAGCTGGGGAGGCAGTGTCGCTAGAGTTAAGATGTTGGGTTTTGGAGTCAGACACTCTCAGAGACTCAAGTCCCAGTGTTCTATCCACTAGCTTCATGATGTTGTGTTTTGGTTTATTCGTCTATAGTATTGAGATGATAATAGCACTGTACCTTCTTCATAATGTTATCAACTTTAAATGAGTTGATATATGTACGGTACTTTGCCTGGCCTACTTCTATTATTATTCTGTAAGCGATCAAATATGTTATTGAAGACAAGAAACAAGCTTTCTAGCATGCATTAAATTAAAAAACAGACTTTCAAGCTTATCCATAACTCCTTGATTTCCATGGAGAATTAGGACAACTGCCTTAAAAAAAAAAAAGACTTTAAATTATGAAATAAATACAAAGCTGGTTGAAGGTGTTTATAGTTTTAACATTAAACATAAAAAGTGGGAGCAAAAGAAATCTTGTTTACTCAAGATTACTCAGTAGGTCCTCTGTTTTAACTTTGTGCGCTTGCAGCAGAAGCTGCATCCTCCTCCTGCAGAGGGTAGTTGGTAGAGTCCAACCCCATCTGTGGTTTTCCAGCTTAAGAAGCTGTAAATTTTATAACTCTGCACCCTGCGGTCAAAGCTGCTGAGTGTTGTGTCTGAAGTCAGGTGGTTCGTGTGTTAAAGGTAGACATTAAACAGTTCCACCAAGGACCTGGAAGCGTTTAAGGAGGTTGCTTGCCAGCTGTAAATTAGAGACCCAATGCCATTTGGCTGGAAAACTCTGGACAAAGTCCAGTTAAGTAGACTGACTCACTGGCGGTCTTTCCAAATGTGTGCGTTGAGCAGCGTGGCCGTCACGCAGCGTGGGGTGGTTCAGAGACAGTGTTATTGTGATGTTGCACCGTGAGGAACGTCGGGGTGGGGGCGACATGGCTTTCCTGTGACCTGCGGGGGATTTGCATTCTCCACTATTGCTGAGAAAAGTTATTGACTGCCTTTGTAGAGGCCTTTGTAGAGGCCACTGAAAAGGTTTTAAGATAGACGTGAGTGATGGGAATTATTTTCAAATTACGTATTATCCCAGATGTATTCCTCAGTGTTCACAGAGACAGTTAGAATCTTAGCTTGCGGTTATCACCCCGAGGTCTTCCCGCTTCCCAGATTCTGCTGGGACCGGTCTGTGGCCATGATGATGGTCATGGTCACACTGAGATACGGAGGTATAAATAAGCCCACTAAATTAGGGGCTATAGTCTCCATCTAGGAAGAAGGGGCAAAGTCGTCGTTAGACCACAGGGCCATTTGGAATTTGGGAAGTTTTAAATTGTGTCATAAAACTGATTCGGGTGAGCAAAACCTCCACGTTATGGTAGACAGAGCCAGCTTGTGGGTGCGGAACCTGCAGAGCTGCCCAGGACCTCATGCACAGGAGGGCCTGACGTTTGGCTTAATGCTCTGCTGTCACCAACTTGAAATTCTTTATAATTTTTTAAAATAAAGGGCCTTGCATTTGCATTTTGCTCTGGGGCCCAGAAATTATGTAGCCATTCCCGAGGGTAGGATTGATTTATTTTTTTTAAAAAAGCCCATCCTTTTGAAAATCTCTATTCTATTAGCCAGACAGAGAGTCTGTTTCCAAAAGAAATAGTAAAAATAGGAAAGAGAGATGACTACTGCTGTGTATTCTGTTCTTGGTCACTTTTCTCCTCAGTAATTAAGAGATGTACCTTAATTATTACCGAGAAGCAAATAACATGTTATAATGGGCAAATGCTCATCTTTTATACACTGGGTCTTGGCATCTATTTGTTTAAATAATTACTGACTTTAAGAGGCCTTTATAGGTTGTTGCTAAAATAAAGTCAGCTTTCTGCTGGTTGATACAAATATTGTCTTTCACCTACGTGATCACACACACAGCCCTGTATGTGAACTTACAGCTGCACTGGACATTATAGTCAGGCCTCGAGTTATTTGATTTTATAGAATTGAAAGACTTTTATTCATTTATGCATTCACTGAATACATTAATACATTCAACAAATAAAATAACAACATGTCCTATATGCCATTGGCTAGAAAACTGTAATAGTAATACAGCAATAACCATCCACTATGTGTTTTATGAATTAGTTATTTAAAGTTGCATAATCCTGTGATCATTTACAGTAAATTGTGTAAGTTATTTCTCTTCTTGCTTTGGCTGGCTAAGTAAACTTATTAACTTGATAATATGAAATGGATTAGTTGCTGTCTTGCTATTAAATATCGTTTGCTACTTTTCTTAATTTTTGCTCAAGAGTTTTACTTTTCAAGGGATGTTTACACATGTTTTTATTTAAGCTATGAGGGAAGGCAGATGGGAAACTTTCGAGGGGAGTAGAAATCCTCAAAGAAAACTGAAGTTCTCTTGTTTTGAGGCTTTTTTGCTGAATTTATCCCCCAAGATACATTATTAATTAAATGGCAGCCACGAAGCTTCTGTATGTATGTGACCTCCTCCCCCAGGTTCGCACCAGCATGATTTCCTTTGCAGTTCCATGGCATTTTGTTTTTAACCTCATAAGTAACTCACTGTATCATTTTTAAGTGTGGACCTGTCTCATTTCCTCATCTCCAGAGTGTCATGACCATAGGAATCGGAAGAGATGATGGTAGCTTAGACCAGGGCAGCAACAGTAGCAGTAGACAAAGTGAGACATGGTCAGATTTGAGATACACTGAAAGTAAAGATAGCACCATTTCCTGATCGATTAGCTATGGAGCATGAGAAAAAGAGAGGAGATCAGGGTGCCTCCAGCTTTTTATTTTGGCCGGAACACTTACAAGGATTGGGTTGCCATTTTTATGAGATTGAGAAGAACAGGGAGGAAAACCTGTTCTTCTCAATGCTCAGTGTTGGAAATTGATACACCTTTTAAATATTCCAGTATAGATGCTGAGTAGGCAGTTGAATATATGAACATGGAAGTCAGAAAATGAGTTTCATCTACAACTATACTGTCTGATACGTAGCCACTATCCACACATGGTTATTTAAATTTAGATTTTAAATAAATGTAAAGTTTTGTTCTTTAATCACACCAGTATACCAGTGCTCAGTAGTCACACGTGGCTTGTGGCTACCATGTGGAACAACACAGGACTTTAGCGTATTATTGCCATCGTAGAAAGTTCTATTGGAAAGCACTGGTGTAGTGTTATGGATTTGGGAGTGGTCAACACGTAGATTGTATATAAAGGTCACAGAAAAGTAGGTATAGATAAATAAGAGAAAATGTCAAGAGGTTAGAGGTCATTTTGATATTGAATAGTTAGGAGATAAAGAGGATTCAGCAAAGAAGACAAGAAATGAAGGTCAGTGAGTCAGGAAGAGAACTGAGAAAGTTCTGGTGGCAAAGAAAGGAAGAAGTGATCAGTTATGTCCAATGCTGATGATTGATTGAGACAGACGAGGCCTGCGAACTACTAGATGTAACAAGATTCCCTTGAAAGAGCAGTCTCAGTGATATGGTGGGGAGAGACACACCTGATAGGGAAGGATCGTGGGCTTCTGAGGAAAGACATGGAGATGGAGAATAGAGACAACTCTCAGAGGATTTTTTGCTATAAAGAGAAACAGCGAAATCAGGTATGAACTGGAGGGATATGTGGAGATAAAATAATATTTTTTCTTAAGATGAGAGATATCATAGCATATTTGGATGCCGATGGGAATGATCCAATAGACAGATAAATTTCAGTGAGACCCAAGTAAGAGAAGGCAGCTGTGTGGTGACGTCTGTAAGTAGTTGAGGGAGGATGGCACTCGGGGGACAGTCTGGACTAAGATAGGATCCAGGACAGGGCAGCCTGGGTAACAGAAGGAGAGGAGCATGTGGGCGCAGATGCAGAAACAGGCTTGACAGGGGAGGCTGTCCAAATTCTCGTTAGTAGCATTGATAGTTTTTTATGGTTGGATTTATTGGAGACCTGGTGGAAACTTGACATTTTGGTGGTTTTTGTTTGTTTACTAGTGACGACACTTTCTTCTGTATAGTCTAAATTTTTTCTTAAATACATCCTGCTGTTCACAGAAACACTTAGAAATGGTTTGCAGTGAAACCACATGCCATGTATGGCTCAGGTTCTACAATCTGTCTAAAAGTTGAAAGTAGAATATATTTCAAATGCCTGTTGAAAAGGTGTTAAACCACTGTTAAATACCCAGAAATATAAGTCCTCGAAATTTCAAAAGCAAGGACTAATGTTATTTTTTAATTTTCTTTGCATTTCCATTGGGGATCACTTTCCCCTATGGCAGTAAAAGTCAGGATTTCATGTGAATGGGGGGAATGGGTGGTCCTAGGAAGCGGAGATAAGGGAGTGGATTTATTTCCCTATCACACTCACACTTGAATATGCTTTCCTTACAAGCATGTGTGATGCAAAGCCACGGCACTGTGATATCATCCTGCCTCATGAGCCTTAGCTCACTATAACGCTTAGGCGTTTCACCTGTATTTTATCACCACACAAGTACATGTGGTGCACTGCATTATTTTCTCTCCTACAAGATCTCTGCATTTCTATTGCATTAAGAAAATAGCAACCAAATTGTTGCATTTGAGATACTACTTTAATTGAAGGAGAAATTGAGTTGAAATATCAGTGAGCATCAAGATTATCTTCTGAATATAAAATACCTCTCAAAATTCTAGTTCGATTGTGACTAAAACTCTAGTGTCTGTTTACTAAATATCACATGAAGACATTAATAGAAACACTGCAAAAATCTCAAGGAAAACATGCTACTTATTCAAAATGTATAAAACGTTATAACATAATTGAACACATGAGTCCAAGAACAGTTGTATGACTTAGCTGCAAAAATAAGAAAAGCAAAGACCAGAAGGATGCTCAGAACTAAACAACCCCAAGGACCTGGATTTTGAGAAGATTTTCTTTGGTGACTGAGAATTTGGCATTTGTCCGTTTTAAATGGTACTACCTGTTGTGTTTTGTTTTTGTTTTGAGAATGCAGGGAACAAAGAGCCATCAACATTTTGGTTGTTTTGGGGAAGCACCAAGATTTTTTTTTTGGTACAACAAATGATGTCCACACCATGAAATCTTTAGAGTAAGCCATAATATTCTGGAGACATTTAAGCTAATAGTAAAGTGGAAACCATTCGGTAGCATCCTAAGGAGTGGTCTGGCTAATGGAGGTCCTTTAATAGCTGCCACCCACCCAGCTTTAATTGAGGTGAGATCCCACCAGACAGTGATAGAGCCAGATGTTTCTATTTTTAACTGGAAATTTGCTTTGCTTCTTGGGCACGAATGCCCAGTTCTCGTGGTAAAGAATTTTCCACAAGACTCATGGGGCAGAGACAACTAGCTATTTATATTCATGCTTTGAGCTTGAAAGAAGAAAGAAGTAGTTCAGGAAAGAATCAGGAAGGAAGGCAGATAACCTTTGCCTACACCAAAAACAAAGTGATATATTGTAGTGTTTAGGCACATTTTGTTGGAAGCCCTAAGTTCTGTTTTAAGCTCATTCACTAGTTACCTGTGTGATCTTATACATGGTCTTCTCAGTTTCTTGAATGAAAAAAATAGGCAGTGACTTTATAGAGTTGTTAGAGGAATGTTTTGAGATAATGCATAGAAAAAAAAAACCAGCAGGTGCCTGGCACCTTGAACATGCCTGTAAATGATTGCTCTTATTTTAGTAGTCAGAGCTTGTAGGATCAGATTTATCCTCAATCCTTCCAAGGTAAAATTTATTCCATATTTCTTTTTGTCTTATCTGCTCATCCTGGCACACAGTTTAACAGACCCATTCTCTTTGGACAAATTCTCTTTGGAAACCCTGTTGGAAATCTGCTTGGATTCTAAAGTTGATGATAGGCAACTCTAAGTTGGGTATTCTGAGGTTTCTGGAGTGTGTCCCTTGTGCCCAGCTTCTACTGGCACCCAGGACAGGGATTGTAAATTGTGGCCCAAGGTAAGCCATAAAAATGTATATATGTAAATTGAGTTTCAGCCATGATCTGTGGGGTATTACCATGCTAGGCTTTTAAGTTTAATGTGAAGATTAAGACCTCATAATGTGACCACCTTTCTTTCAGTATACTATAAAAAAAAATTTATTTGCTTTATTAATGCAATTATTTTTTAAAATTAAATTATACCTAGAGTTGAGTGTTGTGGGCTTATGGCAAATGTCATGTCATGTTTCCCTACATAGCATCTATCTAAATCAGTTTTGGTGATAATGGAGGTACACATTTTAAAGTGTCATGGGAATACTTTAAATCAACATAAAACAAATGGGAACAATGATGTGAACCAACTCTAAGGTCACAATGTCATGCAAATATCTTTAAAATGTTCAGTGAGATTTCTGGAATTCTGAGGTCTGACCTGTCTTGATCTCTGATTTTATCTTACACTGTTCAGATTCTGATGCAAGGCAAAAATCCAGGCATAGCTTGGAAGTATGCACTTCCCAAGGTCATGAGTGGAAGTCAGCCAGCCACAGAAAGACACATCCATGCCTGGAGCACAGTACATTCGAACTGCTCCGTCTCCTGCGGTGGAGGTAGGTGATTTCTTAATTCCATTTTCCAGCTCTCTTCTTAAAACAGGTTCTTTCACTTCAGGCTTCTTTAAGTTGTGTGGTTCAAATAAGCAACAAAAGAACCGTCTTTTATGGGAATCATCACTGTAAAAAGCAAATATTATTGTACTATTTCAGGATTTTCATATGTAGAAAGAAACCAGTTCTCACAAAACTCAAGTCAACCATAACCAGAACTCAAGAGTTATACATCAGAAACTTATGGGGGAAAATATATAAAAAACATATATGTATTTATAAATATAAGAATATATGCACACATATATATATATTTATATTTAAAATGTTTTAGACTTACAGTTTAGTTTCTCCTTGTCTTGACTTTATAACAACTTCCTGTTGTTATAAACCTCCCACTGGGACTCATGGAAGGTAGGGTCATGACAAGTGAGAACACATGCAAAGCAGACTTACACAGCTCCCTGAAATGTGGATATGGTGCCGTTCCATCCCCTGAGGGGTGAGGTCAGCAAAGTCTCTCTCAGTAGGAAAATGGATTAAATCTGAGAAATAACCCTTTAAGGAAGGAAAAACAATAGCTGTTCTCTCAGAGAGTAGAAGACAGGCATTTTGTTGAGATCCAAAAACATCACATATTTGTTTGTAAATCAATCTTGGTCACACTTACCCTTTTTGGAAAAGGAATGAAAGTCCATAAATAGGTCCATGAACCAAAGTATGAAGGGTAGTTATTCATTTCCTCATATTCAGAGCACCTGGTGACAATGAGTCTTCTGTATCCATCTCACTAAGCAAAATGAGCCATCTTGGAACCGGAAAAAGAAGTAGAGAAAATTCAGAAATTCTTAGGCCTATTCTTTAGGTGCTCATGTTAATTAACAAAATATGAAGAAATAATTTTTTTTCAAAAAATTAAAAAGTAATACATTTTTATTAATAACCATTTATAGTTATATTAAAGCAATATACAATAAAGAATAAAAATAATCTCCATAATCCTTTAATCAGTAATAGCCAGTGTAAATACTTTGGTCTATATCGTGCTATTCTTTTTATTATGCAAATGTAAAAGTACATTTGTTTGACATACACAAACATATATTTGCCTTAGGTATCATTTTGGGTTTTTTGTTTGTTTGTTTTTTACATCCCAGACATATCTTTCCACGCTATAGACATATCTTTCCTCTTTTTTATTTAGTCTTGGAGCATGAGCAGTTTTTCATATATCAAGCGTTCTTTGAGACCATTTGCAAGCACTTTCTGGCATCTGAGGGAGAGCACAGTTTCTTGGGAAGGAGAGAAATTTGGTCCATTGTCCACTTACAAGGAATAAATCCAATCAAGAGTGGGTGCTGGAGAGGTTCGCTGCGGGGTTCCCTCTTGCTTGGACTTAGCGATCCCTTCACGTGACTCACAGACCGTGGTGCGTCCGAGGCACATAAGAAGAAGAGTCCAAATGATTAAGTTCTCCAGAAGTGAACTCTTAATCTTAGGGAATGCCAGTGTAGTTTCGATTAGCTTTCCTGAAAGCAAACCTACTTCAGCCTAATCATTAGAGCAGGCGTGACTTCATTGCTTCTCAGATTCCGTTTTAAGGTAAAGCACATGTAAACAGAAACAAACACAATTCAAAGAGGAGGCAGCATTCTGATTTGGGGAGCTGACAAATACAGTTATTCAAAAAACAACTTAGGCATCTGATGAGAAGTTCTGAAACCAACATTGAAAGCAAGACCATAGAATGCCACTAACACAGACCAACACGAAAACGGAGACCTAGCTAACAGGTGCGAATACATATTCAGCGAGCTCAACTTATTTTTTTCAATTTTTTGTTTATATGCGCATCACACTCTTATAGAGGTAGAACATGCTTTGTGGAAAAGCATAATCTTAGAGTTTCCATGTACAATTCATCAGCGGTTTTCTTTGAAGAACATTATCCATTAGATGCGAGTAGTGTGAATTACAGTTGGCGGATGTTTCCTTTACAACTGCCCTGTTTCCCAAAGGTTGTATGTATCACTATGTGGTTCTAGGATCCACAGCAGCCTGGAAAATGAAGAAGCTACACTTTAAAATGATTAATATATGAAAACTATTATCTCAGGGGAAAATGGAAAATGGATTAGTTGCAGATTTTATTAAAAGGAGGCATTCTCAACACAATATATGGATCTTAAAATATCAGAAGCCTGGTAAATCAGAAATTAAATTTGAAAATTAAATTGAATTGGTTATCTGTACTTTTTACTTTGTAACTTTTGATGTCTTATTAGGTTATATAAGTGTAAAGGCCATTTGCTTACGAGATCAAAATACTCAAGTCAATTCCTCATTCTGCAATGCAAGAACCAAGCCAGCAACTGAACCCAAAGTATGCAATGCTTTCTCCTGCCCTGCTTAGTAAGTCATCTGGAAATCTCTTTCTGGTTATATTTGTACTTTGTATGCCTTTACTGTTGGTATGAGATAATTAAAGCCCACTGTCAATGCTTCTGATCTAAAGTGGTGCATAGATAGATAGGATGACCAAAAAAGTAATAAAAGAAAGTAGTCGAGGTTAAAATATAAACTTAAATGATACAAATTTGCTTTAGACATTCATTTTACTCTGGCTGTGCAAACCTACCATTGGGATATAAAGATATTTGTTTTTTGTAAGGGTTTTTATTTTTTATTTTTTTAATAGCCTTCACATAGAGACTCCTCTAAACTAAAACAGATATTTAAATAACACAGATTCCTATATTAGTTAAATTCACTTGTGGTTTTGTGCTTAATTTTATATAGTTGTCTAAAATTTAAAAATCATACTATGCAGACCGTGAAACCCCAAATGTAAATTATACAGTAGCAAGACACAAACTAAAAAGAAAAGGGTAGAGAGGGCAAATAGTAATCCACTTCTGATGATGGTACCCTATGGGAAGCTCAGTGGGTTTGTTTTTGGATGGATTTTAGCCACACTCTTGCTTGAACACTAATTTTAAATAATCTTCCCAGCTAAATAAAGTCTTTTCTTGTATGATTTATCTTCTGCCAAATGTGTTTATATAGGATTGACAGAGTTTCTTCTCAAGCAACGTTTTATGTTCACTAATGTTTCAGATCATCTTAATAAGCAGTGTTTGCTTTGTGGTGATACAGTTATATTGCACAATATTTTTATATACATCTATTTTTTTCTTTATAGTGTATTTGTCATAATCGTTTGGGGCCTTAGCTATCCACCAATCTCATATGTTCACTTGTTGGCCCAGTTTTTCCTCTTAGAATCTGGAGCCAGCTGTATCCTAAACAGAAAAAGGAGAAAGAAATTTGGGGGCTTTCATGGACTTTCCCCTTTTGCTAAGGAATATCTGCTTCGAAGAAATATGTAGTTCTATGACATGATTACCAGACAGTATTATTGACCCCCGTGGAGCGATCTTTCCTTTAGGTGGGCTGTGTGGGTGTTTGTGTACACGTAGGAATCGTGGGTATGTTTGAATGGCAAGCTGATGTTTTCTTATTTTAAGCTTCCTTCCCATCATTGGTTATCTCGCCAATGCTAGAAGCTCCCTGATGACTCCACATAGAAATGATATTCTGTGCAGGAACCAGTTTACTGGCTATTTAAAAGCAGAAGAGCCCCTCACAATGACTGTCAAGTGAGAGTGGTGCAATGGGCAGGATCTTGCGTTGCTTTCCTTCTCCATGCTATCATTTATATCTCATTATTTCTTCTTGGAATAGTGGGGACTTCCAATCTTCCCCAGGGATATACTAAAAATAAGGTTCAGATTCAGACTATGTGAGCTAGAAAGACAAAGGGATTAATCTGATCTAACACCATTATTCCCTCATGTATTAATCATGTCCTATGCACTTACTACATGCCAGCTCTGAGCTGAGGACTGGGGTTCGGAGACAGATAACTTGTGGTTCCTGTCATCAGTGAACCCATAACTAAATGGAAGAGTTGGATGTATAAAGGAATAATTGAGAAGCAGTGAGATACATGCTAAAAATATGTTGTGTGTAAAACAGCAGTGTGGGAGAAATGGGCGTTGTAGGAGTCTGGGCTCAGAGGTGGGGGTTGATAGGGAATGGGGCCAGTTGGAGAGGGAGCCTGGGACCACATGTGGAGAACCATGCATGTCATGCAAAAAGTCTGCTTGTGTTATGCTTTTTCTAGTACTTTTACTAAGTCATCATCTTTGCTGCATGAAGGAAAGAAACTTGACTTTGGTAGACGAAAATGTCATCTTTATAGGCAAATCTTGAAAATAGTTCCATGTTTTCTCTACATCTTATAAGATACAACTAATTATACAAATATAAGGAATTATTTTATTTGATACCATATTTAATATGGATTATACAGTGTTTTAGAATACATATCCTAGAATCCATGTGCTAAATTCTCTAGACTAAAGGTCTTTAATTTCATATGTCTTGTGGGGGAAATTAGGAAAATTTATAGGACTAGGAAAGGTGACAGAAATGCAAAGATATAATAAAAAATATATTTGTAGTGGTTTATTTAAAATGATACTTAGAATATTGATAAAAAAAAAAAGATGAGTTTTAGACATTGCTGCTATGACTCAAATGTATTAATGGTCATATCTGGTAGATTTTTTTTAACACCAGGCCTTCAAATCACAGAGTTTCAGTTAATCAAAAGTAGTTGTTAAAAAGGATTAATAGTTTAAGTTGATTGCCCTTCAAATATATACCAAGTCTCAGACTGCCGTGAAAAAGTGGTCTAGCAATGTATAAATAAAGAACGCAAGGTTATACCTCTATCAGTAAATTTTAAGACCAATCAGAACAGTAGCTGGGGTAACCGTCTGCTTAGAAATATGCTCTGGGAGATCTTCTCTGAATGCGCCCCTCTCTCCTGCATGTGCACACACACACACATACCCCTCTCACGCGCACTCTTCCATTAGTCTCATTGTAGTGTCACTTCTATTGTGGCAGCTATCAGAAAGCATTGTCTTTATTTATTCACATATCTGCCTCTTCACTGTGTTGTAGGCTCCTGATGGAAAGGACATCACCTCCTTCATTTTTCCAACCCTAATGCCTAGGAGAGTCCTTGGCATAAAGTTAGGATCCCAGTAAATCTGGCCGAATGAATGAATGGCTCAGATTTCCAGATGGCACATGTTTCTTCCCCTGTGGAGGACAGGAATGTATTTTTCCCCAGAACTGTGTGGTGACTAAATGCAGCTCCCTATAACTGGACCACATTAGTGTAGGCTTCAAAATCTATAGAAGAGTAATTAGTATGAATCGCCCTTATTGGTCCTAAAATCGATCTAAGGCTTTCATCAGGTGGTTCACCTTTTGCAATAACTGCTTTGGAAGCGATGAGCCAGAGTCTCAGCTTCACTGGAAGTAATTCTGTTTTTCACTGGAAGTTGGAAGCCAGGTGAATGGAGCGTGTGCAGCAGGTCATGTGCGAGGGGCCAGCAGAGCCGGAAAATCCAGTGTGTCCAGAAGAAGCCCTTCCAAAAGGAGGTGGCCGTCCTGCATTCGCTCTGCCCGGTGAGCACACCCACGCAAGTTCAATTCTGCAACAGCCATGCCTGCCCTCCAGGGTGGAGCCTCGGGCCCTGGTCTCAGGTAACTGGGAAAGACTTAGAGTCATTGGTCTTGTTCCCCGTGGCAAATGAGGGTGACAAAAAATATCTGCTTCCCAAGAGGCTCTCAGCTATATCCACCTTCATGGGAATCACACCGAGCTAATGTGATGGGGCATTTTAATTAGCTTTTTTAGTGATTCTTATGTAACTTTCAGTTTGGGGATCCTTAGAAGTCCAGAAACGAGAGTGTTGGGGGTCATGTAGGATAGACTGGTGCCCAAGACTAGACAGTGTTTGAGTGTCAGAGGACTGGCGGACGAAACTGGCTACCGAATTCTCCAACGCAAATGGAAAGTGCAAAGAAGAAGGTGTAAAAAGGATTTTAACTCTTGCTTCATTGAAAGACGTAGGGTTAAAAGAATAGAGAGAGGTGTTGGGCATAAAGTTTGCTCTTGTCATGACTCCCAGTGAAAGGTACAAAGTTATCAAGTTGGAAGAGGCATAGAACTACCTGTCATTTGCAACTCAGAGGTTCTCAGATGGGAGCAAATCCCGAATTTTGCAATATTGAGAGACATTTTTGATCGTCACAATGAGGGAATGGGTACTCTTGGCATCTAGGTGGTAGAGATAAAAATCCTACAATGCACAGGACAGCTCCTGACGAATTACCTGGTCCAGCTTGTGCCAAGAGTGAGAACTCTGCTGTGATGGCCCAGCCTCTGCTAAACCGTGGATGGCAAGGCAATTTTAGGGAATAATAAAAAAATTCAGGGGTTTCATTGCCTGAACTATGAATCCAGGTAGCACATTTCTGCCATGTTTTCCTTGAGGGCATATTTTATTGAGGAGGGGGTTGACGTCTGCCTAAGGTTAGCAGTGCACGGCCATATCCCCGACAGAGGTCAGAATAAGGTGTTATATTTTTAATGATAGGACATTATGGAATTTTTTTTTTAATGTTAGGACTCTATTTGGTAAGGGAATAAGGAGCTGGGAGTGGGAAAGAACATCTTCACACGTGCTTAGGTGTACTTTTAAAATGAGGGAGTAGGTTCGTTTACCACAGGGTACATCTAAGCAGTACATGGTGTTGAGTCTGATCTCTTTTTCGGAATTAGTTATCATCTACAAAAGGAGAATTCAAAGGACTATTTTAGCCCAACGTGTGTGGTGGGCGTAGAGACAGGAAACGGGTGGCGGGTTTCTCACGAAAAGTGGCTTTAATTCATGGAGTTTACCCCACATTTCACATGGAAATATTTTGAGAGGGCATTTTTTTGTTTTGAATGTATCTTTTTGAGAACTTGAAAATCATTTGAAACTAGCATGCAAATAGCTTTCATTTTTTTTTTTTTTCCATCTCAAGTGTTCCAAGACCTGTGGGCGAGGGGTGAGGAAACGCGAAATCCTGTGTAAAAGCTCTGCCGCGGGAGAAGGCCTCCCTGACAGCCTGTGCTCCAGCACCCCGAGACCAGAGGCGCAGGAGGGCTGCGTCCTAGGACGATGCCCCAGAAACAACCGGCTGCAGTGGGTCGTCTCTTCCTGGAGTGAGGTATGAGTTTAGATGTACTGCTGGGTTTTGGGTTTGTCGTTATTTAATGCTCAGCTCACCCACCAGCATCCAGATGCTCAAAGCTTCTGTTCCACACACATGTACCAGATACCAACTGTTCATCTTTTCCTCCTGATTTCTTGATCTAATGTTAAAAAAGCACCCATCGCCCTGATCAGCAGTGGTGGTAGGAAAACAGAGGTATGGTATGCAGAGTGCTGTGATGGGCTCTGTACTTCCATGGGAGAGCTTGAGGTCCACCCAGCCTGATATGGGAGGAATCCTTGTCAAAAGAGACTTTCCAGGAAGTGTGAGCCCAAAGGATGAGCAGGAATCCGGCAAAGGTTGTTCCAGACAGAGGATGCACCCTGTGCAGGCGAGAGAATATAGCACTCAGTAAGAATGGAACAGGGGTGTGATGGAGCCGGAAACTATTAGGGACGGATCATGAGGGTGTTGAGGAGCCAATTAAAATTTTAAACAAAGGAGTGGAACAAACAGGTTTTTGTTTAAGAGACAAGGGGACTGATGCAAAGCAGGCAAGCCCAGAGGCGGGAACGGCACTTGCGTGAGTTTGCAGTAAGTAAGACAAAAAATGCAAGTGTTTCAGGGATAGAGAAAGGCCGCATCTTTGAGAGCTCCTAGAGAGATCATTTGGTGCCTTCGGGCAATTGTAGGGGTAGAGGGAAAAGAAGACTGGAAGATGCCGCCTAGCTTTCTGGCTTGGGAAACTCAGCTGAATTCAGACACAGGCAACGTGAGGAAAGGAGCCAAGCCGGAAGTAGACCAGGTAACCTGTGAGACGAGGTCTCTGCTCTTAAGAAGTCTGGTCTGGTGAGGAAGATGCTGAGAAAGAGAAAAGGGCAGCAGTGAGGAGGGGTTTCTAGCCCAATGCCACTGGATCTTTTCCATCAATGCCCTTTTATTCTCTCTAAATGATAAATATAGATAGCTATATGTCCATCTCTTTTCCTTGCGCATTTTCTTAGAGACATTATGCCCTAACGGCTAAACACTTGGGCTTGAATCGACTTTACGCCACCTGAATGCAGCCTTCAGGATTCGCTCTAGGTGTGACCTTGGGCTTGCCACTTACCGTGGCTAAGCCTCACTTACCTGTACAATGGAGCCACCATTTGCATCTTCTTCACAGAGCTGTTTAAGTAGGAAGCTCAGTGTCATCCTTTATTGTTGCACTGATGCCAGTTCTTGTTCGGTTCATCAAGGCCCCATACCTTATCCCATAACAATGTTTAAAATACTTAAAACAACAAGTTTTCTCACATTGATTTCATTAGTCTCCATCCTTCGTTCTGCCATAACACCACTTCAGGTTACATCTCGGCCAAGATAGAGGCAGGGTAAAAATAAGGGACAATTATTAAATGGTGGTTCCTCCCACTCAGCTGCCTCTAACCCTCATCTCTGTGCCCTGCCTCCTTGGCACAGACTCCCAACTTCTTAGTCTCAGGTCGACCTGGGTCCACAGGGGCCCAAACCTGGACATCCAAATAAACACTATACACAGACCCTGATCCCATCCTCTGCATCTCGTCTTTCTCTGGACTTTGCCTCATTTTGTTTTATGGTGCTGATGAGCTCTGTGGTTTTGGGAAAATGACTAAAATTCTCTGGCCTTTGGTTTTCTCACCTGTAGCATGAGGGACCTGGTGCTCTATTTTTAGGATCTTCGTATGTGTGTGGTTGGCCTGCCATCATCCATCCCTTAGGTTTCATGTGGGCGGTGCATCCGTAGGTTGGAATGCATCTGCTCAGCAGACTTGACCGTGGAGCATACTTAATGTCTCCTTTCTTGGCTCCTAGTGTTCTGTCACCTGTGGTCTGGGTGTGAGGAAGAGGCAAATGAAATGCAACGAGAAGGCCTTCCAGGGAAAGCTGATAACTTTCCCGGAGCGAAGGTGCCGTAATATTAAGAAACCAAACCTGGACTTGGAAGAAACCTGCAACCGAGGGGCCTGTCCAGTCCGTCCAGTGTACAATGTGGCAGCTGGATGGTATTCATCACCGTGGCAACAGGTGAGCACGTGCAGATTGACAAGGTTTAGGTGGAGATTCAGAAAAAGCAGTCAGTCCACCAAGGGCTAATGCGAGAGACCTGTCCAAATGAGAAGAACAAAGGGCTTGAGTTCTGTGGCCAGCTCCACCGCCTGTGTGGCCTTGGGCAATTACATAATCTGTGAGCCTGTTTTCACATCTCTAAAGTTGCGATGACAATATCTTGCAAAGTTTTTTTTTTCCCGTGAGCAAATAAGATGATATGAAGCACTTAGTACTCGGCTTGTCACATAGTGCTAATGTTTGCGGTGGCTGCTGCTTTTCAAACTACCACTAGAGTCTTCTATATTTTAGAAATGCTGTTCACAGTCTTGACTCCTTTGGTTATGTCACGTTTCTGAATAATATGGTAATAGCTAACAGTTGTCAAACCATTACTGTGCATTCTCTATTCTCTCACTTTATCCTGGAAGCAGTCTCATTAGTATGTATTCCTGTTCTGATGTTGTGGATGAAGGAGCTAAAGCTCAGAGAGTTAGGGAATTCAGCTAAGGACACCCAGCTCATCCGATGTTAATGGCACCCTTTTTCTTAGGAGACTTAGATGAAATTTTGGTTTGGTTCTTATTGGCCGGATTGGTATGTGAGGCTAAGTCTGAGAGAACAAGATATCCTCAGAAATCCAAAGCTGTAGTCTGGTCCTTGCAGAAATCTGACCAAAAGATGTTGTGTAGCTCTTCAAAGAACTCACTGGCTTGAGAGGTGCTGCCCACACCTCGCTATGAAACGCAGGGGCAGAGCAGGGTATGTGCGAGCACAGTGTACATGCATGTGTCTATACGTGCATATGTGTCAGTGTTTATATATACTTATATACATGTGCACGTGTAATGTATATACATATATGTGTGTGTATACAGTTGACCCTTGAATAACATGGGTTCGAATTGCACAGGTCCATTTATACTCAGATTTTTTTCAATTAATACTGTAAATATATTTTATGATTTTCTTAATGTCTTTTCTCTAGCCTACTTTATTGTAAAAATACAGTATATCACACATATACAAAATATGTGTTAATCAATCATTATCAGTAAGACTTCTAGTCAACAGTAGGCTATTAAGTTTTGGGGGAGTCAAAATTATATGTGGATTTCCAGCAAGGGTTGGTGCCCCTAACCCTGTGTTGTTCAAGGGTCAACTATATATGTGTATATATATGTTTGGGAGGATCGAGGAAGTAAAAACATGGAGGAAAGAAAATCATATTGGCATGATTTTATATCTCTAATTGGGTAGGCACTGTATTAGGTGCTATACCTACTGCTATAGATTTCTTTTTAAAATTCTCATCATTTCACTCAAAAGATCTGGAAATTGATTCTTATAAGATTATTTAGATCAGTAAACAATTGCCAGCATGCCCAATCTGCTCCCTTGCTTGTTTTGTAAATAAGTTTTATTAGAACACAGCCATGCTCGTTTGTGTTGTCCATAGCTGTTTTAGTGCGACAAAGGCAGAGTTGCAACAAACCCTAAAATATTCACTGTGTTCACCTTTACAGAAAAAGTTTGCCAACTCCTGGTTTGATAACGACCATACAGCTGTATTTGAATTTCGAGCTAATTCTCAATCATATTTTTTGCACCAGAACCAATTTTTCATCCCAGATACCAGTCTATATAGTGATGCTTGTCCAAGATGAGTTTTCACCTGTCTGCGATAATATAAGAAAAATAAGGATAACTAGTGAATTTTTAAAAGCAAAACAAGATGATTTAAGGGCTGTCTTTTTCTGATATTTTCTTGTTATGAAATATCTTTATAGTATTTTTTCCAGACATGAAAATTTAACAGTCCTTATTAATCATTTTTTCTAAAAAATAAAAATATATATATATATATAATTGGATCTAATTGGACAATAAAATCATTGACTTCTGGGAAGCACCGCATCTACCACGCTAGCTCAGAATTTGGCTGGGCACTGAGGGCCTAACTCCAAAGCCGTCTCAGAGTCTCGTTTCTTTTGCTGTCCTAGTTTTGAGCTATCTCCCCACTACTGCATCTGCAGAGATTATTTGGAATTCTTTAAATACTGCCTTTAATTGCCTAGATGTGTCTGTATTTGTTTCTGCATTCTTATGGTGGTTTCTATATTTCTGGAAGCTCTCTCCTTTATGAGCCACTTAATGGGAGACACACACTCTTGGGTGAGATAGCATTAGCCTAACTAAGACCCTTCTAATCAGATCAAATGGACCTGGCTCTGGAGGATCCCTTTTATCAGCAGAGGTCTTGGTAATGTCATGCAGCACAGAGACGCCTCTTTGAGATCACCGACATGCCAGCTGAATGTTTGATTCTCTTCCCTGTCCTGCAGTGCACGGTGACCTGTGGAGGAGGGGTTCAGACCCGATCCGTCCACTGTGTGCAGCAGGGCCGGCCTTCCTCAAGTTGTCTGCTCCAACAGAAACCTCCGGTGCTACGGGCCTGTAATACCAACTTTTGTCCAGCTCCTGAAAAGAGAGGTAAAAGTGACCCCTACACTCCAATTTTACTAGTCTTCAGAGAATTTTTCAAACACCCACTGTTTGGTGGTGCAGCTCGTACACGGCCCACCTCTAGGGGGTGCCATTCACATCAAAGTCCACGTGAACGGTGCTCCTTGGAGGCACACAAGGCACAGATCCAGGTAGTTCCCGCTCAAAGCGATCTTGTGTGCAGGGAACATTTAATTCTATGATAGGGCTTTTTAATCATTAGTTCTTATTTGAAAGTTTGCAAGTCCATTTTTCTAAACTAAATTTTAGTTGAACAAATGAAAAAGTAACCACTGTGTGCCAGATGGTGGAAATGCAAGAGTGGACAAGAATTGCCCTCAAGGAGATAAATTACCATGAATGTGTCTTATCCTAGTACTACAGCTTAAATGTTTTCTTCAGTTCAAAAGAAGGGCAGTGAGTGCTAATGGGAAATTCAGTTACCTGAATGAACTATATACCGTTCCTTACCAGAGCAACTTACATTAATCTGACACCACAAAATATTTTTTTCAACCTAATCAGATTTCCTTGGGCTAAAGAACATTTTCCATCATGTACCTGCTTTTTCTTTTTACCCAGTCACAGCTTTTCCCCGACTATCCAGTCTCATACCCCATGCTTTCCCATTTGCGGTGAACCAGACCCAGGACGGTGACTCACTTCATCTCCCCTGTCCACATCACTTCCCATCTCTGTCTTCATTGTTGTCGTTTATCTGCTTCTTATGGCCTGAGCTCCAGCTCTGGGCATCCCTTTTCCTTCCTCTGCTTTCTCGCCTATCTTATCTGAAGCTTGCACAAGACCAGAAAGCTAGCAACACAGCAGCTGCTCAGAGTCAGACCCCTTCTCGGAGTCAGCATTGCCAATTCTAAGCAACGCTGGAATTCTCCAAACCCGTAGCCTTTCTCAGCAGAAAGCTTATGGGAGATGAAGTACACCTTTCAAGCAAGTGGTCATGTTCTCTCAGATGTACCCACGTGTATAAAGACCATGGGAAGCAGATCCTGGGACCCTGTCAGCCCTTATGAGAACTACTTTTTACTCTGAGAGGCTGGGCGCTGATGGGAGACTTTGGGACAGAGGCATGACCTGGTTTATGTTTTCAGAGGATCACTGGGGCCACTACAAGTTGCGATGTGTATATACAAGGGAATTTTAGGCATAAGAACAAAGGCTTGAAGAAGAAACTATAGACAGTTCTCAAGCATCAAAAGATAGGCTAGAAATTGGGAGCAGTAGGAGAGCTGAGACCTTTGCATGCTGCAACCAAAGGCACAGTGGAGAGCCACTGAAGGGGGCTCATGGGTGGTGTGTAGTTTTGGCTAAGGTGAAGGTAAAAATAATTTAAGGCTTGCATAGAGAAGGGGAAAACCTCCAAAATATTTATTCACATATAAGGCAGACTAAGAATTTTTGAAGTCAAAAAAAATCCTTGAGAATCTAATAAAATGACTAAGCCCTAGGTCTTCAAACATTCATTTATGTTTACATAAAAGACATCTTACTCACAATTTCTTGCACATTCTGTAGCGTGAGGCCCTTCTGGGTAAGGATCCCTGATGTTCAGTGTTCTGCTTCCAGTCGATAATCGCATCTTTTACCCTCTGTGAACAACGAAAGTTAGAAAGGACGAGTGTTGACTTAAATCCACTTAGTTGCAAACTGGCGAAGAGATTTATTTGAACCTACACAGAGTGTTGCAGCTGGGCCTCTAGCCTTGGTGTCCCAGTTCTCAATGTATCAGGCTCCTTGCTCCCCAAGGTCCTCAGGGGATTCTGAATATGCTGTTCTAGGTACTTCCCTTGGATGTAAAATGGTACCTCCCAGGTTATTCGAGGAAGATCAGACATTAATCTCTGGCTAGATACAACTTTTATCTTCACATCCACTTTTCCCCTACCTTTTTAAATTTTGCTAATGGTCACAGTCCCTTTTGATGTCTTAATCATGTTTTCCTAACATGCTAAATATGATCTCTGATTTTAGAGGATCCATCCTGTGTAGATTTCTTCAGCTGGTGTCATCTAGTTCCTCAGCACGGTGTCTGCAACCACAAATTTTATGGTAAACAGTGCTGCAAGTCATGCACAAGGAAGAGCTGATGCCCTCTCGGCACCTTCAGGCCAGGTCTTACCTCTCAACCTCTGGACATACCAGCCATCTTTCGGACTGAAAGCTGAAGACTGCAGCAGCTCGCAAGTGGCTTGGAGTGTGAGGACTCAGCTCTGCAGCACAGACACGCTTCTTAGTCCCCAAAGCACATGGTACTCCGAAGCACTTGAAAATGGGAAGCGATGACAAATCTGACTTAAAAAGAAAACAACATGAATTTGCACTGTCACACGAAAGAAGTGATGAATCACACTGAGACACGTCAACTTTGGGACAGACCCCCTTCCGAATTTGAAAGGGCTCCATGGCAAAGACATCTGTTTAGAAAAGGTCCTTTAAGACTTTAGGTCACAGACAGAGCTGGAAGAATCAAATGTGGATGGAACGTTTACTTGGAGCTCACAGTCTGACAAACTAGATGACCCAAACCAGGATATACAGGAAGCCAAATGGTGCTCACAATTGTGCTTGCTGCTGGACTAGCAAGCTTCATGTTATGTTTATTTAGTGTGCGTGCATTGTTTTTATTATTTTGTTAAAAGTATATTCTGCTTATAGAAAGTCTCCAAGACTAAAATTCACAACTTGAAAAGTGTTCCAAGGCATATTCTGAAAACAGAGCAACATGGACTATTTAAGATCTCCATTTAATTGAAATTCACACCCTCGGGGGAAAACTCCTAAGAAAGGCAAATATGCCCGACACATTATATGGACCTCGGAACTTTTGGTGCTAGCTGAACAAGTAGACGGGATCCTTGAGTAAAAATCTAAGGAGTTAAATAGCAGTGTGTTAACAGAAGGAACATCATTTGTAATGCTCCCTACATATTATCAGAGCTGCTTAGGAAATTAAAGGCCACTTGTGGTTTTTTTCCTACCAACTGATATGTTTAAATTTGCCCTAGAATTTAGTTAACAAGCAAAAAAGTCACAGTGGCAATAGAAAACTCCATCTGTCTTCCTACTATGCTAATATTAATAAATCATAATATGCCAAGACCCTTCAATGAATAAGAGTATTTTACAGTCTCAGATGATATTTTCAGTCTTCAAAAGCCAGTTGTTGGTTGGCACTAATGAGCTTAAAATTGTTCTCAATTGGAAAAACACTGCACTATTTTGCCAAAACCAAAGTAACTTACAAGACTGTGTCCTTCTGTAATTTTTTGAGTCATGGTTATAAAAGACATATTTATATAATTCTACTGTATTCAATTTCTTTGATGAATGTAACCCAATTTTAGTGCTTTAAAAAGTCTCAATTCAAATGGATTTGCTGGCTCAGCACAACCAACTAGACAGTGGTTTGTTAAATTTAGAGCATCCTTGGTTCCCATTCTAATTAAAATCATGCATTCCCAAGTCTCCGAGAAATCATTAGACTATTTTCTCAACCTACTTGTCTTGGCCTAGAGTAGTGGTCATTTTATCAGAAAAAAAGAGTTCTACATCACCATCTCCTTGCCCTCTGAAAAACTGCAAGTTATTTGTACTTTATATAATTATCATTTTATTTTATGGAAAATTAATTTATTACTTAATAGCTTATTGTTATGTGTTCTCACTTGCTTCTCTGAGTAAGTGATAATAATTCTGAGGAAAAGTGTTGAATAAAACCATGGGTTATAGAGAAAAGTCAAAATATATGTGTAATATTTAATTATTTTATAAGTTTATAATAAAGTGTTGTTTCTTTATCTTTGAAACTTGTTAAGTTCTTGAGTAAATTAGTGAGAAGTCAGTTATTTCCAAGGTGATTATAAATGTTAAATCTCAGTAATTTCTCAATGAAAAGTTGAAAAAAAGTTGGGGAAAAATAAGATATTAATTAATACTTTTTCCCGTTTGTGTATGAGAAAACAAACTATCAAATACTGATCTGAAACAGACGACATTTTTACCATCTTATGGGGGTACTGAATTATTTTTTCCTTCTCTAAAGGTCATGTAAGCATTTATTTATGGAAATCATCCAAGTTAGATAAACCTACCATAAATGTATTTGACTTTTTCCTTTCTGTTTGAAAGTCATTCTGGTAAAATCATTTTGCAAAGAGAAAGAGGAGGAAGGAAGAAAAAAACAGAGCCTATAGACAAACTCACACCTATATGGTCAATTAATCTATGACAAAGGAGGCAAGAATATACAATGGGGTAAAGACAGCCTTTTCAGTAAATGGTGCTGGGAAAGCTGGATAGACACATGCGAAAAAAGAAGAAAAAAAAATGAATATACAAGAGGAAACTCAAAATGGTTTAAAGACATAAATGTAAGACCTAAAACCATATAACTTCTAGAAGAAAATGCAGGCAGTAAACTCTTTGACATTGTTCTTAGCAATATTATTTTTTAGATATATCTCCTTGAGCAAGGAAAACAAAAGAAAAAATAACTAAATGGGACTACATCAAACTAAAGATTTTCACAGCAAAGGACACCATCAACAAAACAAAAAGACAAATCTGAATGCGACAAAATATTTGCCAATGACACATATGATAAGGGGTTAATATTCAAAACATATAAGGAATGGATACAACTTAACATCAAAAAAAATAATTCAATTTAAAAAAGGTCAGATTATCTAAATTGACATTTCTCCAAAGAGGACATCCAGAGGGCCAATAGACATATGAAAAGATGTTCAACATCACTAACCATGATGGAAATGCAACTTAAAACCACTATGAGATATCACCTCACACTGGTCAGAATGGCTTTTATAAATAAATCAACAAACATCAACAATGAATGTTGGTAAGGATGTAGAGAAAAGGGAACCCTAGTGCACTGTTGGTGGGATTGTAAATTGGTACAGACATTATGGAGGTTCCTAAAAAATTAAAAATAGAATTACCATATGACATAGCATTTTAATTTCTGGGTATTTATCCTAAGAAACTCAAAACACCAATTTGAAAAGATATATGCACTATTATGTTCACGTAGCATTTTTTACAACAGCCAAGATATGGAAGCGAACTAAGTGTCCACGGATAGACAAGTGGATAAAGAAGATGTGGTAGTATACATGCAATGCAATGTTACTTAGCCTAGCAATAAAAAAGGCTGAAATCTTACCATTTGTGACAATTTAAATGGACCTAGAGGGTATTATGCTAAGTGAAATAAGTCAGAAAGAGAAAGACAAATACCATATGATTTCACTTATATGTGGAAAATAAAGAACAAACAAAACAAATTCATAGATACAGAGAACAAATTGATGGTTGCCAGATGGGAAGGAGGTTGGGGGAATGGGTGAATAAGGTGAAGGGATTAAGAAGTACAAATTGGTAGTTACAAAATAGTCCTGGGGATGTAAAGTATAGCGTAGGGAATATAGTCAATAATATTGTAATAACTACGTATGGTGTCAGATGGGTATTAGACTTAAGGAGGTGATCACTTAAGTTATATAAATGTCTAGTCACTATGTTGTACACCTGAAACTAATATAATATTGTATGTCAACTGTAATTGAAAAATAAATTATTTTTTAAGAAAATGAACAGAAAACAAGAAAGCATAAAGAAATTGTGCATGTGTTCTCTTGGCCAATCTTCCTCACATCAGAGAGTAAAGGGAAGGCCATGGGCTGTGACTGGAGATAAAGCCAAAAGCTAACATAAACCTCGAAACAAAACAAACAAAATCAAAGATCGAGAGCTTTACTTACATGCTATAATTCTGAAGGGTGGGCCCTGCCCCAGTTTTGTTGTACTGAATTTATTTCACCAAAATTTAGTACTTCACAAACCCCTACATATAAGTTTCTAATAATTGTGCATAATTGTTCAAGCTCAGGATCATTCTGGGCTATTACTACAAATTTTATATGTGATCCTTTTCATTGAATACTATACCAAATCCTTGTGTAATCATCAATTTCCTTCCAAGGCAAATATTCAAATTATGTTTTGTAAAAACTAAATGAAAAGGCAGTTTTTCTCAGTTTCCAAAATTTGAATCATCTGACCAGTGAAGAATAAAATCTGGAAAAAGTTCAATTGACCTGAATATATAGTATTTTTCTCTGCATTTGTGCTTACACATATAATGTGGATCATATATGTATCTTTAAAATATATTTAAGAGGATTTTTATATGTATTATTGTTATTTGGCAAACAACAAAAGAAATTGTTAAGAATGAAAAATAGACTAGATGGCAGAAAAGAGAAGGTATCTATACCTTTTAGTAGTATTAATAAAAGTCAGCATGTATTAGTTATTCAATATGTGCCAGGTACTGTGCTAATAAGCTCTTGATATATTTTATTTCATTTAATCCTCACGACAGCCTAATTAGGAAGATATTGTTATCTTCCCAATGCAGATGAAGATTCTGGATTCAGAGAGATCATATATCTTTGCATGGTCATCGAATGATGAGTCAGGATTCAAACCCAGGCCCATCAGACTTAAAAGGTTATTCTCTTGTTACTGTGCTGCATTGCCTTGGGAGAGATGAAATAAAAAGGACATCTAGGCCTTTGAACTCTATTATGGCCCCTGAGACACATAAGAAGAATTGGAAATAAATGATTTCACAAAGACTTATGGGCAGAGCTGGGATGATTTAAGGTGGAGAATTGGGGATGAGAGGTAATAAATTCTTACTTAGCCTCTCATTTCAATAAAGGATACTTAAAAACTTGTTGCATAATTGTCTTTATCCTCTAATAACTGCTTCTCTCTAGGATGATAGCGTTTCCTGTGCAACAGAACCCGCAAGCCCACCAAATAAGCCTACAACGTCAAATCCACTAGGATAGTGAGCAAACAAGAGAAAGTGAGGAACAGTGCTCTTGGCATGGATGCTATATGCTAGCAGTAGGGAAGGATGACCTCAAAGCAGCATGCATCATATAAGAAATGGTTTAGGGAATTTATAGCATGGAACCCACTATTGCCAAATGCAGTGTAGCAAAGGTCATTTACTTATGTTCTATACGGGTTTTAGAAACAAAAAATATGTACATTAAGTACTCAATATCATCAATAGGTTCTGTGACATTAAGCAAAATGATGTATAATGAATGAAACCAGTTTTACCATTGGCTAATTGATATCAACAAGTTCCTACAGCATCTCAACATTATAACCAACGTTGAACAAAACATTATTTGTAGAACTGCTATGTACGGATTTTATGTGTTGTCTGCCTTACCTTATCTTTCCCAGAAGATCTTAAGTCCTCGAACATCTCTGTGGTTTCCACTGATGCTGAGTATCTTAACTTTTCATCGGCCACCACTGGTTCTGAGTCATTGTATCTTTCTCCAGGGAGGACCACAGGGAGAAGTGATTCTTGCACTATCATTCATTCACTATCATCTTGAGTTTCCCTGTAAACACGAAATACCTTCATTAAAATTTTAATTTCTCTTTTTAAGTAAAACTTTTGATCTAATAAAATTTTGTTTAGAAAGAAAACTTTTATAACTTCTTTAAATAGGAAAATCTATATTATTTGCCATATAAATACAAGGAAGCTATAAAAGCGAGCCCACCAAATAATATTAACATTTAGATTGTTAATTTTAATTAAAAATACAATGCAGTCACTATAAATGGTTTACAGAATTCATACTGAAAAAAAAAATTCCTCAAGGAGAATAAGTGAACTGTCCATAGTTCCTTAGGAATGTTCAGTTTAGCATCTTCAAGTGTAGCATAAAGATGGAGTTTTCTGTTGATAGGATTTTTATCTTGAATCTCAATCCAAATTTGTATACAGAAAAGGCAAATTATATCCACTTAACTGTACCTTTGCTGATAGAGATTGAGAATCATGATATAAGTGATTTTTGTTCAACAAATTTTTGTATATAGAGAAGCCATCAGGGGCAATATTTTTTGCAATATATTCAGAATATATTTTTCTGAGTGTGTCCGGTTATTCGTTAGTTTCTGCAAAGGAATGGCACATTGCCTTACCTATGCACACAACCGCAATCCTGTTTAAACGTGATGAAGAGAAGAGATGCAAGGAAGGTACTTCTAAGTGTTTTCCTGACTCTGTTTAGTGAGGGTCAGAGTTGAGTTGGTAACCAGGTCATTCAATAACAAAAAGCAATTTATATAACTGTTGGTTGATTTAATGGACAAATGAGGTTCAAAGAATGTTTCTAGCATCCTAATTGGGTTGAGAAAGAGGCACCAATGTCTAGAAAAAGGAAATCCTGTAGGCCATTTCTCCCCAAACCCCTCTTCCCTACATTGCCCTGGCCTATCCACATAGGCTGCCTCTACCCCATACAGCTTAGGAGATGGCCTGACATTACCTAGTGTTACACCATGGTGTCTATATCACACATTAGAAAACACTACTCTAAATGAATACTAGGTACTCCTTAACCCTCTATCCTCATGGCTAAACTTCCTAAAACTGGTGTGCAGTACAAAAAGTAGCATTTTCGCCGTGGTAAGCTAATAAGCAGAGCCCTTGGAGGAGATGGTCTTTGGAAGGTAAACCAGGGCCAGGGGCTGTTCCTGCTCAGGGCAAGGCCCAGACATGTTTCTCTCCGACTCCCTACTCTCTTTCCTTTTATGTGACTGGAGCACAGGAAGGATGGGACAGCCCCCCTCTTGGCAGAAGGCCTCACCAGCTCTACTGTTCTTACAGACTCTCATTCTGCATACTGTGGGGTTGAGTATCTCCCCTTTCCTGGAAAGAGGGTCCTCTCTCTTCCCTGCCCCATCCCCTTTGAAAGCAAGTTGGATCTAGACTAAATCTCAGGATAATATTTTCTAAATAATTGGTTACATCACAATCACCTAAGGATATTTACACAAACTTCCCAGGCCCCATTCTGAAAATTAAGCCTCGGGAAGGGCCTAGGAATTTATATTTTAAAAAACATTCAACTTTCTCAAGAAACAGCTAGTTTTGGAAACACTAGTCTACGGAAAATAAAGAAGTGCCCAGGGTGTGCCTGCCTTGTGTAGGCAAAGGAGTTCACTTGGTGCCACGCCCTCGGGCGTACCTCTCCAGTGGTCTGCGCCAAACTCAGCTAATAATAAAGGGGCCTTGGCCTACTCTCATCCTTTGCAAGTATGTTTCACCTGGAAAACTCTTGAGATAATACATAACGTGTCAAAAGGAGGCCTTATAGGCAGAGACCTGTTCCCTGTTCATCTTTCTTTTAGTTTCTTCTTATCCTCAAGCATGTCAGTACCTACAGCAGGGTTTAGTGGGCAGTGGACCAGCAGTATTGGGGGAAATTGGCCATTTCTCTCAGTCGAGCACCCATATGCAAGAGCTAATGTGCTGTGATTTTTTTTTTTTTAAAAGAAAAGGGCATTCAATAGAAAGCCTGTGAAATCTCCATCAGAAATCAGCTTTTGGTAATTACTCCAAGGGGGAGGGTGGGGTGGGTGGTGGGTGGGTGTGTAAAACCCACAGCACATGAAAAGTTATTCTCCTGACATCCAGAGGCAAGGCAAAATGAAGGTTCCTGTTTTATTTCCTGCCAGTCATTAGGTGCCAAGAGGTGAATTAATCATTTTAATGAATTGGGCCAACTGTCACTTCCTTACAAATTGCCAGAAATGCACTGGCTGACACAACTGGATGAAACTGGTAACTTCAGCTTTTGTACTACAAAAGAAAAAGAAACAATGTATTTAACAATATAGGGAAAGGCTGCTGTAAAGATGCTTTTTGGCGACATTAAAGTATAAGCAAGTTTAATTCATGGTTTGTGTTGTTCTGGCCTCCTGATTTTTCTTGTTTAATGGCTAATCTCATTAGTTTACAGAATTTTTTTAAAGATTGGCTCCAGATATTTAAAATGAACATTTCTGGACTTTCGATCAAGGTGGTGGAGTAGGTAAAGTTATAAAGAACTAAAGTTATATATAACTAAAGTTATAAAGAAGAAGCCATAATAAGACTGGTAGGAGGGACAGAGACAGGTCCCACACCCACAGTGTGGTAGTTAAAAATTGGGAGGGACAGCTCAGCTGGAAGGTCCCCTGAGGAGCAAGGGGTTCCAGTCCCACACTGGCCTCCACAACCCAGGGCATCAGTACCAGAAAGAGGAGTCCCCATAACATCAGGCTGTGAAAACTAGCAGGGATTGTGCCTGAGAAAGGAAAAGGGCTGCTAGAGACTGAGGCGCTTCTCTTAAAAAGACTGTCACGGACTCACTTGCTCACAAAGTCACTTGTTCTAAGCTTCAGCACAGGGGCAGGAGCTCATAAAGTGCCAGAGACATACAGGGTTAGAACTAAATTGACTAACTTCAGGGCAAACTGGAGGGGCAAATCTCTCTGGGGACAGAAGGGCTGATAGGTGCCATTGTTCCTTTGTTAAAATCTCTTCCCATCCAGCCAGCTCAGTGTGGGGAGGGGGAGAGAACCAAATATGAGCTCTCCTTTTATCTGGTTAACACCTTTTGCCCACCTTGTTGATTTTCTGATGCTACCCCACCCAAATGGCCAGCTTAGTCTCTTCTAGTGGTTACTCCACACAAGCAGCCTGCCTCAGCTTGCATTGCAAACTTTCCCAAACTCTCTCAAAGGTCCACAATCTGACCCCGCAAAAGGAGCAGCCTATAACTGTGTACCCTGGAGCTCTTGCTAAGTGTCCCCAAGCCCAGTAAAAATGGTGACCAGTTTCATCTTACATTGTAACACCAATCAGGTGGTCTCAAGCCTGACATAAGCAATGGCCAGTCTTGACCTGGAACATAGCTCAGCTAAGCAATTACGAGCCTGGTACACATGGCAGCTGGCCTCAGCTCACATCGTGGTGCCACCAAAGGATCCTAAGCAAGTGGCAGCTGGCTTCAGTTCATAGCATAGCCACTCCCATGCACCACCAAGCCCCAGTACACGTGGCAACCAACCACAGATCACTTTGTAGCTCCTACCAAGAGGCCCCAAGCCTGGCACAAGCAGTGGCTAACCTTGGCCTGTACTAAAGACCCTCTCAAGATGTTCCAGAACCTACTCACCCAGTGGCTGGCTTCAGACCACACCAGAGCACCATCCAGTATATTCCACAAATGACACACATGAAGAGTGGATCAGTTGGCACCAGAGACTCACTGAAACGACTCCTACTCAGCCTTAGCACAACATCTCGTCCACTGTAGTCATAGCCAGCCTGCACAGCCAGTCAGCCCGAGGGTCAACCCCACCCACTTATGTTCCAATAGCGCCAAGGCTGAATTACAACAGGAAAGGCACACACAACTCATACAGGGGACAACCCTGGAGCACCTTGCTCAGGTGACCAGGGAGACTACACTACTAGGACCCACAGGACACCTTCTACATAAGGGTACTCTGTCAAGACCGGGAAACATAGCACCTTACCTAATATACAGAAACAAACACAGGGAGGCAGCCAAAACGGGGAGACAAAGATACACGTCCCACATGAAATAACAAAATTCCAGATAAAGAACTAAATGTAATGGAGGCAAGCAATATATCTGACACAGAGTTTAAAACACTGGTTATAAGGATGCAAAATGAACTTAGAGGAAGAATAGATGAACTCAGGGGAAGAATAGATGAACTCAGTGAGAAATTCCGCAGAGATAGGAAACATAAAAAAGAACTAGTCAGAAATGAAGAATACAATAACTGAAATGAAGAATACATTAGAGGGAATCAACAGTAGATTAGATGAAGCAGAGAAATGAATCCAATGCTTCAAGTCAATGGGAGCGGAAAACACCCAATTGGAACAGAAAAAAATGAGGATAGTTTATGCGATCTCCGGGACTACATCCAGCACACCAATAATTGCATCATAGTGTACCAGAAGAAGAGAGTGAGGAATTGAAAATGTATTTGAAGAAATAATGACTAACCTTGTGAAGGAAAACGCATACAAGACCAGGAAGGGCAGAGAGTCCCAAACAAGATGAACCCAAAGAGGCCCACATCAAGACACATCATACCGAAATACCAAAGCTTAAAGACAAAGAGAGAATCTTAAAAGCAACAGGAGAAAAGCAGTTAGTTACCTACAAGGGAGCTCACATAGACTATAAAGTTGATTTCTCAGCAGAAACTTTGCAGGCCAGAAGAGATTGGAAAAAATATTCAAAGTGATGAAAAGTAAAGACCTACAACCAAGGTGATTCTACTCAGCAAGGCTATCCTTTAGAATCGAAAGAGAGAGAGTTTCCCAGATAATACTAGACTTATTGGGGTGAGCACATGGTAAATTATATGAATGTCTAATCACCTGAAACTAATATAATATTGAATGTCAATTGAAAAAAAAAAAAAGTTTCCCAGACCAGGAAAAGTTAAAGGAGTACATCACCACTAAGCCAGCATTACAAGAAATGCTAAAGGGACTTCTTCAAGAAAAACAAACAAACAAACAAAAAAAAACAAACTATGAATAAGAAGATATAGAAATTCTGACAAATGTAAACACAGTAAAAGCAGTGGATTAGCCAACTGTAAAGCTAATACAAAAGTTAAAAGACGAAAGTAGCAAGATCGTGTGTAATTACAATTAAGGGATACACATAAACACACACAAAAAAAGTAAAAACAAATGACAAAAACATAAATGTGGAGGAGAGAGTGAGTAAAAATTGTAGTGACTTTAGAATGTCTTCAAACTTAAGCAACCATCAGCTTAAAACAGACTGCTGTAAACCTAGCTTGGTATTTAGGAAGCACATGGTAACCACAAACCAAAAATTTCTTAAAGATATACCAGAAATAAAGAGAAAAAATGCAAATATAACACTATGGAAAGTCATCACCATACAAGAGAAAAGAGCAAGAGAATAAGAACAGAGAACAACAAAAGCAATCAGAAAACAATAAAATGGCAATAACTACATGCCTATAAATAATTACTTTAAATGTAAAAGGACTGAATGCTCAAATCAAAGATATAGGATGACCGAATTGGGGGAAAAAAAAAAAAAAACAACAAGATCCAGATATATGCTGCCTACAAGAGACCCATTTCAGATCAAAAGACACACAGAGACTGAAAATAAGTGAATGAAAAAAGATATGCAAATGGACAAAATAGACTTTAAACAAGGGATGTAACAAGAGATGAAGAAGGGCATTTCATAATGATATGGGATTAATTCAACAAGAGGGTATACTTTTGTAAACATCTATGCACTCAATGTAGGGGCATCTAAATATATAAAGCAAATACTGATGGACATAAAAGAAGAGATCAACAGTAATACAGTCATAGTAGAGGACTTTTAACACCCCACTGACATAAATGGATAAAATTTCCAGACAGAAAATCAACATGGAAACAGTGGCCTGAAATGATATATTAGACCAGGTGAACTTAATTGCTATTGTCAGGACATTTCACACAAAAGCAGCAGAATATACATTAAACTGTATATGGAATATTTTCCAGGACAGACCACATGTTAGGCTACAAAACAATAAATTTGAGAGGATTGAAATCATATCAAGCATCTTCACAAATCACATTGGTATGAACCTAGAAATTAATTATAAGAAGAAAAAAAACACACAAACACGTAGAAGCTACATAAAATGCTACTAAACAATAAATGGGTTAACAAGTTCAAGAAAGAAAAATATACCTAGAAACAAATGAAAATGAAAAAACACACACAATAATAATAATACTGTCAATACTGTCAATAATAATGCTACTAACACACACACAAAATCTATGCAACACAGCCAAAGCAGTTCTAAGAGGAAAATGCATAGCAATATAGGTTTACTTCAAGAAACAAGAAAAATTTCAAATATGCAATCTAACCTTACACCTAAAAGAATTAAGAAAAAGAAGAACAAAACCCAAAGTGATAGAAGGAAGGAAATAATAAAGATCAGAGTGGAAATAAATAAAATAGAGTCTAAAAGAAAAAAAAAAACAATAGAAAAGCTCAATAAAACTAAGAACTTTTGTTTTTGAAAAGATAAACAAAATTGCTAAATCTTTAGCAAGACTGAAGAAAAAAAGAAAGAGGACTCAAATAAGTAAAATCAGAAATGAAAGGAAGAAGTGACAATTGACATCACAGAAATACAAAGGATTTAAAATATATATTATAAACAATTATATGCCAACAAATTGGACAACCTGGAAGAAATGGATAAATTCCTAGAAATATACAAACTTCTAAGACTGAACAGGAAGAAAGAGAAAATCTGAACTGACCAATAACTACTAATGAAATGAAATTAAAAAACTTCCAAGAAATAAATGCCCTGGACCAGATGGCTTCACAGGCAAATTTTACCAAACATTCAAATTAGAATTAACACCTATTCTTCTCAAACTACTAAAAAATAATTGAAGTACACTGAAAGCTCTCGAACCCATTTTACAAGGCCAGCGTTAATTTGATCCTAATGGCAGATGAAGACACTACAAAAGAAGAAAACTTCAGGGGAATATTCCTGATGAATATGGATGCAAAAATCCTCAATATTAGAAAACTGAATCCAGAAATACATTAAAAAGATCATACACCATAATCAAGTGGGTTTTATTGATAGAATGGAAGGTTGGTTCAATATCCACAAATCAATTAACATGATACACCACATAAACAAAATGAAGGATAAAAATCATATGATCGTATCAGTAAATAAAAGCACTGGACGAAATCCAACATTCGTTTATGATTAAAAAAAATAAAAACTCTCAGCAAAGTGGAGATAGAAGGAAGGTACTTCAACATAATAAAGACTATATATGACAAACCCACAGCTAACATCATACTCAAGGGTGAAAAGTTGAAAGCTTTTTCTTTAAGATCAGGAACAAGACAAGGATGTCCACTTTCATCACTTTTATTCAACACAGTGTCAGAAGTCCTAGCCCCGGCAATCAGACAAGAAATAAAGGCATCTGAAATGGAAAGGAATAAATAAAAGTGTCATTATTTACAGATGATATTATATTATAGAGAGGACCCTAAAGATCCAGCTATAAATTGTTAGAACTAATAAATGAATTCAGTAAAGCAAGATACAAAGTTAATATTCATTCACTAGTTGCATTTTTAAATACCAATAATGAACTATAGAAAAGAGAAATTAAGAAAACAATTCCATTTACAATTGCATCAAAAAGAACAAAATTCCTAGAAATAAATTTAACCAAGGAAGTAAAAGCCCTGTACTTAGAAAACTATAAAACCTTGAATAAAGAAATCGAAGGAGTTAAAAATGGATATTCTGTGCTTATAGATAGGAAGAACTAACATCCTTAAAATGTCCATACTACCAAAGCAACCTGCAGACTCAATGCAAACCCTATCAAAATACCAATGGCATCAGAGAACTAGAACAAACAATCCTAAAATTTATAAACAGAACCACAAAAGACCCCAAATATCCAATGCAATCTTAAGAACAAAATTGGAAGAATCATGCTACTTGAAATCAAACTATATACTACAAGGCTATAGTAATCAAAACAGCATGGTTCTAGCATAAAAGCAGATACATAGACTAATGGAACAGAATAGGGATCCCAGCCATAAACCCAAGCCTATATGGTCAATTAATCTATGACGAAAGAGGCAAGAATACACAATGGGGTAAAGACAGTCTCTTCAATAGTGGTGTTAGAAAAACTGGAAAAACTGTATCATATACAAAAATAAACTCAAAATGGCTTAAAGACTTAAATGTAAGACCCAAAACTATAAAATTTCCAGAACAAAACATAGGCAGTAATCTCTTTGACACCACTCTTAGTAATGTTTTTTTGGATACGTCTCCTTAGGCGAGGGAAACAAAAGAAAACAAATGGGACTACATTAAACTAAAAAGGTTTTGCACAGTGAAGGAAGTCATCAACAGAATGAAAAGACAACCTACTAAATGGGAGAAGACATTTGCCAATGATACATCCAATAAAAGGGTAAGATCCAAAAAATATAAGGAACTTATACAATTTAATATCAAAAAACAAACAAACAACTAAACGAATTCAATTAAAAATAAGCAGAGGACCTGAATAGACATTTATCCAAAGAGAACATACAGATGGCTAATGGACATATGAAAAGATGCTGTCAGCACCCACTTTGCCTGCAAGCACAGAAAATCACAAATACCTGGAAATCTACTGCCCCTCTCAACCCTGGGCAGACTCTCAACCAACTTGACCTAGTAAGGAGTAACTATGGTAACTAGAACTGTTTGAATGTTCAGTGAGGTACTGTGCACTAAGCAGGAACGCCTGGCACATAGTAACACTCAACAAATTACAACTGCAAAAATGACAATCAAGAAAAAGAAGACAGAATAGTGAAGGAGGCCACGGGTATTTTTATAATAACAAAGGAGATTTGAAGCGTAAAAAAAAGAGTTTTATATTTTTGAAGCTTTTCAGAAAACAGTGAGAAGCAAATTCATTCATGGCCAAGATTTCCTGAGGCCCTCCATCTGACCCTCAGCTGCCAGCCTCCTGGCACAGGTACATGGCTGAGGTCCTCAAAGGATCAAGAGCTGGCAGCCTGGGCATGGCCATCTGCCAAACTCCTCCTTTCCTCAAAGTGGGAGGAAGTTGGTTCCTGTGTGATTATTAACTACGTCCTGACTGAGTGGGCACTTCTAACGTCTTTTCCAGTGGCAGTCTTACTTTCAGAGTTCATAACTGAACTTCAGACAGCCTCAGTCAGGGAACAGGAAACAACCTTTGGCTGGGGCCAAAGCACTTGTTCTCTATCCAAATTTACTCACCCAGGTAGATTTGAGTTGGAGGTCAGCCTGTGATTCTCAGTGGATCAATTGTTTCCACTCATCTCCCCTCTGCAAGGTCCGGAAGACATGAACTAGGATTTGGGAAGATTAGTGTGCTGCCTCACCATATTGTCTATCTGGAAGGCACACTCTGGGTATTGTTTGCTAGCACAAAGAGTCTTTCAGAGTTACTCTGTAAGGATTGCTTTTTGGAAGATTATATTTGGGAGTTAGGTGTCTCAGTCTCCCCACTACAAAGTGGCAAGGAGATTTAGCAGTGATCTAGATAATCTTATCAACCCAGATAATTCAGATGTTGGTTTTACTGCCTTCAAATGCAGCAGCCAAATAATTACCAACTAGTTCAATTCCTTTCCAAAGCCTTTAAAGCTACACGAAGAAAAGTGGGCTGACATTTCCGAAGCCCAGCTCATATGCCAGATATTGCCTAGGCACTTTATCAGCACTCTCTCCTTTAATTCTCACATCAAATCCCTTATTATCATTTCCTCCCTTTTAAGGACAAGAAAACTGAGGTTTGATAAAGGTAAATAATTCACTTAAGGTCACACAGTGAAACATGACACTACCGGGTTTAGAATACAGATCTGTTTCACATCATAAAATCATTCCATTTAGAAGAGAAAGGCCTTTTTTTTTTTTTTTTAAAAAAAAAAAAAAAAGGCAATAAGATTTGTTAAAAACTGCCCTGTGGCTTCTACTTATAGGATGTTGGTATAAGCCTTCTAAAGGCCAACTTCCAAACAGACACACTTCGGACAAAATATGAAGAACACCTGTCTGAAGATCTGAAGAGGAAACATAAGCAGGCATATTGCTGAAGGGGGTCAACTGTGGAGAAGCAAATAGCAAAGGGGTACATTTCTTTTCCATGAGGAAGCCCAGAGATCACACTTAGTAAACAAAGGCATTAAACCAGCTATTTCAAATATTTTAAAAATGAAAGAAAATCATGTCTAATGAACTAAAGTATAAGAGTGATGATAAAGTATGAGAGTTATGTCCCAAATAGAGACTGTCAATAAAGAGATTTAAATTATAAAAAAAGAAGTTAAAGTTCTGGAGTTTAAAAATCCAATAGCTAAAATGAAAAATAAAAAAATTCTGAGAGGGGCTAAGTTGCAGATTTGAGCAGGTGAAAGGAAGAATCGTCAAACTTTAACATGGGTCAGTTGAGATTACTATAGTTTTGTAATACAATTTGAAATCAGAAAGTGTGATGACTCTAGCTTTGTTCTTTTTTTCTCAGATTGGTTTGGCTATTTGAGTCTTTCGTGGTTCCATTACGAATTTAGGGGTTTTTTTTCTATTTATGTGAAAAATGCCAGTGGAGTTTTGATAAAGATTGCACTGGATCTATAAGTCACTTTGGGTGGTACGAACATTTTAACAATATTCATTCTTCCAACACATGAACACAGGGTACCTTCTCATTTGTCTTCAATTTTTTCATCAATCTCTTATAATTTTCAATGTACAGATCTTTCACCTCCTTCGTTAAATTTATTCCTAAGTATTTTATAGTTTTTGGTGCTACTGTGAGTGGAATTGTGTTTTTTATTTTTCAGATAGTTTGTTGATAGTAGAGAAATACAACTGATTTTTATATGTTGATCTTATATCCTGCAATTTTACCGATTTGTTGATTAGTTCTAATGGTTTTACTGGTGGAATCTTTAGGGTTTTCTATATGTAAGATCATGTAATCTGCAAAAAGAGACAACTTAACTCCTCACTTTCTAACTTGGATGTCTTTTATTTCTTTCTCTTGCCTAACTGATCTGGCTAGGACTTCCAGGACTATGCTGAATAGAAGTGGGCATCCTTGTCTTGTTCCTAATCTTAAAGGAAGCTTTTCATTATTATGATGCTAGCTGTGGGCTTGTCACGTATGGCCTTTATTATGTTGAGGTACATTCCTTCTACACTTAATATATATATATTTTACCATGAAAGGATGTTGAATTTTGTCAAATGGTTTTCTGCAATTGGGATGATATGATTTTTAGTCTTCATTTATTTGGTTAATGGGTGTTTCACATTGATTGATTTGCATATGTTGAACTATCCTTGCATCCCAAGAATAAATCTCATTTTATCATGATGTATGATCCTTTTAATGTTCTGCTGAATTCGGCTTGCTGGTATTTTGTTAAGGATTTCTGCATCTTTGTTGATCAAGTATACAGTCTGTAATTTTTCTTATAGTGTCCTTATCTGGGTTTGTATGAGGGTAATGCTGGCCTTGTAAAATGACTTTGGACACGTTCCCTTCTCTTAGATTTTGGAAGAGTTTAAGAAAGTTTGGCATTAATTTTTTTGTCAAATGTTTGGAAGAATTCATCCATAAAGCCATCTGTCCTGGTATTTTCTCTGTTGGGAGGTTTTTGATTGCAGCTTCCATCTTCTTGCTTGTTATTTCTCTGGTTAGGCTTCCTGTTCTGCATGGCTTGGTTTTGGTAGGTGGAATTTCTAATAGCCAAAAGTTGGAAACAACCCAAATGGCCATTAACTAAAGAATGGTTAACCAAAGTATAGTATATCTATAAAATGGAATATTATTCAGCCATAAAAAATAAAGTACTGATACATGCTACAACATGAATTTTGAAAAATGCTAAATGAAAGAAGTCACTCATAAAAGTTTACATAATATATGATTCATGAGAAATGTCCAGAACGAGGAAATTTATAGATTTAGAAAGTAGATTAGTGATTGACTAGGGTTGGGGGGGAGCTAGGAATTAAGGAGGTAATAGCTAAAGCATTGTGAGGTTACTTTTGGGATTTTGATAACATTCTAAAATTGGCTATGGTGACGGTTGCACATATTTGTGAATATATCAAATCCATTGCACTGTATACTTTAAGTGGGTGAATTGTATGGTATTCAAACTATATCCCAATAAAGCTGTTAAAAAACAAAACAAAACAAAACTTAAGCGGTATGGTATAAACCAGAGCCACAGAAATCTTTCGACCATAGAATATCAGAAATGAAAAAAAATTCTCTGAAGATCACTAGTCCAGGGATTTTCAACGAGGGATGGACAGCAGGATCACTTGAGGATCTTCCAACATACATATTCCTGAGCCACTGTAGATTTCCTAAAGGAAAATACTTAAAAGTGGAGTCAGAGCTTTCACATCTCTTAAGCTTGTAGAGGTGATTCTGGTATGTAGCCAGGCTAGAGACGCACAGCCTCAGACTGAACGTGCTCGACCTATGTCCCATAGCCAGTCTATGGCAAAGCTGATAACAGAACCCAGGTTTACCTGACTGGGAGCCCAACATGTTTTCTACGCACTCTGCCACCTCTCAGAAATAACGTACTCCGTCCAATTCTCAACAACAAGAAATATTCTGGTGACTGAGAATCTTGAATGCCTGCGGTTCATTATTTAAAAAAAGAGAATTTAAGATTTACTGTCTCTATTTTCTGAATTAGGTAGACATGACTAAGGGCATTACTACGGTACTGTAAGAAGACCACATAGGAAGACAGAAGACCTGGGGTTTAGACTTTGCTCTGTATTAACCCTCTGGATGAACTTGATTTAGTCTCATACCCTCTTCAAGCCCAGGATATCACTAAATTTTATGATTCTCAGCCCTGAATGTATAATAAATTGACAAGAATGCAAAAAAATATTATGCCCATGCCTCATCTCCAGAAATTCTAATTCCACCTATTTGAAATAGAGCTACAAGTTCACCCAGGTTATTCTTATTCAGCAGGGCTGGGAACCATTGGTTAAATTCCAACAACATTGTAGATGAGTCATTTAAGGGCTCTTCCAAGCCCTTGAATCTTTTATAATTTTACGATGGTTTCTATTCTCACTGAAAATCTAAGAATGACTTCAGCCTATTGTGTAAGTGGTCTGAAAGTGCAATCGTTAAAGCAATTTATTTATCTGCCCTGGGTGGGTTCAACAAACAAAAATTAAAAACATTTGTGCTAAGTACTAGTTGCTGCAGTGATATGGGACACAATGAGGATGGGGGGAAGTGGTCCTCATGGAGCTTATTGTTAGAAAACTCGAACCAAAACCTTTTTAGATGTTTTGATGCTGGCTGCAAATGCCCTGCCTACGCTCTTATTGGTGGGTTTGACATAGCAGGGCACTGGAATTCCCTGGTTCTGCAGACACCGCATTTTCCTCTCCTCTCCCAGAAACATCCAAAAACTCACGTGGATATCGGTATAACTCTCGACAATGAGAAACTACGTGGACTTTTGGATGGGGATGGTCGCAGAGGAATGAGACAAAAGCATAAATGAGCCCTGATATCCCTAAGGAAAAAAATACAGCTTAAATTCAAGATTGATACGAAAAAGTCAGTGTTCTCTCCATCTTCTTTCCAATTCCTTCAAATTCCCACTCCCAAAAAAAAAAAAAAAGTCAGTTTTATTGTTGATTGGTGATCTCCAGTACTTGCTTGGAAAATCTCTGCCGTTATATTTATTTTTCCTTCTCCAGAGAAAATCCACTTCATTCTGGGAGTTAGGATTCTGTATCAAGAACAAGGAACACTGGGGCTCAGAGGAGAGGTGAATGCGGCCCCTACAAATTCCTTTTTTTTTTTTTAAGGAGCTCTTCTCTACCTATGCCTGGCACCTAATGTTTGAGTCTCTTCTTAGTGTTTTGGAGTTAACATCTGTTTTCCCTGGCCCTGTGACTCATTCTGTTAATTCACTCTATATTACTCTTCTTCAAGGAAGACTTATGGGGATGAAGTTAGAGATTTGGGGTTATGAAAGAGATAAAAGAATAAAAAACAAATCTATTCAAGTGATTTAATTATTTTTCATCAAGGTTAGTTAACTCTCTTTTCTAGTTTCTGCCATGACAAACATGTATTAAAATCAGGCTTCATTTTTTTCCAAAAGGAGATGCTTGGGCAACACAGTTTTAAGATGTTTTTTCTGCTCTAACCATTGTAATTTCTGTTTTATCTCAACTTTTCTTTATAGAAAGTCGTTTCCTATTAAAACCGTATATAGGTTCAGGATTTAAATGAAAAATAACACTGGGTGCCTTTTACTTTATCCTAAGGGCTATTTTATATTTTTACTTCATTAGTATTAATTTTGGTCCCTGAAAGTATGTTAGGGATAAGATGAGGAAAGTGATATTCATTGACATATTCCATAAGTACCTGTTATTTCCCAAAATTTAACTCAATATTAGAAAAATTAGATAAGATAGGGCCCTTTCTTTTACATATCTCTTGGCCCTTTCTTTTATATGTCTTTTGGTGTAAAGATAAAATTATACTTTACAATAAAATGCATCTTTTTATAGTAGATAATACAGAAGTATGTTCAAAGTTCTATGGGAAAACACAAAAGAATATTATTAGTTCTGTTTAATGGATTCAGAGAAAACTTCACAGGGGTAGTAGCATTTGAGATGATTCTAGAAGGATGGGCAGGAGAGTACTAGTTTAAAAAGAGGCCAAGGCAATCAAGGCAAAAGGAACAGCATGTTCAGAATTATGAGTGTGGCGGCCAGCCTCCAAGAAAGCCCCCAGTGATTTGCCTCCTGGTATGCACGCCCTGGTGCAGTCCCCTCTCATACTGAAAAAAGCCAACCCGTGTCACCTATAAAATATTGCCAGAATAATTTAATTGTGTGTGATTTCCATGGCCAAGCCATACAAAGTACTGTGGTGTCTGTCTTGGGCCCTCTTGGTTTTCACGCTCCGGGGGAAGTCAGTCACCCTGTTGTGATTTTTAAGCAGCCAACGAAGAAGCTCCCATGAAGAACTTAAACCTCCTGCTAATACCTAGAACCAGATGAGAGAAACATCTTAGAAAGATGTTTCCCAGCCCAGCCAAGTGTTCAGAGAGCTGAGATCTGCCTGATAGCTTTCCTGCAACCTTGTGAGAGACCTCAAACCAGAACCACACAGGCAACAACTTCTAAATTCCTGTGAAATAATAAACGTTTACTGTGAGCCACTAAGTTTGGGGGTAATTTGTTACACTGTACTAGATAGATGATATAGGAGGCATCCAAGGTTATGTTATGCTTTGAGATAAAAAAAAGGGGAAATAGTAAGGAATGGGGTACAAAGGGAAAGGGGGAGATCAACTGGAATGGTTTTATAGTTAGGGTGGACCACAGATAATTGTAAAAGACTGTTATTGATTTTAGCAATGAAGTGATGGCATTGGATTTGTGAGTTAGAAAGTAAATGCCTAGGCACTAGACCACGATTTGAAGAAAAGTACTCATAGCTATCTTACACATGAATTATAGTGAATTTTTTCCCCAGGTGACGGGACACGTGCACCCCTGTGCCTGGATGGAGCCGAGAGCTCAGAGTGTCCCCAACAGTAGACGGACCACAGAGCTGTCTAGGCTGGCTTTTAACTGCTGTCATCGGTTTTCTTCTGACAGCTCTGCCTTCCCAGAGTGCAACTGGGACCAGGTCACCAGATCCAAGGGGTGTTCACGGAGCCTTTTTCTTTTTCTTACCTCTCCCTGCAAAATGCTGTCAACCCAAGCCATTGGCATCATAATTTTTTCTTTTTTGAATTAAAACCAACATACCAGCCATAAAAAAAAGGGGTGGGGTAGAAGCTGACTTTCAGAGTTGCAAGAGAATTTATGAATTTCCACCTCCCTCCCTCTTCAAGACTCTTGGGTAACTCTTATGCACAGTCTATTTGACAGATGACCATTCTGACTCTGCTTAAATATCTCAGGGATGGGAAGCCCGCCACCAGTTGAGCCAGCCACTGACATGTTGATTTGAGGAGCTGTATGACTCCCTATAATTTTGATGGACTACTGGACTGGGTTTTAGGCTTGTCTCTCCCACTAGAGAACTGGTGTCCTTGGGGCTAGAACTTTTAAGATCAGTATGGACTTGAAAGGGGTTCAAGATTCTAGTGTCTGCTGCCAATCTGCTCATTCTCGAGTTGAACTCAGATCAGTAACAAAGTACTGATTCTGAGCTCCAACCCCAGATATACTAATTAACTCTAGGTTGGGGTCTGGGAAGTAAGGGATTGAGAGTTTCCCCTTACTACCATTTGTAGACCTGGCTCTACCAAACTGAACAACAGAATCGTCTGAGGGAAAGCTGAACCCATTTCAATCTCTCTACTTGACATCCTATTTTGCAGCTATTTTGAAGTATTGCATTGAAAGTACTTTTAAATGCTTTGTATTGATTTCTAGCTTTCTGAATACTCCAGAGTTTATACTGTAATAGATGCCATGCTATCCCACTTTGATGGCCCTCAAGTGGCCTTGATTGGAGGTGGTCAGAAGGTCACAGTCCCAGGATGTCTATAATGAAGATGAGGTCATGGTTAATCAAGATTTGGCTCAGATCAAGCTCTGGTAAAGGAAGCATCAGAAGCATTCCAGCTTTTCTAAATCCCTTGCCTTTCTAGTCCAGGGTTACAAAACTTGGCGACTATCAGAGCCCTGTTAAATGATTTGGATGTCCATACAGCTGCTTAATCAGTAGGTTCAATCATCTGGGGTTTTGATAACTTTTAATCATTCAGTATATTATATGATCCCTGTAGGTTCTGCCAAGACACAGTTTCAAGAGAGAAGAAACAGTAATAGAAAATTATGAATGAGGTTACTTTTTATCTTGTTTTTCATAGGAACTTAAACTCTAGTGTCATATTTATGTTGGTAGTATACTGATCCCTGTCATTCATGTGATCTTTAAAATTTTATTTCAGGATTTGTAATAGGAGGCTCCTTAAGTTTGAGAAGTGTAATGCAGTAAAAAAATGGACTTTAAAGTCAGACTGACCTACTTTCAAATCATGGCTTTGTTGGGACACCTAGATTCAACATGGGAGGGAGTAAAGTTAGCTGAGAAATTCCAGTTGCAGTACCTACAACCATTTCTGCTCAATATGAGGCATCTCTTATGGGCCATCTTTGAGGTGGAGCTCCCTGCTGAATTGGACTACACTTTGCAAATCCCCCTCCACCACTACACACACAATGAACCTCTTGAACTACTAATTCCATTTCAGTGTCTGCTTCCCAAAGGATCTAACTGGCTAAGTTAATTATACTCTAAGATTCAATTTCTTCTTCTTTCAAATTACATTGCTACCATATACATCACTAGAATTCAAAGAGGTAAAACGAGGTAGTATACATGAAGTACCATGGCTCATAGAAGACCATCGCCAAGATTTTTTTTCTTCCCTCAGCTCACTGGTAGAATCTTTCTCATCACTGGTGCATAAAAATAAGATATATTCTTCACTTTCATTCACCAACTATGATATGCTCAGAATATTGTTAACCACCATAATGAGAATAGGATGCTAAAAATATACAATTGTAGAAGAGTATGACACATCTGTCACAAGTGTGTGAGCATCTTGAGCGTCGGGACTTCAGGTTTCCAAAGAGCTACGACAAATGTAAATACAGTGTCAGAGAGGAACCTAGAGCAAGGAAATCTAGCCTGAATGTCAAGAAAAACTACCTGGGGAGAAAACACTTGATGTGAGCCTGGAAGAATGAGTCCACATTCACCGAGCAAGAGGAAGGTTGGTGCCCGCGGGGAGACAGTCCTTGCTGAGTCTCACAGACACTGAGAACAAGGTAGAACAAGGTACGTCAAGATGTTCCACAGACATTATACAGCAAACTGGGGAAGGGGAAGAGGTATCTCAGTAGAGCTGCCCTGCGAGGGGTTCAGGGCAGGGATTATCCTCCCCGCAGGACAGTGAAGGAAGCTGAGCAAGGCCCAGAGGGCTTAAATGTCTGGCACAGGGTCACAGAGTTGTAAAGCTGCTGAGTCCTCCAGAGACACAACCCAAGTCTTTGATTCTTCTCTACCTGCAAGTGTACAGAGACCACCCCCTCCCAAGAGTTACTGAGTGATCCAGATAAGGCCCAAGCAGGTGCTAATTAGCAGATTGCCTATGGAGCAAGGAGAGGGTTATACTAAACAACCTCAAAATCAACACTTGAGGCTTTTTCTGGGATGAGGATCTCTGTACTCGAGAGTTCAGGGAATTTGAGCTCCTTTAAAGCACAATTTTGAAGAAACAGAAGCCAATGTACACATACACAGCATTCGGTTTCCCCAAATCAATTATGCTTAAGTGATGTTAAAGGCCTGACAGAGCCACAAAAGAAGGAACAATCTTTAGCCTCAAAATTGAAGCTGATCCTTGTGCCTTAATCTAAGCCATTGTGTCTGGCCCTGTCTGCAAGCGCAAGTCTGGTTCTCATTGCTTTTGTGGACTTAAGTGAAATCCTTCCCATAACTTAAATTAGGGTTTGTGTTGATGATATCTCTTTTGTTATACTATTAAAAAAAAAAAAAAACCCACCCAAACTCCTACAATCCAGGCCACTGCTCTAGTGGACATAGGCTGTCCCAACGGATGGAGAGAGCATTTTCCTCAAGAATGAGGGTGACATCAGTGTGGGTGTGGCGCGTGGGGTGTGAAGTGCAGTCCCTTTTAAAAGAGCCAGATGGGCTTGAGCTGTTCCCATCCCCTGCTATTGCCTGTTGGTGCAGAGAGGCTAATGCAAACCATACAGGATCAGATGGCTACTACAGGAGGCTGCAGGGACCAAGTGTGGGACTGCTGGATCAAAAGCAGGCTTCAGATGCCAATTATCTAGAAGAAACCACTTCTCATGCATGGCGAGAATACAGAGACCAATGTAGCTAAACTTCCTCACCTTCTTGACAGGGAAATGCAGGATTTCATTGGACAGATGACTTGCTCCAAATTAAGGTCAAGTTCATGGTAAAGGCAGAACTAGAATCCAAACTTTCTGGTTTCCAGACCATCACTCTGATTTGGCTCAGCTACTCAGAAGGCAATGAAAGTCTTCTGGTTCCAAGTTTTTCTTTCAATTTGGGTGAGAAAAATGGGACACAATTCTGAAAGAAAAGGCTACCCAGGGAACAGTGGAAAAAAAAGAAAAAAAATCGTTCTGGCAGCAATAAGAATGTTGTGAAATGCCTTTTTAGATTTTGCATGTTATCTTCCTGTGCACGCACTGATGGGTGTGTATTTTACCCATGTGGCTCTGTGTAAATACAGACCTGTCAGTTGCCTATGCCATGTGGTTAGGAATTGACAGATGTGGCCCCGATCAACAAGAAGAATATCCCCACTGTACCTGATGCTGAAACCACAGGGAAAAAATAAAATAAAATAAAAAAATAAACATCGAATGTGTGTTGGCAGGGAGAAAAGATTCTCAAAGTTTAGAAAGCTCTTGAGAGATCACCTGGTTCAGCCTGCCCTGAAGAATAATCCATGGGAAGGGTGTCTACTGTTATGAAGAGAAATAGGGCACACAGTTAAATGACTTTGAGAAACTTTAGGTTAATTCCAAACAAGTTTCTTTACTAGAGGACTCCTTTACTGCAGGGTCTGTGCTATGCCAATGTGTAATGAGGATTTCTAGGAACGGAATATAAGATACTTTCCCAGACTTGCATGTCCACCAAACTCCTTTTCATTTTAATGACAATCTTGTGAAACTAAGGTTTCTTGGGAAAATAATCTTTAAATGTTCACCTTTTCCAATAACCTGGCTTTACAAACGAGAAAAGATAAAAGTCTGAGAGGAAAAGTGTCTTTCCTTAGGTCTCACTAGTCGTCGGTGGCAGAACCAAGATTCAAACCCAGACCTTCAGACAATAACCAAAGCACCAAATACCTTTCTCACTGCTATATCCCTAGTGTGTTTTCAATAGAATTAAGTTTAAGTAAGGCACCGATTAATAAATAATAGCAAAGTATTTTACCTGCATTATCTTACATCTTGATTAAAATCCTAAGGAATAGATACTCTTATTACCAGTCTTACAGGCAAGAAAATGGAAACTTAATATACTAGCCATTTGACTTTGGGCAAAAAATGAGTAAATGAATGAATGATAGAAGATACTTTTTACTACAGGTATAAATGACTACCCCTAAACACTTCCCCCAAAAGAAGAAGCTGTAGGGACAAAGGGAGAAATAATAAAGGAATATGGTTTCCCTGTGACCTTGGCAGAGATCTCCCTCACAAACTTGAGCTGAGGTTTGCACTCTAGAAGCAATAGCTCTATAACTCAGTCCCATGACCAACACAGTTTGTTCATGGACTGTAGAGAATATGCGGGTCTTGCGACATAACCACATTCTGAGCCTCCCTATCAAAGCCTGAGATGTCTGAAATTGGCCATAAGGAAGGCATTAGTGCAGCCCTCCCACACTTCCATTGTCTCTTGAAAACTGCTCCAGTCTTTTCTACCATCACAGAAATACCATCTCTTGAGATTTCACATTATTTCCCATCCTTGCTTTTAATTCTGTGCTTCTGTCTCACAATAGAAAAACCCTAAAACTTAAAGTTAGAATTCCTGGAAATGGACCCTGGCTCTCAGCTTTACAGGTTGTGTGACCCTGGACAAACTAACTATTCAAGAGATAAAGAGAATCACTTCTATTATCATCATCACCGGCATCATCAAAGTGTTTATTGGTTGGCTTTATCTACCACACTATCAGCTTTAAGTTTCACAAAAAAACACTGGAGTTGTTATTGTCCATATTTTATAAATTAGGAAATGCAACACAGAGAAGCTAAACTACTTCTTAAATCAGCCTTTGGCAGATAGCAGAGCTAGAATTTGAACACAAATAGTCCAACTCCAAGATCCACCACTTAAAAACCACTTGATAAAATAAATGCTTCGAGGTGCATATATTGTATGTGTGAGTGTGTAAATGTGAATGAATCCTCCTCTGTTGCCACAAGCCTATGAGGTAGGTATTATCATGCCCATTACGAAGATGAAGAGACTGAGTCTCAAAAAAATTTAAAAATCTGCTAAATATCATGGCTATAGCAAATGAGTGGTAGAAAGGAAATTGGAGCTAAGAGCTTCATGTCTGCAAAAAAAAAAAAAACCCAAGCTCTTTTGATTCCAGGATTCTGAAATTTCTGACCCACGACTTCCTCATTTGCACATAAGGGTCATAACAATGCTCCTTCTCAATGACTGCAGTGAAGATCATGGTATGTGAAAAGATCTCTTAAGCTCTATGCCCAATGATGGTTGCCTATTTCTCATCTTTGTCTACGAAAACCAACAGCGAGGAGCCTCTCTGGCAGGCTGCCATTTGCTGACTCCGGGTTCATGTGTTGGCTGCAAGTTAGATTCACTCACCTAATTTTTTAGGGCCTTTTACAATGTATGAGGTCATTTGTCTTTGTTAGCAAAAAAAGATTTAGTGATGAATTCACCCTACAGCGTAATTAGCCCCAGGCCTGTCTGTCCCTGAGGGAATCCTTCCTATCTTAGCAAAACATAGGCAACCTGAGGTGCAGGGGCATGTCACTTTGTAGAATCTAGCTAATCTAACACAAAATGCGTCGAATCAACAGGCCTTTATTCCTGCCACCTCTAAGAAACTCCACTTCTCCCCAAAGTAAAACAAAGGAGTAGCTTTTGCCAGCATTAAGGTTGATAGAACAACATAAACCCAACTGCTAACTATTAAGAATTGCTGGAGTCTTGGTTTATATTTCTACAGATGCTCCTCTGGGCTTAAAGGAACAAAGGGGTATACTTAGGAAGCGGAAGACACTTGTTATGCTTGCTGTGGCTTCTAGAACATGCCTCTACTTGATTTTCAAAAGACTTTCTGAACACAAAGGCTAGGTGGTTGCCAGCCCACCTCAAAATGACAGAAGGATTTACTCGAAAGAGATTTTACACTTTAATTTTCAATCGCGCTTTGTTCCTGCCCACAGAGCAACCAAAAAAGTGAGGAAATGTTTGCTATCCCTCCCCAGTGGCTTAGGTCATTTGGCTATCATATGACCTTTGGTGATCTAAGTCACCTCTATCCTGGCTTTGCCAAAAAGTTGATTGCTGTTCAGTTCTTCCTCTCAAAGGTCGTTCGGCAATAAAATGTCATCTCCCTCCTGATTGAAGATAAATAGGGGGAAAAATCCTGTGGAAATCCAACTGGCGGTAGACATGTGCTGGCCTAGCTGGCTTCTACCCTCATGTGCCGAAGTCCACATGCTTTCATATAATGGTTCTCAGAGTCACTGGTTTCAATGTCCACAAGGAAGCCAGAAGGAGTTTTTGCAGCCAGATTAAAAATAACAGCTCTCTTCCACTCCCAGTGAAATAGCATGACCAAACAAGGAAGCGGGACTCAGAGAGACGATCAAACCGGGGGACACAGCAGCACCAATAATTAAAGTTCTAGCCAAATCCATAGGAATGAAATAATTCTGAGGCTATTGTACACAGGGTCTGAGAAATGACACTTCAGATATATGAAAACAAAACTCTTGCCTAAATCGCGATGTAAATGTTCTCTTGATGAACTCCTATACTGATCATACGAGGCCCTTCACGATCTCATGCTTCTTCGGATAGGATCAATATTTACTGATCATTCCACAGGCAACCCAGTGCATTGTGGGACACTGTAAGACGAGATGATGTTCTACTCCTGCTGTGTCTTTTCCCACAATTACTCCGATTCTTTGATACCAAACCCTGTGAACTTCTCCGAATGGTTAAGTCATGTTCTCCATCCCCTCTCTGCCATGCTGTGCCCTCCTCTGCTCTCCTTAATAAAATTTTACTCCTCCTTAAAGACTGAACTCAAGCTTCACCTCTCTGGAGTCACCTTTAATTGCATCTAGTTTTAGGTTTACTCAGCATGATTGTGGTATACCGAAGAATGTGGCCACAATATTTTGCAGCGCCTCCTATCAAAAGTAAGTCTATTTTCTCATTCCTTAGTCTCAAATTTGCTTTGATCAATATTCTGTAGAAGTGACACCATGTGAGTTCTACAACCCAGTCCCTAAGATGCCTTGAAATGTCCTCCTTTGTCCTCTTGAAATGCTGGTCTGAGACCACAACATAAAGATCTATCCTACTGGAGGATGCAAAGCCATGTGGAGAAGAACGAAAGTATGCCCAGTGAATGCTAGCACCAACTACCAGAAATGTGAGGCCATCTAGACCATCCATCCCAGTCGAGCTACAGATGACAGCAGCCCGAGTGGTCTCCAGACAAGTCAAGAGAAGAACTACACAGCTGAGCCCAACCCAAACTGCAGAATTATGAGCAAATACATTGTCTTGGTTTTCAGACACAACATTTTGAAGTGGTTTGTTAGGCGGCAATAGATAACATAGTTATAATAAGACATATTTCTTGGTATTTTGGAAAGGTCACATCTGTACAGGAAGTCACACAAATCTTTGTGTCTGAAAGGGGAAAGCAGGTTATTTCCCTGGAAAACCCTTTCTTCCGCCCTCTTTATCTAACTTCTATTCACCATTCAAGTCTCAAACTAGACAACCTTTCTCTGGGAATTCTTCTCTGTCTCCCCTGAGATGGGGTTAGGTGTTTCTCTGAGGGGCTCCTTAGCATGCTGTTCTTTCCCCTTTGATAGTACAATTCATACCCCATGGTTGTAGTATCTGTTTTCCCCATCAGACTGAGGGTTTGACAAGGAAAAGACAGAGCCTGCCTTAGTCATTATTGTGTTTCCATCTTTAGTTTAGCACATGCCACGTGAGAAAAGGATTTTCTGCTTACATATCTCATTGGTCCATCAAGTGTTTATTGATCCCCTTATCAGGTCACTGATTCCACTGTGGGACAGCAATTTGTGTGACAATGTATTTTCTTAAGTGAGATACCCTCTGCTTCCATGTCTACCTTTTGTTCATAGGCTGATATCTGATCAAAGCACCAAAAACATCCCCTGCATGTTTACATATTTGAATACAGGTGCCGTGCTCTCCTTAAATCATCTCTTGTTCAATCTACAGGATAAGAAACAGCTGAGGACCCTGGGGATATCTGGCCCGGAGTAGCACCTGACCATCCAGTGTCTCTTGACAATTTCCTCTTGCTAAAATGTGGCAACAAGAATTTAGCATCACCAAGAATATGACCGACATAGAGTAGAGGCAAATTATCACATGTATTATTTATAACTTTTTTTTTATTAGTGCATTTAAGTTCATCCTGACTTGTCGGACAAACTCACTATGCCGATTACAACACAGCCCTCAGCAGCCTGTGTGAACAAGGCTTTTGGGTCAGTGTTCACTCATATCTTGCCCTGATCTGAGAATATGCAGTTGATTTTATCTGATTTTATTTGATTTATTAACATTTTGGAGAATAAGCACAGAAGTTTTCATTTAGCCTTGTTTTATATGGTAATTGGGCTTTTTAGGTGCTATTATGATTATAAAAAATGTATTATACAGTGCTCCTGTGAATTCACAGTAAGCCAGAATTCCACATTACATTCCACGTAACTAGAACTTGCTTTTAGTAGAAAAGTTTCTATTTAGCACTTGGCAAAAGTCTTTGTTTAATTCTACTGTATTCTATTTGGAAAAGGAAAAACAATTACAAGGGACACTAAATTCCTTTCAGAGAATTGAATATTTCTTCAGAGAATTGAATGTTCTCGTGTTGCAGGGGAAGCAGCAGGAAAAGGCTGTAGAGAGGAGTGTTTGGAGTCAGAACTGGGATTTAATCTCCTTTCTGCCACTAGGAAGTTTATGACAGTGGAGAAATAACTAAGAAGTGACACTGAGAATCAGTTGCCTAAGGTGTAAAGGGGGGATAAAGTTATTTCTCTCACAAAATTAAACTGTATACATGTCTAAAATCTACCTCTACAATCACTGCCTCGGCACATAGAAACACAAAATGAGTCCTACTTCTTGACTGGCTGTTGTTTCCTGCTGGATACAACCTCTGCACACCTGATCCCCTGGTTGATCTTGGAGTCTAATAAACCCTGCCACTGAGACGTGTATTTAATGTATGACAGTTCCTGTGATCACTAAAGTGTAAAAAAGTAGATAAAGATAAGAGGTCCCTCTGAACCTTGAGTTGGGGCTCACTGGCTCTGTCTCAGCTTGGAATGGTGTGTGTGTGTGTGTGGTTTGTGTGCATGTCTTGTGTGTAACAGCCATACCTATGCAGACCACTGGACCCTCTTTGTGAATAGGGGTAGGTGTGTGCGTGGGAGGGGCGTAGTGAAGTGGAGAGACATGAGGACTATTCCCACAGAGATCCTCTGTAGCCAGCAGTGGGAGCTTAGAGCCCTCTAGCGTTCCTTACACATACTGCAGGGCGTTGTGAGGTGGGCACGGCTGGTTGGCGCATCTCTAGGCAGATGCTGCCATCTTCTGGTTAGAGTCACACTTTAAATCTCAGCTGTCAGTGCTCTAAGCTAGAAGCTACAAGGGCTGGCCTTTTTTTATCTGAACCCAGAGTCGGTTTTTGAAAGACATAAAAACACAAAGGAAAAACAAGTTGGCTTGGCAGCAGAGCCCATAATTACCTTCAGACATACTCAGGGCCCATCATTCCCTACACAAATCTCTGCCATTACACTTTTCAAACTGGCCTGTCCTCATAGTTTTCTTTCTTAGTCTTTAAAGGCCTTGTATGAGAGGCATGATTCTGAAGCATCAATGTTATGTGGAGATTTTGGTGATGGTGGTGGTGGTGGGAATTAAGCAACTTTACCAGAAAGTAATTTTTTAAAGTTATTCATACACTGAAACAGGTGATCCAATGTGCTGGTAAATAGCCAGTAACATGGCAGATACTTTTCATGTATGAACTCCCTTTCTAACCATCCCCAACACCACACCCCAACCTGGCCTTTTATGGTAACATCCCAACCATTACACACATGTGTGACTGCATACTCTTCAGCTGTGGCCTAACCTGTTTGATTGCCTCTGCTGATGGAGCTCTCATTACCCAATGTGGCTGCTGAATCTACTGTTGGACAACAGTATTTGTTAACAACGGTATTTGTCTCACTGGTTCCTGTTTCACATGATAAATGTTCAGAGGATTCTAGTATCCATCATCAGAATAAATAGTCTTAGGTTCTTCAGCCTTAGTTTTCATGCCACAGATTTCAAAATCTTTATCATACTTTCCCTACTTATTTGGATACATTTCATTTTGTAATACCCATCTCAAACTGAGTCTGTCAGGGTTTTATAAAATGCCCTGAGCAGTACTAAACCAGCAGAACCATGATCTACTCGTTCTTATCAGAATTGTATCAATGTTTAAAGTTGCATGAATATAGTTTTAAAGTTAATAAACATCCTTACACAATGTCATCCAGATCTCTTTCATAGGAACACCCGCTAAATTTTCTGTATACTAACCACGGTCTTTTAGCATCAAGTAAATTATTCACATGGATGCCATGACAAACCTGGTTCTGGCTTGTTTTCAGACTTTGCATACTCTCATCCTCTTTTCTCTCTGATTAGGACCGTTTAAGGCTGTGGTTTCTGTTTACTATCCTTGAAGTATGGGAAATACTGACTTGAACATATACTCTCATTGGTTACAACAGTGACTCATTTTATTTTAAATGTTTCTTTAAATGAACTCATTTTTTCTTAAATTTATTAAAAAGAACCTTTTAATTATGATCATACAGAAAAACCTAGCACCACTTGTCTTTAGAAGAAAAATGCAAAAAGAGAGAAAACTAAACAAATACATTAAGTTCTAGAACAATATAGTTGCTTGCCAAAGGATTTATTGAAAAGGGGGTTTTAGAAGTTTTAGGGATTATTTTAGACATTTTAAACCAAAATAAGAGTGTTCTTCCAGGTAAGACTGGGGAGTTATTGCTTAATGGGTAGAGTTTCTATTTGGGGTGATGAAAAAGTTTTGGAAAAAATAGTGGTGATAGTTGTACAACATTGTGAATATATTTAATACCACTGAGATGTCCACTTAAAAATGATTAACATTTAATTTCGTTATATATATTTTATGACAATGAAAATTACTTTTAAGAAGTGTTTTTTTAAAAAGTACTTAACCATTTTGGAAGGGGCATAATATCTGCATCATGTGATTCAATGTCATGAAATGAGCCACCTGCACCACATGAATCATGAGTGATACAGGTCTCATACTTTGGAGAAACACTGACCTAAGCCACTGATAAAGGGTATTATATTTTGACAGATATATTTAGTATTCAAAGCTGTGATTGCGGGTGGCCATATAGATATGCTTATCACTCCCATTTATGCATACACTGTATATTATAAAATAGTGACTCCCTTAATAAGGAAGAGAGAACACTTGACAGTATCTTATTTCATCCTTATAACATTAATTAAACCATTATCTCCATTTCTATTTACAGATGAGATAACTGGAGATTAGAGGAAAAGAATTTGTCCTGGGTCGCATTTTAGTTGTGAGGATCTTACACTTTAACCTGACATTTTCTGCCTTTAAAGGTTATGTGGGTTTTTTTGTTTTTGTTTTTGTTTTATCCTGCCACAATAGAAATGAAAATGTGGAAGAATTTTGAAGCTCTTCCTTGTGGCAGTTCAATAGTTCTCAAAGTCAGTGGGCAAGTAGTTTGTGAATGCTGATATAGATCTCCCTGCTTTTTCTATGTACATAGGATGAAAAAGCCCAGAAAGATAGTGACTTATGCAAGGCTGTACAAGCAAATATGAATTTAAAAAGAGAGACTTAATTCTCCATGTTGAAAATAAGACTTTGCTTGCTTTTTCTTAGACCATGTATTTAGAGAACTCATCAGCTCTTTCTCTCTTTGAAATGTGTATCAATCTTTCTAAAAGCTGTGGATGAAAAAAGTTTCTACAGAAAGTAGCCATACAGGGTGATCCGATCATAAACTCCTAATTGGGCAGGTCATTGTGGGTAGTCACGCCTCAGGCATATAACTTCTTTAGTGAAAGGTTTTAAGCCAGCTCTGTCCATGTTCTTGTGCATCTAGGTAAACACATCTTTGAAAGGCCATAAATAATACCCCTTGAAGGCATAACCACCCTGAAGAGAACACATAATCCAGTTGAACTGTCCCATAATCCACCTTGCTTTCACCCAACCTCATGAAATCTTCCTTATGCTCTTTCCTTAATTTCAAATGTATAAAAGAAACTGCAAAACTGTTATTCTCCAGAGTATTTGAGATCTTGCTTCCCAGCAACTGTCACCTGTTTCGGCTCAAATAAACTAATAAAAATTCTCTTCGATGTTTTTTTACATCGAACTAAATTATTAATAATTTTAGTATTAACATGATACTTAAATCTTGAATAATGTTGGACTGCACTCAGGGTGGGCTTACAAAATAGCTCCTTAAAGAGTCTGAAATTAGGAAAAATAATAGTGTTTAATCTTTGCATAGCATTTTAAATTTATGAATCATTTTCTCAAGCATTTCACTAGAAAGGAAGCTAATTAAAAGAAGACAGTGCAGCCCAACAAGGTAGATTAATGATCAAGTTGGAACTCAAATGCCATGCTCAGAACCCAAGTACTGGCCATTTTCCAGTGTGAAATTCTGGTATTGTGATGTTTAATGGCACCAAAAATAGATTTTCCCTTCCTGCAATTTCCCAAAGGCAAAACATAAGATTAAACTTCACAAAGGTTAATTTGTTGTTTGTTCCCTCTATATTGTGCTTTCAAGTCTGATTTCTAATTGCTTGTGTGGAAAATTGTGGGATCTGAAGAACCCAGAAGAAAATGGGATTCTTAGTAATCTAAGTATAACAAACCTTAATGTCCCCCCACAGACTCCAAGAGCAAGGAGTTGACTTAGTAAACAACTGTTCTTTTCATGCCTTGGTTTGGTCACTTTGCTAATGTATTTATTTGCTACTACTATTATCTGCTGAACATGTGACCACTAAGAAGAGGATTCCGATCACACTGTTACAGATGGAAGTTCTTTTTGTATAAAACCTATCTGAAAAAAAAAAAAAATGATACAATATGGCCAGGTAGAAGTAGTGCTTTGAAAATCTGTAATGGCGCTGGGGTCCCAAAACAATATTTACTTCACATGAGTATGGTTTTCATGAGGTTATTTGTATTGGTAGCAAGGGACCAAATATGCACATTTATTATATTTTTACTTTAAAGATAGTATAGTACTAAACATACATGTAAAGTATTTTAAAAGGTTTGGTGAAATTTGTAATCCAGAAGAATTTAGGATATTGAGTAGATCATGCCGTCAGTTAATGATTAATATTTTCAGTAAACAAATAGCTGCCAGATATGAAAACAGACCCTCTCTACACACACATACACAACCCAGACACACACAGAAATATGTCTGTAAGTCAAAATTTTTGAAAATTTACTTATTACACAGGAACACAGTAATTTCATTAGTTACACTTCATCGCAGAACCCTACGTTTTATTTTTAATAAATATTATATCTTGATAAAGAATGCGTATGTCATAGGAAACCAAAGGTAGTAAGTTTCTCATTGACACATACGGCTGTGATACTGCAAGGAAACTGAGTGATGATTTTCACGCCTTCAATCTCTGTAGGGTGTTTTAAAATATTTTAAAATTCATGAGAATAATCAACAGAACAATTACATCTTTGGCAATGAAAAATGCATTGAGAGATTTTAAAGCCTTTGCAAACTGCCACTCAAGCTTATTTTTTATGAACTCCTTGCTCATTAAAATTGAGAACAGAGCAATTAACTACAATTGCACCCCTTCAAGAAGACTAAAACACAGCCTGCGATAGATTGTAATTTCCACAGTGTATTCTTTCACTTAAATTTATAGTTCCACAATATGGAAATTTCCCTCTTATTCAAAAGAAAGTTTGAAAGTGAATTTTTTATTTTGTTCACAGAAAATGGGCAATATATAGCGATTTTATTCTTAAGTAAATAAACTTAATGGACCCTATTGTAAAAATAGCGAGGAGGCCAGTATTTAAAAGCATGACATAGCTATCCCAAGACATTGACAAAAATTGTATATTTATGAATTAGTATTAAACTCAGAATCCATTTTGTTTGATTTTACCTATTTGGTAGTGATATTAGTCATAATAATAGTTATACTTTAAAAAAAAAAAAACTGATACACGTAAGTAGACCACATCAAGTGGACAATATGCTCCTTGGCTTTTTCACTGACAACGGTACTCAGGATTTTGGAAATGCGTGCCTTGTGAGCAGTCTGCATATTAGAGAGCACAAGCTCTTGCTCTGGGTCAGGCACTGTGCTCAGTGCTGCCTGGAAACCCCTCGATCTCTGCAGTGGCCATACGAAACTCACAGTACTCTAACTTCACACGCACTTACTTGTGTCAGTGACATTAGGGAGGGTAACCGATTAACTGCCAATCACACAAGTGGGAAGACATGGATGTGAACCCAGTACTCTGATCACAACTTGAGTACTTCCCTCTATGTATGCTGTACGCTACCTGCTGAGTAGACAGCAGGTACTGTGAAGGGCTAGACAAGACTGATAGCATTACATCGATAGACTACAATTCAACACATCCTCCACCAAAAGAAAGTAACATGATGTTCCCTTTTGATGTCAACAATTAAAAAATGAAACATCTCACTTGATTTTCACGCTTTAGAGCTGCTCAAAGAAAGAATTAGAATTGAACTTCTATTCTCTTGTTCTTTAGATCTCAATATTATCATCTTTCTTCCTATTCTTACTGCCTCAGTTAGGCCCCTGTTGCCTCCTTCTAAACTATATTAGATTCCAGTATCACCTTTCCTCCTTCGATCTCCTGCTCAATTAAATTTTTCAAGCAGTGTTTCTGCTCATGACCACTCTACTGCTCACAAAACCTTTCAATGGCCGATAAAATACATACAACCTGGATTTCTTTTGTTCTGGTTCCCAAGTGTGTTTTCAACACTTCCCTTCCTTCTCCCATCAACATGTAACCGCCAATTCAACCATATCCATGTAATTTCCTTTTCCCCACCTCGACCCAGTACTGTTCAACAAATACTTACTAAGAGCTTGCTGTGTTTAGTGGTCTGTGATGGGTACTTTGATAAATGCAAATAAAAACTCTGCATGGATCCAGCCCTCAAGTCACAGATATTTAGTAGTCAGATGAACCATGCATATGCCCAGCTGAAATAAAATAACCCAGAAGAATGAGTAGAACTTTGGAGATTTTATTGAATTTACTTAGGAAGTGTCTATTTAGTTCAGCTGTTTTAGTTATCTTAACAACTGAAGCAAACTAATATACTTGGTGTAAAAATGGTGTTTCGTTTTGTACTGGGGAAGAAGACAAAAGTCATGATGTTGACCTTCAGGAGGCGAGAAATGCACAGTAATTCTACCCTTCCCCATTCTGCCTTCATTTCTGCATTTATTTAATTTTATTTTATTTTTCAAATTTGCCCCCAACACAGTGTCTCACTTTTCCACTATTGGTCATCCAGTTTTCCTGGTCTAGAAAAATTATTTTCTCTCTGCCTATTTAAAATGTTATAATATCACTATACTAATCTATCAAAGTTCAGCATGCAGCCCATCTCCTTGGAAAGTGGCCATTCCCTTCTGTGAGGTCCAACAGCTCTTGCTGTTCCCCTCAGTCTATACTTCTATCATTATGAGGTATTTTGGGAAGCAATGTGTTTCTTTTATTATCGGATCACATTTAAAGCATCTGCAATCTTGACAGAGCCTAGATCAGGTCCCTAAAATTTGTTGTTCAATAAATATTTTCCCCTCAGAATTCTGTCATATTATTTTCTCTACATATTTTCTTTTTAAAAATAAGTTATCTTTCATGTGCTTTCTCATTTTATCTTTTAAAATTTTCCAACTGCCTTTTCAATGCCAAGTGCTTCAAACAGTTAAGCCTCAGTTTCCTCATCTGTAGATTAAAGATAATAGTACCTAAAATATAAGGTTATTAGGGAGTACAATACAGAAGGGTGTGAATCATTGGGAACTTGAATCCCACAGTAAAATAAACATAAATAAACCATATCAGAATGAATATTTTTATCTTATTAGGTGAGTTTCATTTCTGATAATAACCAATAGTCATTTGGTGTCAAATAGAATGGATAAAGGGACTGAACAAGCTAGGTAATACTGGCTTGTGTCAAAACAACCAGTTTGCAGCAATCATTCTATTCTCAAGATTAGTGCATGCATGTGCATGCCTCTCCTTTGCTCCCCATACTCCTTCACCTGGACTTCCCTTCCTGCCCATTCTTCAAGTAACAGTTCAGATTCTACTGCCTGCATAAATACGTTCATCTTCCCAACTGTTATCACTCTTTCTTCTGAAATCCCCCTCAGATGTTTTAAATTTCTCTTGCACTATTACTCCTGCACTGTAGTTATTAATCTAAATATTTCTTTGCACTGCTCTAGTTTCAATATTTTGAGAGATGGTATCTTCTTACTAGATGTCTTACATAGCAGATGATCTAGCAATAGTGAATTACTGTGTAAAGAAGGATGCATTAGCATACTGCTGAAAGAACTCAAAAATATGGAAGAACCTGAGGGACAGAAGACAAAAATGGATAACTGGTAGAGAGAAAAATACATTTTGAGGTTGAAATTAGGGTAAACAAATAATTACAGAAATATGCTTTCGATGACAACTCTATCCACAAGACTGACCTATCCTGCATGCCTTTCACCCCAACTGCTGTAGAAAAGTAAATGCTCCACATCATTGTGAACATTTTGGTATAGTTCTTAATTTTGACATTCTTGACACATATGAGTTAAAACGTATGCATTTCATAATAGTTTATGTTTCCACTCATTTCCACATTTTTTGAAATTATAGAGATCCAAACTGGAAAACGGTTCCATCTCCATTACATTATCAATTCCTGAATCCTGCTCATTATACTATTTTATCATATAGCATCTCATGTCACATCATAATAAATCAATAAATCCAGGGTTTTTTAATCCATTGAAGTTCAAAAGAATCATGTTAGAGATTAAACATGAAATGAGTTCTAAATGTTTCCACTACTTAGCCTATGTCATTTCAAAGTCATTACCATTTCCTTCAGCATGTCAGCCCTATCACTGCCTGTTGTCTTCCATTGCATGGTCTGAGATTTTTGTTATCGTCATTAAAGTAGATGTCTATAAATGTATATAGAATAAATATTTTAATAATTTGTATTTATTCAATAATTTTCATTGAATAACAGAAGTAATATTAATTAGTAAAGAAGAAATGGAAAAACCATATTGACCTATTTTTTTGTGTATATTTCAGATAGTTTACTACTGTGATTTAGAAGGCCCTATATAATCCAAACTACACCTATCCTGACTTCATTTCTGTTTCTCTCTTAGCACATTGATCCATTTCCATTTCTCAAATAAAGCTTTGGCCATCTCCAGACTTATGCTCATGTCACTCCCTTTCTCTAGGATGATATTGCCAAATTTTCACATGGCAGACTAGTCGTAACACTTAGTGTGGTTTAAATATTAATTCCTTGAGGGACTTCCCATAACTACATTTTCTGAAAAAGAGACCAATTAAATTATTCTCTAACATAGCATTCATCAAATATAATTGTAATTTAATACACATATTAAATTTTTATTTGTTCACTTCTTTGTTGATTGAATCCCAGATTAAGTTGAATATCTCGGGCAGTGGTCATATATTTTTTTCATTTACCAATTTATAACCAAGCATAATACAGTGCCTAAAATGTAAAGGGCACTCAGACATATTCTTGAATAAATGAATGAGTAAATGTCTCATTATCAAACCCAATCTTTTACTAATCCTTTATAAAATTTTGCCCTGCACTCATTTTTGTTGATGAGCAGACATATTTTGTTTGTTTTGGGGTTATCATTCACTCAAATGATCAGCCTGTCTAATGCATATTTTAGGAAATGAAGTCAAAGCCATCCCCAGGATGGGACTCATTGCCGTTTCCTTCAGTGGACATGAAGAATAACATGCCATCATCGTGTCTAGAATGCCATATAGCCACCATGCTGAAATAAAGCAATTTCCTGAAATTAAAATGCAAAGAACACTAACAATATATCTCTTTTAAAGAAATGAGAGAGTGAAACTGCCAGCTAAACACCTATTCCAGCAGACAATTGCACTGTGAAATGCTGGAGATATTTGTTATTAAACCACATGGAAAAGGCTGTGACGAACTGCAGGTTGTCTAAGAGTTGCACATCTGTAGAGCAAGAGTGTTAGGATGAGGCTAGGTGGCATCGTTTTCACTGTTTCCCTTTCCACTCTCCTTTATCATGAACAGCACAGAAATTCTCCTTGTCACTGTCCTCAGTGGCCTGTGTCTGTGACGATCCTTTGCCTGGACACACACCCAGTCATTACTGTGCACTTATGGGGGAACCACTGAGTGATGGTTACTCCTGGTAAACTTCCAGGGGAAGCTGATTAGATACTGCCAAATGCCTTAACAACTAAGTGTGACGATTCTTCTGGTAATATAAATACTAGTCAAAAAGGTATCTTTTCAGGCTATTCCTATATCATATTCTTATAAATAGAGAAATCTAGGCATTCTGGATCTGACATCATTGATATTCTTTAAAAACAAATTTTGGAAAAATACATAAGTACGTACATTCTTGGTTTGACAAACAGTGTTTCAACCTAGGAATGCTACTATTTATTTTCTTCAACCAGAGAAAAGCAGTAACCGACTAGTTATAACAACTGACTATATTTATTATCTGCTAGATTCAGAGATTAAGTGTCTGCTATTTAGAGCTCATAAATAAAAATGACAAAAAATGATGTGTAAATACCCAGAAGGCATTTCATTTTAATCTTGTATAAATATATAATACTTGGAGTAAAGCTAAACATAGATGCAATTATACTAAGGAAAGTATATTTAAGAAAATTGTGAGAATTCAAAATTTGGAATTTTAATTTGGTTCCTATTCATGTCATACTTGTGTTAAAAAGTAATATTGACATATTTATTTATATTATTAATAGACTCTGTTCCGCGGATGACCCAGGAACATAAAATCCAATCTTCCTAAATGGATATGTTTACAGATCTATTAACGGTTCGATCCTAATGTTACAAATGCAAGAAGAAAATATGCATCTTATATTCAATGTTTACATAACCAGGCCTAGGTAGAGCTACCTATTATGCTGACAGTCTTGTCTATTGTTTAATTCAGGCACATAGAATAAGATGAGTAAATACAATTTCAGACAACCCTACGAGTCACAGTCTGGATATGATTTACAGGATGCGAACTCTCTCAGAGAGACGAATGTTAAGGCCCAAAGAAATCCTAAGTCTGCTCCAGGGTGAAGTGCTGGCTCACAGCTTTTGTGTGATGCCTAGCCAAGTGGTCTGAAAGAAATTTTTATGGCTTATCTACTGGATGTTTAAAACTTAAATTTTCCTAAATAAAAAAAGAAAAAAACAACTTTCTTCCTAGTTGGTAATTGGTGCTTACAATTTCTAATTGTGGTGACTTGGTATTTTCCAAAGAAAGTATGTTGACATTCATCCCATCAAAAAAAGCACTGAGTCTGAAGTCTGTACACTAGAATTCCCATTTTAGCCCCTAACCAAGGTTTCTGGCCATAGACATGTCACATCACTTCTCTGAGTTTCAACTTTATCTCTAAAATGGTATAACTAAAATATGTCTATGTTAATGTAAAAAAGTATAATATCACTTGAATAGATTGAGATAACCTATAGATTTGTATTATTTACCCTGAGCAAGTCCTAAAATAACAAATCATTATAACTAATAAATTGACAATGGAGATAACATGGAATAAAGAAATACACGGAAGAAGTTACCAAAAGAGAGAAAAAAGCAAATACTAGATGAAACTAATAAAAAAACCAAAGAGTAAGATGGCAAGTTTAAACCCAACCCAAAAGTAATCACATGATATATAAATATTCTAAACATGCTATTGAAGACAGAGATGATCAGATTGGATAAAAAAAGCAACACCGACCTTGAAGGGGCCTATAAGAAACCTACATTAAATATAAAGATACAAATGATTTAAAATTAAAATTTGGGAAAAGATATTGACAAAGTGGATTTTAGAGAAAGAATATACCAGGGACAAAGAGGTTCAGTCATAATGATAAAGCAGTCATAATGAAAAAGTTACCAAGAGCGCACAACCCTAAATCTTCATCCAACTAATAACAGAGTTTCAAGATATATGAAGATAAAACTAATAGAATCACAAAGGAAATACACAAATCCACAGTTATGGTCAAATATTTAAACACTTTTCTCTCAATAATTGATAAAAAAAAAGTACATGGAAAATCAGGAAAGATACAAAAGACTTGAACATTATTTACCAAAAAGATTGACCTAATTGACATTCATAGAACATTGCACCAAAATAGAATACACATTATCTCAAATGCATGTGTCCATATAGAAAATGCTGAAAAACCTATTAAAAAATTCAAAATTCTAAGTTTAGCAAAGTTGGTATAAGATCAATATACAAAAATAGATTTCTATGTCCTAGGGACTAATAATGCAACATTGAAATTAAAAAAATTAAAACAATGTCATTTATAACAACATAAAAATATGAAATACTTAGGGATAAAACTGATGCAGATATCATTAGTCAATAAGAAGCAGGAAGAGCAAGTGCAAAGGCCCTGAGGCAGAAGCATTGTTGGCCTCAGGAAGGTAATTGGAGCTAGTGAATAGAAGGAGAGAGTATGGAAAAGTAGTCAAGGAGGCAGCAAAGAACTGAATGCTGTAAGGTCTTTGAGGCCATGGTAAGGACTTTAGATTTTATTCTTAGTACAGTTGACTCTTGAACAATGCAGGGGTTAGGGGCACCAATCCCCAGTGTAGCCAAAAATCCATGTATAACTTTTGACTCCCCCCAAATTTAATTTCTAATAGCCTCGTGTTGACCAGTAGCCTTATCAAGAACATAAACTGTTGATAAACACATATTTTCTGTTATATGTATTATATACTGTATTCTTTTAGAATTAGAATTAAAATTGTGCATTTTTATAGAAGCTTTACAGAAAGTATTTTTTAACTTAAAAACTTTTAGATCAATTTTTATTGCTGCATTGTACTTCATTGTATGAATGCACAACAATATACCTATTCTATTTTTAAATTAATTTTTATTTTTGCATTACAATTGACTTACATTATATTAGTTTCAGTGTATAGCATAGTGGTTAGACATTTATAAAATTTACAAAGTCATCTGACACTACGCAGTTATTATAATATTATTGACTATATTCCCTAAGCTGTACTTTATATCCCCATGACCATTTTGTAACTACCAATTTGTACTTATTCCCTTCACCTTTTTCACCCAGTCCCCCAATCTCTCTCTCATCTGGCAACCATCAGTTTGTTCCCTGTATCTATGAGTTTGTTTGTTGTCCTTTAGATTCCATATGTAAATGAAATTATATCGTACTTGTCTTTCTCTGACTTATTTCACTTAGCATAATATCCTTTAGATCTATCCATGTTGCTACAAATGTATTTTTACAATAAAGGAAGCTAGAGAGAAAAAATGTTAAGAAAATCATAACAGAAAGTACATTTATGGTGCTATACATATTTATTGAAAAAAAAATCTACAAATGGACAGGTGCATTGAAACCTATGTTATTCAAAAGTCAACTGTAATTGTTTAAGTGACCTAGTGTCCCTTTGCAAAAATCGTAGCATTTTGCTGATCATCATTCTCTCCAGATTCTAGGTATTAACATCCACCTGCTCTCTAAGGATCTCCCAGACCACATATTCATAAGACCTCTTTTGCTTCTTTCCCCCACATCTCTACCTCTACTCCCAACCCAGTAAGCTATTTGTGTATGCGTGCTTTTGTATGTCTAAAATGGCTCTTGACAGCAGTAAGTGCATTTGGACCATAAGTACAGCTACTTCTGATAAACTCTTTCCTTAAGATACACGCTAAGTGGAAAGAATATACTCCCTACAATTTTGATTTGAAAACTTATGTATTCTCACGACACCGTTATTAGTTAAAAGACTTTGAACAAGTTGCTTAATTCTCATCTCACTTTCACCATGTGTCAAACCAGCAACAAATACCTTCCATTGTTGTCATGGAGACAAAGGAGGTTTAGGTACAGAATCTGACAATAGGTTCAGAGTATCATACAAGAGATAAATATTAATGACTTGCTATTAGGAGTGTACTTAGAATATTAGTAATATATATACTTATGTGGTTTTTAAATTTTAATTTGACGTTCTTTAACTTTCCTCTAAAATTCTAAAAAATTTTTGATTTGTATTATTTGTATGGAATAATTTTTTAAAATGTTTTAATTAAGGCCATTAAAACATTTATATAATAAGTTTATCGGTCATAAATTTTGCATTTTATCTCACTTAGGTGTATTTATAATGACAATCCTTCCAAACATATGTGCCTCAACAGATGGCCAACAGACGTATGAAAAGATACTGAACATCACTAATCATCAGGGAAATGTAAATTAAAACCACAATGAGATATCACCTCATGCATGTCAGAATGGCTATCATCAATAAATCAACAAATAAGTGTTGGCAAGAATGTAAAGAGAACCTTTGTTCACTGTTGGTAGGATTGTAAATTGGTGCAGCTCTACGGAAAACAGTATAAAATTTCCTCGAAAATTTTAAAATAGAACTACCATATGACCCAGCAATTCCACTTATGGGTACTTATCCAAAGAAATCCAAACCCTAATTTGAATAGACATATGCACCCCAATGTTCATTGCAGCATTATTTACAATAGCCAAGATATATGAAAGCAACCTAAGTATCTATCAATAGAAGAATGGATAAGAAGTGGGATATTATATAATGGAATATTACTCAGCCATAAAAATGAAATCTTGTCATTTGCAACAGCATAGATGAACCTAGAGAGTATTATGATAGGTGAAATGAGACGGGGAAAGATAAATGCCATATAATTTAACTTATATGTGGAATCTAAAAAACAAAATGAACAAACGGAAACAAACTCAAATACAGAGAACTGATGGTCTCCAGACGGAAATGGGGATAAGAGTATGGGTAATTGTTGTTGTTAGGCGTGTGCTTGGATTAAGAATATTAATAATACATTTACTTATGATGTTTTTAAATTTTAATTTGACATTCTTTAACTTTCTTCTAAAATACTAAAAAACCTTAGATTTGTATTATATGTATAGAATAATTTTTTTAAGTGTGTTATGTCCTAATTTAATTAAAGCCATTAAAAACACATTTATGCAATAAGTTTAAAGGTCATAAAATTTGCATTTAATCTCACTTCGGTGTATTTATGACAAGCCTTTCAAATATGTGTACTCCAAGAGATGGCCAATAGACATGAAAATTTTATTTCTAGGTAGGTATAAGAAATAGAAAATAAAATGTAGAAATACATAGAATCAAAATACATCCAAACTTAGTCATTGACCCACTACAAAGCCACTCAAGAACTCTACACAGATCATCTCAAACAGCTATTTTAAGAAATGAGAAAACATTTACCACTCAAATGTTTATCAGGACTTCTTAAATAGTAAATTTTGGAGGCAGGGTCCTTATTTTAATAGTGTTGATAAATGTATTTTGGGGCTCTTTTTCCTAAACTCCTTTAGAAATGATTCATTGCCATACAGTTCCACTTTACAATTAATATAGTCTACTTCTTCTCTTTAGTCACCTAATGACTATTGGCCTCTAACAAAGCACTAAACTTTCCATTTTAGGAAGGAAAATAAGATAATGCCATAATTGGAAACGTTCAAAACAATGAGCCTCAGATTCTAAATTAAGAATTTCAAAAAGGTTTGTGTTTGAGCACCATCTTCGTAAAATTTGAAGGGATCAAGACTCATCTGGACAGCCATCTGGCTGATTAGGAATTTCCAGTTATCATTTATAGTCACCCTTGATCAGTGATGTTCTCTTGAACTTTAGTCATCTTTTAATCAGGCATTTATTCAACACATGTTGTGTGTGTTTATCTGTGACAGGCACCATGTTAGGAATTAAAGATGCAATTGAGAGTCTGGTCTTCTCTAAAATCCCTTCCCTCTCACAAGTATTTCAAATTCTATAAAGAGCTCTGCTGTCACATAGCCATGTAGTTTAGCCACTGACATCCCTCGCAAGTTTCTGTTTTGCTTCCAGATTATTCTAATTGTTTCCACTAACAATCTAAAGGAATTACCAAAGATACAAAGAAACTCATTCCAAAAATTAAAATCATGCTAAAACAGGTATCATTTCATTTTAATGAATTATTTGGTGTCTAAACACATATGATCATGATATACATTATCACTGGTTACTAGAGATCACATTATGTCTTAGATACAGAAGTTTTCCAAGATGCAGTTTTCTTATACTGATCATTACAAGGTGATTTGATCAGTTTTTATTTTAACCCGTTTAGAAAAAAGGAAAGTGCCGCTCGCTGCCAGCATTCATTTAACATCGTGTGTAGGAATGCCATGCTTCCTAGGACTTGACTTTTTCAGCGATGGAACTACTGAAAACAGAAAGCTATAAATAGAATGATGTCATTTGTTTCCAAAGACTATCAATATACTAGAATGATGCGAACGTAATAAAAGCGAGATTTTTCATGACAAATTTTAGGGGTAAAGGCTGTAATCCATGAGTTATGTCAGGGTATATGCTGCAGCCACAAGCACCACCAGTGACTATTCTCAAGGCAAATGGGAAAGGGGTTAAAACATTGTATTTGAAGGCTTTATAAAGCAATGAATTGGGGATCTACACTATACTAAGTTTTAGGTTATGGTATTAAGTGACTTGAGAAACTCATCTTCCCAATACTATACAGAAGATAATGACTGAGACATGGTTTGAGATATATCGCAGCTTCTCTTGTTTCCTTTTGATATTAAATTTTACAAACTAAAAAAAAGAAAGAAAGAAAGAAAAAGAAGCTACTATGCTTGGATATCACATTTCTTCTGTGTTCCTTTAGATAAAACTTTTTTCCAGTTTTGTTTCTATCATGGCCATTCAAAAGTTTTGCTGGTGTTTTGGAGAATTGCTATCACCAGAGATTTTTTTTCTTCAAAATATCTATCCATGTTTTTGCTGCTTTACTATTTTTAGTGTATACTAAAATTATCTGCTGACTTTAAAAAAATGCATAATTTGACTTAATTCCTCATACCTGAGTTTTGAGATGTAATAAACTCTGGATAATCTTGAAGTACCATAATATTATGACTTGGATTAGAATTGTTGAACTTGGAAATCTGGACTATACATGTTTTAGGATCTCTGAGGAAGATGAATGATGATACTTCACTGTCCTTAAATAAGCTTTAGATAATGACTTATAATCACCAAAGGTTCTGAAGAGTTGAAAAACTTGCTGATAATTATTTTTATTAGAAATATTTTAAAGAAATAATTATCATTGGCTTCAGTGGTCCCCAACAATGTCTAAACCAGCCCTACAAATGTGAAGACATGCTTAAATTTTAAGTCTAGTGTTCTAAAATTGCAAATCAATTTGAAAATGGAAGGAATTGAGCTATTTAACAAAATCAAGCAGGAAACATAACAAAATCAAGCAACCTCATTCACAGCTCGCAACCAGTTTTTGATCGATGAATCAATATTATTTAAATTTTACAAATGAAGAAATCTAGACAGAATTTTGCAAGATTGGCTTATTAAGATTATACTTCCAATCAGGCAACAAGCCAGAATTTAAATTAAAAACCTTGCTATGTCTTGTTTCATTCTTTTTCTAAGATAATTAATTCAGAAAGTCCATTTTGTAGTGGGTTCAATAGTGTCCCTACAAAATCATGTTTATTTAGAACATCAGAAGGTGGCTTTTTTTGGAAATAGGGTCTCTGCAGATTTAATCAGTTAAGGATTGAAAGAAGATCAAATTGGATTAAGGGGGTTCTAACCCAACAAGCATGTCCTTAGGAAAGGAGTAAAGGAAGCCCAGAAGCACAGGGAAGATGGTGGTGAGAGATGGAGGCAGAGACCGGACTGATGTGTCCACAGGCCAAGACACACCAAGGATTTGCTATGACCCCCAGAAGCGAAGACAAGAGTGTGGGACAGTTTCTCCCCCAGAGCTGCCAGAATTTCAGATTCCTGGCTTCCAGAATCAAACCTGGATTTCAGACTCCTGGCCTCCAGAATGGTGAATGAACACACATCTGTTGCTTTAAGCCACCCACTTTGTGGTATTTTGTTACGGCAGCCCTAGGAAGCTAGTACATTATCATTTATAGAAAAGAATGATTTACTAATAAAAATCACTTTCTTCATGAAGCCAAATGCCCCTTGATTCCAGGTCTCTTGAAATATGTAATGTAGATTTTTCTATGGTGAATCTGGAAGTTGTGAGAAATCAGAAGCATATTCATTACTTTCCATCTGAATGGCAAATCAAATAGCTAATGTTATGGTTGGTTTTATTTGAGGTATAGAGGCTCCTTCTAAATTTCTCTCCAGACCTCTATTTTCTTATGTTTTTTATTCAAATGTTCTTCCTTCACCAAAACAAATGAGTTACAAACTCATTCAGGGAAAAAAAAATCATGTTTGTATGCATTTAGCTGATTACCTGTTGGACTGAACAACTGAATACCATTTACTGCCTTTTCATCAAACCAAACCCCTGAAGTGATTTATATTCTTCCACTTACCTCTCTCTAACTTTCTGAACCTTATATAACAAAACCATGAACAGAAACTTTTCTAGGGCTAAGAAAGAAAAAAGTAATAGCTTTTTTAAAGTTTTTAAATATTGCGAATGCAGTACAACTTGGTGTCAGAAAACATTACCCATGTCTTAATTGTTTTCTTTTGCAGACTGAGTTTGCCTTTACTTGCCAATCATATAGCCATTATACTATATAGGCTGGCGTGTATCCCTGTCAATCTCTGGACTGTCAGAGGACAAAGAGACGGCAAAGTGTCTCCAGTTTCCTCTTATCTCCTGTCTCTCCCTGGTCAAAATTTGCCTCACTAGAAGTTGACCCCTCATATCCAGCCATGTCACCTGTGGTTTTCAGACATCCACCGGTGAAGCCATACAGCACATCTGTGCCATGGTGCCACTTTATTCTTGCCCAGAAGTGCTGGGAGCAATCAGAGCGTCTGGGGAACTATGGGGGAGGGGAGGCTCTCTGGTGGAGCTTCTGTGTCTCCCAGTGGTGACACAGGAGTCCTTCCAGATGCCAGCATCACTCTGGGGTCGGGGGGAAGGGGTAGTGAGATAGCCTGTGCTGTCAGATGAGGTCGCAGTAGCCATGGTTTAGAGGTGGCAGCAAAAATTGAGATTCTTTCCATGAACAAGTAGCCAAAACCCTAAGACACAAGGCCAAGAGAGGTATGGCTCATAAAACTGTAACATGGGAAGACTCTGACAAATGAGGTGTCAACACAATAAAGCATCCTGAGAAGAATAAATTCTGCCAAAAGCCGAAATAGAAAGCTTTGTACCCCAAAATTAAGTTATTGGAATGTATAGCCACCGATCCGCCCAACAGAGTGAACAGAATAAAATCATAATACTTAATACTGATAACTCCCAAACCAGTTGTCTTCAGCTGGTGTGAGAATGGAAAAGTAACTGAAAATCAAATTAATGTACTCCCTGAGATTAAAGATTTTTCTTAGGCTGACCAGGATTAAGAGAAAATATAAAGAGAATATGTCATTTTTTTAGGCCTGGAAGTAGTTGAGGAAAAATATCAATATTGCCTTTGACGTATAAACATATTCTGCACACATAACCAGGAAAGAGAAAAGCCATGCTAAATGACAAGCCTCGATGTTTTCAACTATTTAATTGCATAACAACATACTGATGTTATTTTAATTAATACGCACTTATGTTACAAGAACTTAGAAAATTTCAATTCAGAAATGATTACAAAACATGCCTATGTGTCAGTCTCTGAGTTAAGAATGAGTCAGGCCCTGGGGGCACACGTGGTCTTGTAAGGCTGTAATCATCAAACCTGGCCCCGAAGCATGTGGCTATGACGATGTTAAAGCTGACACACGTGGGGTATGCAGACATTAGGATTTTACGTTACTTTTCCCTGGGAATCTCTGTTATCCCAACAGCAGGCAGCACAGCGATGAGTTCCCTGTCCCCGCCTGTGTTGACAGTTCGGGTCTGAGCGAGCACAGTTGCCACCTCCGTCCTCCTCCCTGACAGACGGGCAGAGTCCCTTCTCTCACCCTGTCATGGGCGCCTTCTCCAAACACCATTTATTTAGTGGTGACACATTCCCAGAGACAAGACCACTTGTCAGTCAAGGGCAGTCCTGGGCCTGTTAAATCCCCAGGCTGGGGGCCTGCACTCATTCATGATGACTGAGTGAGTGATATGATAAGCAACAGGATGTAATGGAAATGGCAATGGACTTGGAGTTAAAAGACACGTGGTTTAACATGCTGAGAATGAGACTTTCAGCGCTGTGCTGTTGGGAAGTCATTTTACTTCTCGAAGCATTGCTTTTCTCACTCAAACAAGAGAATTCTAATGTCTAATTAGAATATAGAGCCAATTGTAACAAAAACTCAAAATAGGAGTAGCTTAAACAGGTAGACGTTGATCCCCCCATGCCTAATAACAGATGCTAAGAGGTCCGAGCCTGATGTGGTGGCTCCACGGTGCTACAAACACCGGCTTCTTCCTGGTTGTCCTCCCATCCCAAAGAGGAGTCATGTCCGCAGATGAAAGATGACTCATAATCCTACCTGCTGGGTTTACATTCCAGCTGATGGGAGAAATGGGGAAGGCACACACATCTCTTAAGGACATGAGCAATGTTGTGCTGGAGGGGGCTGGTGCAGCTCATGACAGCCCACTGTTAACTTTGCAGGAATTATATGAGTTGGTTGGTAAACAGACTTCAATACAAATTAAATTACAAAAACTCACAATTAAACAAATTATGTTAAAAACAAGGGCAGCAGATACTCAAAACTCAACCTTCCTTATTTATATTTTACTATTATCTACGCTCTTATGGTTATTTACTCCTATTGTTTATGCACAGAAACACTATATCATGGTATGCTACTGAATATCTTTTACTGATAGTGAAGACACTTCATGTTGGTAGCTTGAAATCAAACATAGTGAGTGTATTTACACTGCAGAAACTGGCAAACACTGCCATCCAGGCCTTAATTTGATTGTTTACACCAGAAGCTGGCAAACCAGCCCATAACCTGTTTTGGTTAAGTCTTTAAACCGAGAATGATTTTTTAAATATTTTAAAGTATAAAAAGAAGAAAAGTAGTAAAGAAAGAAAAAAGGGAGGGAGGAAGGGAATATGTGACACAGACAGACTGTATGTTGCTGCAAAGCCTGAAATACTAGCAGGCCTTTACAAGAAAGGTTTCCTGAACCTGATGGAGAAACTATTAATAATGCAAATGAACTGAAAAGCTTCCTGGCTGGCTGTCAGCTGGATGTCATCCATAGAAGCAGCCTCACTCCTTGTCATGTGCCTCGTCTAGCTTCAAAGCCAGCAGAGGACAACATCCCTTGGTTTGAATCCCTCTCCGGCCTCGAATCTCTTTGGCTGGGAAGCACCCAGTCCCTACTAAAGGCTCACCGGAATAGGTCAGGTCCAATGAGGCTCATTTCCCTTTCAGGAAATTGGCTGTGTCACGCCATGTACTCTAATCACAGCGTGATGTCCCATCATATTCATAGGTCCTGCCGCCAATCAAGAGGATAGACTACACATGGCTTTGGATCATGGGGTCATTCCAGAATTCTTTCTACTACGAGAGGAACCTCAAAGTTTCTGCCACATCTACTTCTTTTATTTACATGATTATTTTGAAAATTTAATGATATATAATGAATGTATAGTATATATACATGCACCAGAATCTCTGATGCTTCTTTCAACAGAAAGAATTACATTTGATCTCAGCTTCTTTTTAAGTGAAAGCAGTATTTTAAGTATTGATGGTTAACAAGAGCTTACTTAAGGTGCAGAAATAAAGGCATAACCAACCAGCTGTATTTTTCATGAGGTCCACAGAAACACTGATTAACAAGAACTTACGTCAGGTGCAGAAATAGAACCAAAAAGCTGTATTTTTCACATTTGCAGAAACACTTGGAACCCACATGCATATATATAAAAACTTTGCATCTGTCATTTCAAATGCCCAAGATGTCACCTCTGGTCTATCTTTTTGAACAAGGATAATGCCCTTAGCCTTTGTTAAAAACAAGAAAACAGGCCCCAAATGGGGCTTCTGCTAAGCCTCATGTCACCAAATGGAGACTTAACTGAATCGCACATTCATTTTTCCCAGAAATAGAATCTTAAACCAGTCCTCGGGCATCACCTGAGCAGCACGAGCTAGATAATCTGCCTGATAGACCACAGCTATCTCCTAAAGGAAAGGAACTTTGCAGTAACCAACCTGCTATTTTTTGCCTTTCTAAACTTGTGTGTTCCTGCTCCCTTCTGCCTATAAAAGGCTTTCGCTTTGCACAGTTGCTCCGAGCTCCCTTCTCTCTGCTAGATGGGACACTGCCCAATTTGAATCTATTTTTGATCAAATGAACTCTTAAAATTTTTAATATGTCCCAGTTTATTTTTGTACAGTCTGGCCTCAGAAAAAGGAACCAAAGGAGACACCCCAAGGCCCCCCAGGAGCAACGAACAACTAGGAGAAGGTACCTGCTGAGCCCCTTGAGCCCGCTGCTTTCTCGTTCCCTCTGGAGGTGCTGGGCAAGGCCCTCCCGGATCCTGGCTCCCAGCTCTGAGCTGTGCGTCATGAGCTTTCAGACTCTGAGCATTTCTTTTCCTGGAGTGGGTCCGGAAACCTGCAGGGGTCAGCGGGTCAGACTTAGAAACATGCTGGCGCAGGATCTGATAGGGTCTGATTTAAGCTAGAGTGGATCCCAGGTGAGGCCTCAGGTGAATGTTTTAAGGCTGAACAAGCTAGTTAAACTCATCAAAGATAGCTAAATTAGAGTAGCCACAGTGGAGAACTTTTAAACCTAGATAAGCTTAGCCATTTATGAGGTGCCCAGAGAAAAAGCGGGTGTCCGGCAGGCACTCTACATAAAGGGCAAAGGGGAAATTATTTTGCCCTCTCTACAGTTTCAGATGACTAAGATAAGACCCACTGGGATACCCTTCTCACTCTAGAACCTATGGTAAGGACCCTGCAAAAACTGGCAGAAGCTGGCAAATGGTGAGAATTCTTACCAAAGTCAGCTTTCCCGGATCTCCATCTGTGATGCCTGGTCAAAGAGAAAAGTTAAATTTCACGTTGTCCTTTGCAAATTCAGATTCTCATGAATTTGGTTTTAGGGTACCCATTGGTTGTTAAATCTTTCTCTTCCAGGATGGCTACAGCCTTTTTTTTTTTTTTTAAATTAAAGGATGAGACTTTTATACCACTGGAGGAGATATGTGTACATGTGTACATGTGTGTATGCATATGTGTATGTTGTATACATACACAGCACAAACACATCTGTTATCTCTAACAAATCCATCTTCTCAGTAGAGGTTTAAAAAAATCTCAATACTGTAGTAATGTTAACTTTATTATCCTGACAAACTTCTTTTCTCAATAATTGCCCTACAAGAATTAAATGCTAAATCAGCAAACTTCTAGAGTATTCAGTAGTTCTGCTATTGTGCGAGATTATGCAATTTCTGTTAAGTTGTTTCCAGAGGCTTATACACAGGTTAACTTTGTCCTAAATGTGGGTTCTTTTTTCACAGTTTGACTTACATACATTGTGAAATAATTACCACACTAGATTCAGCTAACAGCCATCTTCTCACATAGCTACAATTAAAAGAAGGGAAAAAAATTTCTTGTGATAAGAACTCTTAGGAGTTCCCGACTGAAGCCTAACAAGATATTTAAAAGGATTATTTTTTAAAGTAGCTCTATGGTCAGAACTTGGTCAAATTGTTAGCTGTTATTCAGAGCTGAAGCTGCCCTTGCAATAACCAACCAGTTTTTGTTTTTGTTTTTGCCTAGTATACCTTCTTTGTTCCTGCTCCCTTCTGCCTATAAAAATATTTCGATTGTGCAGCTCTTGGAGCTCCTTTCTATCTGCTAAACTGGATGCTGCCAGATTCATGAGGCACTGAATAAAGTTAATAAGATCTTTCAAATTTACTCAGTTGAATTTTGTTAACAAGATGGAGCAAAAAAAAAAAAAAAGAGAGAGAGAGAGAAAAAGAAGAAAAAAAAACTGGATGGAATGAAAAATAATGCAATGTGCTGTGACATGCAGAAGGGGAAGAATTTTGATCTTGAGATAGGAATACTTAGGCTTAAATACTAGTTTTACCCTGGTTTTAATTAAGTAACCCTCAGTTTCCTTTATGACAAAAATATATGCTGTTGATTGTGTAGGATCACTGGTGTGATGACCAAATGAAGATATAAAATTCTTAGTGATTATGATGATGGCTACCATCAACATGTTTAGGATGCTCTCAGTCTTGTTTTAAGCACTTTCTATATATTATCAATTTATTTAAACCTCAGAACCCTCCACAGATGAGAAAACAGAGGCATAGAGAAGTTAAGTAACTTGCCTGAAGTCACACAGCTAGTGTGCAGCAGAGCTGGGATTCTAACAAAGGCAGTCTGGCCTCAGGTGCTATTCTGTTAAATGGCACGCTCCATCTCCTGCCCAGATGGGAGGAATCGGTATCTACCTGAAGAATCTAATGAAGTCTCTTGGCCACTCCCTCTCCTCTGCTACTACTGGCATGTAGCTCGGGCTGTGCTCTGTGTGCTTCTCAAGTCCCTCCTCTAGCTCTTCTGTTTTTCACAGTCAGTTTCTTTCTAGCTCAATCATTTCGGGCGTATCCTTCAGTCTTTTGCAATGCTGAGCTCCCAGCTTCATTCACAGTTGAACCTGAAAGACAAAGCAGCAAATTTCTGAACTAATTATGGGACCTGAATATAGGGAGGAAGTAAAGACATCTTAAGTTGGGGGATTTTCCTGGATTATCTATTGTAATCACAACGGACCTTATAAGTAGGAGGCAGGAGAGTCACATTCAGAAAAGGAGATGTGATCATGGAAACAGAGATCAGAGTAATGTAAGTCAAGGATTCTAGGAGGCCTTGAAAAGTTAGAAAAGGTTAAGGAATAAATTCTCTCCAAGAGCATCCGGAAGGAACACAGCCCTGATGACACCTTGATTTTGGTCCTCCAGAACTGTAAGTCCTCCAGAACTGAGACTTCTGACCTCCAGAACTATAAGGTAATAAATTTGTATTAGCCACCAAGTTTGTGGTAATTTGTTACCATAGCAATAGGAAACTAGTAAGTACATCTATCCTTCACGATAGTGACTCCTTTCAGGTGTCCAGGGCAATTGTCCTATAAAACTTCTCACTGGATCTGTTTCCTATTGATTAAATTTAAGTTAAACATTTTCATCAAGAACCCAACATGGGTGATGATGTGTACCTCCACTCATCACACCAAGAGGAAGATAAGATCAAACTGGTAATGTGAAACTTGGCCCTTGGTTCAGCTGATAGCCCTCTGATCTCCCCATTGTAAAGGCACACCTGCTTCAGAATGAACAAACAAACTGTAGGATAAAACGTTAAGAATAAGTGATTATCCTGCTCCTCAACAGCCATTCAATAGTTTTAGGGGCATGAAAATTGTATAAAATGTATAAAATTATATAAAATTCTGGAAGCTTGGTAACTTTGTAGTCTATACATTTGGAGCCTCTTGCTCATAGCATTAGAAAAAAACTTTACACTAATCTAGTTGTTCAGGGGATAAAATCAGCACTTTTGCTTGAACTATGAAGGATTCTGGTTACACTGAGACTTTCCAAACAATATCCGGCAAATCCACTTTTTCAAATTTTTTTTCTGAAATGCAAGACTATGTGATCTGTTCCTCCACAAATTCAGATACGTACACAGAGAAGTGATCAGGATGCAGATCCTTGTGTGTGGGCCTTTGCGTACATGTCCGTCCATCTCAGAATCAGCACCTGTTTTAAAAACTACTTTCCATTCTTCAATGCTGAACTCATGGCACCAACGGGATCAAACTAGATCAGGACATTAGATGGTCCAGGAACTCTGTGGCCTGTGAATAATGGCTATGAAGGGGCTGGGAGCACGGCAGATGGCCCAAATCCCCTTCAACACCTAATAAAACAGTGCTGTCCAATAGAAATATAATGTGAGCCACATATGTAATTTAAAATTTTCTACTAGCTACATTTAAAAAATTAAGGAAAAACAAGATGAAACTTTAATATTTCATTTAAGCACATATATTCATGAAATATGAATATAACTATTCACAAATATTATCATTTAAACATGTAATAAATATAGAAATTATTAACGACATATTTTACATTTTCTTGTACCAAGGCTTTGAAATCCAGTGTGTATTTTGCACTTTGGGCACACTTCCCTCTGGACCAGCCATATTGCAAGTGCTCAGTAGCCACATGTGGCTGGTACCTGTCATATTGGACAGCATAGCTCTACTCTACAACTCAGTCTTTCAGAAGTACAGTTCTCACATTCTATTCAATTTTCACAAATATCAGTCTCCTGTCCTTTTATCTCCCCTTCCAAATCCATAATCCCAACATAATAAAGATAAAAAGGCTAAAAAAAAAAAAAAAATCCCTGACTAGAATCCTGTTTTATCCTCTCCTTTCTGGAGAATATATTTGAGAACTGCTCTCAACTAAAAAGCAGACGAGAAAGGGAAATGCGTGAGAGTAAAGAAGCAATTACCCAAAGTATAAGTATTTGGGGAACTCCAGAATATAGAATAAACCAATTTCAGATGGGAAAAGGAACATGGTTAAGAATAAGAACCAACAGCACAGGGAAACAATTAATGATTATTCATCAGGTGACCTTCAGATCCAAGGAATTTCAGTGCCATTTCACACAACACACAAAAAACACAGGCAATAACTGAAAAGGGCATCTATTCTTAGTGTTTGTTTTCAGGCCTTTTGCTAGAACCCAGGGAGACAAAATGGGTGGCATCAGTCTCCCCTCTGAGAGTTCAGTCTGGGAGAGACAATGCCGTACACCAACCACCTCCTGTACTACACCACATGCACATGAGGGGCAATTTAGCTTATTTAGGGGTTCAGAGGAAGTTTCGGGAGGAGTGGGGAGTTGGCCAGTTTTATCAGTTCTCTGCAGTTGGTATTACCATTTTACAAATTTGGTAATTGAGTTTTGGAGACATAAATAATTTGCCTAAGGTCACTTAGCTGGTGAGCAGGGAAGCCAGGATTCGAATCCTAGGAGGAAGGTGATAAATCAGTGGAATATTCAGGCTGTCCCCATTTGTTTGACACAGAGAGGATGATGATGTCACTAAAGTTTCCTGGAGGCTGGCCTAAGGCAGGTGGGAGTGTCAGTGGAGCAGGGGATCAGAACCCAGGCCTGGGGTCAGCTGAGCCTGGTGTGAGCCATGATACAGGAATTAAAGCTTCCTGAGCCTCATCTGTGTCTTTGGGATAGTAATAGCAACAATGGTGAGACCCAAATGTATTGTGGGCTTACTGTATCTACTTACTGCCTCAATTTTCCTCATCTCTAAATTGGTAATAAAAAAAAATGAAAATAATAAACAACAGGTACCATTTATTGAGCATTTGTTGCATAAAAATCTGTTCTAAGAGAAATAGACCTTGGTGTTCCTTCTCTGTAACCTAAAAATAATAAAAATAAAAATAAATAATAAAATGATACGAACCATCTATTAAACACTTAATGGACTATAAGGCCCTGTTCTAATTGATTCACACTTCAGTTTCCCTCTCCGATGGATTGGGAATAATACTGAATCATCATCATAAGTGATAGCTAACATTTACTTTAGTGTTTGCTGTGTGCCAGGTCTTGTTCTCAGAACACTGTACAGATAGACAAGGCCCAACTTGACCGGGTTCCCAGCAATTCTTCCGTATCATCTCTCCTTCCTCTTCACCTCAATGGCCTCCTCCAGATGCTCCTCAAACACAACTAAGCTCAGTCCTCTCTCACAGCTTTGGCATCCATCATACCCTCTAACAGGTGCACCTTTCCCCAGATACTCACAGGACCCACTCCCTCACCTGGCTCCCTCACCTCCCTATTCAGATGCCGCTTCCTCAGTGAGACCTTTCTTAAGCATGCTATTTAAAATCCAGGGCCTACAATACTGTCTGCTACAAAATACAACCAGCAAATGCTTGTTTAATCAATATATGCTTACTAAGTGGCAGTGGCCTGGTGCAAGGTGCCTTTTGGAATAGGATACCCCAGGCCAGGCTCCTGAGCAGCTGACATACTTAACACACCTGCTGGGTAACTGAGGGCAGAAGCCCGGAGAAGACCCAGGGGAAAAGCACCCCAAATGAGGGCACAGAAGGGCGATGGCTCTGAGGTAACAACGTGTCCGGAGAAGGGTGGAAAACTAGAACCGAACGTGTGTGTGGGAGCCCAGGTAGGCGGGCAGGTCTGAGAGGTCCACGAGGTCAGCAGGGGTCTGTGGGGGAATCCAGGGATTGTGGGAGGCTGCGATTTTACTCTGAACCACAGGAAACCGATGGGACCTGATGTGGGTTTTTAACACGTTCTCTCTAGCACTTGTTGGTAAAACAGCTAGTTCAAGAACCTGAGATGCAGTTGTGGAGATAGGGTGGACTTGACACCCACTTATTCATTGAACTGCGCAGAACATTTATGGTTTTGAGGTTCTGTGAGAGCCATCCGCGGGCCTGGTGGGCGGAGCCCAGCCGAGGCCCCGCCCAGAAAGTCTGGAACCCGTCCCTGCCGGCTGAGGGCGTCAGCCCGACCCCTCGCCCCCACCCTCAGTGGCTCCTGGAGCGCAGACTCAGTCCAGGAGATGAAGGACGAATTGAAATCATTGCCTTTATTTCTTGCTGGGCCTTGAAGTTAGGTGAGCACCGGGCGAGACCAACTGGTTTAGGAAGGCGCCAGTGCCAGCTCCACCGGCGGCTCCAGGTCCTCCTCACCGCGGGTGCCCAGGAGCTCGGGGCTGGCCTGCCGGAGCAGGGAGTGAGGCTGCCTTGCTCTGTTACTGTCACCCCCTGGGACGCCCTGGTCTCTCCAGACCCTCTCTCCGAGGGACTCTGGAGACAGACCTGCCCGCTCTGTCTCCCTCCCTGCCCGCCTCGCTTCCGTCCCGGGCTCCCGACCTCTCCTTCGTTGGTCGGGTCCCCTGAGGCGCTCTGGGTCTGGGCGGGGCCATGCCCACCGAATTTCTCCAGCTCCGCCTTTAGCCTGCGGAGAAGGCGCAGAGGAGAGAGAAGGAAGTAGAGAGCAAGAGTGGAGGGGGACGGAAAGGAAGCCACTGAGACACAGAGATCTGAAGAGGTTCTGAGAGACCGAGGCTGGAGGACCGGGGCAGAAGCTGGGCCTGTGCGCTTAGGCCCCACCTACCCGCCCCAGTGCCAGCCCCTTTGGGAGGCGTGGTGCTGGGGACAGGGGCATCGACCCATTCCTTTCCTCCCTGCCCCTTCCCCACCGCCGAGGTCTCCTTTCCCCGCTCACGCGTCGTTCACTGCCGGAGCGCCCTCGACCACAGGCGGCAAGCGCAGCCGCCGCTCCACCTGCTGTAGCTTGGCTCGCGCCAAATTCTCTGCGGGTGGGCAGGGCGTCACCGACGGGGCCTGGAGCTCCGGCTAGCCGGCCCCGCCCCTTCGGCCCCGCCCCTTCGACCCGACCCTGCGCGGGAGTCACACCTTCAGTGAGCAGCTGCTCCTTGCTTCTTTGCAAGGAATGGATCTCCCAGGTCAGTCGCTGCTTCAGGATCTGCGAGGAGAGGGAAGAGGCCTGTCCCTCCGTCTGTCTGTTCTCCTGACTCCTCCTCCTTCCACCTCTCAGAAATTCTTACCTGAATTAGGTCATTCATTCATTCATTCATTCAGCTATTTATTAACTCAATGTGCAGTTTCTGCTGTGGCTGGGTGCTGCTGGAGATGCATTTCCTCCAATCGCTCCCCAGGTCCCCATATACCATCTCTCAAATCTCATCTCATCCTTAAATGATCCAGCCTCAGGGTCTCTGTACTGACTTCTGCCAGGAACATTTGCACCTAGATACTTGCATGCTTTCCTCCCTTACTTCCTTCCTGTCTACGTTCAGGTGTTCAAGTGTCACCTGCTGAGGCCTTCCCCACTAACATTATATACTCTATCTTACTTAATTTCTTGTTTAGAGTCTGGGTATGTTTCCCCCTGTCCCCAACCATCCTGGGGACAACAAAAACTTGGCCTCTTGAATTCTCCTACTGTCTCTTCCTGCCTGGAATGCTTCTGGATGCATCCAGTGACATTATTTGAAAGAAGGCAGGTGCCCAGGTGATTATTAGGTGTTGAAGAAGATTGGGCCATCTGCTGTGCTCCCAGCCCCTTCGTAGCCATTATTCACAGGATACAGAGTTCCTGGACTATCTAATGTCCTGACCACCGCTTTTTCAGGGGTCCCATTTGCCACTGCAAGGTGAGCATGCTCTAGGTGAGCAGGAGGGAAGCAGGATCAGCAATGGCTGCTGCAACTGTCTCGGCAATGGTGTGGCAGTGGGGATGGTAAAAGGTGACCAGTTTTCAGGTAAAAGCGGAGGAGTAAGTAGGTGAGAGGAAGAAAGGAGTCAAGGACTATCGCATGGAGTTGAGCCTGAGCAGTAGGTGGACCTGAGCAGCCACCGGTGACATCGAAGCCAGGAGAGAAGGGGCTTTGGCTGGAGACAGTGACAATGGCTCACCTGGAATTCCCAGAGGTCCTTGTGTTGGCCCATCAAATCCAACTGTTCTTTGACATGCAACCTAGGGGCCGACACCCAGGAATGAGAGAGCATACCTGCTAGGTCCGACACCCAGCCTAGCCCACTCTGGGGGTCCCTCACTCACAGGGCTTTAGATCTTTGCCCAGTGCTCTCTCTGCTATGAGCCCCTTTCTGGGCTTTATCTTCCAAGCTTTGGTTCCAGTAGCTCTGCTTCCAACAAATTCTCCCTTGTGCAAGCCCCACTCCCACTTCCCGCCCAGTGCCATGCCAGGCCCTACACCTGGGGTGACCTCAGCTTCCTGTGTATAACTCTCTTTAATCTGAGAGTTATGAATAGAAATTTGGTCCATGCACTCCTGCAACATGTGCATCCAGGAAAGGGAAAAACCACTTCAGTCACGTTCTCTGAATGGCCTCCCGTGCCCTCCTGCAGGAGTGGGGGCTGGGAGGCCTGTTCTAACCTTCATCATTCTCCTTTCTTCTGTTGGTTGAATGTGAAACTTAATGGGCCTCTGTTGAGCCCATCATCCTGTCCATCCTGTCCCTCATCAGGCCATGCCTTCCCAAGAAAACTTTGTGAGGAGACAAGTAGTTTAGTGTCATAGATTCTAAAGTCCTGGCTTACAGTCTGGATCTGCTATTCCACTGTGATCCTGGACAAGTTACTTAACCTCTCTGGGTCTCAGTTTCCTCATATGTAAAATGGTGGTAATCATGGGAGGGTGACACTAGCCCTTAACTCCTTTCATTGTCATTATGAGGATTAGGTTAATAAATGAACATAAACTCTTGTCACACTGTGTGTATGTAGTTAAGCATATGTATACTTTAACTATCCATCATCAGGTTTTCTCATGCAATTAAAATCATGATGCACCAGGGTCATAAGAGGTGTTAAGCAAAGGTTCAGAGGATGAACAGATGAACGGATAGATAGTTGGAGGAACAGTTAATTGGATGTGTGAATCGCTGGCTGGTTAGAGAAATGATGAGTGAAGGGATGATAGCTGGGCGGAAAAATGAAAGGATTGCTAAAAGGATAGATACATGTCTGTGTGAACAGTTGGGTGAAGAAATGAACAGCTAGATGAACAGATGATTGGAAAGATGGAGAGAAGATGAATGAACTATTGGATGGATGGAAGATGAATAGGCAGAAGGATGGAGAGATAATGTCTGACTGGCTGCCCGGATGAAGGGCTGGGCAGTAGGATAGATGTATTGATGGAGGAATGGGTGAATGGCTGAGTGGGTGGATGGGTGGGTGTGGATGGAGGGCAGGTAAATGGATGACTGGGGGCCTAAATGAGCAGACAGATAAACAAATGAATGGATGGCAGAAGAGCTGGAAAACTAATAGGGGAAGACCTAGAATAACACCAGCAGATGAAATTTTTTTTATACAGAAACTAGCAATGAATGATTAAATGCATGAGTTAATCTTCATACCACCATCTACTATCAGAGATGAGCATGGAAGTCTCTTGTTCAGCTAGTCTGTTTTCTAGAAAGGGGAAATGAAGAATGTGTGTCCAATATTTACTTTCCCTAGTTCTTGCTTCCTCCTCCTTCAGGCTGGGGAATAAGGTGGGGAAGAGCTGGGTAGGACCTCTTACCTCTGAGCCTCACTGTCTTTCATCTGGCAATGCAGCTGGAGGATCCTCAGTGCTTCTGTAGGGAGAGGAACCAAGAGGGGCCTGTGAGAGCTGTTGGGGAGTCAGGCTTGGGTGGAGGTGATGGGCATTGGAGGGCACTGACTTAGGTGTTTACTTCAAGTCAGATAGCAACCAAGGGACTTGAGCAGAGAGGGAAACATACTGACACAGGTTTCAGTGAGGTTCTGCCGGCTGGTCTGGGGACTGTGGGCTTTTCTGGAGTGGTGGGGTAGAATAATGAAGACAGAGCAGCTGGTAAATACCTTGCTTTTTGCTCAAGACTTCCTCTAGGTGCACTTTCTCTCCATTCACTGGAAAACACAGTGACACTTTGAGCCTCCAAGGAAGGGGCTATATCCTGGGCAAGCTCAAGGTCACATGGAAAGTCCGGTAGAGCCCCGGGGGAGGGGAAGGGAAGTGTGTTCTTGCCATGTGCACCCATCTCCCACTGGAGACCATCCTGATCCAGCTTCTCCCCCTCAATACCCATATTCCCTGTAAATGCCAAAGGAGTAAAGACTCTGCAGAATGCATAAGGTTTATACTGAGCGGGGAGATGTCTAGAAATAAATAAATGTACCAAGTCAGATAGAAATAAAGGCTGGGAAGAAACAAGTCAAACAATAGTGTGAGTGACATAAGGTGGTATTCTGTTTTCACATGAGACCATCAAGGTAGGGTGAATTTGAGCTGAGAGCTAAAAGATGACTGGAGATAGCAAGAGAAATCTGGATTATAGGGAATGAGAGCATTGCAGGTAGAGGGAACAGCCTGTGCAAGGACTCTGAGGTGTGCACAGGAATATCGGCAGGAATCACTTACAGGAGTCCAATTCCCTGTGCAGCGTCTCCCAGAGACCTTGGGCTTCTCCCAATTCTTCACTGGATTTCTTCTTTGCTGGGCCACAGAAAGGAAGAAGACGCTGTGTGAGTACAGTCTCTAGCCTTGCTATTCTCTCTCAGATTGTGACATTATACACTCTTCTTCAAACAACCTGGAGGGGGTTGGATTTCATAGATGAGGAAATGGAAGCATTCAAAGTCCAGGTCCTTCCTGGACAGCTGGCCAGCCTAGGACCCAGAGTTTACCTTGCTGAAGCTCATTAATCCGGTTAATTAGGTCTTCTATCTGTGGCTCCAGGCTTCCCTCTGCAGAAGGATAGATTGATCCAGAGAAGTCAGATGCCTGGCTGTCCAAGACAAATGGAGGGAGAGTGGGTATTGGCACTGTCTCTGCTGCTATCAATCAACAGGCATTTACTGACTGCCTATTGTATGGCACGGGCTCTGTAAGAGACCCTTGCAGGGTTTACATTCTGGGTGAGAGATATGGACATTAAACAAAGATATATGCTATCAATGTGGGTGGCAGTAACTGCTGTAAAGGGAAATAAAGCAAGGGATTGAAGAGTGAAAGGGTAGAAGGTACTTCTTGAATTATGGAAAGGCCCCAGATGAAGAGAGGGATGGAAGCCCTGCAGTTCTGTGGGGGTGAGGGGTGTGGAGGGAGGAACCCTGACAAGCAGAGGGACAAGTGCATGGTCCCTTTAGTGGGAGCGAGGGAAGCACTTGTCCAAAGTAATGGTCGAGGGGCTGTTGTGGCAGGTCTGAGTATAGTAAGCAAGTGGGAAGTAGCAGGAGGTGAGGTGCGGGGAAGGGGAGGTACAGATCAATCAGGGCCTCCTGGGACATAGTGGAGGCTTCTAGATGTAATTCTGAGTGTGGTGAGAGCCAACAGAGACCTTCCGCCTGCCTCATCCTGTTAAAAGCCTGGCAGGACAGTTGTCACTTCTGTCCAACCAGACTGGTATTGGCCTCATTAGAGAAATGGGGGAAATACTGCTTTCATTTTGTGGGTGGCAGCTTTCAAGTTCTCAAGTGACAGGAGGTCACTTTCTCTTTAGTGGAGTTATCTCTACCTTCTTACAGCCCCATTAGCAACGTTCTGTATGGAGAAGCCTTCCTTCCCATCCATCTTGGCTTCAAGGTCAACAGCACAGAGTTGGGGAAGACTTCAAACATCTTTGTTATCAACCCCAGTTAACGCTGGTGTGCTAATAAGCTCTCAAGCCCATGTGTGTGTGTGTGTGTAATTCATGTGTGTGTCTGGGTGTTCAAAGTGTGTGGGTGGGGGTGGGGGGGAATGGTGTCAGTGTGTAAGAGGGTAGGGCTTTCCCATCCCCTTATACTTCTTGAATTTTGAAGCTATATTTTTGGTTCAAAGAATAAATTGTCTTAGAGGGAGAAAGTGGAAGGGGATAATTTCCCAAGGTTGTGAGTTGAGGGGGCTGGGTTTGAGCCACACGCCTGACTCAAAACCCCAGATAGAAGGAGACACATGACCTTTCTGCAGCTTTTTCACCATTGCCAGCAAGTCGTCAGACTTCTTCGAAGACTTGGTCTGCCCTGTGGAGATGAAAACCAGAATTATAGGATCCAGCAAGAGTGAGAGGGGACTAAGGAAAGTTCCAGGCCTTTCTAGTAAGGGAGAAGGGAGTCCTAGTGGGTTCTGCAGACACCCCTGGGCTAGAACTGAGAACAGGCTGAGGGCCAGGCTTCCGGCCAGAGCAGGGGCCCTGCAGGGCCCCATACCTTGCTTGTCCTGGAGGTTTATGGTGTATGTTGGATGAATCAGGACCCCTAATGATCAACGTGCTTCTGAGAGGTCAAAGGACACCATGGATGTCCTTAATGGAACTCAGGGGTGAGAGAAGGGGAAGCACTTTTGCTGCTGCTGCTGCTCAGAATCAGTATGAATTTCTAACCAGTATGATAGGGCAGAAAGATTTCATATGAATTTCTTTAAAATCATTATAGGCTACAATTAGCAAATTCTTAAAGAATTTATGAGTCTAGGAAATAGTTATTAATGACTGCTAACATTGAAAAAAGACAATAAGGTATTATGAGCCTCCTGATGAAAGAACATAATGAAGGATTCTTGCCAACACCCCCCCCGCCACAAAAAAAGGAATCTTATCCGGTTTCCATTTCTAAGTAACAAAAGGAAATATAAGGAGCAGAGAAACATGTTAAAGGATGCGATCAGCATTTTAAGACTCTGGGAAACTCCACAGGACAATCTTGCAATTTTGTTTTTTCAAAAAATTAATTACAAAGAAGAAAAAAGAAGAAGGGAAACTATGATTAAAAGAAACTTGAGATATAAATCAATTGTAATGAACAAACCTTATTTGGATCTTGATTCAAATACACTTTTTACCATATGTGCCTCTATATATGTTTAACATGAGCCTGTGTTACTTTTAAAATAACAACAACAAATAACATCTTAAACTCTTGAAATCGATAACAAAAGGTCAAATCCCAGTGGCCCACTTCCCTCCAAAGAAAACTGGGCAGAGATTACAGGCAGCTCACAAATCACATGATAGACAACAGATACATGAATAAGGGCTTACCCACAGTAGTATACAGTGAAAAGTCCCTTCTCTTCAGACCCTAAGTTCCTCAATTCCTCTCCCCAGAGGTTGCTAGTGTTACAAGCTTTCGTGCATACTTGGAGGTAATTCAATTCAGATACAAGCATATGTTTACTCCTTCTATATAAGGGGTATCATGTCATAAATGGTGTGCCACAGTCTGTATTTTCCATTTGACAATGTATACTGGTGATCTCTTTATTGTTTTTAGTGACTATACTATAATTTAAGAGCCGCCTCCTACTGGTAGATATTTAGGTTGTTTCCCTTCTTTTTCTGTTCTAAATGCCACAGTGACCATCTTTATTAGTTTTCTTGGGCTGTAGAAACAAAGTACCACAAACTGGGGCTTCTTTTTGTGTGTGTCTGTGTCTTCACCTTGCATTCTATCTTCCTGTGTCCAAATTTCCCTCTTCTTATAAGGACACCAGTCATTGGATTAGGGCTCACCCTAATCCAGTATGACCTCATCTTTAGTTACATCTACAAAGACCCTATTTCCAAATAATGTCATACTTTGAGGTTCTGGTTGACAGGAAATTTGGGGGGGACACAATTCAACCCAGTACGCTATCCTTATACATTCTTCTTTGTGCACACATGGGAATGTGTTATTGGATAAACTCCTAGAAAGCTACCTGCTGGATCAAAGGACCTGTATATTTTTAAATTTGACTGGTATTATGGAATTGCCCCCCACCTGTTTTGCGCAGGCCCAGAAAAGACTCCTTCCTCATAGTCTTACCAGCCAAGTATGTTTTCAACCTTTTTGATTTTTTGCCTATCTGATAGGTGAAAACAGTATCGCATTTCAAACTTTCTGGTGGTAAGTATCCAAAACTTACATCTTCTGGATCAGAAATTCCACTTCTAGGAATCTATCTTGAAATAATGAAGGATGGTGGGCAAGATGGTCATTGTTTCATTGTTTGTAATCTTAAAAGATAAAAGCACCCTAAATATACCTTAGCTGACTATAGCACACTCATAAGGTTAAAGTCTTTGCAGCCATTAAAATCACATTGTAAACCAGGGGTTCTTAACCTGAGCTTATTACATTTTGTTGAAATATCTGGTGGCATGTTTGTTTTCTTTACATCTTTTTGTCTTGCCTGAAGTATTTTACAAATTAGTATGCACTTATTTACTTTTGCATTTGAATTTTTAAATTACTTAATAAACAAATGTATAAGAATATGGAATAAAAAGTAAAAGTCTTCTCTTATCAACAGCCCCTTCTCCAAGTCACTCCCCTTCCCAGTAGTAACCACTGTCAACAGTTTGGTGAAGACACTCAGATCTTTCAGTAACATGCATTTCATGTATTGCTTTTTTACTTTCTTATCCAAGTAACATTCTAAAAACATTCAAACACTACAGAAATATGTGAAGTTAAAAATGAAACTATCCCTTCTCTCCTTGGCCATAAATCTCAGTGCTTTTCTCTGATATAACACTATTAATAGGGTGGTATGTTTCCTCTTGAGACTTTAAAATTTTTTAAATACTCTTAACATTTGGAAATTAAACAAAAAATTAAAGCTATTTGAATAAGGAGAGGTATTTGAGATTGTTTTCTTTTTAAATATTTCACTATGAAAATTTCCAAATGTACATGAAAGTAGGGTGGATATCACGATGAACTGATTTACTCATCACTCCAATCTGAGTCATTAATATTCACGAATATTTGCTTCAGCCATGTTTTTCTTGTGCTGAAATATTTTCAAGCAAGCCCTAGCTTCATGATATTCTATCCCTAGATACTTCATCAAGTCTCACTACTTGAAGACAATCGCTTAGATGACTCCAAGCCTATAATCACACCAAGATTAACAATCTTTGCTAATCACTGGATCTTTAAATTCATCTAATACCCAGGACATCTGTGATTTTCCCTGATTATCTCCATTTGTCTTTTATATCTGGCTTTTGCGACCATTTCTGTGAAAGCTCAATGTTTTTCTTCTCCCCTGTATTTCTAGTTTCTAGTTGTAGGGTAGGATTATGGGCGATCAGTAAATCTTTTAAATAATACTATTATCTTTAAGTTAATATCTTGATGAAAATTTTTTTTAAAAAAAATCTGTTACAAAACAGCCAACAGAGCATGAACCCCTTTTAAACATTTTATTTTGAAATAATTTCGGATGTACAGAAAAGTTGTAGAAATAGACCGCAATGTTCCTATTTGTCCTTGTTATCAGGTTTCTCATTTTTGAGCATTTCTGTACCATTAATTACAGACACCATGGCCCATTATTCTTTAATGTTCCAGTGCATATTTCCTCTATACAAGGGAATCTACCAGGTAACCACTGTATAACCACCAAAACCAAGATGTTAATATTAACAAATATTAAGATACTCAGATGCCATTCAAATTTTTCCCTTTCTCATGTTTTAAAATTATATAGTACTACGTATATTTTCCTAAAAGAAAAAACAAAAAAAAAAAAATAAAAAAATGCCTCCACTTCTGCGCAGACCCCCCAACCCAAGTCCCCTTGTTAAGAGTGCTTAGTTAGGCCTTTAGCCTATAGACATCTATCTGTGCAACACACAGGAACACAGTTGATACTTTTTTTCAGTCCAACTTGCATTCTTCTCATAAAAATATGATCTCTTTTGGAGCTCATTCTCTATAAATAAATCATGGTCTTATCCTTTTTAAATTAATTTTTAATTATTTTAAATCAAATAAAAAATTTTTTTTTTCCTGCTGCTTAAAGAAAAAGTCCACTACAAAGGCATTCCACAACATGCATGGATATACCTAAATTCACTCTCCATGATTTCTCCTTGTGTTTTGCTTTCAATGACAAAACTCCAATGACCCTTCCTTATCCGCACATGTGTATTCTGATTACCAAGCATGGTGACTTAAGAGATGAAATAGCACTTTGGATGCTCAAAATGTTCTGCCAAACTGCCTCTAGCACAGCCTCTACTGGTCAGCTCCTCCAGTAGTTAAGAGATGGCCTTTTTCTCCACAAAGTAATCAATACTAGATTATCCCTCCTTTTATAAAGTCAATTTTGATGGCTAGAAATGGGAACTTGTTATGCTTTTAAAGTTTCTCCATTGCTGGTGAATAACTTCAAGTTTGGTAAATTTGAAAGACTGATACTAAATTTTTCAGAACAGCATCAGCTATAGTGAGTGCTTAATAAATGAGGTCTATTTGCATCTCTCTCATTTCTGTCTCCATTGTTGAAAGCTGGCATTCAATGTGTGGCCCTAACCTAAGAGCTCTCCGTGTTAAAATTATTTCATTATTCATACATTAAACAAAGATAATTATCGAGCACCTACTATATGCCAAGCAGGCATTATTTGAGTGTTGGAGAAACAGCAATAAATGGTTCTCACACAGCTCACATGCTAGGACAATAAACAAGTAAATAGTCATTATTGTTGATGTCTGCATGGATAGGTCTGGAGAAATGCAATCCAACATGTTTATTAATATAGTGGTTTAAAGACTGTGCAGGAAGAGGAGTTATAAAGGAGGGCAGAAAGTTGAAAACTGTTGAAACAGTGATGGGTATATGGGCATTCGACATGCTATTTTCTGAACTTGGGTACCTTTTGAAAATTCCTAGTTAAAAAAAAAATGTGACACAGTAGTGGATCACCGTCTTGAGAGATTTTGGTTAGACTGCAATTTCCACTTGTCTGTAGGACTTTTTTTTCCCTTCACTGGAGTGTGGGTGTCATTATCAAAACGCCCTGGAGAAAAGAAGCCGTCTGTGGGAGTGGCCATTGTCAAACAATATGTAAGAGTCCATGCAAAGTGTGGTATGCACTGGGTGTCAAATGATTTTGGAGAATTAACTTTCTTAGATGTGGAAGCAGCAGTGGTTTTTGTGAGAATGTCAACCAGCACTCGTTGCTTGAAGAGATGCATACTGAAGTCTTTAATCTATTGTTTACTTTAAAATACTAAGCAATATATCCAAAGAAGCTGACAAGGTGATCTACATGATGAGAATATACATGTTATCTCCACTTTGAACAGTATTTTATAAAAAGCTTAAAATTTGACTTATTTTAGTACTTCTACCAATATTTCATTATTGTAATGGGACGAAGTCTCCCGCCTTTTGCCCCGGCTGGGAGAAGCCAGCTTGTCCTCATTACCTTTACCCGCCTCAGCCTCCTCTACAACTCCTGGCGGCTCCACTTCCAAAGGCTCCAACTTCCCCGCCATCTTCTAACGCGTGGCTTCTGCGCCTGCGCCTTGGACGACTGGTTGGGGAAATAAATCCCCACGAGCGTACACAGGCTCTGCAGTGCGCATGCGTGCAGTGCGCATCCGCTCACCACTACCCGGTCGGCAGTTGGCTCCATGCGCCCCAACTCCAGGTTAGAGGAAACAAGGGCAGACCCAGGGTCTTAGTGGGTCGGGGAGTGAGTTCTGTGCGTACACATACAAACTCTACAAGGCTTTTCTCCCTCTCCAGGTTGCTTGTATTGTGCAGGTTGTGAGAAAGTCTAGGACAGATGTGCATGTATTATTCGGTGGTACACAGATGTTCGAATCCCTTTAAGTTCGCAAATCAACAGCCTGTGAGAGGTTCTCTTCATTTCATGAATGGGCAGAATAAGCCTTAGAAGCTAAATGTAACTATGTAAAAATTCTGGCTTTCAGCCAACGTGTACAGCAAGGGGCTTTGCCCTGGGTTACACATACAGGTAGACTGGGGACCACCTTCCCATTAATATTAGCAGCAGCCAACATGGGTGACAGGGCAAAGATGAAGTACATGAAGGGTAAAAGAATGTCCATGTAGGGATTGGTTTAGGCATTTTATGTGCACAGGCTGGCCCTGTATTCCCAATTCCAGAACCCCTTTGGGCCACCCAAAGAGACATAGGCCGGCCCTGGACACTCAAGGACTGAGAGGTCATTGAGGAGGCAGACTCTGGATGCAGGGAAGAGCCTAAGACTAGTAGATAGCTTGACAAAAACTGGAATGTCATCCAAGTAGAAGAGGTGAAGCAGAGGGAGGGGGAGAGGCCTAAGGATTTCTCCAAAGGTGGAGGTACATGAGGGAGCTGAGATGCAGCCTGCTTACCTGTGTGCAGTCATGTTGCCACCCATCTCTCATTTGTGGGCAGGTCCTCAGATCTTGCCCCATTGCACAGGGAGAGAGGGACCAGCCACAGACACCACCATCAACCACGTCCCACCCTGTCCACCTTATTTCCAGGGTGGAGACAGAAGGTAAAAGCCAAAGATGGTTATTCCCAGCACTGCCCAATCTGGAAGCTCTGCTTCTCAAGGTCCAGTGAACAAGCCGTTATGGGAAGATTGGTCTGCAGAAGCAGCCGGGGCTGCTGGGGGTGTGGAGTACTTGGGTGGGTAACGAATGAAGAGCCGATCCTCCTCTTTCTTCACCCAGCGCAGGAGTTTGGTCACTACCAGGATGGCACCTGCCTTGGTCACCAGGGGGCTGAGGCAGGTATAGAGCTCAAATTTGGAGGTCACCTGTGGATTTGAGGAGAGACAGTCAGTTGGGCTACAGGGGCCGTGCCCAACCTTAGCCCCGTGCCTGTCTCCTGTCTGGAAACACAGCTGGCACTAACTCCCACCTGGTGCTGCCTGGTCACTGGGCTAAAGCACATAAGCTGATATTGTGTCATGGATGGGCCAGAAGTTCTCAGTTAGGCCAAGGGATCATCTAGGTCTAGTGGCTTCAACTGGGTTATGCTGGCTGTACGTGTGTGTGTACTCTCTGGACCTCAGTTCGCTCATCTGTGGACTGGGTGTAACAACAATACTTAACATTTAATGAGCAATTGTTGTATATGAGCTCTACACACCTATGTTTTCATTATATGTAACCTGAGCTTAATGTGAGGATTAATTCAATTTAATCTTCATACCAACATGAGAGACTTAACCTGATCTGATCACCAGCACCTTTCCGCACACTTCTCACTGCTCCCCTCCTGCGCCCTCTGTTCCAGCCGCTATAGCCTCAAACGTAAACCAGGCTCAGTCCCACCTCAGAGCATCTGCATAGTCCTTTCCCTCTGCTGGGTGGACTCTTCCTCCAGATACCCTCATGACCCACTACCTCCCCACTACCCTCAACTTAGATGCCATCCCCTGACCACCTAATTTAAAATCCTGGGCCTACCATATCTTGGTTTTGAACTACTACTCTCCACTAGAAAGTACAAAGGCTCCTAGGACAAACAGCTGATTTCATGGACTGGCAAAGAGAAAGTACAAGATGAACGTGGAACATCCTGTGCCAAAAAGTAAGAAGTACTCATGCAGTGATGGGGATATTCAGCTTCCACTGGCTAAATCAGAGACAATTTGAGCACTGAAATAAATGAAAGAAAAGACTTTTAGCCCACTGAATTACTGAAAAATCCATGAGACCAAACTGATATAAAATTAGAAATTCAATAGACAAATATAGGAAGAGGAAAAGTTCTTCCATAAGTAGAGTATCAAACAATAAGTGTAGAAGGAATGATAAGGTTAGAAAAAGCACCATCTTTAAACATCAGAGTGATAACTTGCAAGCAAGAATCATTAATGGATATTAAAAGTAATGGATGAAACACTGACATAGTCATCACATATATACTAATTACAAAGGAAGAAAATACTAACTTCATAGTGAAGTCTGGCCGACACCACTCTTAACTAAGTGATCAAAGTTATCATCATCAACAGTGGGACAAAATGACATCATGGGCCTCCTGATATGATGTAGAGAAGGGCACAACATCACTTCTGTGATATTCTTTCCCAAAATGCATAACCTCAATTTAGTCATAATATCAGAAAAACACAAGCTGAAGGACATTCTTCAAATGATTGGCTGGTACTCACCAAGGTCATGAAAGACAAAAAAGACTGAGGAACTCTTTCAAAATAAGCGAGAGTAGGAAGACATGCTAAATAAATCTAACATGTGATCCTGGACCAGATTCTGAACCACTAAAAGGATATCAGTGGGATAAGCGGTGAACTGTGAGTGAAGTCTGCGAGGTAGATGTAATTGTACTGATGCTAATTCCCTGATTTTGATAAATTCCAGTGGTCATATTAACATCTCAAGAAACCAGGTAAAGGAAGTGTTTATAGTAATTCTTTCTACTATTTTGCAACTTCTTTCTAAGTCTAAAATTGCTTGGAAATGAAAGTTAAAAAATTAAACACTTGGCCTAGAACAATTCCTGATAAACAATAGGCATACAATAAATGATTTAATAAATGTGCACTAAATGGAGCCTGGGGGAAGGTGTCATTGCCAATGAGGTCACCTTAACCAAACACCCAGAAGAGCTGACCTTTAATAGAAAGTGAGGCAGAGAACTCTGAAAAGACCCCAGGGAAGAATAACCCAGGTAGAAGGCACAGCATGGGACCAAGCCTGTGGTGTTCAAGGAGTGCTAGGGACTCATGAAGTCAAAACTGAGCTGGTGCCTGCAGACATATGGGTGGGCCTAAAGGGAAAATGAGAAATAAGCAGGCACAGTGATCGTTGTTAATGGGGCCTATTGAAAGTTGAAGACACTACTGGTTGCTAAAGGGGGAACAGCAAACAGAATGATGGGGCTAATGGGAGGTTTGGAGGATTGATCCTTATGGGTTTCAAAGATGTGTGTGATGGCAGGGACAGTGTTAGAGGCAAAAGCATACATACTCCAGGCAAAGGCGTAGTGTGCTTGATGAATGGAGTTCATTATGGTCGAAGGGGATACAATGGAGGGAAAGGAGGCTTGAAGTGGGGAATGAACCCCTTTAGAGTCCTACCCAACTCACCCAGGCCAGCAGTGTCTCCTTCTCAGCCACATGGTAAATGAGGCGCAGGGGCCGGGAGGTACTGTGGAGGCGCGCATGCAGGCGGTGGTACAGGTCTGACAGGCGCTGCCGTTCCTCCTCTCTGCTGTATGGGGCCTCTAGCTCAGGGCTGCAGTGATGGAGGGAGGTGGGGACAGGGTCAATCTAGGGCTTTCTTGGCTGGCCCATCTCCCCTCAGTCTCGGAGGTTCAATTAAGTTACAGAGCTGAGCCTTTCCCATCAGGCTTTAGGAATCTCAATGGTTGGAGGCCCAGCTTCCCCATCAAACTTAGGGATTCCTTGAGTACTGGGGCCCTCATCTCCATCAGAATAAGAGATTCCTTGAGACTGGTAGCTGAGCCTCGCTCATCAGAGATTCCTTCTATTCCATCTTTCTAGAGCATCGCTGGCTCTCTTTCCCAAGTCATGTTATGAGATGCTGAACATTCCACTTAGATAAGCCTTCTCGCCTGGCCAATTGTCCACGGGGTCATGACCTACCTGGTAAACTGGGGCAGCTGGCGGTGATGGTCAGGGATGTCCAGTGGCTTATAGAGGAAGTGCCGGAGACCAGGTGCCCCCACAGCCTGTACACTGTAGGCAGGGGCATTGGATGATGGGACATTAGAGAAGCCGGCAGCCTCCCCAAGGGCACGCATTGCACCCAGGGTGTGCATGCCGTCTTCAACCAGGCGTCGACAGGTGGCCATGTCATGGAAGGCCTCGGGGTCGGTGCCAAGCAGCAGCAGACAGACAGGTATTGTATTCAGGCGGGCCACGTATGCATAGAAGAAACCATCAGGGTTGAAGCGGGGCAGGCACACAGGTGCCCATGCCTCTCCCGCTGCGAAGGCTGGTGCACCCACCCAGTTGAGCAGCAGTTGCAGGTCGGCTGGGTCCAGCCGGCACTCAGCCAGCACAGTCCGCTCCTGCGCTGCTGTCACCAGTTGACCACCCACTGCCAGCACTGATAGTGCCAGGCCGGGTGCTGTGCAACGTCGGAGCAGTACACCTAGTGCTTCCCGCAGTGGGCGAGCAAGGGGCACACAGCGCACAGCGCCCAGGAGCAGGGCACCTGGGTCCCGCTCTACGCTGTCTAGAAGCCGGTCCAGTGTGCGCTCTGAGCCGGCCAGCAAGCGGCGAAGGTCATAATTCTGCTTACGGGCGAAGATGCGGGCCACGCTTGCACGTGTCAATGTGCTCACAATCTGTGCGTGCACAGCTAGCAGCTCCCTCCGCAGCTGGGCTGCTGACTGAGGAGTCCTTGATACAGCCACCAGCAGCAGTGGGCCCTGCTGTAGGAACACCAGCTTGTGGTCCTCTAGGGGAGAGAAGAGATGGGGCAGGGGGTAGAAAAGAGTCAGTGGTGACTGGAGGGGGTCAGGTGAGGCTCTTCCACCCTTTCCCTGAACACATACAACTCTGGCCTGAGCTTGCACATTCACTCTGTGGACACTGGACCAGGGTGTAAGGACAAGCTGGGGGAATCTGAACATTTGTAGAGGCAAGATGGGATGGTCAAGGAATCAGGTTAGACACACGGCATGAAGTAGGGCAAGATGGAGCAAGAACTGACACACAACCAGAAAGGCACACAACTCAGACACACAGCCCCCAAAATCATACTCTCAGATAAAAAAGGAAGTATCCAGCCAGTCACTTAGATCCCAGTGACTTAATCACTCAGAACCCAGAAGGCCAAACAAATAGATGGACACAACCCCGCAGGCCCCTTGAATGGCCAACCACACACACACACACACACACACACACACACACACACACACACACACACACTAACCCACCCCTGGGTGGCTGGACAATGCCCCAGGAAGCCAGACAGACAGACTTACAGATAGCCAGCCAGCCATATCTATATTCCCAGTCATTGTCCACTGTTCTGCCTCCTGACTCTTTGCTCACCAGCGTAAATGGCGCGGATGGCATCTCCTGCACTCTGCACGAAGGACACGAGGGCTGTCATCACACCCATGGTAGTCGACAGTGCCTCCACACTACCATACCTTGAGTAGATGGGCTTGCCTGCCTCACTCAGCACAAACACATGCTTTCGCTTGCTGCGCCAGTCCTCGTCACTGGGGTCCCCACCCTGGCCTCCAGAATCACTCTCAGAGTCACCCGTGGGACTATTTTCAGAGGCTGCAGGATCCCAGAGTCCACAGGTATATGATGAGGCCTCTGACTGGGGCAGTGGTGACAGCATGCCAGGTGGCTGGTCTTTGGTCTCAGATCCTGAAAGGGAGCCCCTGGTAAGTCATGTGCGTGTGGACTCCCACTAACTCCATGTGCCCAAGGACCTACCAAATCCCTACCAGCCCCAGTGACCCCTCATGCTGACAGACTGCAAGGTACCTCCTCTGCCCCTCACTTGTATACATGACCTTAAAACTCAGATAATCCAATCTCTCATTATCATAACTGCACCCTCTATTTCCCTAGATACCAATTATTCCCTTTTCAATAACTGCCGTTCCCAAGTCTTCAAAGCACCCCATTGCCTCTGAATGACCTTCATCTTCAATGATCCACCATTAATACCTCTAAGTCCTCATTTATTCTCCTGTTATCTACTCGTCCTTCAATGGCAACCACTACATCTACTTATATTTGGGTCTTAGAATGCTCCCCGCTCCCACAACCATAACCCCTTATTTAGTCTCACTGATGTCCACTAATCCCTCATGATCCCATTAACTCTTCTGATCACCCATTTATATTCTTGGTGATGACCACTAATTCTCTCAATGACTGCCATGAATATCCACCAACAACACCCAGATCTTTAGGACTCCCTTAACCCCATATTTAATCCCAATGCTGTTCATTAACATTCCAATGACCCCACATTAACATCATTAATACCTGGGTCTTCAATGACCTTCAGTGACTGCCCTGACCCACATTCTATTCTATTCTATGTCCACTCCATCCCCACCATGACCACCACTAACACCCAAGACTTCTAGTGACCTCTGCTGACTCCACCAACCCTCTTTTATACTATTCTCCCTTCTCCCCAGTGATCACTATTAATCTCGACTAACACCCAGGACTTCAGGGACTCCACTGACTGCCCTGACCCCCCTTTTATTCTCAGTGATATCCACTCCCTTTCCTACAATAACCACCATAATATACACTAACACACAGGATTTTAATAATGACCTCCACTGCCCTTCCCCATGATCATAATTAACAATCACCAATGAAACCCATGATTTCCTTGCCTCCCCTGCTGACTCCCTTGATACCTCTCCCATTTATTCCAGTTAATTTCCACTGATCCCCCAAAGACAACCATTATTATCCACTGGCAACTATGTCTCAACAATTTTCCCATAAAATCCTAATGACCTCATATTCCCTCATTCTCTCATTGACACTCACTGACTCCACATGCCCCCAATTACCTATTTCCTCCTCCCAATAACTGCCATTGCTTGCCAATAATTCCCAAGTTTTCAAAGATTTTGCCCCCATTTATTCTCAGTGATGTCCCCTGATCCTTCCCAATGATCTCATTAAAACCCATTAATTCCAAAGTGGTCTGTGAGCAATGGTTCCCCAATGACTCTCATTGGTTCTCCACAGAATACCTTTACGCATCCAGCTGGGTCTTTAGAGACCCTCCTACTGGTCCTCTGACTCTCCAAATAATCTCATCGATGTCCACTGCCTCCCCACCAATGACTACCATTAACATCCACTAATATCTGTTTCCTTAAAGAATGCCTCAGACAACTCGCCATTATTTCTCAACGATGTAAATACTCTGCGTGCACACTGGCTCCCATTGATCTCTTTCCCAACTTCAATGACTCAGGTAACACTCCAACCCCCACAAACACTGATTTCTAAGTAGTCCACCTTTGCCCCTATTAACTTTCTTTTGGTCACTCATTGACCTAAACATCCTAAATCCCCAATGCCCACTTTGACACCAACTGATCCCTTTTTGATTCTTCAAAGACCTACACTCATTCCAAGTCCCTAGTGAGCATTCATTCCTCAATGATTTAAACTACAATGTGGGTCAACAATTACCTCCTATGGACCCGGCTATGGTTTAAGCTACTTCTGTGAGTCCCCAAAGACTCTTTACTGGTCCCTCATTGTACTCTCTCAACAATGACACCCCCTATAGAGTCCTTCCAAGACCCTGGTGAGGGGAAAGCATACCTGTTTCCTCCAGGCCCCCGTCTCTGGGATCTGGCAGGTCCTCGTGAACCCCTCCACCCTTTCCAGCCTCCTCACTGGTGAACCGCGTGTCCTCCAAGTCCTCCGCGTCCCCGGGGGCTGGGGCAGCAGTGTCTCCTCCGGCCTCCATCTGCACATCCCGGTGGGGGAGGGAACTGAGGGTGAAGGAAAGCAAAAGAAACTTAAAAGCCTTTACTGAGCCTGGCCCTTGTACACACTCTTCTTAGTGTTCGTTTCCCCTCGGTTTTCAAATGGGACGAGACATTAAAAAACATGACCGAACACGTGCACCCTCCAACACTCTTCTAAAAGGAAGCCTCTACCGAGCCTCAGGAAATAAAGATACATAAACACCTGTTTTAACCCGGTATCTCAACTGGCCAGGTACCATTACTTCCCGTAGCCACGGTAGCATCACACTTCCGGATGCGCCTGCTGTCTTGCCACACTTCCGGGTGCGACGCAGCTCTGAAGCAACTTCCTGTTGCGGAGTTTCATTCGCTCCCGGCGGCACCTGACCCCTCTCTCCCACAGCCCACCGGTGGTCCCTCACCGTTGAGATGGCGCGCGCCACTCCCAGATATACGCCGGATTTGGCTGGGAACCCAGCGAGCCCTCTCTGCTCTCTTCACCGCACTCGCTCGCGCGGCTTCCGGAGGCCAGCCGGGCCCAAGTCTCTTACTGATGGCTGTCCGCGCGAGCGGGGCGCGGCTCACGTGCAGCCAATCCGGAGCACGGAGGGCGCCAGCGCCAGGCAACCCCCACCTTTTTGCGTTGTACCTCTACCAGTACTGTGCGTTGGATGGGGATTGCACCCGCCCATTCCTTGACTGACACTTTCCCCGACCCAATCGAAGGCTCGAGGTAATTCCCCCTCTTCACTCGAGGATGTTCGCAGCCTAAGCAATGACAGATACCGTGCCGGACCAATAGACGCGCTTCCCCAGAGTCGAGGCAACTTCACCCTCCCTTATCTACCAGGAAAGGCTGGGGGATGAGGACAGAGTAGCGTCTGGGCAGAATGCTTGACGGACGGTCGCTGCTTCCAATAAGAGTGCCGTGCGCAACCTGGCCAGCGTATGGGACTCGGCTGCTAAAGCGGGAGGTGGGCCTCTCAGAAGGAGGGAGTATTTCATGGGTCTCCTAGTCAGCCAGGCGAAGGACTCGCGGCCTCTGGAAAAAGGGAAACGCTAGCGGTGGACCTCCTCACGGCGCAGGGCAATGTGCAGGCTGATCAGGGCTTACCCAGACAGGCAAAAGGCCGAGCTGACTTCTCTTTGGAACACAGGGCCCTGTGAGCGGAGCTATTCAGATTAAGAATCCAGGTCTGACACAGGCGAACGTGAGCGTGGCCTCGAGAGGCTTCTGGGTCGCGTCGTTTGGGGGAAACGTCCCTCTAACCTTTGTGTGCCACTATTGGCTGGGCAAGGGCCCGCCGCCCGTCCCTGGGATCCGCCCCCCTGTAAAGTGTAGAAAGTATAGAAAGAGGGCCATGCGGCTGGATCTGCTCTTTCTAATCTGGGTGTCATTAGAGTGGTCGTAGCAGACTATTTCAGTGTGAGGACTAGCGTGAGTGCGGACGCACCTGCTTTGGACTCTCCTCCGTGTTCTGAATGTCTCTGCCTGAGACTCCTTGTCTCTGAATCTACTTCTGTCTCTGCGTCTTCATCTGCCTCTCTTACTGTGTCTGTCTTTGTATCTCTGTGTGCCCTCCTTTCTCTCTTCAGCTCGTTCTCTCTCTTCCTCTTTGTCTCTCTCACATTGCTCTCTCTTGGTCTCTGGCTTCCCACATTCTCTTCCTGGGCAGCAGAGTGGCACCTGTCTGAAGCCTCCCAACCCCCGACTGGGTCGAGGGCGGGGGGGCATAGCTGTCGCCTGCAGGATTCCCCTTTACATTGGAGAATCTTAGAAGAAATAGACTCTGATCACTCCTCAAGAGACTGAGGGGTAAACTCTTCCATCCCTTCACAATAGGAGTTGTCTGCATTGTGACTCCCTTTCCCTCTGCCTGCTGTGCTTAATTCCATGGTTTTTGTCGTGTCAGTGAGAATATGATTTTTCATGAATCAATATCATCGGGTAAACAAACCGATTCTTCCCACCAAAATACAACATTAAAAAAACAGCCCTGGCCAAAAAAGAATGGAGTGAGTTTCTGGAATCCAGTAAATCCTGGTAAAATAGTAAGACCCTGGATTCACATAAATACTCTTCAATCCTCATTACAGAGGATTGAGGCAACTGCAGGGTCCTTGAATTCATTTATATGACTGCTAAGAAGAATAACTGTGCTTATATTCAAAAGTGGGCATCCCCGATGAGAAATTCCTCATTTGAAGTGAGTTGATCAGTCTCCAGATACTTGCCCTCTCACTCTGCATGAACACTTCCCTATTGGGCCCCACCCACAAGCCCAGGAAAGAGTCACTTTTTATGCATATTTTCTGTCATGAGGTCACTAGAACATTATGTTCCCAAGACTGAACAATCATGTCTACTTCTGTGCTTGCCCCAGGATGTCTTGAGCCTCTGGAACTGACAATTCATAAGCCATCTTAGAAACTTGTTTGTGCATATCTGGATACATGGTGCTAACTCTCATGCTATGGATTCTTTTCCTTCTAGACTTCCTAAGTGCTAGGGAATTGAACTTGAATATATAATGTATGAATTGGGGTGGGAAGAGGAACATTGCCCGAATATACCCACTTACTCTAACACATCAAATTCTCCAAACTTCTAGTGTTCCTTGAGACATCATTATTTTCCAAACTTTCCAAGCTCCTCAAATCCCAAGTTCTCCATGAGGCTCAAATCCCCATGCCTGCTTAACTCCCCAAAGCCACCACCTCATTAACTTCAAGTTATCAAGTTATCAAGCCCTGAAACACTCCTCCAAGTTCCTCACCGCCCCCACAAAAAAACCAGCCAATTTCATCAAAATTCTCCAAATACACTCATGTCCAATTCCACACAGTCCACATGACAAAATCTCCAAGCCCGTGCACAACTCCAAATTCACAATCCTTTTCAATCTCCTGGCTTCTTCAAATCAAAACATTCAACTTCCCCCAAAATATGCACCTTCAATTTCTCAAAGCCACTGATCTCTCCAAGCAAGTAACCCTAGCATACAAAACTACTCACCAGTCCCCACAATTCTACCAGACTATGGATGTCACCAGCCTTTCCAAACCCTCCCACCTTCCCAAGACCATCCAGTACGGTGAGTTTTGAAGTGTTCTCCATCTCCATGGACTATCTCTTACTCTGGGTGCTGGTAAGAGGGGTTGTAAACAACAACAACAACAAAAATCATGCTAGTGTATACCTATCACATGCACACATATCTTTATTTGGCCTATATAGCTGTGGATGAAAAAAGGGGTTCTATGGAAAGTAACCTCATAGGTGATCTCGTCCTAAATTCCTGACTAGGTAGGTCATGGTGGATAGTCACTTCTCAGTCATATAATTCTTTACTAAAGGCTTATCTTTGTCTTAAGCAAGCGCCTTCCATTGTTTCTGTGCATCTGAGTTAACACACCTTTGAAATGCCCCTTTTCAGACTCCTCCTTCTAAAACATGCAAGAAAGCACATAAGCTTAATAATCCTGTAATACAATCACCCTCTTACTTTCTCTCACCTTCAGGTAATCCTCCTTAGTTCCATCCTTAATCTCAAATGCATAAAAGAAACTACAATATGCTATTTTTTGGAAGAATTTATCTCAGTCTGTTGAGATCTTGCTGCCAGGTGTGTACTCTGTTTGGCTCAAATAAATTTTTATAAACATTCTCTGCTTCCTTAAATCTGGAAAAAAATGTACATCCTTGATTTATGGTACTAGATGATGCCCCAGGATCACTCTACCTTTTCCCTGCTTCAGCTCTATATTCAGCCATTTCTCCCAGGTGCTGCACTGTCACATCCTACTGAATTATTTCCTAATGCAGCGCCTTTCAGGGGCTTCCCACTAAGTCAATAACTAGAAAAAAGTCATAATATATCCCAGCCAGGGACATGTTGAGCCCGCTAGTAAAATAGGGACCATATCTCAATATAATCGTAGTACCTGATGTCATGTACTGGCAAGAGCCAGGGAGTGGGCATGAGACCAGAATCTAAGGTTGCTAGTCAAGTGGCATTAAAGTTTAAATTTGGATGGGGGTGCCCGTAGATACAAGATTTAATACCACAGCAGGAATTGCATCGGATGATGTGAACATGTTTCTAGGATGGCTCCTAGAGTTATGGAATGACTAAGTACTTGATGGAGAAATGCCAGAATTGCCATGGCAGACAGTAGAAGTAGGAAACATAGACCCCTTGAGGTAGGCATGTTAGAGAGGATAAACTGTGTAAGACCAGGTAATTTTTTGCCCAGGCATATGAGGGCCACTATTATGCCTTGTAGTGTTTTTTGAACAATGCTTGACTCTTTTCTGACCTGCTCTCCTGTGCTGACTTCCACGTTAGATGAAACAGATGGACAACTTGCATCAGTCTTTCAGGTACCTCCCAGAAAGGTTCGAATAGACACACCAATAATTTGCAAATAATGTCTGCTCTCTTCCTTCCTGATTCAGGGACAAGGGGGCCTCTCTGGGAATGTGTGTGGCTATTGCTTTAAAACCACTGCACAGCTGGGGAGGGGTGGAACAAGGGCAAGGAAAGTCACCACAGAACTTTTCTACAATTTTGAAGTCACATTTTGTCTTGATTTAGCATTTGTACAGTTGCTGTAAGTTGTTCATTATTTTGCAGAGATATGATAAAATTGGTTCTGACATTTTCTGCTTGTTTTTTGATGTGTCTGTGGGGAGATGAGAGCTTGGAGCTGCATACTCTGCCATTTTGCTGACATTACTCCTCCAGATATTGGTTTTTAAATACCATTCTCTGATTTAAAAAAAATATGGGCTTTGCAAATGGGTATAGAAGCCAACATGAAATTGTTCCCAATGGGCAAAGCTGAAACTATTTGAGGAAACACATAAAAAATATTAATACTGCATTATAACCCAAGAAACAAAACAAATATCCATGAGTCCATAGATGAATATTTGAACAAATAAATAGATGGGGGAATGGGAGCTGATCTTTCTTATGGAACAATTTGAATTAACTCCAATTCCTTTCTCTCCCCTGGAATGTCAGCTGAAATTAGTGAGTTGCTTCCAAGGGATAGGGTGTGGAAAGGGAAAATAAAAAGTGGCTTTATAGTGGAGAGACCTGGCAGAAACCACCTCAACCACGTGATCTAGGTTAACAACACCAGAGATACCACGTGTATGTAATGTGCCCCTGATGTGATTTGATGAGAAGGGCACTTCTTTCTGGCAGTTTTTTTTTTCCCATGAAAACCATAACCCCAGTTTAATAATGAGACTATGGGAAACACATGAAAATTGAGGGACATTGTACAAAATACGTGACTGATACTCTTTAATTTTTCTAAGTTATGGAAAATAAAGGACTAAGAAACTGTCACAGATCAGAGGAGACTAAAGAGACAGTGTGACTAAATGGCATGATATTCTGGATTAGATTCCGGCACAGAAAAAGAAAAGTAGTGGAGAAACTGGTAAAATCTGAATAGAGGCTGTCATTTAGTTAATAGTATTGTACCCATGTTAATCATTCAGTTTTAACAAATGCACCCTGGTTACGTGAGATGTTCTTATTAAAACAAAGTAGATGAAGGGTATAAAAAATTCTATGTTACAACTTAGAACCTTTTCTGAAAACCTAAGTTTATTCTAAAATCAAAACTTGAATAGAATAAAAAAATAAAGAGAGAATACACTATTTTTGAAAGACTCTGGACAATTTTGAAGTTAATAAATTATGTTAAAATGAGGAATTGAATCAATTGCCCAAAATATTAATTGTTCAGACTTCACTTATGCTGTATATCCTCTTCAATTCCAACCTGTGTTGGCATCTTATAATGTTTTCTCAGTGTTTGTGTTTTTGTGTTTATTTTTTGAAACATGTTTTATTTTAAAGCTGTCAGTTTTATTGATAATTGCCTTCATATTTTGTGCCTTTTGTATCTTGAAGTCCTAAAGATATTCTCCTTTGTGTTATCACAAAAGTTTAAAAGCTTTGTGGTATGGGAACTAGAATATCCTCCTTTCTCTCACCCAATGGTTCTTGGTTCATCAAATCATTTAGGAGAGGTTCAGGGCATGTCAAGTGGAGTTTGATTCCAGGCCTCTTGGAATCTACTCCTTAGACCACACTGTTTTGCTTTGGGTGGAGGGAGGAGATGATAGGAGTCTGGGAATGAGAAGGATTAGGGTCAGTCCTGAGGTTGCTGGATGAATAAGAGATAAAAGATTAATTAAGAATTCAGAGGATCAAGGGGATTTTTCATCAAGGTGGAGTTTATCATCCTGAGATTTAGTTCTGTAAATTTTATTGATCCATCTACTACGTACAGAAAGTGAACAAAACTTAAGTGAGCAACTCAATGAACTTTCATAAAATTATCCCAGCTCGTCACCATTTTTCACATCAAGGAACCAAACATCCTAACCCTACAGTAAAAGGACAGGCTGAAGTAGCCCTTGGGTTCAGAGTTGAGAATGGGCTGGCTGGAGGGCTCTGGATGGAAACTTAAATGGGCTGGGGGAGTTCTTGATTCAGAGTTGTTGTTAGTGGACTAGACTGGAGAAGGTTCATTGGACTTGGAGTTGGATGGGCTTGTGGGGTCATTGAGTGAGCCGGTGGAGTTGTGTCCAGAGGGGTTATCAGATGGGCTGGAGGAATTGTTGAAATTCAGGTTGTAAGTGGGAAGGTATACATCAGAATTCACCTGGGGTGAGGGGACAGCATTAGGCTGCACACCAACTTAGGTCCATTGCCAGTGATCAGATTCTGAAAGGACACATGTGGAGGATATGGGTTTCCTTCCCATATGTGGTCACAGCTTCTTTGTTTTCACACACGCACTGTGAAAGCAGGCAGAGAGCCTGTGCTCACCTGTGATAAATAATTGTGTTTGATCAGAAGTTCTCAGGTTGTATCCACAGTCCTTCCGATTGAAGGGTGAGCAGGCATAATGAATCTCCAGAGTCCCATGAGAGTCTTGAGTATCTGTGATGGAGAGAAAAAAGGGGAAGAGGGTCTTAAGTTTTCACTTGAAGTGGTTAGACACAAGAGAACATCAAATTCCCTCAGACAGTGCAGTTTGGAGAGACTTTTTTTGTTTGTTTGTTTTTTAAATTTTGAGAGCGGTGAAAATGAAGGAGGAGAAGGTGTTAGACTTCCTCAGTGACATTGATTTTAAAATCTCATGGTGCTGTTTTCCAATGCCAGTGCATCAGCTACCAAGGTTAGGAGGAAGAAGAAATGAATCGAGGTTTGGAGCGGGGGCGGAGATGGAATTCATGGATTTAAGATTCCCCCTATCGAAGTGTCTTGGAGACTGTTCAGATCGTAGAGCTCCTCTACCTCTGCCATTTTCCCAAGTCCTCCCTCCCTCCTTGTCTGGTATTCCCCCTAAGCTCACTGACATCCAGCTCTATCAAATACTGGAAATTTGCTAAAAGAGTAAATTTCAGGTGCTCTCATCACAAAACAAAATGGTAACTATGGTGGGAGCATATCCTTCACACATAATAATAATTTGAATCTTTATTTTGGAATCAAATTTTAGAGAACCTCAGACTATGTATCTTTCTATTCCTTCAAGTTTATTTTCTATTCCTTCAAGTTTGTTATATGAGTATAGTTATATATTTTGGATTTCTTATTTGTTGATGTTTTTAATCCTTTTGAAAATTACACACACATTTTATTCCTAAACCACTTTGAAGGTAAACTGCAGACATTGAGATATTTCACCCCTGAATATATGCATTTCCTAAGAACTAGACTATTTTCACAGACAGCCAAAAAATTGCACATTGATTCAATAAGCTTTCATAATCAATTTTCAAACTTTTTTTTTTTACCATTCCAGTAATGACTTTATAAATGGATATTTTTAAAAATCTCGGATCCACTCAATAATTGCATTTAGGTTTCTTTGCTATGAAACGGCTCCTCGGTTCTTTTTATTTCATCATCTCGCATTTTTTAACAGTTCAGTTAGCTTACTGTGTACAAACTTCCTCCATTTTGGTGTGTCTGATATTTCCTGTGATTAAATTCATATTATTCATATTTTACAGAATCAAAAACATTAACCAGGTAATGTGTGGTTTTTATTTTTTATTTTTTGCAGTTCTTTTTTTGGTTATATTTTGCATAGTAATTTACCTACTTGCTTACTTGTGACGGTTAATGGAGTATTTTCTTCCATTATATCTCCTACTGGTTTATGTAGGTATGTAGCAAATATATTGATTTTTGTATGTTAATTCTCTAATTCGTCATTTTTTATTTATTTTTTTATTAAGTTTATTGGGGTAACATTGGTTAATACAATTATATAATTTTCAGGTGTACATTATAATTTGACATCTATATATTCTATTGTGTGATTACCACCCAAAGTCTAGTTTCCTTCAGCTACCATATATTTGATCCCCTTTACCCACTTCACCCTCCCCCTACCGCCCTATATTTGACCCCCTATAATTTGTTATTTTAATAAATCTTGTGTTTGCAGTGACTTTTCAATTATTCTTTTGGGTTTTCCACAATTATAATCATACATTCTGTTTATAGTTTATGGGGTGGACACAAGCAACCGCTCCTTCAGGGCTGAGGCATTTGGGAATGATGGGTGCGGACATCTTAGATCTGAGTTAAACTCAAGAAAATTGCCCCTATTGGATAGGAACTGCAACAGCCATGTGTATGCCTGCTTCCTTTGGATGGGAATATAAAAGTCCATAGACAAACCATTACTGAAACTATATGCTGCATTCCTTAAGCCCACAGACCCATACTTACTCCCCCAAACCCAGAACCACTGATCCCATAGATCCCAGGTCTGACAGTGTAGACCTTCAATCACTCACATGCTGACTTTACAGCCTCCCACTACCGATCCCAGAAACCCCATCACTATATTCAGAGCTGATATAGCAGCATACTCACACACTCCCATCAACACCACAGAAACCTCACCTCGCTAACACAAGGCCCCACTTCCTTGAGCCTCCAGACGCCACATCATAGACAACCCTGTCTAAACAGACTGCGTACCATAGACAAAAATAGATTCTACTTCTCAGATATTTCAATTTCCAATTCTAGAAACTATTTCTAGAGATCCCACTGCTACCTCTAGAGAAACCTATTTCTGATTCCTTTCCATCACTCATCCCTCAGCCCCATTCCCTGACCCACATACCTACTACCAAACCCACAGACACTCATCACTAACCCCACACATACTCATCAGTGGCTCCATACACCATCACCATTAACCCCCAAAGCCCTATCACTTATTCCACAAACCCAATTCTACATCCCACAGTTCCAGTGAGGTTTGTGGGCAAGGCCCCGGGTTGGCCAAGAAAGAGAGACATCGAAGGCCCGACCGCCTTGGCTTACATAAAGGCTGTTGTCCTCAAAAATGACCAGTAGATGGCACAAAATCCATGATTTGGATATGTAGACACCTGCTCCAAAGGTTATGGAGCTTTGAGAGTCTATAAAGTTTTTCTGAGACCAGCTCATCTGCCCGGTATTTACTGAGAATTAGGGATCCTTGTGATATGAGAATATTTTCCAATGAGACTCCCTTCTTGGGCCACCTCAGCCCACCACTTATAACACAGCCTATCCCACCTCCATGCCATTTGCCCAAATCTGCACCTGTCTGAAGAGTCTTGTGGTTCACCTCACCCTTCTGTTCATTAAAACCCATTAGGAGGAAATAATCTACTTTGAAAATTATTTTATAAATGGCTTGAATGTGGTATTTCATGTTTCCCACTGGAGTTTTCTACATTACCATAGGGATCTGGCAATTCAAAGTGATGAATCTGTAATGGCCAGAGTGGTGTATGTCACATTTTTGGACAAGCAAATAGTTTATCTGCTTCTAAAATTAAGTTGGTGGAGGTAACCCTATACTTTTACTACTAATAATGAGTGATATATTCAGCATTTATTATGTGCTAGGCACTGTACTAAGCACTTTATATTGGCAAATTTAATATTTATAACAAGCCTATGAAGTTATGGATATTTAACATTTTTTTACTAAGAAGTACACTGATGCCCAGAAAATTCATAATTTGCTCAAGGTATACGAAAAAAAATGCTCAGGACTATTTTCTTTTATGTATTCAAACTACATGCAATTAAGAATTTGGTGCTTGATGTTAGCACTGCCGGGGCTTTAAGAATTCATACTGTTCTTCTGACTCTGTGACACGCATTAAAATCTCATTACTACATCTGGGAAACAGTTTTAACCGTGCTACCCTGAGTAAGGACGAGCATACATTCTTAAGGGAGCATTGTGACAATATCTAGGCTGATGTCAGCAGAATATTTTAAACTAGGACTGTCCTGCCGGCTCCGTGTCACATAACCCTCTTTAGTTCAGAGGAGTGTTTAAATCATCCCACCCAGCTGCTGCCAGGGACCAACTCAAGTCTACTCCCTCCCCCACAGACAAAACATCACTCAATTCTTCTGACTCGATGTATCTCTCTGGTGGTATACCTTAATGCTCAAGAGCTTTGCTTAACAGCTCAGCTTCACAATTCCTGGGATAGAGTGAGTTTTGTCAGAGCTGTGGTATGTTCTGTCACAGTCCTGTGCCTCGAACACTTTGGCCTCTCTGCTCACTGGCCCATTTCCTAAAATTTGCTTTCATGGTTAGAATTCTGGTTTGAAAGTAAGAGAAACCAACTCTAGTGAGCTCATTTAAAAAGGGGAATTAAGACATTAGAGTATACCTCATGGGATGCAGGATGGAAAGCCACTGGACTTCAGGAGGGATGGAATGGGGAACTGGGAAGATCTTGAGACCTCTTTCTCTGCCCTCTGCCTATACAAGCAGAACTCGCTGTATTGCACTTTGCTTTATTGCTCTGCAGAGGGGTCGCACGTTTTATAAATTGAAAGCGAGTCCCTCCACTCCACCAGCAAAAATATTATGGCTTGTGTTATTGTGATACTTGCTTATTGCAGCGGTCTGGAACCAAAGTCCAGTATTTCCGTGGTATGCCTGTCCTTCCTTCTATATATCTTTGAGACACACACACACACACACACACAAATACATACATACATATACATGTTTATATACCCTATATTTCTCTCCACATCTCTCTCTGTTATTTATTTCTCAGTCCTCAGCTTTTTCTGTTTGTAAATCAAAATCTTGGCCACACGGAGCTCTCAGATCCCCATGCTTTGTATTTAGCCATACAGGAAAATCTGACTCGTTAGCCCTAATATCAAGTTCCTCAGCAAATATCTGATGAGCTCAGTTCTGATGCTTGATATTTACTGATCATCTGTAGGCAGAGCAGGATCCCATGGTGCAAACATGGCTTCTGTGAGCCCGTCCCGTCCCTACTGTGTGTGGGAGGGGCACCACATTGAGAGTACAGATCTACTAGGCTGCGATAGCCAGAGAGAAGCTTCTCTTCACAGTTTTGCTTTGTGTCGACCTTGCTCAGAACAGTAAAGGGGCAGCCGATGGTGTGCGAGGCTCCACTGGGGGCTCTTTTAGGTTCCTGGCCATGGTCACCTTATGATCCTAGTCTTTCTAGTCAGAGAACACTCTCACTTGAGAGAGCTGTGGAGGCTGTGATTTCCATTTCGTGTCTTCTGAAAGAGTTGCTGTTTGTCCTTTTTCAGTCTTCAGCTCCTTCCCCCATACAGCCCTTTGTGTCTGTGATTCCCTCGGCCCTGCCCTTCCCTAGACAGAGGAGTGGATGGCCTGGGGTGAGCCAGTCCAATGAGAGTACCCCCATCCTAAACATGATGACTGGTTAGCGAAGAGCATGTGACCCCGGGAGAAATCTTGGAAATTTTTATGCTTGAGAATAGAAAAGACCGCCTTTTCTCAGCGCGATTGCTGAGCTGGCAGATGGGGAAGCCTGCCTGGGAATGATGCCAGAGCTGTGAGTTGGAGGAACAGAACAAGAGCCCCAAAGGTACTGAGTTTGTGGGTCAAGCCAGGCCAGAAGTTGGGGAAAAGTTCTGTAGGAACCAATTATGAGAGCCCATAAATACCTCCTCTGATGCTTAACTGACTTTCAGCTAGCTTTCTGTTGCTTACAACCTAATGTATTGGCTTGTATGCCTGACCCACAACAGGCTCTGAGGATCCCCACAGACCCTATTTAATCATTCTCTTAACAGTTAATTATTTTACTTGTAAACATCTTCAAAGAAGACAGTCTAATCAGCAACAGAGCCCCAGATCGTTGGCATTCATCATCCTTCAAAGTAACCTCGATATGTGGTGCTAGGATTAACATTTGATGTTGTATCATGAATGAATTCATAGACGTAGCGGTGTTATCTTGTTATTATCTGTTTTTTCTTAGGTGAAAAATTTAGGGACAAGATCATGAAATCGTTATTATAAAATCAAATTGCCTAACTTGAGGGGAAATGGCCACTCAAAAATTTTTAAACGTAATATTAAATGTTCCTAAAGCCTAAATACAGATCCATATGTGAAAACAAGGAATAGTTATATTCAAGCAGTAACTCCTAAACCTGAGCTCAGAGTATGTAAAAGAGAAAAGTATGAAACCTGTTTATAAGAAAACATGGAAATTACCAAGTACATTATTTTTCAACATATATGTGCCAAGTATTATGAGGGCTGAGACATTTCCACTTTCTGTCATTAACAATATGATTTGGTTATCTCATAGAGAATTACCTAATTTGAGTCACATTCTTGGCAAACATCCTGAAAAAAACGAAAGGCAAGACCTCTATGCTCCAGTAGTCACATTTTGAGATTAATTATTTGCATTGGGTTAATAGGTCCTAGATGAGAAAATGCAACACAAAGTGAGGACAAATCTATAGTGGTTAGCATTTAATTTTGTTGCATTATTTTAAAGTTAGTGGTTATAGATAGAGTCATAGAAATTAATGTTATAACAGAGGCTTACAAATTATAATTTAAATATAATGCATTAACAGATGACATGATACTATATAGAGAGAACTCTAAAGAATCCACTAAACAACTATTAGAACTAATAAATTAATTCAGTAATGTAGCAGGGAACAAAATTAATATTCAGAAATTGGTTGCATTTTTATACACCAATAATGAATTATTAGAAAAGAAATTAAGAAAACAATTCCATTTACAATTGCATCAAAAGGAATTAAATACCTAGGAACAAATTTAACCAAGGATGCAAAAGACTTTTACTTGTAAAACTATAAGACACCAAAGAATGAAGAATATACAAATAAATGAAAGGATATACTATGCTCATGAATAAGAAAAATTAACACTTAAAATGTCCATACTACCGAAAGCAATCTAAAGATCCAATGCAATCCTTATCAAAATACCAATGAAATTTTTCACAGAACTTGAACAAATAATCATAAAATTTATATGTAAACACAAAAGACCTCGAATAACCGAAAGCACTATTAAAAAACAAGAACAAAGTTGGAGGTATCATGCTTCCTGATATTAAACTATATGCTATAAGGTATATCTAAACAGCATGGTATTGGCATTAAAACAGACATATAGATCCATGGAACAGAATAAACTCATGTCTATATGGCCAGTTAATTTATGACAGAGGCAAGTATAGACAATGGGTTAAAGTCAGTCTCTTTAATAATTGGTGTTGGGAAAACTGGACAGATACATGCAAAAGAATGTAACTGGATCACTTATACCACATACAAGAATAAACTCAAAATGTATTAAAGACCTAAACATAAGACCTGAAACCATAAAATTCTTAGAAGAAAACATAGACAGTACACTCTTTGACACTGCTCTTAGTAAGATTTTTTGAATATGTCTCTTTAGGCAACGGAAACAAAAGAAAAAAAAATAACCAGAAGGGACTACATCAAACTTAAAAGCTTCTGCACATCAAAGAAAACCAAGAACAAAAAACGACAACCTATTTAATGGGAGAATATATTTGCCAATGATACATCTCATAAGAGGTTAATATCTAAAATACATAAGGAACTCATATAACTTAACACCAAAAAAATAAACTACACAATTAAAAAATGGACAGAGGACCTGAATAAACATTTCTTCAAAGAGGATGTGCAGATGGCCAATAGACATACGAAAAGATGCTGAACGTCACTAATCATCAGGGAAATGAGATATCACCTCACACCTGTCAGAATGGCTATCAATAAACAATAAATATTGGCAAGATGTGGAGAAAAGGGAACTCTTGTATACTGTTGGTGGGATTGTAAATTGGTGCAGCCACTATGAAAAATAGTATGGAGGTTCTTCAAAAAATTAAAAATAGAACTATTATATGACCCAGCAGTTCTATTTTTGGATATTTACTTGAAGAAATCCAAAACACTAATATAAAAAAGATATGTGCACCTTTATGTTCACTGCAGTGTTATTTACAATAGTCAAGATGTGGAAGCAAACTAAGTGTCCTTTGATAGATGAATGGATAAAGAAGTACATATATACAATGAAATATTAGCCATAAAAAGAAATGAAATCTTGCCATTTGCAACAACATGGATGGACCTAGAGGGTATTATGCTAAGTGAAATAAGTCGGGGAAAGACAAATACTATATGATTTCACTTATATGTGGAATCTAAAAACAAAATAAATGAACAAAACAGAAACAAACTCATAGATACAAAGAACATTTTGATAGTTGCCAGATGTGGGGGAGGTTTGGGGTCTGGGTGAAAAATGTGAAATAATTAAGAAGTACAAATTGCCAGTTGTAAAAAATTGTCATGGGGATGTAAAGTACAGCATAGAGAATATAGTCAATAGTATTTTAATAACTATGTATGGTGTCAGGTGGGTACTAGACTTATCAGAGTGATCACTTCGTAGGGTATATAAATGTCTAATCATTATGTTGTTCACTTGAACAAATATAATATTGTATATCTATCACCTGTAATTGAAAAATAAAATTTAAAATATAATGCATTATATTACACATTTAAGTAAATTTCACTTTGAAAAGAGAAAGTGTTTTTCTAAAATATACTCAGAGATGAAGTATTTTTCTCATTACATATCAGGGAGTACATGAGAGCAATATAAACTATCGCCGCCGATATTAGCCTTTATCACTTGGTTAAGATGGTTGCGTCAATGTTCTCTGTTACAAAATCACTATTTTCTCCTTTCCACATTCTATTCCTTGGGATATGATAAACCTTCCTCATGCTTAAGGAGAAGGAACTAAATTTCTACCTCCTAGAAGGCAAGTGTCTATACATGTTATTTGGAATTCGTCCATATGGAAGATTTGTCCCTTCTCCTCATTTATTTATTCAAACATTTTATTAATATTGGTATGGACTGATGGATATTTTGTTCTTTGAGTTATAATTCAATACTATATATTTATTTTGCTAGAAAAATTGTCTCATATTTTAATTTTTCCAATTGTTACACAGTTTGCTAGGAAAATTGTTCCAGCCTTGTCTATTGGGAGTTTTTCATATTGATTTGTGTGTCCTTTCAACATACATGAGATCATCTTGTGTTTTACCTGCCTCAGCCCTGTATTTAGCCTTTCCTACAAAGGGCCCTGGTGTTCTGTAATGGATAATGTTGTTTAGAAACCAAAATCGGGCACTAGGTGTGCTTATTGCTATCAGGGTGTCAATGCTTCCTGGTTTTCTCAGGACATAGAGTCAAACAAACAATTGATAAAAAAAATATATATATATATATATATAAATATATGTATATTCAATAAATATATATTTATATATACGTGTATGATAATTTTGTATAGAAGCATATCTATAATTATTTCTGGATCTGTGTATCTGAATATATGTTAAAATAAACATGAATTCCTACTATACTGATATATCTGACTAATCCATCACAACAAGACACAATATAGCATTTCTCTCCCTTGCTTATGCAGGGGGTGGGGGTTGGATGAGTTCATTGGTGGTACTAAGGGGCATGGGAACAAGCAACTGATCCTTGACCTATTTGTGACTTCCTCCTGAAGAAAAAGCCTGGGTGTATGATTAAAGTCAGGGCTTATGGCCTAAAAAAGATTGTACGTTGTAGTTGGGTATGTTGTGTATTAGAGTCGTGGCTACAGACCCCTCATCTGCAAGTAAGGTCCAGCTACATGCCTGCCTAGACTTGGGCATTCTCAGAGGCAGGGGAGAGACTAGGTTATGGCTAGTTGGGATTTTAACCCAAGCACCTTGAGTCTAGGTTCCATTTAGTTAACCTCTAGCTTTCTCATGGTGATTAAAGGAATTCTTATCACAAGTCGCTAACATTATCTACATTCTATCAACTATAAAGCTATATCATTAAAGACAGAAGAACTATAGGTCTTTTCCTGAACCCTTCCTTGTCCCCAGGCTCCCACCTGGTTCCCACCTTCCTGGCGGTTTCTGCATCCTTTTGACTCTCATCACCAGGTATGGACCGGCCTGCCTCTGTACACTAATACACCACTGGATGGTTTACTTAGAAGTTGGTGAGTCTGTTAAGAAAGCAGAGCCCCTCACTATGTTGTCTCATCATTTGTTTATAAGGGGTGAGAATTCTCCCTGCTCTGGTGGTTGAGCGGGGATTCCTGGGCATGGGGGCAGTGGGGCTGCACCTTTTATTGTTTTGAGATTTGGCCTGGAGGCACATAAGTGGAATCTTGAATACCTAAAAATGAGGTGTCCCATGCATATTCTTTCTACCTTCTCAATCATTATTGCTTTATTCTAGGGCCTGGCCATGTCAACAGGAAAATGCAGCTCTAAGAGATCATATTACAAGGGTAACCCTACCAACTCCTCTCCATGCCTATCTCCTCATGAGAACAGAAGATTTGACTGACAGAATATGCAGAATGTCTAGAGTCTGACAGGTCCTGGTTTAACACCAGCGCTCCGGCCCTCTTCCCATATTCCTGAGTGCCAAATCACTTTTCTCTTTCCTCTACAGATAATCAACTCTACTGAGAAGACATATGAATTTACCTACACAAGAGATGATGAAAAATATCATGGTTACATTCATGTGTGGATACTCTCAGCGAAACATACCTCGCTCCCCCACCCCCTTCCCCAGGCTTTTGCCTTCTCCGATCCCCTGCGTGGAGCTCTCAATTTTGGCCAGTAGAGCAGAAATGCAGTCACTGTCTCTCTTTAGTAACTTAGGACATTGTGCTCCCAGGACTGCCCATCTGTGGCTGATGTGGTGCCTTGCCCAGTGGATCCTGAGCCCCTAGGGCTGGATTGACTTAAACCACCGAGTGTTCACAGTGTGCTGACCTTCCAAGTTTGACTTCTGACCTCGTGAACAGTTTTGAATAACAATAAATTAAAACTGAATAGATGTAGCGTGAAATATGGAAAAGAGTACAACTAGGAGGGGAAAGAAGACATCTTGATATTGACTGAATGCCCGTCACTTCGCACCATCACAAAGTCGAAAAATCATAAGTTGAACCACCCTAAGTCCAGGACTATCCGTACATGAGTTCTCTGTACCATCTTGGCACCTCTTTTTGTAAATGCTAAACTATTTCAAAATTTAAAAATAATTAAATAAAATAGAGAAGAGACTGTTCTTGAAAGTACTCTGGAAAATTTTTAAGTCGATAAATTACATTCAAAGGAAAACTTCAATCAATTCCTCAAAACATTCATTATCCAGATCTCATTTTCACCATAAAGCTGTAAATCCTCTACAATTCCAGTCTATGTCTTCCCCTTATATTTTTATAGTGTTTATGGTACTTTATTTTTGGAAAGATGTTTTATTGTCAAATTTTATATTTTCCTTCATATTTTGTGCTTTTTGTGATTTGATGTCCTAAAAAAATTCCCCTTTGTGTTCTTATAAAAGCTTAAAAGTTTTATATTTTATTCTCAGGACTTTACTGTGACAAGGAATGATTTTTGTATTCGCAAAGGAGTGTTGATTCTGTGAGAACAAGGAATATTCTTTCTTTTTCATCCAGTGATTTTTAGTACTGCAAATCATCTGGGCAAAGTTTAGGGCATGTCAGGTGGAGTTTGACTCCAGTCTTTCGGGATTTGTCCCTTTGTCTGGGCCCAGGGCTCTTGCTTTTGGTAGGATAAGGAAATGTCAGGAACTTTGGTTTGAGAAGGATTAAGGTTAGACATGCTGTTACTAGAGGAACAGAAACAAAAGATGACTGAAAAATTGAGAAGATAAAGAGAATTTGTGACCAGAGTGGGGTTTGTCAGCGTGAGATTTCTGTAAATCTTACTGATGCATACACTACTTCCAGAAACTAAACAAAGCTTGAGTAGAACTCAATGAATATGTACAAAACTAACTCAATTCTGCTAACATTAGTCAGATCAAGAAACAGAACATTAAAACCCTAAGACGAAAACTTAGTAGTCATCATCGAAAAAGTCATTGGAGCTCTTGTTAGATAGTTATGGGATTTCTGGATAGGGGTCCATTTACAGTGACCAGATGTGGAGGGGACACACATGAAGAATAAGGAGTGGTTTCCTTCCCATATATTATATTTACAGTTTGTTTGTTTCCACACACACTCTGTGAAATCAGGTTCAGGGCAGACACGCTGGCAGAGGAGGCAAGGTTGAACCTAGAGGTAGAGGGAGATACAGGTCTTATTGCCATTCATTTCAAACCTCTTGTTCACACACCCCATCCTAAAAAGACAAGGGTGACGGGGGCAGGGGGCAGGGTGTCTGAATTCAGGTAGAGGCTAGAGGGAACAGTGTGTGGGTACAGGGAACAGGAAGGAAATAAAGGGAAGAGGCCAGGGACTAGGAAGGTGAGGAAGCCAGGTTCATCCAGAGAGAGGAGGATGGCAGCAAAGAAAATCTAGGAACGAGGAAGTGGGACAAGAAAAGTGCCTGGGCTGCAGAGAAAACATACTTAAGGGGCCACTCACTTGACATTTGTATCCTGTTTAGTATGTTGCCTCAAAACCTATTGTCTGCTCTCTGGTGAGACGGTGCCAGAAATATACCAAATAGCATCTTGTGAAGTTAACTCCTCCGCACATCCCCACCCCTCAGGTAGCCTGCAATAATCAGAGAGCATGGCCTGAGAATCAGCATAGTATGTATGGATGTCCCCTGGGAAGGACATGCTATGGCCCTTAGGTAGTCAGCCCCAGAGAGTCTAGAAACCCGGAGGCTGGTACAGAGTCAGCCACGAATAGTGGTCCAGCATTTTCCTAGGAAGTTGTCTGTCTGATCATAGAGGAATAGAAATATTCTTTGGTTTATTGGTGGTGCTAGAGCTGCAGATGTACAGTGGTCCTTTCAGGGGGAAGTGGTCCTTTCAGGGAGAAGTGGTTTTTTGGTGGTGCTAGAGTTGCAGATGTACAGTGGTCCTTTTAGGGGGAAGTGGCAAGGTTGAGTGACTATATGTGGAGGAGCGGGGCTCACCTGTAATAAGTAAGTGTGACCGGTGAATAGTCCTCAGCTCATAAGCACAGTCATTCCAAAAGATAGGTGAGTTGATGTTATGAATTCTTGGGATGCCCTTGGGAGCCTGAGTGTCTGTGATGGAAGAGAAAGAGGGGCTAAAATAAAACTTTAGGTTTTCATGGAAGTTGCTGAACTCCAGAAACCATCTAACTCCCTCAGCCCAGGCAGATTGGAGAGTATTGTTTACATTGAAGAAAGTGGGTAAAAAGGAAGGCGGTATCAAGTTTACCTTAATGGTGTTAACTTTGAAACTTTGTTTTAGCATGGTGTTCTTTGCAGGTCCTACTATATCAACTAGCATTACTGGGAGGAGGAAGAAATGGGTCAGCTCATAGGTTTACTGATAAAAGATTCTCCATCCTAAGTCTCCTTGAGACATGATTCAGATCAATAGAGCTCCCCCACCTCTGCATTTCTCCACCCCCTGGTGAGATCTTCTCGGTGGAGACTTCTCTGGTGTCTCTCTAGATTCACCAATGTCTGACTCACAGTAATACATCTGACTGTACTGGATTTTACACATACAAGCACTGCAAGGTGTTGATAGAGATGGGAGCAAAGGAAAGGCCAGCAGGAATGAGGGATCCATGGTGGGCACTGGGAGACACAGGGCATATATTAGAACATGAACTTTTTCTAGCCCAGTTCCCCTATCCACCTATAGACAGAAACCTGGCTGGCTCTGGAGGACTGTCTACATCCCTTAACGTCTAGGGACCTAGAAAGACTGAGTCCAGCTCTCATGATCTTGGGGACCACATTCACAAAGACTGTGCCCCACGTCTAAAGTGCCTTCTCTCTCTCAGTCTGAGCCGACGTGTACCACAGCTTCTACAGAACACCCAGCATCATGAAGGATAAATGATTTTCTGAAATTCCTTTTCAATCTGGTACAATCTGGTTATTGGGTGTACCAATCACTTAGAATTGTTTTTCTCTCATCTACATTTTCTTTTCAGACTTCATGCATGTCAACTAAGCAGGTTTGACCACATTATTGGGTACCCTTATCCCTTGGAATTCTTCTCTGCATGGTTATTCAAAGAACCTCCACTGCATTCATTCCTGGACAGTAATATGGGCTCAACTGTGCCCCCCTAAAACTCACAGGTTGAAGTCCTAACCCTCAGTCACTCAGAATGTGACTATTTAGAGATTGGGTCTTTAAAGAGGGAATCGAGGTAAAATGAGGTCGTTAGGGTGGATCCTAATCCAACAGGACTAGGATTCTTATAAGAAGAGGAGATTAGACACTTAGAGGCGAGCCCACTGAAGATACAAGGAGAAGGTGGCCACCGATAAACTAAGGAGATACTCAGAAGAAAACCACCCTGCTGACACACTAGCATATAATGTCTTGTCTACTAGTTTGAGTATCAAGAACTAGTCTTGCTTTATAATAAGGAACTGTTTTTGATTCAGTTCTTTTCTAAAACATTAGAATGGTGTACTAAATGGCTTTTGGCTGTTCGAAGGGGAAAATCCCTTCTATAGCTATTGATATAGGGCAAAATGGAATCTCTGTTAACATTTGGTAAAGCTGGTTTTGGTCAGCTAAGCTCAACTTTGAACTGGGAAACTCAGAATCTGACCATTTTGCTATGTTTTACCTAAAGAAGATAATTATTCTGAGTAAAGGTAAAACTACAAATTAATGCTAAAAAATGAAGAGTTTTATGATGTGTAAGCTGAGTGACCAAGAAAGTTTGGAAGAATGACTAAAACAAAACCGAGGGAGAGCTGAGAAAGAAAGTTTTGAATTTATCTTTAAGTTTTGTTTTTACATTTGCTTCACTGACCATAAGAACAGCACTCAGACATCGTTCATCGATTCAGGTGTTACTTATTGAGTGCCTGACATAAGGCAAGCCCCGAGGAAACAGGACAAAGACGGTCTTTGCCCTCAAGGATTCCAAGTTAATATAAGGGCATGATATAAGGGCATGTTGGTGGTGGTAGGTAGGAAGTGTATCACAATAATGTGACAAATGCATTAAGACACCTAAGAGATACCTTATGTGGTCTTGGGGGTGGTATAGAGTGGGAAGAGAATTTATTATAAGCTTGAAATTTAGAGACCTATGCAAAAAGTAGTAATAGAAGAGGGGTTTTAACACTTAATCACTACATTTTGGTGGAATCTGCCCTAGAATGAGAGGTAAAATTGACCTAGCTGGTGACGAGGAACCAGTATCTCCATTGCCATTCTCCATATCTATAAAAGAAGTAAAAAAAAGTTAAGATTTTGTTTTTTCATAAAAGTTTTTTTTTTATACACTGAAAGACATGAAAAAGAAATAAAAAATATAGGAGGTGAAAAGCTTTTGTGGGTCAAAAGATAATAGGGAGACCATGACCATAACAACCAAAAACAAGCTTAAATAAGTTAAGAATAATTAACATCTAAAACTTAGAAATAAAGCAAAAGATGACAGAATGTCCTTTCAAAGTCATAACAGGTCATTGTTAAAAGGTCATCAAGGCATTATTTAATTATCTATGACAATGCATCTGTGTTTAACTTTGTTCTTTATTATTTAATGGGATTGTTGATCCTATGATTTTACATGTCCGATCAGAAATCTAAGCTCCAAAGGTTTCTGGGCAGCTGAAGAACATGAAGCAGTTTTACATCTATTAACAAATTCATTTCAGCATTCCTTTGAATGACTTTAAATTTCCATTCCTTGATTTCTACTTTGAACCAGCTGTATCATCTGATTGATTCCTTCATCCACTAATAAACTGAATTAAAATGTTGGTATATCCTTACTGTATATTTATATGAGCCATACTTTTTAACTTTTTGAAATTATCCTTCAACAAAAATCGTTATTAGCAAAGTTCAACAGGAAATATTGATGTTTTTAGACATTAGTTGATAAAAGACAATTCACAGCCCCTCTGTTACAGTAATCTGAAAACTTAATTTGCTATTGATTTACAAACTGGATCAAAAATCTGAAGTTCCCAAAGGGCTCCACCCCAAAGATAAGGCCCTAGAGGTCAAATGGTCCACCACTGCTTCAAGATCAAGTCTTATTATTGAATAAAAAATCCATTATTTTTTCTAACACTATTTTTATATGTACACAAAAACAATTTTGAAAAGATAATCACCATATCTCAGAGCAGAAAAGTATAAAATTATAAAGGACTTTCATTTCCCACTTTATACAACTGTATCATTTACATATTGGAAAATGAGCATATATTAGCTTTAATAAAACAAAACCATAAACAATAAATCCCACATTGAAAAATGTCAGTTTCATATTACTTATTTGTGATATTAATTATTCCTACTGTAACCATTTTCAATCATCATAGATAATTTGTAATGCACTATCCCATTTAAATGTTTCTTCCATTGAATAAATATTTAAAGATGGACAATAGCACCACTACACCAGCAGCATCTCTCCCCCACCAATTCACTGAATAATACTATGTATTGTGTATAGGAAATGTGTGATATACATTATCTTATTTAATCCTCAGCACTCCTTTGGAATAGATATAACTATCCTATTTCAGAGACAGAGTAAACAGAAGCTTAGACAGGATACGTTGTTTTAGTCAAGTCAAACTAGAATTTGTATCTCTGATTTCACGGCACCCAAGTCTACGCTTCATCCACTATTCCATACCACCTCTGCTCTACCATATAGTATTCATATTCAAATGCAAAAACATGAGCGAATTTCCAAGACATTTAAGGCCAGAATCACCTCATTATTCTTTTGTATAAATCTAATCTGGTCACCCAAAATTCAGAAGGTGTAAACTGCATGATGATGATGAGGGTGTGTGCCTGTTTCCACAAGTCTCTGAATCCCAGATCTGTTTCTCTGTGGAAGCCAGTCAGCATGATCACTCCTCAAAGAATTAGAAAACAAGAAGGGGCACAAAATCCTTTCCAAGTCACCTGCTGCCAGTGAAATAAGATTTGAATGGATTTGCTAATGTTTCAAAGTACTTCCTTGCAGACAGCTAAGAAATTCATAAAACCAGCCAGGAGACTTAGATTGCCTGTAAGTGTAAACAGTTATGATAGAGGAGTGACTGGCTACACCCAGAGAGCCTTTTAAAATGAGACTGATAAAAGAGAGAGGGAAAGGGCCCCTTTGATCATTCTCATGCAAATCCCCGTTAACTGACAGAAAAGTGCTTTAGGTCGTGCCATATTTTCTTTTTAAAATGCATATGGAACTAGCTTAGAAGTAATGCTCTCCTTTTGAAAAAAAAATTTTTTTTTTCTTAAATCGGAAACAATTATGGGAGTTAGACTCTTCCTCATTTTAAATAGAAATTTTCTGTGTAACCTTTTCTCTGAAAAATTCCTTCAGAGGTAAAGACAACAAAACAATGCAATTAGCTTCTGGATTTTGTTTATCAGAATGGCTCAAAGTCCCCTCGTCTTTCATGTAATCATCTTGCATGTAATCAGAAAAAAGAAGCGCGAAACATCAGCGCCAGCTGCTTCATTTCCTATTCCTTGGATTTCAATAGAGACTCACCAAATGGTTTCCCTACTCAGCTGAAGGATGGAGAAACTTGCAGTTAAGAGCCCCTTTTTTGTTGAATTTTCTGTGACCCATTTCTGTAAGCACAGTCCCTTTCTAGTTTCCTTTACTTCTCTGGCCACAAGGATGGGTCATCAGTTGTCAGGTGAGGTGAGATCCTTTGTTGGTTGCTTCGCTCTAGTTCTCTCTTCAATACTAGGAACAGGGATATAACTCGGCAGAAGATAGTGGTACGTCCCAATCAAGGAGGGAGGCAGGAGCGCCCCTGCTCAAGCCCCTCTCCCAGGCTGCAATGCTACTGCCCTTCTTCCACTTACGTGTCTTCAGGAGACGGCTTTGGCACTACCTCTCCCCGTGATAGATCGTCGTCCTTACCAGCGGGCACTGCAGAACTTTTCAGAACTTTTGACAAACTTCATCATCAGGCCCACAGAAGAGACTAGGACTTAACTGTTCTCTAATTATTTTTGGATAATTTAGTTCTCATTTATTTTTCCATTAATTGAACAGTAATTGAACGACAGTCTTTGGGGTCTTCTGGGGGACGGGCTGAAGAGGAAGACTCTGCCCTTAGGGACCTGCCGGATTACTCGGGATGGTAGATAAGTCAACAGCTTTTGCAGCTTGCTATGATAATTCTCCTCAAATTCAAATCATGCTAAACTGAACCTTGTCTCCTTCCCCCAAACTTGTTTATTCTCTTAATGGCAGTAGCAGTCAGTCTCAAAGTGACTCAGGTCTGTCCCCTTGTGGGCGGTCACTCTTGCCTCTGCCTTTTCCCCCATGCTCAGGCCCAGTTATTAATGACAAAGTCAGCACCCCCATCACCTGATAAGCATGGCTGGGCCTTCACCCACACTGTCCCTTCCCTTAACATTCTCCTTTAGTCTGGTAATATTGGCAGAAAAGAGTCTATGAGGACGAATGCAAAATATATGGAGAGTTATGCTTATTATTACTATTACTATTATTTCAAAAGACAGAAAACCCAACTCAAACCGTCTTAAATAAATGAACTCTACTGGCTAATAGGAAGTCCACGACTGGCTTCAGGTGAGGCTTGATTCGGGGTTCTGATGATGTGACCAAAATTCAGTTTCTAGCTCCATTTCTTGCTCTTCTTCCTTGGTGCTCACTCCAATTTCTAGTAGTCTCTTCCCTGTGGTTCCAAGATGGCTCCAGCAGTTTCTTTGGCTACATATGTCCTGCCTACATCCAGAAGGGATTGGAAGTTATCGAATTCTCAGAAATCTTCATGGGAATCTCATCGACTCAGGTTGGATCGGGTGTCCACCCTTGAACCGATCACTGTGGCCAGGAGAAGGGTCGTGTAGAGTGGCCAAGGCAATAAAGCTTCATTCTGGAATTGAAAGTAAGGTCACAACTACTTAAGCCATTGCAGGGAGTAACCTTTCCAAAGAAAATTCAGGGTGCTGCAGCTGGTAGGATGTGGGGATGCAGAAGAAGCAATAAACAGATGTCCCCAATAGGGCCTTTCAAGGAATGCTTTGATGACGTGATGCAGGTCTGGACTGGATGATGGCGGCCATGGGAGGTCAGTGGGATCTTCAGGTAGTCAATTCTTTTCAGATTCCTCTATCTTACTTATTGGATAGAATAATGATGAAGGGAAAAGAGAGATTTTAGAAGCTGGTAGAATGTTAAAGAATATATGGTAGTCCTTCCGGGGAGGGATTAAACTAGTGCGATGTCATGGCAAATGGAAAATTCTAGCTTAAGCAAATCCAGTAAATAATTAAATAACAGTGTATTATTGGTGTGATTAAGCCCTTTCTGGCATTCATCAAGGAACATATAGGTATTAGAAACAAGCCACTTGCTCTCTGCCCTTTGCATTTAACATATGGACTCTAGAGTAAACAAATCGATTAAGGCAATTAAGGCAAAGAAGGGCTTCCTCAAGAGGAGGATGATGTCAGAAACATACTCACCCACCTTATCACTGTGTTGTCCTAGAGAAGAATAAATGAGTTAATTGTTTAAATGTTATAATTTTTTCTTCAATTTAGTGTTATTAATAAAGATTAATGAAATCTTAAACAAATAGTTATAATCTTGAAGGACACTAAAACACCAGAATATTAGCTAGCAGGGACCAACCCGTGTGACTCATCTGATAGATGGGAAAACAGGTTGGGGGACAGACGCGACAGGCCTGAGACCACCGAGAATTGGTAGTTAAGCTACTGGTCCTCACATAGCCAATCCGGGGCTGGCTCCTCCTGCAGATGCAAGTGTTTGTTTTTCTTCCGGACTCATTTAGGATCTCAGGGGCAGCCCCTGGACAGTGTAAGCCTGGGAGCCAGTGAGTTGTTATTGTTTTTAAAAATGACTTTATTAAAGTATAATTAATATACAAAATCTGTACATGCTTAATGTATAAACTTTGATGGGTTTGGACATATACATCCATCTGTGAAACCATGGCTTCACATGCAGGAGGGACCTAAAACAGTTGAGCTCACAGAAGCCAGTGAGGTTCTTATGCACCGCCCAGAGTGGGACACGCCTTCTTTGCTCGCATAAAGACTGTTGTTCTCAACAGTGATACCACTAGATGGCAGAAAAAATCCATGTGCCTGAGAGGAGGCATCTGTTCTAAAAGTCTGGAGCTCTCAGTCTCTCTGATGAGACTAGCTCATCTGCCAGGTGAGTAAAGAGAATTAGGTATCGCTTTAGAATCAGCTCACTCCCACACCAACCCTCTCAGGAGTCAGAGGGTTAATCTCATCCTTCTTTTCATTAAAATATATTAGAAAGAAAGAATCTACTTTGAAAACTACTTTATGAAAGGCTGGAATGACCACTAGGTAGTATTTCATTATTTCCTACTAGAATTTTCTGCCTTACAGTAGAAACTGTCTGACAACCCAAAGTGACGAATCTCTAGTGTCCAGAGTGGCATCTGAAATATTTTTGGATAAGGGAGCGTTCACCTGCCTCTGAAATGAAGACGGTGGAGGCAGCTAGCTAATAATAATAGTAATAATAGTAATAATAATAATAATAATAATAATAATAATAATAAGAGCTTGTATTTGTTCCTTATCATGTGCCAGGCACTTCATATCAGCAAATTAATATTCACAATAATCACAAGTATACAGAAGCTCGGCGAGTTTAAGCAATTTGCTCAAGGTCATATAATTAGAAAAACGTAAGCAACTTAAAAAATTTTACTCATACTGCATGGAATTAACAATACGGTGCTCGATGTTAACATTGTTAGGGCTTTATGAATTCAGATGAAAAGTAATTGTCCCCTTGGCCTTGGTCATTCCAGCCTTTCATAGAGTAAAATCTTATCACTGGACCACTGGAAAGAGTGACTCTAGGAAACAGTTGTAGCTGTGCTACCCTTAGTAAGAATAAGCATACACTCTTAAGGGAGCATTGTGACAATATCTAGGCTGATGTTAGCAGAATATTTTAAACCAGGACCGTCATGCAGACTCCGGGTCACGTGCCCTTCTTTAGTGATGCAGCAGTTAGGCTGCACACCCCAGCTGCTTTGAGATGCTGCTCAAGTCTACCCGCTGCCTCCTTGAGGGCAAAACACACCCAGTCTGATGTACTTCTCTGGTTTATAACTTGATGTCCAAGAATTTTGTGCAACATAATTAGCACCCCTGGTACAGGGTGAGGGTTGTCCGTGATGTGGTGTCTTGTGTCACAGTCCTCTACCCAGAAACCATCTCTCTACTTACTGGTCCATTTCCTAAAATTTACTGTAGTAGGTTAAGATTTGTGGTAGAAAGTAAGAGAATCTAACTCTAGGATGCTCGTTAAAAAAGTGGCTATAAGATCAATTAAAGTGTACCTCAAGATGCATAGAATGGAAGGCAGCTGGACTTCAGAACATTTTCATTGTTCTTCTGATCCCTGAACTTTTCTTGCTTCTTAGTAAACATCCTGGCCACCCACAGCTCTAAAGCCCCCATATTATATGTCCTGCAACACAAGAAAATCTGACTTTTTGGCCCCAATTCCAAGTTCCTCATGAAAACATATAATGGGCTAATTCTGGGACAATATTATGTAAAGACCTTAATTTTTCCTTGTCTCAGGCCACAGCATGCCTTAGAAGTTTTTTTGTTTTGTTTTTCCCACGGTAAAGGGGCTGCTATTGCTCACTTTTAGATAACGATGTATCAGCTCTGCTAATACAACCTGTTAATTTCAAAGGACTTTATAAGTTGGCTGTAATTCACATTCTCAGAATTGGGAAATCTGTGTCTTTTGAGATAGAATAATTCTTTTTCTTTTCTCTTTTCTATTTTATTTTTCTCTCTAAAATATCAGAATGCTATTTTTCCAGGTGCCATGTGGCTCTTTGATAACACACAGGCTGCTTTAGTTGTATTTAATGAACATTATCGCCAGCTGCTCAGCTGTAAGAATTTTTTTTTTTTTCATTTTGGGGGGTGATGGAGAGCCTCTTGTAAGAAGTGCACTCTGAATGCCACAGTCTCAATCATTTATGTTCTCCTGGGTACCAAGGTCTCTGTACTGCAGGGGGCATAATCACTCCTTATTTCTCTAAGCATGTGAGCAGATAAAGTTCCTGGTAAGATTGTCAAATGGCCACAATACCTGTTCAGACCCCAGTTACCTCTTTGTATTGCCCTTTGTCCCCTTCATGTCCACCCTACTGTGATGGAAGGTTGACCTGTGGATCTTGCCTAGTTGCCTAAGAATCGAGAAATGGGACCTAAAGCTGAGGAGAAAGAGCCATCATAGACTAAATAACTACAATTAGATACCGGACTCTCAAAGAAGACTCCAAGCTGTCTCCTTCCTTGCCAGGCCCACACACACAGGTTAGGAAGAGTGGTGGTGGGGTGCTGCCCCCATGATTTTCCACTTACATTCCAGCCTTTCAAAGATTCTCCAAGACCATCCTTTATGAAGTACAGAGGCTTCAGGAAGACAGCTGGGCAACCTCTTTCCCTAGCTGGATGTATGTGTTCATACAGGACTGGCTTAAGGAGTGAGAAATAGAACTTGTGACGGGCAGCATGAAGGAAAGAAAATAGAGGGCAATGTAACCTCAGTAACTTTGTAGGGTCAAGGTCATGAGAGTGTCCCATGGATCAAGAAGAATCTACTGAAGGATGAGCTGGTCCTGGGTATCCTTGCTGGCTTTATCTTATAATTCATAGTTACTGTAAATTTCCTTTTTGTAACATAAAAAATCAATTCCAGGTGGGTTGTAGATCTACATGTGAGAGATAAAACATTAATGATTCTAGAATATAATTTAGGAGGGTATCCTCATGATTCAGTGACCGGCAACAGTCTCCTCTCCAGGACACCCACACACTCACACGGCGTAGATGCTTTACAGTGCCAGCTGCTTTACAGTTTATTTCGTACTCAGACAACCCTGCGAGGTAAAAACAACTCCCCACTTCTGAGTCTCAGAAAATTAAAATTCTACATCTGACTGGCTGCCGGCTTTGCAAACCTGATGAGTATGTGATGAGAGGTTTGATTGGAGTTCTCATCTGAGCTCTCATCTCAACCCACAAGTTTGCTGCCATGATATCTGTAGTTAAAATCAAGACTCTTTTCAAACTGAAGTGTTAGATATTCTCAAATTATGAGGAAAAAATCTAATATTCATTAAGCACCTATCATGCCGGGGACAGAGCCAGCTCATTTATACGCATCACCTTGCTCAGTCCTTACCACAGTCCTAGGAGGCAGATGCAATTATGCCCATTTTTATAGATGATGAAACTGGTCGTTAGAGAAGTTAAACATCCTGCCCGAAGTCACAAAGCTAGCAATTAGAGGAGCTAGGATTGGGATCCAGGTGGTCATCTTTATTTACTATCCATGAAGCAAAAAAGGTAGAGGTTATTTGGCTTAGAAAGTTCCCAGAACATACGCTACCCACTGCTGGCCTCCACTATGGGACACTCTCGGTTTTCCCTCCATGTAACTACAGGGCTTCCATGTTCTTCCTTTTCAACAGCCATTCAAAGGATTATTTTCCAGTTAGACTGAAAGATGGTTAGGGCTGGATTCATTTGGCTTTTGGAATTTTTTTGCTGGATGATTTTAAATGTCATGTCTAGCTGCAGAACTATAGATGTTGTATGCTTGATGTTTCAGAACAGTGCTCAGTGCTTTGTTTAGAAACAGATTTAAATCTTCAATTTTATAAGAGTCATAGAAATGGAATAAATATAGAAGAGTGCCATGGGACATAGCATTATATTTATTTTGTTGTTTTAGGAAATATTTCTTTATTGTCTAAAAATAAAGGTTCAGAAGCAGAAAGCATATCACTGACGATAATCATTTATTCTACTCTGATTCAAACCTTCATATTATTTGTCCTTCCTATTCTCTTCCATGATTATAGACAAACATTTCTGTGAAATCTGTTTTTCATTCAGTCTATGTCTGCGTGTCTGTCTATCTCTGTAAACATCCAACACTCAAGATAAGAAGTAGGTGGTAGAAATGCGATTGCTGACTTGAAGATGGAGAGGACCATGTGAACATCACAAGAAGGAAATGAATTCTGCCCCCTTCTCTCCTTCTATAATCCAGAATTGTAGAAAAGGTTCTTCCCTTAGAAACGGGAGTGAACTTGATGGGCAGTGATTGCCACCCCTACGGGAAAGTCTCATATACATTATCACAAATTAACTTCAGAGAGAAAGATGCTGGGATAGTAGGCAAAAACTGGAAATGGTCAGCCCTGGATTGATAAACCTATCCATGACTTTAATAGGAAATAGTCTTGTATTTTAAATTATTTTAGGTGTTTGGTTGACAGTCACTAATGAGTGTAGCTCCTTTGAGAAGTTGTTAATCCTGGATTGGGAGCCAGAAAATAATAAAGTTATGTGGCTGCTGAACTATTTATTAAGAAGGATGAATCTAGTCGTGAGAAATTTAGAAGCTTGGGAATGCAGGGTGGTGGTAACCTGTTGAATTAGTGTATTTCTTTGAACTTTTAGCTTACCTCAGGGAGAAACATGGCAGGGTGAGCCTAGAGGCAAAGTTTGTTCAGATCTCCCTGTGAGGAAGGACAGCCAATAAATCACAGAATGTTTGAAGAGGGCAGTCTCCCTGGACCCAGAAACTTCAGGTGGCAGGACCTGCGAGAATATGCCAAGTCTGTGGCGTCTGTGCCAGAAAGAGGACAATAGCTAACTAACATCAGACAGCTTCGGTTTGATGGGTGGGAACTGGAGTTAAATTTTAAAAAGTGGTACCTGAAACACCACTTGTTGGTTTAACATACCTATTCTTGATGAAGGGGTCTGTTTTTTTTAACTTTTGTTTCACATGTTATTTAAGGATAACATAAGTATTTGGCTAAAGATAAGGTTTTTTTTCTTAATTAAAATGAATTTTATTGAAAAACAAAAGCAGCAAAGTAACAAGAAGACCTGACGAAATTAACTGGGTTTGAAATTAGATTTTGGTGGGTTTGAAACCTTGATTTGCCATTTCTTAGCTGGGTAACCTTAGTCAGATTACTTATTTTGGTTTCAGCCTTCTCATTTGTAAAATTGGTACAATGATATCTATTTTTATGGTTGTTGTAAAAAATGGATGACATATAGTAAATGAAAAACCCTAGTTCAGTGCCTGAAACTTAGTATGTAATCAATAAACAGTTTTGTACAAATGAATATTACTTCTCTTGGTTACATACATCAAGCAGTTATATTTACCCCTGAGTCCCTTCTCCCTGGCTGGCACCATCCTTTCTAACAAATACAAAACTTATAGGTATAGAGTTTATGAAGAAACAACTAATTTCTTGATAACTTATTTGGTAAATGTATGGTATTTTATTAATAGCAAATTCACTGCTCGCAGCTTCAAAACTTATGTTAAGTTACTTTCATTAACTTTCCTATTCCCATCATAAAATGCTAGAGAGATCTGTATTGAGTAACAATTAGAATTAGTGAGAGATCATGACCAAGTCTTTAACACCTCATAACAAGAGGAAAGTTGGACACCTCTGGGGAGGAAAGAAAGCCCTCTTTTACCTCCGTTAACCAGGTGAAACCCCAGTATTCTGCCTGAATAACAAAAATAATTGAAGTTGCATATATATGTCACAAGAAAATAGATACTTCTTTGAAAATTTACTTTAAAAATAACTCAAGAGATGTGTAGGTGTAGTCACAACATCAAAACTCAATTTCATAAGGGACAGCTTGAGAGAGAGAGAACTCACTGTACTGAAAGGGTGGGAGAATCTAGGCCATCTCATTCCACCTAACTCCCAGTTCCCAGAGCTCAGTGCCCTGGCATGGAGGTGAGGTCTGCAAGGCACTGGTGGGACTCAGCTCTGTCTGTGCTCAACTGAGCTAGCCCACGACCGGGTCCACTGTAGACAAAGCTGATGGCTATATTTCAACCAATTTATCTCTTTATTCTATCCTATTCTTGTTGACACTAATATTTGCAGCCAGAGATAAAGGTCCTTAAATACTTTCTACAGCATTTCATTGTTTTGCAAAATCGGAATAACACCAAAGAGGGCTGTGGCTGCAAAAATTGAAAAATGACTCTGCATAGCTTAAATGTAAAAGGAAGTTATTTCAAGATTACTGGGTAGCTCATCAGATTGAAAGAATTGGAAATCAATTAGGCACAATATCAAGGCAGCTCTAAGAATCCAGTGGCAGAAGTGATTGGTCAGTCTCCTTTGAAGAACAGTATCCAAATGGCTTAGATTCAGCTCCATTCCCATGGTGTGTCATTCCTCTTGAGACTCAAGTTCTGGGAAAGGATGTCGAATTGTGGGGAGGGGAAGAGTCTAGGGCACTGTGACTGACACGACCGAAGGCATTGATTCGTTTTGCAAAGAAAAACCAGAACACTGTTACTTAAAGCACATTAGAAGTATTCTGGACAGGCAAAACCCGACTACAAGTCACATCACACTGGCAGGTAATGATTTTTCCTGGAGTAAAGCTTTCCCAGTAAATCAGTTGCTAATGATGAGTGAAGTATAACAGTAGCTAATTATCTGACCAACGCCTCACTCTTATTAGAGCTCATCAATGGCAGGCCACTTTGGCATAGATGATTTTACAAAAAAAGGAAAAAAGAGAAACGAGTAAGGAAGAAGAGGCAGAAGGAGGGGGAGGGCAGAGAGGAAGGAAGAGAAAAAAGTGGCTCAGATCATAGCCTCCGTAACCCAGTGAAGGCTAAGGTGGTAGGATAACTAAAGTCCTTACGTCTGCTCTGCGTACAATGCACTTGACACAATTCTCTTGTCATGCCAGGTGGTGGATGGAAGAACATACAGAGAGCCTGTGCCCAGAAAGAAATTTTTCTAGCTTAGCCTTGTCTACCGGAAGTATAACACCAGCCACAGAAGTAATTTTAAAAGTTCTAGTAAGGGACGTTAAAAGATAAGGAAAAAGTAATAGGTGAAAATATTTTAATAATATATTTAAGTCATTATGTCCAATGTAAGTTCAATATGTTATCAATAGAAAATGTGAATGACATGTTACCTTTTATTCATACTATATCTTTGAAACCTGGTGTGTACTTTACAATCTAGCATGTCAGACTAGCCACATTTCAATCGCCACACGTGGTTAGTGGCTACCAGACCAGACAATAGAGGTTCAGGAGAGTCTGACATTCTGGCTTCACTTGGAAACTTCATCGTAATCGTATGATTATTGTACAATTGTATCTGGGGGGCATGAGAGTAAGGTGTTTTGGTTTTCTTTTATTTTAAGCAAAAATAAAGGCAAGCACACCTTTTTCATTCCGTGTTTACCCAACTAAGATGGCTCGCTTTTGTTTCTGATTCACACTGTAATTATTATTTTCCAGTCCTTGTTCTGAGGAGAAATCAATGTTCTGCAAAATTTCAACCATGCTTACTTGGAGACAAAAGGGAGGACCCCTAAACAGAGGAGGAACACGAGACCAGATGAGACTAAGTAACTCGCCCAAAGATTGCAGGCTAAATGCTTGCCAGGCTGGGATCGGAGTCTCGTTTGTCTCGTCTGCAGTGCGGCTATCATTCTGCATCCTACTCGCTGGGAGGGTAATCGGGCCCATTTCTCCAAGTCTTCACTCCTTTGCTATAGATCTTGGTGTGTAGCTTACTGCTCCCTGAACCTCCAAGTGAGCATGGTGGTCAAAGGACAGCCGCCCTGCCCTGGGAGGATAAGAAATGACAGTAGGACTAAGAGGAAGCTGCCTCTGCTTCTTTGTCTGCTCTGCACAAAGGCAGTCAGTTACATCTACTTCCTTAGCAATTTTGTGGCCTAATGACTAAGCATTTGATGATGTGCACATTTTAAAGCTTCATTCTCTTGCTTACAGAGAAGCCATCTGTGGGGCACAGGGGAGCTTGGAGAATGACTCTGTTTTTATTGGACTCACGTGGCTCCAACTCAGAGGCTGGTGTGGATCATTTGTAATATTTTTTAAACAGCAGTTTTTTTCTCAGTATGAGCATAATATATGCTTAATGCAGAAAATTCAGGAAACAATAGGTCTGTATCACAAACACAAATAAATAAATAAAAATCATCTGTATTCCTGGCAGTCAGGAAAAAAAAAAAAAGGCTCAAAATTTTGAATTTTCATGTATTTTCTTCTGGTGTTTCTCCTCCCCCCACCCAAATATATGCATATAACATATAGAGTTTATTGTTTTAATGAGATTATACTGTACAATTTGTTTCATAACCTACTTATTTTCACCCTTTGCCTCATTGAGTCCTCTGGGTAAATTTTGGTTTCTGGTGATTCTCTTGGATCTCCAGGGTTGCTTCACACAGCTCCTTTCTCACTGGCCTCATGATCCAGCTGAGGCTGGGCCTGGTGCCCTGGGTCGCCCTGGAGAGGACGCACAGACCGGCCACTCTCACTCCCATTGGCTCTTGAGGAACGAAGGACTGAGTATTTCGACAGGTCGAATTTTCAGAGTGTATGAAGGCTTGCTGTGGCCTGTTGGACAGTTGCGTACATGGCTGGAAGCATGTCTAAGAGCTTCTGTGGGTGTGGAAGAAGTGTGTTTAGCACTCTGGGGCTCTACAGGGAATGTCGGAGGGAAACGATGAGTTCATCATGTGTGAAGAAATGCATGTCCTCAGCCCACTTTGCAATGGGCAGACATGCTTATGTGAAATCTAAGACCTTGCCATCTAGCCAGCACATGGCTGGTCCCCTCTATCCCACAACTAACCCCAACAGATCCAAGACAGTCCAGGCAACAGATGGTGAGACCTAGCTTTCCCCGCTTTGGGGACACAGAACCCACGCAGGCCTTCGGAAGAGGCGTGGGTTGTCCAGGTGGTACGGGGGGTCGGGGGCAGTAGGCAGTGATGTGGATGCATGCCTGTCCCTGTGAGTTCACATTCCTACTCTTTGCTGGAGCAAACACTCAAGAAGCAATTAATTAAATCTTCACACTAACAAGCGCCAAGGAACAGTAAACATTTCTTTCACTAGTTTTTTCACAGATACATTTGTTGACCTACTCCCAAAATTTATCATAACACGTTGTGCTGATGACTGCAACAGAGAAGCAAGGGGAGAGAGATTTTTCAGTTTGCTAACACATGAATAGTGGTGTCTCTGTCTTTTTCTTTACTTAAAAAAAAGGTGCTGTCTACAAATAGAGAAGATGGCGCGAGTGTATGCATAGATAATGATATGAATTTTGCTCTTCATTTGTTTAGGAAAATCAGCTCTGTTTCAAAGAAGATATTTAAAGAAAAACAAAAACGCTTCTTCAGAGTACTTCTCTCCTGTTGATCACCTTCTGATTATTGACAGTGAGCTTTGCCAATTCCCTTTTCCCAGAAACTTTGTGCTCCTGTCAGGATTCTCTCCAGCAGTGTTCGGCAGAAGTATTGATTGTTCTTTCCCTCAGCAGAAGAACAGCCAAGCCCACCTTCAGCGAGGCCACTCTGGCTCTTGAATGTTCAACATTCTATCATTTACATACTGTGTGATTCTGGGCAAATCCCAGCACCTCCAGGAGCCAGATGCCTCACCTGCAAGATGGGGATGATGCTATCTGCTTCATGCGGCACGGTGTGGGTACCACGAGGTTGCAAATGTGGATGCTCCCAAGAAAGTGCACAGCTTATAAAAACCTCCAATTAAACGTATCATCCTTTTCTCACTCAGAACATAAGTAAAAAAATCCTACCATTTATCAAGCACATGATGTGTGCCAGGCGTCTAACCGGGGTGTTGTTTAATCCTTGGAACATCAGAGCAATCCGATGAAGGGAGCGTTACAAACTCATTTTGCAGATGAGGAAAATGAAATTCAGGAATTTGGTTCTGCTCCCTTCCCTAGAAATGAAAGAGCCGAAACTGAAAGTCGGATGCGTGTACTTAGGAATGGAGCATCTCAAGCACTGCACTAGAGTTCTTTCTCAGAGGAAGATCTTGTCTGATAACATCCTAAACTAGTGTGTGTGTGTGTGTGTGTGTGTGTGTGTGTGTGTGTGTGTGTGTGTGTGTACATGTTACTACTTGGGAGTTAAATATGAGTAAATGGTAGACACTCAAAAACACTACTTTCTATGAGTGGAAATAAAAGTCAAGGAATAAAAGTTAGGAGACGCTGCCTGTTTCCCAGACCTCTATGCTTCACAGCAGGTGGAGACCCAGAGCTGCCCCTGGTTCCCTTCTGCCTGGCGGTATACTCCCTCTCAGAGGAGAGGAACCCAGAGTGCCAGGTCCCTGGGATCCTCTGCCCTTCAGAGGCACCTGACCACTCAGTCCCTTGCTACACCAACTCAAAAGTTCACTGGAGAGGTCGCAGCACACGCTACAAAGCAGCGTTTACTCCCACGCCGACTTAGAGAAGTAGTGAGCAACCACTAAGAGACAGTCCTTCTCCACATGATCAACACATGCCACCTGGGCTTTGACCCTTTCTTTGAGAACAGCCTGTTTATTTTCATTATTTCACTAATACACAGTGCTTTCTCTGCCACAAAAATGCTCCGAGAACCTTTTCTTTGAATCAATGAATTCCTTCTTCGGTCAAGCCCTGTGCTAGAAGCTGGGGATTCAGTGGTGGCCAAAACAGGTGATGTGGATATTAAAGACAATATTTCAAATCAGTATTTTTAAGAGATCTATGCACAGTTAAGAGAAATACAGAATGCTATGTAAACACATGATAAGGGAGCTTAAAAGAACCCAGGAAGTGTGTGTGTGGGGGCGGGCAGGGGGGTTGAAGGATAATAATTTCCTATTGCTGCTATAATACTTTACAGTATACCCGATGACTTAAAACAAATCTATGGCCAGAAGTCTGAAATACGTCTCAAGTCAAGGGCTAAAGTCAAGGTTCTGGCTGGGCTGTGTTCCTCCTGGAGGCTCTAAGGGAGAATCGAGGTCCTTATCTTTTCTAGTAGTTGCTTCATTCCTTGGTTTGTGACTCCCAGACAGTAACCGCATCACTTCCACCTCTGCCTCCATCATCGCATCTCCTTCTCTGACTCTCCTGTCTTCTACTTTCCTTGATCAGGACCCCTAGATTTCATTGGCACCACCTAGATAATCCAGGATAATCTTCCCATCGCAAGATACTTAATTTATTCACGTCTGCAAAGTCGCTTTCGCTATGTAAGGTAACATATTCACAGGTTTCAGGGATTAGGATAGAGACATTGTAAGTAGGCCATTACTCTGCCTAGCCCATGGATTAAAGGAGGAGTTAAAGAAAAGGCAACCGGAAGATACAGTATTCAGAAGAATTCTCAAGGAAAAAGTAAGCGGGAAGGAGGTGTAGTGAGCAGCAAGAACACACCATCCAGAGAGAATGTCTCATGGAAAAGTCCAGAGGAAGACAGAGAATGAGAACACAGGAGCTCGAGACCAACTCATGAAGGATTTGACTGTGTTCTCAGACGACTGAGGAAGAAAGATTTAGGTAAGGAAGGGGTGGTCTACATTTGTGCTTTAAAAGATGACTTCAGTGGTTCTCTGGGGAATCAGATTACAGGGCAAGAATGAATTCTGGGAGGCCATGGCAGTGAGAGGGAAGAGAAGATGGTGGCTTGTACAGGATGGTGGAGTCGGATTCAGAAGATATTTAAGAGGTGGAGTCCACTGAGATAGGCGATAGATCACTGGGTGGGTGAAGGTGAGGTGTCGGGGTGACCTCGAGGCTTCTGGTGTGAACATCTGGTAGACTGGCAATAACTACATGAAGACAGAAAGCTTTAAAGGAACAGAAGGTATGTGGTGAGAGTTCATGAATAAAATTTTAGACTAACTTAAGTTACCTTTTTGACATTCGAGTTCATCTGTTGAGTAGGCATACTGATATGGAATAAAAGTCAAGGCTAAACCTGTTTTAGAGACATTTATCAGGCAGTATGACGTACTGTAAGAGATATGATTTGGAAGCAAAGGTTTACCAGAGCATGTTTTTCCAACAACTCTCTATGTGACTGGATCGAGTCACATAAATCCTCAGAGCCTCAGTTTCTTCATCTTTAAAATTAGTAGTAAAATTTCTTGTCCTGCTGATAATACCAAGTTGTTCTGAGAATCAAATTATAAGGTAAATGTAAAGTGCTTTGTAGCCTTTAAATGCTTTATAAATGTTATTTTGATGCTTTTTAATAGAAATACTTATTAGGATACCTAAATTCTGAGAAAGCATATTACCATTGTTGATTATAAAATAATCCTAATCACATTTAATATTTTTTTTCTCTCCACATGGTTTAAATAATCCCACTTCCTAAATCTTCTGAGATCCACATTCTAATTGTTTGATCACTTCAGTGGACAGAGCTACTCCTGTACAAAATCCCTAGGAAAGTAGGGAGAGGTAGGAGTCATGTGATGAGGCAACAGGAGATTGCTCAGGGGAGAGGAGGTCAAGAGAACGTTCCTTGAGTGTCTACTATCTGTGTGTATCTCATACTGCCTTAAAAGATGGGTGTTCTCTTTCAAATGTGCTGTTAAGGAAGCAGACTTTTTAGGGTAGTCATTGACTTTGTTAAGAACACTCAACTGGTGGGTGGTGCAGCCAGCAGCATCCGGTGCCCATGCTCTCCCACCATGCTCAGGGGAACTTTGGTGCCCTTTTGCCCCCCCGGAGGTGCTCACTGAGATGACACTATTTTGGTTTCAAAAAAGAATCCTGACTGGTACTCACTAAAGTTTTAACTTAGCTATGAGGTTTTCATCTCAGAGCAGAGCTCCTTGAAGATGAAAATTCGCTTTCGTTGTCATTTTTTAATAATCAGAAAATTCCAGTAGATATAAAATACAAATTTTTAAAACTGAATCAAATGACCCCTCTCAGTGTCATTTCTATTACAAAAAACAACTCAGAAACGGCAATGTTCCCTCTGGCAGTATTTCAGATGGAGAGAACTTCCAGAAGAGCAATTAATGGAGTGCATTCTGGAGTCTAAGGGAGCACTGTCAAATCCAGCTCCCTACTCCATTGACTCATAACTCTTGCTGAGGCTGGAGCTCTTCTCTAGAAGGCACTTTTCCAAGTTCTGCATCTGCCCCTGCTCTTGGTGAACACAACGAGGCTTAAATTCTGTAGTCTGCCAAGATATGGAGTCATATTTCCCCTCTGCTTTCTTTCCTCAGAAAAAGCAGTTCAATGCATGAAATTAAAAAATGCAGCAGATGCCTGCATTTTCGTTTGTAGCAGCGAAGTCTGGGATACTTGCCCTCCTATAGCAATTAGGCTTCTTAATTGCTCACTTCAATCTCCAGTAATAACTTACATCTTAAAATGATTTCTAATGTGACATTTTCCTGTATAGATACAAGATAAGATGCTGACGCTCACTTTGCATTTAAGAAGAAGTTGTGACTGCAGCACTTGTAGCTTTGGAAGATATAGGGAAATAAGTCATCGTTGCATAATTTATTCCCAAAGCCCATTATAACAAAAAGCCTCTGATAATTCAAGTTCATATTAAATTTCTGCCATTCAGACAAAAAACAATTTGGGCAAATAAGTGCTCATTAAAATTTATTTAGAGGGAATAGTTTCCATCAGGATGTTTCATTATTTAAGAAGAAAATAAAAGCCTATGCGGTAATATATAATGCTCACACCAACATGGCATTTCAGATAAATTACATTTGGATAAAGATAAACGTGTTTGGGTTTGGAAGACTGATTGATTCTTGCAGGTACTATAGTTGCATAATTATAAGCCAGGTTGAAAGAAGTTACTAAAAAACAAGGATGAGCCCAAAGAAATCCACCAACAAGCTAATACAAAAATTATTCCATGCTGGCCTAATTTTTGTTCCTTTTGGAATTGAGGTTTTGGGCCTCCATACCAGGGGAACAGGCCCATGTGCATTATTGGGAGTCTGTGGGTAGTTAAACGGCTAGACAGGTAGCATAATGGGTGAATGGGGAATGGGCACCCTGAAGAATACCTGCCCTAACTCGGTGTACCACATGCCATTATTTTTAAGGCACAGAAAGGATGACTTGGTCCAGATTTGGGGTTTGGCCAACCAGTGAGCGGTAATGAAATTTAAGGAACCTACACTTCTCTCTTAAGGAGTTGCATTTTCTACTCACAAGTTTGGTTTGATAACTTCCTTTCATAATGCCTCACAGCCAGCTTAGTTCTCAAGATGCCCACCTTCTGCGTCAAGTCCCTCTGCCCAGGGACTCAGATGATTTAGCTTTCTAAGTTCCGGTACTGATTCTAATGTGTATGTGTGGGTTTCCCCACATCAACGAGCAATTCTCAGATATCAGCTAGGTGTCCTACAGTTCGACTCCATTCTGACACTATCTACCCAGAGACAACATCAGACAGGTTCAGGGTTCAGTCCTACAAGACTGCCCCCCATCCCCAATTTCAGATACCCATCGTAGGCCTAGTTTGTTACTTGCATTTTTGACCATTTGGCTATAAATCAGAGGTTCCCAAGACCTCCTTCTCAGGTTTGATTAACTTGCTAGAGTGGCTCACAGAACTCAGGAGAAACATTTTACTTACTAGGTTGCTGGTTTATTATAAAAGGATAAAACTGTGGAAGAGCCAGATGGAAGAGATGTGCAGGGCGAGGCCCGGGTAACCTGTGGAGCTTCCGCCCTCTCTGGGGTGCCACTCTCCCAGCACCTCCACACCGCCAACCCAGAAGCCTCTGAACCCCGTCCTTTTAGGTTTTTATGGAGGCTTCATTTTATGGAGATTGATTAAATCACCGACCAGTGGCAATTGATTCAAACTCCATCTCTTCTATCCTTCCTAGAGAAGTTCAAACCCTCTACTTCTGTGGTTGGTTCCCCTTCCTTTGGTTACCTAAGGGCTTTCCAAAAGTCACCTCATCGACATAATAAAAGATACCTTTATTGCTCTTATCACAGGAAATTCCCAGGGTTTTAGGAGTTATGACTTAGGAACAGGTCGAAGGCCAAATGTGTTTCTTATTATAAGTCACAATATCACACTTTCTATCTCCCTGTTCAAGTCTCATGAGTCTCCTTTCTGCCTCCACATCTTCCCCAAGTGGTATCCTCTGTCCACGGCTTCCCTGGTTATCCTTGTCTTTTTGTTGTTCCCTCTGCTCCTGGAATCCAACATGTTCACCCTTTATCTAGCAGGAAGCATGTGGATACATCGACCTTTTCTACCAATTGCAGTTCCAGCTCTTTTCTTACTTCCCAGACCACGTGACTGCATCCAGCTGAGCCAGAAGAAAGAATGAGCACAGCCCAGGCAGGGAGAGCACTCACTGCAGGATCACTCAAAGTTTTGAGACCTGGGTCAAGGAATTCCATTAACTGCTTCAAGCTTCAATTTCATCATCTATGGAATGGGCATAGAAAATACCTTCCAGGGAAATTTTGGAGATGAAGTGAGATAATGTATAGGAAAAGGCGAGTAAGTTGCTATTGATTCAGCATTCATTAAGCAACACCTTACGTGTTGTATAATACACAGTGTTTCCTGGTGCTTGTTCTTATCCTCACAGTCTGCCGTCTGGAATGTATGCTGTCAGCAGTCAATTAATGTTAACTGAGAATGACACTGCTAAAAAAACAAATATTTTCTTTATTCTGTGTATTAAATAGTTACCTTCTTCTTTACTCAATTGTGTATATGATCGACATTCATTTAAAATTCTAAGTAGGCTGCCTGCCATAGTTTAGAATTTCTGAACGACAAGGGCCAAATCAGGTTATCTCATACAAAGAAGCATTTGGTAAAAGCTTCTGATGAATTTCAACCTCATGTCATTTAGCGTATATTAGGAGGAAGTCTCATATACCCCATTCACAGAGTAATGTTTGAGATATTTAAGATATGAAATATGTGCTTATTCAACTCAAATAGACAGTTGCTCTAAGTTAAACATCGATATCATTCTCTTTCATATTATTTCCCAAGTTAACTATCTGCCGGCTAACTTAAACTTCAACAAGAATAATCATGGAATGTTGTAAGACCTACAAGGTAAAATAAATTTTTGTTCTAGACAGACGATTAGAACTTTCCTTTTTCTTCTACTTTCAAAAAAAATCATTGATTGTATTTACTTGAAAAGTCTGATTCCTCAGGGAAACAAAGTTGATAGCAAGATTTAGATATGCGCTTTTCAGAAATATCAAAATAAAGTGGAAAAGAGGAAATCAAGATATTTAATTTTTCCCAAAATATTTCTGCAAAACCTGGAGCTCCAAGTCCCATGCTTCTAGTGGACTACTCCTCATATTTACATGCTGACACACTACCAAGGGCCCAGTTTTGCACTGCCACGTTCTTTTATAGGAGTCAGGCTTGGGAAAAATAATGAGGATATTCTAGGACCTGTCCTACAGGTAAGGTCAGTGACACCTTTTCAGTCATGAAGACAGGAAACGCTGAGATCTTAGAGAACCTTCAGACACCTATATCTTCAGATACCTAAACCCTCCTAACTAACATATGTTTAGTTTTAATTTTAAAGCCTTAACTTTAAGACTCAAATTGAGTTTTATTCTCATAGGAGATGCTCATTAAAGTCAAGTGTTATTTATTTTATTCTTGTTCAACGGTTATTTTCAATTCAACTGCTGAACTTGACATTCATTCTTGTTAATGCTCAATTTAGTTCACTCGCTGTGTCTGAATGCAGACACAATGGGGAATTAAAACAACAGGTGAGTGTTTTTCTTTGTAATAAACTTTTATTCCCCTTTAATCCTGAGATTTTTCTCAGACTATATCTTCATTTTTTTATTTTATTTTATTTTTTTACAGCTATGTGGCTGGGAAAGAAAATATACTTTTGGAAATTATGCACAGAACTACGGAGAAAGTACAACTGGTGTAACTTAGCAGTGATCAAGATAAACAAATGATGTTTCCCCCATCTATCATGCACACTTCAAATTCACTTAAATAATGAACGGAAAATTTAACTGTTTATAGAGGCCAAAAATAAAGAAAGATTATCGTTTCTTCAGGAAATTCAACTGAGACCCCATAAAGTCAATGTCATACAGGTAAAGACATACAAGTTACAACAAATCTATAGTAGACTCAACAAAACCTAAAAGTGGGTCTCACCAGGAACAAAGTAATCTGTTGGTATTTTTAACTATGAGCTAGGACAAAAGTCAGCTCTCTAGAGGAAGATAATATAGAGTCTCTTTCACAATATCTAGCATGCAATAAAAAAGTTACCATACATGATAAGAAGTGTTTCCAATAGATAAAATAGCCAATAGAAACAGACCCAGACCTAGAGTTGGCAGGCAAGAGCTTCAAAAAACTAAATAATATATAAAAATAAAGAAAAGATAAACATAAAATTGAATATTTTAATGCAGAACTGTGACCTATAAAAAAGAACCAAATGAATTTTCTAGAAATAAAATACAGTGTTTGAAATAAGGAACTCATTGAATGGGTTTAACTGCAGAATGAACACAACAGAAGCAGAATCAGTAAATGCAAAGAAATATCAAAGCAAAGGTCAATGTACATTAAGTATAAAGAACAAAGAAAAACAACAGAAAACTCAGAAATGAGCAAAAAAGGAAATGTGTCAATAAGTCTAACGTATGTGTCACTGGAAAACCAGAAAGAGAGGAGAAAAGATGTACAGAAATTACATTTGAAGAAATAAAAGCCAAGACTTTTCCAAATCCGATGACAGACATTACTCTAGTAATCAAGAACTTCAATGAAAACCAAGTCAAGTAACTACAAAGAACATGCCCAGGTTCATTAAACTGCCACACACCAAAAGAGAAAATTTTAACAGTAGTTGAACTAGGTGTGCAGGTTATTTCTATGGTTACCTTCTGGTCCATGGGGGAGGAGACCGTGGGTGGGGATTTATAGCTTCTCTATTACTCTTTCCTCCATCTTTCTTGTTCGTTCCCAGTAATGTCCATGAAGAATAACCTGTGAGTTGGTACAAACTCCCTTTGCGTCCGAATCTCCCAGGGGTTCTATAGTCTCATACTTGCCTACACTTGGTTTAGCAAGTTGTTAAAAATCTTTCCTAAAATATTACCCACTTGTTTGGCTTGCATGGCTTGGCTTGGTGAAAAAAAAAAAAACAAAAAACCAGAATAACCTCATTGTTCAAGGCAAAGTTCTGTTTGTATCAAGACTTTCTCTGATTCCAGGAAGCCCATCCTATGATGGGGGGAGAAATATTTGGCCAACCTTGGCTATGGGGTTAGTTCTCTTATATTAATCTTACTCCGCTATACAACTGATGTATTTGGATGATTCCTTTTTGTGGGGCAAGGAGCTGTGGCTCCAAGCTCTAGGTAAATTCCTAAAACTGTGTATCTGTTTTATGATTAACCAAATGTTATACTTTTTAAGTGTGGTAATCCATTAAGTTCCCTATGGAACTTTATAATCGATGGATACTTGCAGAGTAGAAGAAATCTTCCCAGACTCATAATAGACACATGTGCTTTCAATATAAATAGTCCCCAAACACATTTCACATTGGCTGAAGCATGACAACCAATCTTTCTGGGGGCAAGTACACTTATAAAATTTACTTTAAGGTCCAAATTTCAGAATAATTAATTTCAAAAAAATCAAAAGGGGAAAAGTGGTTATCATGAAGGAGGAGAGATCTCTTTCACTGCATTACCAGAACTTGTTGGTTGCTTACACTACAGCTATTACCTCAATTTTGCTTTTTTAAAGATTCTAGGTTTTTCTCAGGTACCCACTTTCCTAGTTATGGTGACGTTCTTCATTAAGCCTATCATGGGATGTGTCCTCCTTGTCAGGGACTGGTTAGGAACAGACATGGGAAAAATAATGATCATGGGGTGTGTGTGTGTGTGTGTGTGTACACATGCAAATGCACGTGTGTTTGGAGGAGAGGACTGGTGGTTTGCAAGCTAAGATGTGTTTGTTTTCTTGAGGAGCATTGTAAAAGTAGCCCTTCTGCTTTCACTGGATTTTGTTGGGTCTTTCTATGACAACCAACCTGTGTTCTAGCAGAGTAGCAAGCAAGAAAGAGTCTAGCTTCTTGATGATGTTTTTGAGAAACTGAAATACACACAAAGCAATCATATAAATAACTAAGCAATAAGAGTAGTTAAATACTTAAAATGATAGTACAGGTAACTTAAAAGATATACTGACATTCTAATTTAATTTTAATTAATAAGTATCCTATTTCCTCTAATAGTAAAATGAAAATATATCCTTAGAAAAGATACATATAATACAAAAAGTATATTTACTTAAAAATGGATTTTTCTCTTGATCATAATCTCCTTCTCCTGGGCCCAGTCTCTTTCGCTCCTTAGAGGTAACTACTGGCCATTGTTAGATATGTGTTATCATTCCTTTACTTTGCATTAAAATACTATTATATGTTTACACGTGCACAGATAATTTTACTTTACAAATGGAATCATAACATGTATGTGTGTCTTCAAAGTTATTTTCTCTCTTAATTTTAATTTCTTTAGGTTATATTTCCAAGTCACCAAATATAATGTGTATTTATGTACATATAATAGCAATTCAGTAAGATAGACTCCTAGGAAAGGACTTGCTACATCAATGGCTATCCCTACTTAAAATTTGGCCGATACTACTAGATTGCTATCAGCTTTAACAAGTTATGCTCTCACCAAAAACGTATGAGAGAAAACAATTTTATATTTTCTGCAAAACTTTTCGGGGGGCAAAAATCAACCTAATCTAATCACTTGTTTTGTGATAGGTATCAGATTTTACATTTTTATGCCCTTTGAGATAGCAGTTCCACTTCTAAAAATTAGTCCTACAGAAATAATTACACAGGTGGACAAAGATATATCTTGAGGATTGCAGATACAGCAATACTTATAATAGTGAAGAACTGGAGACCGCAATATGTCTGGCAAAAGGCAATTTGCTAAATGAGTTATGATATGAGGGAATATATGCTCAAGAAGAGAGATTTAATATGTCAAATAACTACCCAGCTCAGAGAATATGTGCTTACAGATCATAAACCCTAAAATATAATGCTTGTAGTTTCAGCTCTCTTTGGACAGCTCTATAAACATTTTCCACTTTGGTAATCTAGCAAATGAGGTAGTGGAATATAGGATTTCAAATTTATATTCTCAGGTGTTTTATTGTGATTTTTAAAAAAGACAAAAAGTACACAAACTATTTAACCTCAAGATTTAAAAGATGAGAATCAAAATAAACCAATAGAAATTTGTAAGAAAAATTAAATCAGATAAAAGCTATGAAAACTTAAAGGAGAAGTAAAAGCAGAAACGTTTGATAGGATACACGAAAATACAGCAGACACTTCCGGTCCCACCTCATACCCATTCCTGTCCTCCTATTTAGAAACAGAACTTTGATTTTTTGGATGGCTTTAATGCTCTCCCTTGCCTCTTACTATGGCTCTATGACTAAGTTCTGACAGATGTTTAAACAAAAGTATGGTCAAGAACTTCTGGGAAGGCGAATAAAGGGAGATGCATTATTGGTGGGGTGGTCCTTTTATCTTTCCCTCCTACTTGCTGCTGGCTAGAAACATGACTCTGACGATATGATCTCCTACAGTTTTTGTCAATTTTAAGGATCACAAGGATGGAGGCAAGACGCTGGGAATCAAAGAATGAAGACTAAGTCCGGGTCTCTGATGACGCAAGAATGCTGACATATCAGTCCTGGTCTGCACACCTGTGGACCACTTTTACAGGAGAGAAAAGAACTTTTGTTTTGTGTAAGACGCTGTTCTTTAATTTTTTTGTAATATACTACATATTCTATATTATATGATAGAAAATATGCATTTCGTTCTTTGCAAAGGGTAGTGAAATACAAAAGGAAACCCCTACCAAACCTAGTTGAGAGAGCGAGAGAGAATAGTGCTAATCAGATATAATCTTCACTCACAAAAAAGTTTAAAGGTTTATATTAAAGTATCTTATACAAACTCATGATAATGAACTTGAAAAGTCTGAGAGAAATGAATGACTTGTTAATAAAACATAAAATATCCCACTTGACCCAAAATGATATAGAAAATTTGAGCAGACCCATAACCTGAACTAAATTCAGTGGCAGGCTCAGATGGTTTCACTACTGAGTTTCATCTAAATTCATATATCATGTAATTCTTATGTTATTTAAATAATTCTACTCCACAGAAAAAGATGAAAGCCCCTCAATCCATTGTAGAAAGTATCGTAAAGATAGCACAGGAGAAAAGATTAATTCCAATGACAAATATAGAAGCAAATATTTCAAATAAACTATTAGAAGTCCGAATCCAGCTATCCATTTATAAAATTATGATAAAAACAAATGGGATCAATTTCAGTAAAGCAAGGACTTCAGAAATAGAAATTTTATCAACTTATTTCATTATAACAACAAACTAAAGGATATCAATAGATGTTGAAAAACTATTCAATAAGATAGCTACTGTGAATACAGAATAGGATTAGAAGGAAGCTACTTAAACAAATGGTGTTTACTAAAAACAGCAAACGATATTGTAAAAGGTAAATATTAAGGCCATTTGCCATTAAAAACTGGAATCCGTACTAATCATTTCACATATTTACTCATTTAACCTTCACATTAGCCCTTTGAGAGACTATTAATATCCCCATTTGAAAGATGGAGAAAGTAAGGTAAAAAGAGATTGAGGTAATTTAGTCAAACTAGAGAGCAGGGAGCCGGGATTTGTACTCTGGCAATTTGGTTCCAATCTCATTCCAGGATACCTTCTTACCTGCATCCAAGCCCTTGTATGGGGTCTCCCGCGCACTCGGGCCTGCAGCACGAGGATGCCGCGCTCCACGCGCTTGTCTCTGTTCATGGGGTCTACCATGCCCTTCCAAATCACCCTCTGCGCGCATTCGAGTGTGACCGTGGCCGCCGCGTAGCGCTGCTCCGGCTGTCGCGGGTCACGGCTCATGCGCGGAAATGCGCACGCGGTCCACGCAGCCTGCGAGCGGTGTGCAGCTCATGCGCATCAGGGCGATTTGCACAGCAGTTTCCCGGACGAAGGCAGGTCACAGCACTGGACGGCTTCTCCGACTTGGTGGCCTTGGCCTTGGGGGTGGGTCACTGACAGAATCCAGAGGCTGGGCAGTGCTTGTCCTTGCCTGCAGGTCGTTTCTCCAGGCAGCCTCGGGCGGGAGGCATTGGACGGGCGGCTCGCCATGGCTGACCCCTTCTCCAGCAAAGCCCGCGTCGTAGCCGCTGCAGCGCTTCCTTCTTCCGCTGGATGCCCCGCTGTCCTCGTAGGCCTTCATCTGCCAGAGATCTTCTGATGCAAGATATACTCCAGGAGGGTCTCACGCTTATACAGAAAGCCATCCAGGTTGATGACGGGGTCATGGCAGCGCTGCAGAGGCACCGCAGTCGAGTCCAGCCCAGTCGAATGTTCTCAGTCCTGTAACCTGAAGCTTCTGTGTCCTCCTTCTTCTCATGGTAAGTGTACACGGCATTCTTGCCCTACTCATCATTCTCACAAACGACCCCTCATTCCTTTGAGGCTTTTTCAACTATGCCCTTACACCAGAAAGGAACCGGAGAACTTGGTGTCATTAATTCACCCAGCACTGTTTTGATTGGTGTTTTCATGCTCTTTCTCCATCCTTTTGCTGTTAACCTATCTATTCTTTACGGTGAAAGTTGTTGCTGTTTTGTGGATGACAAATAGTTTTTGCTTCTTATCCTATGTGTCAGTCTCTGTCTTTTACTTGTAGTGTTTAGAGAATTTACATTTAGTGTTATTATTGATATGGTTGGATTTAAATCTACCATCTTGCTGATTGTTTTCAATTTGTCCCATCTGTTCTTCCATCCTTTTCCCCTCTTTTTTGCTGCTTTTTGGGATAAATGATTTTTTTTTTTTAACTGCCTTTGTTCTGACGAACTCACTATGTATCCAAATAAACAAACTCTTGTCCTTATAAAAGACTGTTTTTCCAAATGTCCAAACCATTTTCCTGGATAATGTTAACTACAAGAATTTCCTGAAGATAATAGCGAAGTTATTTATTAGGTTGCAGTTTTATCTTTCTGTAGGAGATTCTCGTGGAGTAAATAGTTATGTGGACTCAGGTCATCTCAGCTATCAGCCCAAATAGCTAAGTTTAACTTATCTACAGGGTAGGAGAATGGATAAAGTACAGTATTGTTACACACTTGAATATTGTAGAGCAATGAAAATTAATGTAGCAGGATGAATTAACATGAAAATGGTGACTCAAAAACTGATCAAAACAAATTGTCGTTGTATGCATACAATATGAAATCATGCATGTAAAATCAGGAGCACATAAGTAGAAAAACTACAAATAAAAACAGAGGAACGATGAAAAGAAAATTCAGAATAGTTCCTTGTCCCTTCTTCCATGAGATAAAATAAGAGAAAGATGTGATCAAGGTGTGTCACAGTGAGAGTTTCAGTAGTACCGCCCATTTATTAAGGTGAGTGAACTATTCATGGTTCTTCAATTTATACGTTTAAATTCTTTATACATGGTATATATTTTTATTTTTTTAATGTTCATTAATTCAAGAAGACAAAATATTAAACTTGTATAGAACTCAAAACATACTCAATCACCCTCTCCCCTATTCCAGTCAAGTATCACGTGGCATTCAGTCACCAGTAAATTGGGGCATTTTTGAATTATTGCCACACTCCAGCCCTCAGTTTTACTTCTGCAAGATAAGGAGAAAGTATTTTTATAACCACCAAAGTTCCTTACAGAAATTGAATGCTTTGATTTTATATCAACATTTGAACCCCCCCAACAAACAAACAAACTGGAATTTGAGCCTATCATTACTCTATTTTGATCTTTCTTTGGAGTACCAACTAATGCGATATGAACAAGAAATGCCATATTTACAATAAATATTGTAGAAAAGAGATATTGATGACATGATTATAAAGTTAAAAACCCATGAAACTCTGAACTATGAAAATTAAGAAGAGAATTTGATAGTGAACCATATATATAGTGCCAAGTGCTCAGCATTCCTCTATATCGTAAGTGCTAAGAAGAAAAAAAAGTAAGGTTTTGGGTTAGAGATTGTCTGTGGAGAGGCTACTTAGTTTAGAGTGATCAAAGAAAGTATCTCTGAAGAGAAGACAGTTCAGCAAGACCTTAATGATTAAATTTGACTTGACCCGAGATGGAAGACGAGTGTCAAATGCTAAACTTTAAGAAGGAGGTATTAGATTTAAAGGATCTCAAGGACACAGAACTGTTTTCAGGGGAAGGTTGGAAAATACTGGCTGGAGTTAAGAGAAAGGAGCTTACTGTGCAGAGTCGCACACACAGAGCATCTTTCCGAGCTTCCAGTCATTCTGATTATTGTGGGCTGGCTGATGGAGCCAGGCCAGGAGATGGGCATAGCTCTTTACAAATCTCAGATTTATCCTCACCGTGGGGGAAGAACACACCCTTCTACTTAATAGTGCTGGTTTTAGATATGTTGGAAGCATTATTTTCCTGCAAGGGAGATGAAAAATTCCAATAACTAAAGACCACCAGGGGCAACCCTTTTGTTCAACCAAGTAGGTTTATTGACTTACTGCAGTGAAGGAGGGCATGTTGCTAGATGAACCATGAAGTGTCTCTTGGTAAGGAGGATAAGGAGGAGCAGGCAGAGATTTTTTTTTTTTTTTTTTTTTTTACGAGGCTCGTACTTGTATTAAAATGGTTCTTAGAAAGGGTTAGAGGCAGCAGGAATCATCTCTGAATTGTTTGCTGTCATGGAGAGGTAGAAGTTGCAAAGCTGGGCAGGGGACATTGTTTTAAGAGTCAGTAGCCCTCAAAGAAGAGGGTCATGGTGATCTTCTCCAGCTGCAGCATGACCTTTGGAAAAATATTCTTTAATGTTAACTTTGCGGTGGTTTTATTGTGTCTGTTATCACCATCTGGTTAATGACAGGCCTGATATTTAACACCTCAGAGAAAAAAGCATAAAATGTCCCTGACATTTTTAGGAAATCAAGGTTGTGATCAATAGTGTTTTTAGCCTCATTGTGCTTGAAGTACAGAATATAGCCACAGGCTGGCTTAAATTAGACCAGCTATCTGCCAGCCAAGTCAGATTGGCCCTAGATAGGAATAGAGTCTTAATTGGATTGGCCTATTTTGCTGAACTGAAAATTGAATCTAAATACTTATTTTTTTCTATTGAACCCTAAAATTTATTTCCTCAAAATATTATCCATGGAAAAACAACCTAATAAACCAGTTAAAATGAAAATTTAACCAATCTATTTTTTGTTTTTATTATTGTAAAAATAGATATCAAATTTACTATTTTAATCATTTTTAAATGTACAGTTCAGTAGTGTTAAGTAAATTCACATTATTGTGCAACAAATCTCTAGAACTTTTAATTTTGCAACATCAAAACTCTATATTTATTAAATACTATTTCTCCCTCCCCCTCCTCTGAGCTCTTGGTAACCACCTATTTTCTGCTTTTGATTTTGACTATTTTAGATATTTCATATGAGTGGAATCATACAGTATTTGTTCTTTTGCACGTGACTTACTTCATTTAGCATAAATGTCCTTGAGGTTCATCCTTGTCATAGCCTAATAGGGTTTCATTTTTTAAGGTCATATAATATTCAATTGTATGTATTTATCACATGTTCTTTATCCATTCGCCTGTGATGGACAATTGGGTTAATTCCTCTTCTTGGCTATTGTGCATAATGCTTGTCGTTAGCATTCTTCAAGGTCCTTCTCTGATAACAAAAAACAAACAATTCTGCTTTTAGTTCATTTGGATCTATATAGCCAGAAGTGGGATTTCTGAATCATATGATAATTCTATTTTTTATTTTCTGAGGAACTTCTGTATTTTTTTTTTTATAATGGCTGTACCATTTTACAGCTCCATCAACTGTGCTCAAGGGTTCCAACTTTGCCACAGCCTCACCAATGCTTATTTTCTGAATTTTGATACTGGCATTCCCAATGGCTGGGAGGTGATAGCTCATTTTGGTTCTTATTTACATTTCCCTAATTATTAGTGATATTGAGCATCTTTTATGTGCTTTTTGGTAATTTGTATATCTTCTTTGGAGAAATATCTATTCATGTTTTTTGTCTATCTTCTAAAAGGGTTATCACTTTTTTTTGTTGAGTTGTAGGAGATTCTCATATATTCAGGATATTAAGTCCTTACCAGATACATGATTTGTAATTATTTTCACCCATTTCATAGGCTACCTTTTCACTCTGTTCATTGTTTCTTTTGATGTGAAGAAGTTTTTAAGTTTGGTGTAGTTTCATTTGTCTATTTTTGATTTTGTTACTTGTGTTTTTGGTATTGAATCCAAGAACTCATTACCAAATTCAATATCATGAGCTTTCCCCCTACCTTTTTTTAGAAGTTTAATAGTTTTAGATCTTATATTTATATCTTTAATCTATTTTGAATTAATTTTTGTATATTATATAATCAATGATACATATTACCTCTTTTTATATTGAAATTTTATTAACATGGATTTATAATTTTTACGCTTTAAAAAGTTCTACACATATATAAAAGGGATTTTCTTACCTAACTTACAATACCACAGGCTTCTGTATTTGTCTATATATTTATCCTTACAAGGGCCCTGACAGAGACAGGATGGAGAGTGTCATGAATTACCTACTGGGTTTTGATGTGGTTGGTTTTTCACTTACCTGGGGCACAGGAACCTTTTCATTGATGTCTGGATTTCTCACAAGGTTTTTTTTTATTTTATTTTTTTTCTTATTAAATCCATGCCTCTGTGGGGGAAGGAAGGTCTAGGGCTGCTCATTTTGTTCCCTTCCAATCCTTCCATTATGCTTTTATTTTTATTTTTTTATTATTTTTTTAAATTTATTTTTTTATGATGACATTGGTTAACTAAATCCAGTAAGTTTCAATCATACAATTTAATAGTAAGGCATATATATATTGCGTTGTATGTTCACCTCCCATAGTTAGATTTCTTTCTGTCACCACATATTTGACCCCTTTTACTGCATCTACCTCCCCTTCCTGCCTCCCCTCCAGTAACCACTAGTCCGTTGTCCATGTCCATGTGTCTCTGTTTGTTTGTCCTGTTCGTTTGTTGATTTTAGGTTTATGTCCCACGTATAAGCGATATCATGTGGTTTTCAACGTTTTCTGTCTGGCTGATTTTGCTTAGCATGATTATCTCAAGGTCCATCCATGTTGTCTCAAATGGCGGTATTTCATCTCTTCTTATGACTGAGTAATATTCCATTGTATATATGTACCAATATGCTTTTTAAAACTAGAACCTCCAAACGCTCTCCACTTGATTTAGTTAAGGGTCTTTAGCACAGAGTTTGCAAAAGTATGTGTGGTTGGAAATATCTAGAAGAGACTTAAAGTGTACCAATGTGCATTTGGGCTTATTAAGCAGAAGTGGAGAACTTGGTTCCTCCCTTCCTTATTCTTCTCTTCAAAAATATTATGGACAAATATTTTTAGATTTCATGCCTGGTTCTGGGGGGAACAAAGAGGAATGGCATACCTATGTCATCATTTTACAGAGTTAGAAACTGAGGTTCAAAAAAGAACCAAGAAATATGTCTGGCAATAGACTAAGCTAGGATTTCAATTTATGCCTGTCTGAATGCAATTCCTTCAAGAAAACCTTTATTGGAAAGAAACTAAGACTTTTAGACAGCTCTAAGCAACTACTTTAGGTGTCTGTTAGGTTTTCCCCTCACACAATCCTCTTCTCTCTATAAAGTTTTTTGTTTTTTTTAAATTTCTTAACCTTTGTACCTCTGTCATTTTCCTTTTGTCACCTACCTACACTTAGAAGCCCAACATAGATTTGTATGAAGGAATGATACAAGAAAGCCTTAGCTTTCTCTGGTTTCAAAGGGAAAATTAGGCCTCACAGAAGAACCAGAAATTGATTGAGCTGTTATGTGATTACAGTAGAGTAGTTTACATATTTTCTTGGCTCTGGGCTTTTTTTCTTCTGTTTATAAAATGAAGGTTAGTGAAAATCACCTCCCAGCAAGAACTTTTACCCTCGAGATTGATAAAAAACTCAGTAGAGGTAGCACAGACATTTCAGAGAGCAGCATCTTTGAGCATCCCTGCAGTTTTCAATTAGACGGTTACTGGGAATGTAGTTATTAATGTAGAAAAAAAAGTCTTTGAATGTCCACTCCATGTCCCAGGCTGGCCTGGGAGACTAGTGGGATATGGGGTAGTTATTATAGGAAGAAATGCCACCTCTTATTTTCTTCACCTAATAAGAGGTTTGAGCAGATAGGTCACTTGAGAACGAGATTCAAAGTACTGCTTTTGAAGGCCTCCAGCTAAGAAAAAAATGTTCTTACATTTGCGTCCAAACTAGAGAAAACAGTGAGGCAGTAATATGGTAGGAAGGTTTTTTATTTGTTTGTTAATTTCTGTTTTAGTTTTGGTTCCGAGGTAAAATATAACGAGGGAATGAAATGAAGGGAAGTGAAGAAATAGCTGATTGATATTTCTCTTTGGGAGTTTCCCTCGTCCTTTCTCTCCATCCTGTAAGTGGCTGCTCACAGAGAGCGTACTTAATGAGCTATGATAACAGATGCCTGCTTTGCCAGGCAGTTCTTCAGTTTATAAAGATATAGTAGACCTAAGGAGTGAATAATTCCAACCAATCCAGAATTGGGAGCACTAATAACTGCTTTGAAGGAGAGATGATCTCTGGGCAGAGATGCTATTCTATGGGCAGTCAAAGAAAATTATTTTTATTTTCTTAAATAAATGGACCAGATAATATCTGGGACATGTGGGTCTTAAGCAAAGAATCTTGACAGTGGGCATTCTTGTATCTCATAGGGCTTTCAGTATTTCTACTTTTAAATTAATGAATATACATAGCTAGCTGTTGTGGCACACTTGTATGCTACCACAAAATAACTTATCAAAGTGTCTTCAAGGGCTGTAAAAAAAATAAATAAAGAAAAAAGGATGACTGCTTATTTTTCTCACTATCTTGAGGAGATTTAAATTTTTAGTAAAGATTTGTTTGCTTTCCTTGTATATTATTGGAAAGTTGTTGTATTTGTGAAATCTAGAAACTTAGAATTTTAGCTCCTGATAAAACCTCTCACTTAAAATTTGAAGGAATGTGTATATACCATATTTTCAAAATAAAGATGAATAGTTCTTGGTTCACCTTTACATAAAGATTGCACCCTCACAAACATAGAAGATTCCTATAATTTAATTTCCTAAGCATTGCTTTTGTGCGCCTCCATTTTCCAGCATGTTTTTATCATTCAAGTGTAAAAGTATAGAAGGCAGGTGTTTTGAAAACACTAGTTAATGCAACAAGCACCATATAAACTTACATTCATTGAGAACTTAGGATAAATATAAGAAGTGCTTCACTTGTTCTTATAATGATTATTCTGAAATAGAAAGCCTTTCTGAAGACACACTAGCAACTGTATTTTAATTCAGTTCTGCAGCCAAAACACAGAATCTCTTTGAGTTCATTGGATTCAAGAATTACCAGCTTTCAATATTATTATCTATGTTTATGGGACATATCAGACTTTAAAAACAGAATACCTCAATAGAATAGTATTTGTTAAAGTTGTATGCATTCAGAAGGAGACTCTGGAAATGAGAGAGCCATAAAATGGCTGAGATAAGCTCTCTACACATCTTTGGCTCTCTAGGAAGCTACATGTGCAGGAGAGACCTAAGAATCTAGCAAAGAGAAAAGACAAGGGATGTTAGAGAATTAGCTGTGCCTTTGAATGCTTTCTCATGCAGACACAAATTAATTGGTATAGGGTGGAAATATTATCAGCGTGGGATGCTCGAACATAAATCTTTCCCAAATCCAACATAAGGGCAACCCCCAAGAAACCAGAATAAAAAGAATAAGAATAAAAAGAACATACAACTTGGGAAAGATTTTTTTTTTTTTTTGCAACTTAAGTCCAGGCAAGTAAGTAATAATAATAATCACTATTATTATTTAATGGAATAATAAAAAAAACCTACAGCTCAACAGGAATCCATAATTTCTACAATATATTATCTACCGAATATTATCAGTTTTCAACCAAAAAATGTAAAACAAGCAAAGAAGTGAATATATGAGTCATACACGGTAGGGGGTGAGGAGCAGTAAAAGCTGACTTTAAGGACTGGATTTTGGATTTAGCAGTCAAGACTTCAAATCGGTGCTTATAAATATGTTCAGAGATCCATGTTGAAAGAATTAAAAGAAAATATAATGGCAATGATGCATCAAATGAAGAATCTCAATAGAAAAATTGAAATTATAAAAAAGAACCAATGGTTTTTCTAGACTCGAAAATGACAATACTAAAGTTAAAAAATATTATTAGATGGGATCACCAGCATATTTTAGATGTCATAAGAAATAGTGAACAGATAGATCAATGGAAATTATCCTACCTAAAGAATAGAGAGGAAAAAAAGAGATTGAAGATAAATGAACAAAGATGGTTAGATTGAAAAATGGCCCAGTAAGGAGCTTGGCAATTCCTGTCACCAAAGAGCAAAGATAAAAGTGGACAGAATTTTCAAAAACAACCATTTTAGGACTCTGGAAATTAACCAAAGACATAACTATTTGAACATTTATTAAAGATAAATAATTGAACCTTGGATAAGGACAATGAGGACTGTGGCATTTTAGCCTGCGGGCGCTCTCATCCCACTCCATCCCCACAGACTCTCAGCTCCTTCGGCATAGTAGTCTTACCATGACAGGATAAGGTGTGAAAATCAGAGCTTTGCTGTCAGAGAGAATTGGCATAAACTGGAGTGTGGCATAGAATAAATGAATGTCCCTGGGAACTGTTGGATACAATTGGTAGTAAATGAACAAGGAAGACCAATACAACAGCTGGTCCAAAGTTGTAATCCTGCATAGGGCCGATGATAGAGAGACAGACTAGCCAGAAATGTAATGGAGAAATCTGGGTTAAAAGAGCTATAGTAGACAATGATAAGCTCCCACAGATCCTTGGAAGTCTAGACAGTTGTGCACATGCAGAATAAGGATGCATAGGGTTAGGAGACACCAGAGAGGTCCCTAGCATTTTACCTGTCCCTGGCTGAACATGATGCCTTGCACATGTGCAAAGGTGGTATGAAAAGGCTCAGCAGGCTTATAAACTACTTGGATTTTTGATACATTCCCCAACCTACACACAGACGTATTGGTAAAGGGTAGAAGGCTTATGGGCTCAAGGTATTTGAGCATAATCTACCAGTCATCGGCTGAGCCCTAAACTGTGCTGACCCAAAGGCAATATTACGACGCCACACTTAAAAAATAACAGCATTTTAAAAAAATGATTAGAGATTTCAGTGTCCACACACTGCAGATCAGACAATGTTAGTCCTGGTATATAACTAAACAAAATAACTAAACAAAGACAAACAACAACAAAATCCATATCAGGAGCATCATAATCCAGATTTGCTATAAGTATTTTCTAAAATGTATAGTTCTCAACAACAAAATTTATGAGACATGCAAATAAATAAGGAAGTGTCATCAATACATGGGGTGGGGGGAGGAGGAATTAGTTTATAGAAACTGTCTCTGAGGGATCCCAGATTTAAACTTAGAAGACAGAGACTTCAAAGCAGATGTTATGAATAAACTTAAAGAAGCAATGGAAAAATGTTTTAATAATTAAAGGAAAGTTTCAGGACACTGACTCATCTAATAAATAATCTAAATAAAAAGAAATTAAAAAAAAAAAGAACCAAATGGAAATTCTAGAGACGGAAGATACAGAACTTAAAATTTCACTAAAGGTATTCAACAACAGACAAAATGGCAGAAAAAAGAAAACATGAAGATTGATTAATAGAAGTTATCCAATCTGAATAAAGGAAAGAAAAAAATAAAGAAAAATAAATCCTCTGAGATGTGTGAGGATTGCACCATCAAGCAAGCGGTGTATGCATATGGGAATTTCAGAAAGAGGACAGAGAGAAATGAGTAGAAAACTTTTTTCCATAAATAATGGCTGATATCTTCACAGATTTGATGAAAAAAATTACAGCTACTTAGGAAGCACTTGACAGTTTCTTAAAATCTTAAACATAGATTTATAATATACACCAGTTATTCTACTCCTAGGGATCTACCCAAGAGAAAGGTGTTTCTCCATACAAAGTCTTATACATTATTTATAAAAGTTAACTTTAAACTAAATGTTCCCTTTGTTGTTGAATGGATGAACAAAATGTGGTATATTCATATATTATAACACTACTCGGCAATCATAAGGAAAAAAACTGCTGATAGATGCAACAGCAAGAATGGATTTCAAAAACATACTAAGTGAAAGTCGTCAGACACACTATACCGTGTATGACCAAGTGTGAGCGAGCCCGCATGCTTGCACCCGAGCCCACCAGATTGCAATGTGTGCCCCTGTGATGGTGAAGCTGTAGGGGGAGACAGATCCCTTGCTCATCGCCATGAAAGCTCAAGGCCCGAAAGATCCCTGTCATCGTTCAGCAAGACCTGCCAGATGGGAGCTGTGAAGACGGGAGGGTAGACGAGCTCATCATCACCAACTGAGCTGGAATCATCTTCCCGATGAGCCTCATCCCCAACTTCTATTCTCACATTCTTCCTACATGTAATAAACTTCAACCTCCCCCCTAAAAAAAACCCCCCAAAACAACAAAAAAAAAACAACTATATGTTGCCTGATTCCATTTACTTGAAATTTCTAGAAAAGGCAAAACTGGAAACTCAAAACGAGCCCTTGTTGCTTAGGGCTGGTTATAGTTGTGTAGGGATTGACTAAAAATGGGCATGAGGGAACTTGTTGAGATGGTAGAAATATTCGATAACTATACAAATTTGCTAAAACTCACCAAACCGTACACTGAAAATGGGTGAATTTTATGGTATGGAAATTTTTCCTCAATAAAGTTAACAAGGGTCTCAAGTGACATTTCAAGAGAGGCATACACAGAAGCATTCAGCCATGATTGTGGATAGTTCTGATAGATTTGCATTCAGAGAGTACTGTCTCTATAGAGGTCAAAATTCTTTATCTTTTATTATTCTTAACAATATATGTGTTGCTATTATGAAATCACTAATCTGTAAATCAAGGTTTAAAATATGTAGGATTTTTATATTGGAAGAAACACTATCTCAAATGATCTGACTCCTGCTTACATTTTCTTGGTTGTAGAATTGCGGATTATATCCTAATATGCCAGACTCCCGGGAGGCATATGGAGGATACTTCTTGAACTAATAAATTTCTCCTCATCCTTCTGATGTACTCTGGGCAGAATGATGCACTGTGGGACAAAGCAGGACAAGAGGATAAGAAAACACAGTGTGTGCTATGATGTTTTTTCATTAAGCTATAACTTGATATATTCTCCTTCCAGATGAGGGAAAATAATCCATAGGAAAGACTAGATATGCTGTGGAGTTTCTAATTTAAAAGTGAATGAAAGCGTTTTACCCATCTTTAAAACAGCAGCTGTCCCTCTCTTGCCTGGGCACACTTTTTTTAGGCTGGGGCTCTCAGCAAGAAGGCTGGTGAGTTTCTTTTCGAAGGAGAGAGCTGCAAATAGGACTTTCAAGATCAGCGTTGAGCTGCTGAGAGACTTTATCAGGCTTTGTCAGAAAGAGTCTCATCACAATCAAAAATAAACTCAGTTCCCTCGGAAGGAGACTGCACTGTGCCTTTCTCAGAATTAATGCATGCAACGACCACATTCAGGAAAGTAAACCACTTCTTTACTCAATCCAAGCACGGATGAGAGAGGTTGTCGCATGGAGGTCCTGCTGAAAGGCAGGTCTGCTTCAGCAGGTCCGGGTTGGGCTCCTAGGTCACACTTTGAGTAGCAAGGAATAAGAGGGTGTTGTAAATTTTGGAAGAATAAAGTTCAGTTTATTTGGGAACTCAGAAAGAAATGATTTCCTTTTGCATTAATATTCCTTTCAGCCAGAGATGATGAGATTTTTGTGGAACTCAAGGAGCTGAAGGATAATTTGATTATTGTTTTTGAAGACTTTAGAAAGAAACAGCTGTGTTCACTTAGCCAGTGGGCTAATCAAGGTCTCAAGTGATGTTTCAGGGCTTTACACTGAGCCATCCCGCCATGGTGGCGGGAAGGGCAGTTCTGATAAAAGCTTGCATTCAGGAAGAAGCTGTTTCTAAGAAGATCAAATTCTTTCCCTTCTAACGTTTGTATTATTATTGTAAAGCAAGAGGGAATGGGCTGTGAAGTCGTTTCCGAAGTGGCAGTTATGAGGATGTGTGCATCCTGGAAATGCACAGAAGAATCCTCTGGGTTTGGAAAGATTAAAATTCTCATACTTTTTCTGGTGTAAGAATTAAAAAATAAATTAAGCGTTACTATTACTTACTATAATTTAATCAAATGTAAAATGCCATTTTTAAGATGTACCGTTACTGGGTATCCAGAAAGAAAAAAATGCCAGTTCAACCATGACATTGCCTTCTTTGTCATCTTAGACTTAGTGAAAGAGCCCCCTTCTCTGTTTGTTTAGACATAATATAGATTTGTTAAAATCAGATATTGCTCTTGTGCACACATGAAAAGAAGTATAAAGATTAAATAGGGTTCACACATACTCAGGAAATAATTAGGCCACAGCTGCTGTCTGGCTAACAATGATCAATCATAAGACATATCTCGATTTCAGAGCCATTGGGGTGTGAAAACCTATCTTCAAACAGTTGAAATGCTGTGAAATGCAGAGTGATTGTATTGCTGGAAAGTCTTCCACATTTCTAAAGAAATTGTAAAGGGAAAAAGAGGTGACCCAAAGTTGCCTAGGCCCTGGCAGGCAAGAGATTCTACATGGAGGTCTAAATTTCTTCTGAAGCTCCATAAACTTAGCCCCCGGTTAAGAGAGTTTGCTTTGTTAAATCCAGTTTAAATTCTCAGGAATTAAGAAGCAAACTACCAGGCACTGCTGACTAGTCAGAAGTGAACTCTGGTGAAGAAGACGGTAAAAATCCTAATCCAGCCTCTTCTCCCTCTCTCTTTCTCATTGTATAATACAGACTGTGACTTCACTGCTTAACAAAAGGACTCTACCAGTGAAAGGACCCTTTCCTGTGTTTGCAGGTTATAACTGATCCCAGCGGAGAGTATGATAAGTAAAGCAGGCATCAGCTGCTATCTCTATTGGGGATACTTGTTTCAAGTATATGCTAATCCTATTATGAAAATGAAAAAAAAAGTCTATAAAATAGCAAAACTGTTCTTAAGAAAAAGAAAAGTAGGTAAAGTAAATCAACTTCATTGGGAAATATTTTCTCACCTTTTTAATTTATACCCATTTGTATACAATGAAAAAAATATGCTTAGTTGTTTCCCATGATGATAAGAGCCAAATATTTTTAGAATATTCAATAAAAATGAAGAGCATAAACAAATGTTTCTTATGGTTTCCTAAATGGATGACTTGTAATGTCAAGCTGTTCATAAATAGAAGCCTGAAAAATAAGAATTATATCAATGAAGCTTAAATATGAAATAAATGTAGAGCCAGAAATTCACTCATATATAAAGCTTATCTTTAAAAGTAGTATGTTTGTATATAGTAATCATATCATTTGTAGATTTTGATTAGTATTGTAATAGGTAATTATCCAAAAATCCTTAGATTAATTGTCAATAGTACAGGAAAAGAGTGTGTATTTATCTTAATTAAAAGGGACACTCACTGATGCAGGTCTAGCTGTTTTTCATGTATCCTGTAGGCTCCCGAATCTAGATAACCTCTGATCTTAAATGGCGTGGTCACCCCAGAACAATTACCACTGATGCTAGTGGAATAAGGCCCTCTTCCTGTTATCAGTGAGTTAGAGACTCAGAGGAAGCTGAGTCTGAACAGCCCTGCATTTGGAGGTAACTTTATCTGGACCCTGGGATGAACACGCATGACACAAGGTGAGATGTAGCAGGAGACGCTACAGCTCTCCTCCCTCAGGCTGAGCCATGACAACGGTGATGGAATAACCCTGGGTAACGCTGGCCAAAGTCTTTTACACAAGGGTCTTACCTCTCACAAACAGTGATTATGGCAGGACCACAAAAGTGTTCCCTCCCTGCATCTCCCTCAGACCCAGTGACTGGGGTGGAGCCCTCAGGGTCCCTGATTTTCAAACTAATTGTATTTACAGTGCTAAAGTCCTCATCTTAAATTATAGAACAGATATTTGTACATCAGTGTTCATAGCAGCATTATTCACAATAGCCAGAAGGTGAAAACAAATATCTGTCAACAGATGAGTAGATAAACAAAATGTGATATATATGCACATGGAATATTATTCAGCCTTAAAGGGGAATGAAGTTTTGATATATGCTATAACATAGATGAACCTTGAAAACATTATGCTGAGTGAAATAAGCCAGACACAAAAGGACAGATACTGTATGATTCCATGTATATGAGCTTCTTGAAGTAGACAAACTCATAGAAATAGAAAGTAGAATGCCAGGGGCTCTAGGGAGAGGATAATTGGGAGTTACTGTTTAATGGTTACAGGGACGATGAAAAAGTTCTGGAGATGGATGATGATATTTGCATAACAATATGAAAGTACTTAATGCCACTGAAGCGTACACTTTAAAATGATTAAAATGGTAAATTTTATGTTACATGTATTTTACCACAATAAAAAAAAATTAAAACAAGGAAGCAGCCCTTTCCCTCACCATAATAAATTGCACCCAACACCAAAATCCCCCACAACAACAAGAAAGTCATCATAAGGAGATACTTGTTTTTATTAGTGTTGTGGACAATGTATTGAACAGTGTACAAGTATTGTTAGAGATAAAGTGTTGCCAAATGGTTTTGAAGGACTTAGAAATGCTTTTTGGGTATGGCACTAAACATTGTAGGAATAAAGCAAAAATGCACGTATGTTGTAAATACTAAAACATACAACTGTATATTTCCAGTGCTTTCTTTCCCATCCTCACCAACGTGGATTTGTCAAGTGTCCATTAGTCACAGTAGGGTTGCACGATGTTAACCATTATCAAGGAGTGTTTAGTGCAGCAAATACTAAGTATTCTCCTCGGTCCATTTACAACCCAAGAAAGGGTGGAATGAAGAGTATTTGTTACATAGATAAGTAGTTTGAAGTCTAATTTTAAAATTTTATCCCAGGCACTCCACATTTTTTTCTTGCACTTTTAAGGAATTAGATTTGTATAGGGGAAAGAACATGGACTTTGGAGCCATACAGTTGCTTCTCTTAGTGTTGTAACCTTGAGCTTCTCAATATCAGTTTCTTCATTTGTTAATTGGGGGAAATGGCATTGACCTTTCAGAGTTTCTTTGAGGAGTAAGGGAGAAAAGGAAAGTGCTAAGCATAGGAGCCTGACACACACCAAATTTTCAGTAAATGCTAGTTTGTTTTCCTTCCTCTCCCTTGCCTCTTCACAGTTGATCAAGACGTCAGAGGTTCGGGCATTCAGTTGGAAGGCATAGTGTGTAAAAATGTGAGTGATAATGAATGCCAGCTGTCAGGAACAGAATCCCAGCTCAGCAATCTGCCAGCAATGTAACCTCAGGCATGTTTCTCTAATATCTTATTTTTCATAAGATTATATGCAACATATAAAATTATAAGTAACACTACATTTTTTATGGAAACAGTATGAAATAGAATTTATCAAAATTTCTGTTTGTAAGGCACTCTTCTGTGGTAGTTCTGCAAACAGAAAGTATATCTGTATGTGAAGTTGCATCCTTTATGAACACTAACTATCAAAACAAAAAAAAATCAATCATGCTAGAAGAAAGACTAAATTAACATTCTATTCTTCCTGGAGAAAATTAAATTACAAAATTATTGCCATATAAGAAAGCAATCAAAGCGTATACAGGTTACAAAGAAGTAGAAAAATATTTTCTGGATGTTTGCTAAGCACCTAATTAATAATATGTCACATGTCTGGGTTTTGTGATGATGGTGCTATTTTTCAGATTTTTGTAGATAATTTTTGTGACTCTTATTATTCTAAGTAAGCACACACATTTGTACCTCATTCTATATTAGTCGTTTTTATATTTTATATCCTTTTTCTTAAGTCGGGCACCACAATTGGTTCCTGGAATTATCTCTTACCAGATCCTCGTTCAAAAGAGTAGATAGAGAGCCCAAATGATTCAGAGACACAGGAAGCAAGAACGTATAGAAACATGTTGTCTTTTTGTAACCATCCCCAAAATCTTGAGTGATGTAAATCACCAGAAGAAGATAAAATAATTTTGTAACTACTTTTTGAAGTTCTATTATTATTTCCACATTTGGAGACTTTTTTTTATACCAGTCACTGTGACCATTCCACATGCATTATCTCAATAGCCTCAACTCTGTGGGGGATACATACTGTTATTAACTCAATTTAGTAAGTGAGGAAGATGAGGATTGGAAAGGTCAGCCCTTCCGTACAATTTCCAGGCCAGAGACCACATTATCAGGTGTTTGAAAAGCACAACATGAACGGGGATTATGAGAAGTCACTTGTTTGGCAGGCATTCCCACCTATTTGAAGGCGCATTACACAGTGAGTAACTGCGTGCTTTTTTTCTGCTTATACTTCTGCTGTGGGTTGATGAATGAAGAGGCTTGGGGGTCGCACTGAGACCTGGTAAGCCTAAATTTTCCTTGTTACGAACTAGGTAAGGACTGTGGCACTTTTATAAGCTTCCATTTATCACAACCAAAGGGAGCTCATTGGGGGAAGGGATAAGATTTTTTTTTTAATTGTTTGTGATTTTAAAATGAAAATGCTTTCCCAATCTAGCATGTTTTTTCCATGATCAAAATCATCTTTTTACTTCATTTCATTTGTTTAAAGCTCTAAATTATATGGCTCAACTCCCTTAACATTTCTATTTAATTAAATGATTTATAAACTAAATAAATAAATGAATTAATCAGGCTTACTGCAGTAATATCACGTTTTAACACAGATTAAGGTCAGTATAGGAACATGATGCAGAATAAGAAGTGGGGCTCACTTTTTCTTTGCATAGTGAAAAATGATGTCACAAGTCAGGTACTTTATTTTCCAAATTAATTTTTAGGTTATTTAATCTTCACATAATTTATGACTTTTAGTAGGAACTTTCGTACAAATGAAATGGTTTGTATTAACAATGAATGCATATGTGTGCCAAAGGGTCTGATTTGACTGCGTAAATAATTTGGAAAAGAGTTCAAGACATGACTTACAGAGTGATGTTGAACTGAAAAGTTTCTGATCATTTAAAGTTTCAGAAATGGTATCTGGTAGGATTAAACTCTTCATAGTTTCTTTTTCAGAACTTTTTATTATGAAAAAGTTCAAAAATCATACAAACTAGGGAAATTGTATTTTTTAAATCCCCATATAGTTAACATCTGTATTCAGCAAATACCAACATTGTATCATTGTGTCCACCTTTTTTTAATCTATCCCCTCACACACGTATTTCTGCTAGAGTATTTTAAAGCAAGTTCCATATATCATCTTAATTTGCCCATCAGAAGTGGAGTCGATACTATAGAAAGCAAGCGTAATGCATGGTGGTCCCTGAGATGACAGGGTTTAAAATCTGGTTGAGGCGGTATCACTGTGTATTACAGACCATGAAACCAGTATATGGCACACGTTAGTTTACAGTCAGTTTCCGAAAGACTTGTCCACTGTTTTATAAAACAACATAATGAAAACAATCAGTGTGGATTAGAGCATTTGAAGAAGATGAAAGGAAAAAAGTATACATGGGGAGGGATGCCCTGGATGAATGGGAGGGATTTAAGAAGACGATGGATACACTTGAGATTTTGGAGAATGTAATAGCATGGTATTTAAGGAAGAATAATATATGGTAATATATGTAGGATGAACCCAAATGTAGATTTGATTATGGGAAGCCTTGTTTGGGTACTCTTGCAGTATTTCAGGCATGAGTAGCAATATTGGAAATTAAGAGGGGCAAAATCTTCAGATATCAGTAAGTATACATTTCTGACGAGAAAATTAAAGCAGTCAATAAATTCTAATAGTGGTTAAATTTGGAAATACAGAAAAGTATGAAAGAGAAAGGCAGCCATATTTTCATTGTCCAGAGATGATGACTGTTAATGTTTTCCCTCTATTTTTATTTTTTTAATTAATAAACTTTATTTTTTAGAGCAATTTTAGGTCCATAGAAAAATTGAGCAGAGAGAATTCCCATATACTCCCTGTCCCCACACATGACATATATCCACGATATTAGTATCATACGGAAAAGTTTCACATATATCCACGATATTAGTATCATACGGAAAAGTTTCACTGCCATAAGATCCTCTGTGCTCTGCTTGTTCATCCCTTATCCTCCAAATCCCTGGCAAAGTCATGTGTTTGGAATTATACAGTGTACAGCTTTTTCAGATTGGCTTATTTCAGTTAATAATATGTATTTATGTTTCCTCCATGTCTTTTCATAGCTTGATAGCTCATTTCTTTTTAGTGCTGAATAATATTTCATTTTCTGGATGTACCATAGTTTTCTTAGTCACCTACTGAAGGACATCTTGGTCACTTCGAGTTTTAGAAATTATGATTAAAGCTGCCATAAAAATCTGTGCAGATTTTTGTGTGGATAAAAGTTTTCAACTTCTTTGGGAATGTGATTAATGGATCACAGGGTAAAAATGTTTGTTTTGTCAAACTGTCTTCCAAAGTGGCTGTATGGTTTTGCACTTCCCCCAGCAATAAATGAGAGTTTCTCTTGCTCTACATCCTCATATAGCATTTAGTATTGTTAGTGTTCTACTTTTCAGCCCTTTTAATAGGTCTGTAGTGGTATCTTATTGTTTTAATTTCCATTTCCCTGATGACATATGACATGGGGAATCTGTTTCATTTGCTTATTTGCCATCTGTATATCTATCTTCTTTGTTGAAGTGTCTGTTAAGTCTACTGTCCATTTTTCCCATTTTTATTGAGGTATGATTGACAATACAATTTATATATATTTAGGGTATGTGATATAGATAATTTTCTAAATGGATACATTGTGAAATGATTACCACAATTAAGCTAATTAGTATATCTGTTACCTCATATGGTTACTATTTTGCGTGTGTGTGTGTGTGTGTGTGTGTGTGTGTGTGTGTGTGTGATGAGAACACTTAAGATCTACTGTCTTAGCAAATATCAAGTATACCATACCTTATTAACTATAGTCAACTTGTTGTATATCTTCAGGAGTAGGTCATCTTATAACTGACACCTTTCTACTTCCCACCTTGTACTCTCCAGCCCCTGGTAACCCCATTCTACTCTCTGTTTCTATAAATTTGAGCTACACAGAGCAGAGTTATGGCTAGGTAGGCAGTTAACATAGCCCATGGCAGATATGAGATCATCCTTTTGGACATTTAGTTAAGAGAAAGAATTGTTCCTTATATGTCTTCCAACTTCATATTTCTTCACTAGATTGTCAAACAGTACCTGCTCTTTAGCTATAGATTGAATATATAAATGAATGAATAAAATGCTTGGTCTTTGGTAACTTGTAATTTGTACTGAAAATTACTCAATCTGCTTATAGAAATAGAAAATCAGGAAGCAGAGGGTTGAGTACCCTGAAATTTTGTGCCCAGAGAAAATTTTCAGTTATAACTGAGGAGAATCTAAAGTACCATATTAACTAATTTTCTAGCTTTTACGTAAGTATGAAAGCTTCGGAAGTATCAGAGATTTAGTATCCCTTAGCAGTGCTTGAGCCTCAGAGCTAGACAGAAATGGGCTCTTTACCATCTTCCCACTTAAACATAACACTGAAAAAAAGGGCATGTTTCAAACTTCTTTCCTAGGAATGCTGCTCTGGCAAGACAAAAGTTTCAAGAGTAAAAAGGTATAATTAGGGAGTGGTATGCAATTTTCTTACAGGTGCTATGTTCTGTGAGAGCAGAGATATCCCATAATGGTTCTTGGTGCATGTGGAAGTGGGTGACCAGATGTATAATTCCTCTCTTCATGTATGAATCTGAGCTTGATATATTACAGCTGATTTTATATGACACATCTAGATAATGTACAATGAATTTTTTTTTGTTCTATAGCATTTAGGGTCTTAATGGACAATAACTTGAAATTAGATTCTTTGAGAACTGTAGGGGAATATATTTTCATTACCAATATATGATTTAGATATTAAATGTCAATGTAAAACTCTCATAATCCTATAATCAAGACAGTTGCTGCTAACATTTTGGTGGATTTCCTTACTAGGTCTAATTTAATGTCATTTAAATCTATAAAATTAATGTATATTCATTGTAAGAAATAAAAATGGTACAGAAGATAAAAATCAACTGCTTCCTCAAACCCCAAGTTTTACTCTCCAAATTTAATTACTGTTAATGGTTTATAGCCTATCTTTCCAGATATTTTAGCATGTTTATTTTTAAAGCTCAGAAAGTATTCACCACCACTCACCATCTTGTTCGTGAGTAAAAAAGGAGTTGGATTTTACTTAAATGCAAAGAGACTATTCCGAGGGTCCTAAAAGATAATGCATTCATATGAAAATCTTTTATTTCTAGCTCAGCTTAAGACCCCCTTGTGCAATTCACGTAAGTTCTTGGTGCCATTTATCCATTTATGAAGAGATGATAATACCTTCTGAATGTATAATTCAATTATTTCATGAATATTTATAGCACAGCTACAAGTGCTTGGCATAATGCTGGTACTTAGAGGGCTATGAAAAAGGTGCTGAGCAAAGCTTATATGTTCAATGCAAAAAAAAAAAGATAAAAATTTGGTGACTGGTTGTTCTAGTTATTTATTTTTATATATTAGATGCCCCCAATACTTAGTGCCTTAAAAGAGCAAAAATAATCAGAACACAAACATGCAATTTGGGCAGGGCTCAGAGGGAAGGCTTTCTGTGCTCCATGCAGCATCAGCTGCACCAGGTCGACTGCGAGCTGTAGGATATACTTACAGGATGGCTCACTCACGTGACTGGCCATTTGGTCCTGGTTGTTGACTGGAAGCTCAGCTGGGGATGAGGGCTTCAGACTTTGCTTCCTCTCTGCATGGACTTCCCCACAGACTTCCCTGTAACGTGGTGGCTGGTTTCCAAGAGTGGGAATTCCAAGAGATAGGATATCTGCCGGTTTCTTACTTCTTTGGACTGGAAACAGAAAAGCATTACTTCCACCATATTCTGTTGGTCAAGCAGGCACAGAATCAGATTCAAGTCTAGGGGACTTAGACTCACTTCTCAATGGGAAGCATATTAAAAGAATTTTAAATTGTCCTTTGTCTGTCTGTCTCTTTGTGTGTGCGTGTGTGTGTATTTAGTGTAGCACTCTCACCCTTGATACCCTATGATAAGATTACTCATCTTTCTACGGGGAACTTCTTTATCCCCACTGCCCTTTCCATTGAATGCCAGTGGGGCTTCCACTCAGTTTCCTGTCCATTGACCACAGCAGATATGTGATCTCAGTCTGGCCAATAGTAATATCATATACATATGGCCAAAATGATTGATTAGTCCTGGAGTGAACACATGCCCCATTAGGCTAATCATATTCCTTCACTATTACAACAGGACCAAAGACAGAGCATTCCTGCTCGATTTTTCTAATGTTGCTTGTGGCAATAGTAAAAGCCTATGGCCGTGACTTCATTCCTTGCTACGTAATAAAAGCTTGCCTGCAGTAGATTTGGCTCCCGTATGCCATATAAATGCTTGGGCATACTAGACAGCTTTCCTGGGTGTCAGTTTCTCTCCTTGGTAATAATACCTACCTTGCAAGGTTGTTTATATAATATATATATATGCATCTTTTTCTATTTGGTAAATATATATAAATTTGCTAAATGGAAAATATGATTATAATAGCATTATTGATTACTATAGGTATAAATAGATGAAAATCTTGAAGTTGTATAAAATAAAAGTTCTCAAATATTTGAAGTTATACAGATCAAAAAAGGAGAGATATTAATTCTGTAGTTAGCAAAAGTGAACACACACGTAAAATGTATATTGGGTTGCATCCAGGGATCCACATAATTAGAAGTCTCAATAACCATAGTTATTGGAATAATTAGACATTGCAGATATAATTGTAATATTTAATTATCTATTTGTTTTCTCTTACCTAAAATAAGAATTAGATGAGCTTTATGTGCACATGGAGCCACAGTGGCTGTGTAAGACATGCACTTTGTGAGGATGAAAGAGGCAGTGTGATGTCTGCATAAGGGACCATCACCGGGTTTGAAATAATATCCTCACAAAGTTTGAAATATAAAAATTTTACAAAAATGGGAGTGTACCTTCAAATGCAGAACACTCACAATTAAATTAAGACTAATTTGTTTTTTTTTTTCATTTCAAATGAAACCTTATAGTTTTACCAATGATTGAATACATATCTTTGATAAACTCTTATTTTCAGTTTTGAAACCTTATGTGGCTTAACTGTGTCTTCATATCTTCCCCCAAGTGGTCTGAGTATACTTTCTTTTAAACAGAATGTATGTGTCATGGGAAGTTGTCCCTAGACTAAATATTGTTACTTCTCAATGGCCACAGTATATACGATTCAGCATAAAACATGGGGTCGATGATGGTTAAGACAATTGTTTTTATTGGATTATTCACTACTGAAAAGCATAGGCACACATGCCAACAGTAGTAAACGAAATACGCCTGCAAGAGGAACCAAAAGGAGAAGCTTTAAGAAAGGGAAAACCTGTGGTATGTACTTTCTGGAAAATTTATATAGCAGTGAAAAGTACCCATGGTCCACTGAATGTGTTCATTATACTTTGTACCAGTGGGTTCTCATGCAGGAAAGCTAGATCTCTGGATGTAGCAGTCACAGCATCCTAGATGGATAAATGCATGGAAATCCCCACAGAGATCATCTGGTCTGTGCTGTTCTGATTCACAGGAGTGGCCTGTTCTGTACCACATAGGTATGCAATGCTGAGATGTGTCTTTGAACTTTAAGCAGTTTGGAAGTCCGCTGGAGAGAAGTGACAGTCTGTGGTCCATGATAATCTAGTGATTTTTAGCTCGTAGTTTTTTGCCCTTTATCACTACCTTTATTTCGTTGCTGTTCTCAACGTCTTCATCAAGTAAAGACTTACTATCCATATCATTTTGTATATAAGAAAGCATAAGCTATCAGGGTCTTTTTTTTTTCCTTTTTAAGCCTGAAGGTATTGTGGGGAAATTAATAAAAATTGCAACTCAAAGTAACTGAGGAAATAGCTCTGGGTATAGTTTCCTCGTACTTGTGACTTACCTCCCAGGGTGCTGAAATGAAACAATGTGGTTAGGATAGCAATATTATTAAGTGGATTCATAGTCTGCTGAGAGCTAATTAATAGTTGCTGGGGTGGGGAGAATCTGCAGTGGAATGATACAGGCTCTCTCCTTTCTCTGTTCTTCAGCATCTGGATGAGGACATAAGTGATAGTTTTATGATTTTTTTTTTTAGGTGAAACCTTACAGTTTACCAAGTTCAAAGTGACCTTGACAAGGTTGAATAATCTCCTTGTTCCATATAAGAATATAATAATAGAGACATGTGTAATAATATCCTTCGCCTAGATCTTTATAGTGACTGCGCTGTGTAGAATAGAAAAACACTGACAATATGCATAGTAGGCTCCCATTTAGTAAAAAAAAGAAAAAAAGAAAAGAAAACAAGAGCTACACATTTATATAAATACATCTGTATGTATGTTTATCCGGGACTATTTCTGGAAGGAGATGCAAACTGGTGATAGTTGTTGCTGTAGAGAGGGCCTGAGGGCCTGGAGATCTGGACAGCAAGTGATACCTACCTTGTATCACATACATTTTTCTATTGCTTGAATTTTCTTTTTAACTGTGTTTAGGCTTTTTAAATGTCCATTTGTTAACTTTTTCTAAAAATGTGCTTAATCAGAAGGAGCAAGTGAGGATGCATAGGATTAATGAAGATGTGGATTAACAAGAGCCAAATTAGAAAAACCGTAGGGATTATCATTGTAAATTCAAATTAGAATCAAATCTCTGATGCAGTTAGTTAACAACAATGTGAATTCATTAGATTTCAGTCATTCGCCATCTTTATTAAACCATGCTGATCTTTGGTGGAATGTAGAATATACATTCTCAAAGAGACCAAGAGATGCTTGAAGGACTCAGATTAAAGTGCCCTTTGGTTAAAGGATTTATGTGTGGAAAGTGGTGTTTGGTCAAGGAGACCAGGCACCCTATTCAGTTTACCTGGTTAAGGTAGCAGGTGTAATAGTCCAGGTGTTATGCCTAAATTAGGTTTTTTATAAAAACTTTAACTGAGTGAACTGTTCCATGTTACTTTCTCTCTAGGTTTCTCTTTTTTCCTCTGAAACAAACAGATTACCACGCTAGAACCTTAGACTTGAGCCAAGATGCACAATAAAACCAAACATACCTAAAACGATGGATTAATTTTACATTCGTAGAAAAGTTTATTGTCACTTAAGATTTCTTAACATCAGCCTAAACTATGAAGATAGTGGAAAAATCAACTTCCTTGACATTCGTCTTAGGATATTTAAAATAGTATAATGTACCATATGATTATACTGTATGTTTTCCACTTTGAGACTACATGCGATGCTTAGTTTTAGATGGAAAATATGTTGTCCCTCATTTTGCTACACTGAGGATTGTCCTTAGCAGAATTTCCCCCTTTCATATTTGCTGTTCTTACTGGAATGTACCTTATTTTTACCTGATGTCCTGTAATATCAATGGCACTTTTTTAAAATGAGCAATACAGCAGTGTCTGCTGATGCAAAACAAATCTACTGACTTTAAGCGTAAGAATATAACTTGGCTAGAACATTTGATGCTGTATTCTAGGCTAACCGTGTAACTTGCATTTCCTGTTTTGATTCATACTCAATTGCAGCAGAGTATAGTGGAACATTATTTGGTATCCTTCAAGGCAATGATAAATACTCTACTTCCATTAAAAACTATATTTTAAAAGTAGCTTTAAGTTATTCAATATAAAATTGTGACTTGAAGATTTCTAACCACATCAGTTTCTGTGTGTCCCTCTCTCTTTAAAAAAAAACAAAACGAACTACAGGAAAATAAACAGATACCATCTGGATGCTGGGGAAGCTCAAGCCAGCCTGGCATTAAACAAATAGGCATGGATACTCTTTCTTAGTTGCCTTTGAGCTTTCTCCCAATGCTAAAACAGAACCAATAGTGCTTTAAGCAAATCTATCTTAACTACAATTTAAAGAGACTCTTAAACAAAAAATCTTTCTCACAGGTGTAGATCACTCTTGCTTAATCTCTACCTTTCACAGAATGGGTTTTTAGAATAGTTTCTGTTGCTCAGGGCATCGCTGGAGGAGATAGAAGGTACAAGGAAAAGACGCATTGAGCACCTGCAGCAGCAGAGCCCCGCATCATTCCCACACCTGCCAAAACAGCTGGCTCCCTGCCTGGGGACAAAGACACAAAGCCCATTGTCATGAATTACCTCTTTTGATTGAAGTCTTAAGGAAATACAGTGTATTGGGGAAAAAAGCTCAGAAAGATCTGAAGCACTACTGTAGTGTGTATAGATGAAATGTAGCTAGACGTATATTAATAATGGTTATCTTTGCATGGTGACATGATTATTTTTATATTCTTTCTATTGTCTTGGATTTTTTTTTTTATATCTTCTACAGTTAATGCCAGTGAATCTTCTGTTTCTAAAATAGAAGTAACTAAATAAAAATATCTCCCAAAGTATTTTTCTCTGTTGGCAATTATTCTCATCCCCAATTAAGGGGAGATGGACTCTGCTTAAGCATCCCCCTTACAGCTTCAGATTACTCCCAGTTATGCAGTGCTATTGCCGGTGGGTTCCAAGACAAGATAATTTTCTGAGCTCAGTTGGGAGACAGGTGGCCACCTGGAGCCATGGGCCTGATGGAAGAAACTGTACCTTGCAGGAGATAAAAGTAGATAAGAAATCACTCAACTTGTAAAAACTGACTCAATCTGGTCTTAGAGCCGTTGGTTACTTTGATCTATTCCTCAGCTGCTTAATTTACTTAAAGGGCAGTTCTGGCTCTGTGGGTCTTGAAACTGGAAAATAGACTTCTTGATCAGTAAATCCTTTTGAAAGATTAGGTAGAAAACCAGTTGCTGTGTTCACAGCAAAGTGATTCAGATTTCTGGAAAAATACGAGATTGGCAATAGTCATTGTCTTTAGAGGAGGCTTGAGATTCTGGATTGGGGAGGAGACCTACTTTTCCTTGTATTCTCTTTAATACTATTTGCAATTTTGATTTTGTACTTGTGCTGCTTTTTCAATTAAGCAGCAACGAATAATTATGTATGCCTCAAACATTATTTTCTGACTTATCCTGACATGGGAAGACAGTATATAAGCTGATTTCTAAAATAAACATTTATGAAATAGTATGGATAGCCTTGGCTCTAAACTTTTTTCCCCTCAAGCCAAGGAAGGGTCTTGAGTATATCACCATCCTAACGAGCAAGGTTTTTATTTTGCGAGATGTCATAAGATGAAACTTTTATCTTTTTGTACTTTTAGAAGAAGGGACCTCATCCTGTCTTCTTCCAGAGTGGTTTGGTGTCACCAGCTTCACTCATTACCTTTCTCTCTCTTCCTTTTACATTCTGGAAACAACTCACACTCACCTTCTTCAAAACATTGTTTTCCTACCTTCTCGTCCAAGTCAGAATGCTGGGAGGCCCTCCTCGCCTCTGCACTTTGATTATTCTGCATCGTCCCCCTTCATGGTCATGTAATCAATCTCTAAGTTCTGAAGCAGCTACCTCTTTAAAATCTGTCTTTGCATTCTTCACCTCCCCACTATTGACTGTTCTAGATCATTTTCTCATATCATTCTTTCTTGTATCAGTGCAAAATTTTCTCATAGATATGCTTGCTTCTAGTCTGGTTTCCATCTCAGCCATCTTTCAGTTGGCTACCAGCTGGTCTTTCTAACATGCATATTTAATTTTGTCGCTTTCGTATTTAAAATCCTTCAATGCCACACCTTTCTGGGGTATTGTTCTCAAGGTCATTCCTTACTGAGTCTGGATGGAAACTTCCAGCCTCATTTCCCAGTATATAGCCATGCCTGACCTCTTAAGTATTTTCTCAGTGGGTTTTGCTCCCTTTCTCCTAGGCCTTTGCACATTCTATTTCCTTGGTCAAAAGTGTATTATTTCCTTTACTACTTTCTACTTCTCCTGCACAACGTGGTTTCAGTCCTGGCTTCTCCCGTCCTACTCATACATTCCTTTCATCTGCTCCCATCAGTTAGTTATGCATATATTTACCTTCGCTCTTTCTCTGTAATTATAACTATTGGTTTACTTATTGCTTTCCACACTAGGTTATAAATTCCAGTTTATAAATTGGACAAGGCAAGAGTCTTTAAAGGGTACAATTTGGGAGGCAAGAGATTTAATGGGAACAATAAGGGAATGTATACTAATTTTAAATTCCCACTTCTTTACCCCTTTATAATAAAGAGTCTGACTCTGTTTTTGATGTCTGACTGCCAATAGCTTTTCAGCTTTTTTTTTCCTTTATGGTTTGCTTTATGAACGTTACTATAATACAATGGTACATAGTATTAAATTCACAAAAATATGAACAAATTCCTCTTCTTTCTTTTCCGTTTTGCCCCATGTTTGGGAGGGGTGACAGAAAGGCCGGGTTCTCCCTCCGTTGGCACCAGCATGAAGTTCAAACAGTGCAAGCCCTCGCCCACACAGATAGTCCTCACCCCATCCTCACCTATAACCAAAACAAAACTCGAAGCCAGTCATTTTTCCTCTGCTCTCTTAAGGCATTCGTAGTGGTGTTTGGGAGCCCACCCAGCTCTCTAGAGAGAACTTCATTATGTGAGCGGTAAAGCTGTCCATACCTTCTTGGTGAGTGTGTGGTATCATGAGTGTTGGCATCCAAACCAAATTTTGGTTGAGAGCATCCATCCGTCTCGGAGAGATGAGTATAACACCTCATGAGTCTCCAGACCCAATTAATACAATATTTTATGCACATGATACTTTCACAGTACTTATTGCATATAGAGGAGTAAAAATGGCAGATTCACAAGCACCCCAGCATGTATGTGCCTCCATTCACACAATAAGTTCTGTTTAGCTTTTTATCTGGAACATAAGAGGAAGTGAGGGAATGAACATATGCATTTAAAACCTACCAAGGACATTTATAAATATGAACTATTATTTATTGTATCACATGTATTTGCATCTTCCAGAATGTGTTGTGGATGTATAAAATGGATGTTTATATGTTTTACAGAATATAAATCTGGAGATTTTTTTTTTTTTGCCACAAAATGAGGTGTTTTCTGTTAAGGTGATTTTATTAATAACACAGCACTGCCCCAGAGCTTATTTCCTGGCACCTACCAGCTTCCATGAATAAGTCAAGTAGGCAAGACATCAATCTAGTAAGGTCACTCCTAAAACCAGGTTTAGTCAAGTCATGTCAATCTATATAGGTCATGTGCCCTTAGAAAGGTACAGTGTTGGAAGATGGATGATGAACCCCAGACCCCTTGTTTGAATGGTGGTATTATTGAAGTGTAAGTCTTCCTCTTTGGGGATTTTCAAGGTCATAGTGGCCCAGCCCTTAAAGGACTCTACAAAGTGATGAATTTTGCATTTCAGGCCTTGTAAAATTTGTGTTAGTGACGAAAAGAACAAAAGGCCTCTTACTAAGTAACCAATCTCAATTCAAGCACTTTGAAAATAACTGTAATGAAAATCACACCAGGAGGAGGACATCAGATGTCTGTTAGCAAAACAAAGCATAATGAAATCCTTTCCTTTACTCTATTACAAGGACCCAAATTACAGGCTACTGAGGAGACTTTATAGAACACCGTTTTTTCCTTCTTTCCTTTCTTTTTTAAAAATGTGTCACACATTGATGTAACAACACAAAAGAAATGTCAGAAATAGAAAATGTGTCCTATAATCCAGACCTTTTCAGCATGCATCATTATTGTTCAAGCCCTGTTCCAATAGTATATTTTTAAGTAGGTATAAATCTTTATGTTTTATTTCATTTTAGTGGATTATATATATTTTCCTTTTGAAAACATAGTTTTAAACATATCATTTAAAAATAACTGTATCACCACATATTAATGAATCATCTTTTCCAAAAACTATAGCCCTTTGGGCATTTAAAAGTTTTCCAACATTTTCTGTCATAATTACACATAACAATGTTTTTCTCAAATGTGGAGTCCATCTATATGATGAACCTTTTTATAGAAACACACTGAGCACCTCTTAATTGGGCCTTTATATCAATCTCTTTATAAACAAGAAACTGCTAACAGATTTCAAAAGCAGTGAGTATTATTAATGTGGTTGAAATTCTTTAGACCAAATGGTAAAGCTGGATTTAGTTGTGTGGCGTTTCCGACTTCCAATAAGCATATCAGAGCTGTCACATGCTCTTTAGTGCTTGAGCACATTGACGATAACGATACGGCAAACTAGTCCCTAAGACTGAAGAGCTTGTTTTTCAAAATAAAGACATACTTGGAAAAGAAATATCATTCCCTTCTGCAGTTCACAAATATTTGACTTGAGAGAGAAAACATACATTATGATAGCTCTACTTGACCAAAATATTATCATAAAACAAAATACTAATTTATTGAAGCAAGAATTAATATTTAAAATGAAGAAGTTTGGTCTTTTTCCTTTGGAAGCTGACATTTTAATGGAGATGAGGGACAAGTAAAGAGGCAATTAAAATGTAGTAATGTGCTAGACCAATCCTAGTAAAACCTGCCTTTTTTGTAATCAAGAATAATCTTTGAAATTATTATCATGAGAAGGTGGCTGTTAAAAAATGCAAAAGAATTTGAAATGAGCAAAAATGATACATGGATGTCCTTTCAGATTATGTGTCTTTCACTGGCTTTGAGTTATTTTATAACTCAGTAAATTGCAGAAAACCGATAGCAATACAAATGATTATTGTCCATGAAAATGTAAATAACTTTTGCTTGATGCTGTACAATTGATTGTTACCTGTGGCTATTGACCAGTTATTTGTAAATTCATTTCAGTATTCCTGATTGCCTGTATATGCATGCCTTTTCAGAATTCTTTGAGCAAATTTTAAATTATTACTGGTTCTCTCAATAATTAATAAGTTAAATAAAGTCTTTCGCAGGTGTTCATTTTATATTTGTATGACAGTCATGTTAACTTTTTTTCCCCCAGTGAAATAGCTTTTAACACTAGGGTACAATAGCTGCTTAGTAATTCTCTTATACAACCTTTCGTAAAGGCCACATTTGGCATTTCACAAGCCTTCTAACAAGACAGACTTTCCATGACATAATTTTGCAATTATCCAGCCTAATTCAAGTCTACAAAGATTTATTGATCACTTGTTCCAGGCCCGCAGACCAGAGATCAGTATCCACCTGGGTTCCATATAATCCACATGGGCACAATTACAACTCCAAGCCTGACGATGTTATGTGTTATGTTATGTGTAATAATAGAGTTCTATGCAAATGTCTTGGGAGACAGAAGAGGAGGCAATGAATTCCAATGAAATAGAATGAGCTATGTTTTACCTAAAGACGGTACTTGAGTTAAGTCTTGCAGGATAAGTAAGGATTTTACTGAAGGAAAGAAAAGGAAAGGGCAAATATCCTAGAAAGTCAGTGAGATATGGAAGGGCCTTTTGTCTGGAGAATAATATCTCAGGTAGATAAATGGGTGTGGGTGGGGTAGGGACACACTGTGGGTTAATGGGAAGTTGTGAAATTTGGTACAGGGCCAAATTATGAAAGCCTTGAGAGTCATGTTTTGGAATCAGGACTGGGTTCTAGAGCAGTTAAGAGTCACCACAGATTTTTAAGCAGAGTGATGCCATCAGATCGTAATGTAGGGGAGACAGCTGGAATGTGGTGTCTTGAAATATCCCAGCTGCTAAACTACTAGACGAGATTCGTGATACAACCAGTATATCTGGGTCATATTCACACTCGATAACCTGGAAGGGTGCATTAGACAAAATGTCCTGTTATCATTTTTGCTCATTTTAAAGCCTTCCACAGATATTCCTGATAGTTCCCTCCATCATGATCTTAACATTCTCAAGATTATTTTTGATCACACACACACACACACACACACACACACACACACAGGTTGATCTCACTATCATACTTCTCTTCCTGTCAGAGAGTGTTGGAAAGGTCATGGGCATTTTGGGAATCTAGCTAAAGAGAAACTGATTCAGAGATACATATGGTTAGGGTTAATATCGTATATTGCATGATTTGCAGTAACTTCTGTGTATAATTAAATTATTGTTAGCCATACCAGTATAAGAATGTCTTCTAGGAATATTCTTACCACCCACTGTGCTGACTCACCTTGCGCCATGATGTGAAAGCATAGGACTAGAAACTGTGGTCATAGAACCGCATCCTGTGGCTCTGGGCACCATACGTAACGGTGGAAGAAAGGCATGAAGTCCAGAGCCAGGTGCTAATATTTGGAAAGTTATTATTGAAGATGCATTAGGCAAATAGTCAAATATTATGATATTTTTTCTGGGTATTTTCTGATTTTTTTTGATATCTGTGATTTCTTATTTTAATACAATTTTATATTAACAGTTTTCTGTTTTTTTATTTTTTTTTTAAGTGATTCCCAAATTATATAAGTTTCAGATTCCATAAAACCTGGATCCACCTTTGGGTATGTGACAATAAATTTATTATCGTTAAACAGTGCAACAAAAGGGGCAGAGATCTCCCCATCACCCATTGTCTTCCGACCTCCACCCCAGCCATCGTGCTGAAGATCTTGCCAAGTTTACTAATGACCTAATTACTATATCTGGTGGATAATTTTCTCATTCAATTTAAAAACAGTGCCAAAAATAATCTGTAAGTATATGTAAAGAATGCAGGAATTATAGAAATGATTAAAGTAGCATTGTAAGTTTTCCTTCATCCCGCCCACTCCATCCCTCTTCCGTCTCTCTTTTCCTATGCATTTGTGTGTGTGTGTGTGTGTGTGTGTGAGTGCACACACACGTCCATGTGTGTGTACATGTATGTGCTTTTGTTTTTATATAAAAACTAATTTTTTACATAATGGGGTATACTATACATATTATCCTGTAACTTGCATTCTTTTTATTTAAAAATATCTATCAGGGATTTTCTATGTATGTACAGATAGATACACCTCCTTCCTTTTAGTACTATTAATATTGCAATTGATGAATATACCTTGAATTTATTTAACCTTATTGACCTACATTTCGCTGTTTGCTACTTAATTATTTGCTACTGACAATAACTTTGCATTTGAGCATCCTCGAAGATACGACATTATGCAAAAGTATGCACATTTCTATAGGAGAAACTTATAGAAATAAAATTTTTGTTGAGATTAGAAAATAAAGGATATGTGTGCTGATAAAATAGGTGGGAAGAATAAAGAGAAATGAGAAGTTGAGAAGACAAGAGTTAACTGGGGATTCGTCACAATGGAGAGGAACTTCACAGTGAAACACAGGCTATGCTTTCAAATAGGTTTGGGGATAATGAGGGGGATTTGGGAACTTGATGTGATTTTTCCGGAATATTTGAGCTTGTCTCATGGCCTCAAAAGCTCTTTTGAAGCAAAATCTATGTGGAGTATTGTGCATGAGGGCCTGGAGACTATGCTGACAATTTGTGGGAGGTTTTGCACAGTATGGGGTCCTTGAGGATAATGGTATTTCGCAGAATATGACTTTCCTGGGAGGGAGCACTCCCCAGGACTATAGAATACTGCCTCAAAGGTGACATCACTGGAACCTGAGAAGATGATACATCAGACATTGCTTCGTACCTGGGAGCAATTGTAAGACACCTCTTATAGCCTTATAGAAATAATTGCAAATGAATGAGTCAGGAAGAGTCACAGCAAAATGTGTTAACTGAATCTGAGATTTAAGTGGCCATAAAGCAGTGGTTCTCAAACTTTGGCTGTACACTAGAATGACCTAGACAGCTTTAAAAAGTCCTGATTCCAGGCTACTGTCCAGACCAGTTGAAGCATAATCTTTGAGAGTGGAACCCGGAATCAGTATTGTTAAAGCTCTTCAGGTGATTCTAACATGTCTTAAAGACTAGTAGAATTAGAAATGACTAATAATGAGCGTTCATTCGTCACAAAGAATTATAGACTAGGGATAAGTGTCAGATCTAGAATATGCCGTCAAGTTAAGCAACACTGAGGAAAGACGCTTTCCCAATCCTGTCCCACTACAACTTACTCATCTCGGAGACTTTTACTTACTATTAGCAAGTAAGTATATATGTGAGTATAAATCTTTGGTACATTTACTGATTAAAACTCCACTGCAGTTGGACTAACGAGCTCCCGTTAGTAGGTATTTGTCAAATGTGCTTTTCCCTGGGTTTGTTTTTTAGATTCGACATTTCCTCACAGTGCCACAGAGATGGAAGCATTAGCTTTTCGCACAGGGCGTCCTTGTCTCTCAGTATAATTTATCATCTGAGGTAGGGAACTGCCTCGTATTCACCTGCAATTATTTCTTGTAATTAGTGCTCCCCCCGCATTAGTAACACTCTCCCCATGAGATCTCGGAGAATATATTTAACAGCAAGGATCATTTAATTCTTCCTGCTAAGCTGATACCTCACCCAAGTGTTTCAATTTGTATTGAAAAAATGCTGCGTGGTGTCAGTCCCTAGATGAGTAGATGTTTCGCCATGAAATATGTCTATAAAAATTTTACTTTAAGAAAGACAGACTTGGTACCAGGTAAGGAAGGACAAAATACCTAAAAATTTTTCTAATGTATTTTTTTCCTTTAAAGCACATTTTACCAAATTTTGTACTTAATATTTCTTTAACTGCAGTTTATTGTTAGAGATTATTTGCCTATATGCATTTCTTTTCTCTCTCCACAACAAAGGCTTCTACGTTTTCTAAAGTTTTCTATATTTTAGATTTTTTTTAGATTTTTGACATTTAAAACTTCTTTTTCAAACTTTTGTAAGTATTTTAAATTTCCAAATTAAAAAACGTCTTCAGTGCTCACGCTCCTCAGAAGTTCTCTCTGCCCCTCTCTTTCTCTCCCTGATTAGGGTTTGATTTGTTTTAACTTTAGAACAAGGAATGATAGTATCCCAAAAGTCAAAACTTTATTTGATTTGAAGTGTAAGCCACCTATCAATGACAAAGTTCTTTTCAGTATTTGGAAACAGCCTTCACAGAAAACTTCCTGAAAACCCACACTGATGACGTCTGCATGTTTTTGTTTTTGTTTTTGTTTTCTCTGTAATCTTGAAGGTAAAAATGGAAGGTTTCTCTCAAATGTCTTAATTTTTAAAAAAGAAGGAAGTCTAAGAGGGAGAGATGGTGATGAGCAAACTCAGAGCAAGCTGGGAGAGGTCACTTAGATGGGGCTTATTACCACCTAATTCGTGTCTGGGGGCCACATTCTGCATTATGTTGGTGACTCTGCTGAATTGCCTTCTTGCCAACCCTGTGACGTCTTTGATGTTCAATAAGGAAACCTCCTGAGTACAGTTTGTCTTAATGTTCTCCTTTCTCTTCAGCACTGCATTTCTTATCTTCTCAAAATTTTGGAACATAAAAGGCAATTTCTTCTTACGTAATGGATGATTTCCATAAAACCTCATCTCTATTTACCGAGTAACTATTCAGTGCCAGGCTCTTTATGAATTTCTTTAATCTTCAAAACAATCTATCAAGACAAATCTGAGGCCCCTGAGTATGTGCTGGGAAGTTTTCACTCTCGGTCGTGATGCAAGGAAGGAGCAATGATGGGAATCAAAACACGGTCTTTCCATGGCTGATGGCCTTGTGCTTCTCAGCAGATTTCACAGTGCGTGAATACATACATATGCATATTGGCGTGTGTGCATGTAAATATAAATAAATGAAATGAAATCTTCACAAAACAATATTCTTTGATGCATTCTGATATTTTCTACTCTGTTATTTAGTTTAAAATGCTGGTCGCACTTACTAAGTTGATTTGATGGCCTGCTGACATCATGACTCACAATTGGAAGGAGTACGTGTGTTATGTCAAGTGTGTGTTTAGGTCTTTTTGCTCTCTTCCTTTCCCTAATGTTGAAATTTCTAACATTATGAGGATGTTATTTTAAGGTCATAAGCATTCCTTGTACCCTTAGAATAACAACAACAAATCAACCATCTGCATACCTACACAGGTTTAAATGATTATGTCAACACAATCCAAAGGTTCAAAAGTTGATCCAAGACAACAACTTCATAGCAGAAAGGCAGGAGTCTGAGCCTGAAATTCTCTTCGTTTTTCCCCAGCATCATCCTCCTCCAATTCCCCATGTAAACCGTATTTTAGTCTTAACAGTGACTTGCTTTCTTCCCCACCACCAGTTTCCTTACTATTGTGTCTTAGGAACACTTGCCCCGATTATCGGATGGGCTAAATCCTAGTCATCTTTCAAGGCTCAGCTAAAGAGATGAACGCTTAATAATTATTTGAATTAACAGATGATTGAATAAGTAAATGGATGCTAGCATATTTCAAAAACATTCTCTTTGCCTAGTCCTGGCAATGCAGGCAAGTTCTTATGTTTAGTGGAACAACTTACTTCATTTCAGAAATTATGTTTCCTCATTTGTTACATGGAAGATATAACATCACAAGGTAGCCATGAAGATGAAATGAAATGCTAAGAATGAAAAGCTTGACAGTTAATAATTCTTCAATTTGGCAAAAATTTATTATTGTAGCTACTGTAGACAATGAAGTGCTTAAGCTGGCTCATTTGTAGAAACAATAGTTAAATCGTCAGAGATTTTGTGAGTTGGTTGATAAATCATCAGGAACTTTATCAGCTATGGTGGGAGTATTTACACCATGGAAATCCACAAATGTTACAGATCAGAGTACACCTGCCCAAGAGCCATTTGTCAACCTTGACCAGCACACCACTGGCTAGAGACTTTGGGGGATGAATACAGGGTTGTCTCACGTTCAGTTTTTTGGGAAGCAGATTCTGAGATAGAGTTTAGTAAGCAGGATGCTTAATAAGGAGTGACCTTGTGATCAATGCTTGTCGAAGGGAGTGGGAAAATTAGGAGTTGGAGAATGTGAGCTGTAGTTCAGGCCCAACAACACTCTCTCTTGAACCCATGGGGTGGGGGGGCTTTGGGCTGGAATGGCCATTCAGAATTGTCCCAGATTGGCCTGCAGGCCCAGGACGTTAAACTCCCACATCTGTCAGCCACCCCAGGAAGCGGCATGTCTTGGGCAAGGCAGCTCTGTAGCTGAAGCAATCACTAAAGGTTGACAGCACTCCCAACAGCTGGAGCAATGAGCCTTCCCTTGCAGGGTGACATGGGCGGCATATCTCAGGATCCATCAGAAGGGTGAAAGAAATCTGTTCTTGCCCAGTGAGCTAGAAAAGAAAATTATTATAACTTCGAGTATATTCCATGGGTCAGTGCCATGATGAGGAGTAGACAGGCTACTAAAGATGCATGACGTATGAGTATGCACACACACACAGGAAAGAAGAGGGAGGAAGGCAGCGTGTCAAGCCACGCTGTGCTCTTGAGTGGGCAAAGTGACTGTAACAAAGTCACAGAGTTATTTGTTGACGCTGAGGGATGAGAAGAAGTTATAATGGGGAAGAGAAAAACAACTTAGTACTGTGTCTGATATCTTTGTGGTGTTCATCAAAAGTATAGCGATTGGTTACCTTGTAAACAATTAGAACAAGATATAAGCCAAGTCAAATATTTCCTTTAAGTGGATATATACCTTGTTGTACGAGCAAGGGCAAACTTGGCATAGTTTTTCTTTTCTTCCACATTTCCTAACAAACAAGAGCATCTTCTGCAATACACCAAACTGTGATTAGGCAAAAAGTAATAAAAACCCAAGCCCTACAAACTCCTCTTCAGCAGCATTGATCTAAGCACAGCTGCCATGGAGAATTTGCAGCCCAGTGGCTATGACCATCAATATAAAAGCCCAAGTCATTTCCTGCTGACACATGTTCCACTTTTCCCCGTCCTTTGGTTGGGCGGAGGGGTAGGTATGAAAACTGACCATGGAGCAGCTGCTGATTTATACTTCTTTTCTGGACCAGGGAATCCATATTGATTAGTTGGATGAATGATCCTGTCCCTTGTTTCAAATGATTAGAGTGAGTGTCTGCCCTTGGAATATATCACAGCTCCACTGTGACATAAGGAATAAGATCCACTGTGGTTTTTTTGTAAATCTCAGTGCCTTTACCATATTTCTGAAATACACCTGTCGATGACACTTAACCCAGTTGTGGAGAAATAGGTCTTTAGAGAGTTCTGAAGAATGTGTGTGCCAGTAGGGACATCACAATGTGTCAGATTCTTTCTTTGTAGTGTTTCATATCGCTTAATGTATTTATACGGAATTTGTCATCAAAGTGGTTGATGACATATTTGTTACTCATCTGAATTCAGTTTTTCTCTATTTTTCTGTTGTGGGATTTCATAATTGATCAATGCTTGTACAAATAACTTTTGTCTGAGTTTCTCTTCTACAAGACTGACTTACTTATTCAGGGGGAAAACAACTACCAAAGAGTACACTTCTATATTTTAAGGGGCTATTTGTCTTTAACACTTATAATGAACATGTTTATAAAAATACATTCAGCATTTTATGTTTTCTAGGAATTGGCCAGGTGAAGTGACTGTTTATGTGGAGAATATGCTCTTTATATTGGTCTCTTTGCTCTGCGTTGGTTTTCGAAGGAAAATATTGACTTTTAAACAAGATTTTCTTCAATCTGAAGTTGTTAGAAATGAATTTATTTTGTGCAGCTCAAGTTTGCCACCTTGAATTCTTCTCCTGGGCATCCTGATTCTTCGCTCTGGAGGATCTCAAAACAAACATTTATCCTTCTCAACCTGGCAATCTTTCAGGTGTTGCAGACAGTTCTAATGTTTTCCATTGATTTTCTCTCCCTCTAACAGACTATGTCTACTTTCTTCAACTATTCAAAAATTAATCCCCAAATTAACATTTGAGGATGCCTAAGTCTATCTTTTGATATCCCCCCAGGTGGTCAAGGTCCAGAGGAAGTGTCCTGAGCCCTCTCTACGCCACCAGCAGGAGTTCAGCTCTTCCTCATCTGAGTTCCAGTAGAAGTGTGTGCGTCAACTGTGGCACTGATCCCATGCTACCCAGGTGATTTGTGACGATCTAAGCTCCCCTGTTCAGCAGTGCTTTGAGCCACTTTGTTTTCAAGTGACCTGGAAACGTTTCTGATCAATTGGGCATGCCTATCTCAGTAAATTCCTGCATGAATGGGGTGGGAAAGCTAGGGAGATGGTAAAGGATGAGCAGAGAGTGGTAGATAAAAATTTTTGGAAAGAGACCATCACCTTTTTTTTTTTCTGGGACTCACTCATTGTTTCTCATACAGAATTGACTCTGAGTGAAAAAATTTATACTCCAGATACCGTAACATTTAGTCACAATTCAACTTCAAATAATACTTTTTTTTTTTTCACTATACTCAAGACTTGGGCTTTGAATTATGTTCTTAGCAACTCTTCCAGATGTGTATGGACTATTCCTAAATCTCCACAAATGCTCTCAGCCCAGGCATAAGTAATCTTGTTGGTGCTTCATCATCGAAACTATCTAATGTATCTTTGTAAATTTTATAAACTCAGTTTGGAGAGTACCCTGTGCCTTAACCTGTGTTTCCCCCACCCAGTGAGTAGATACTGGAACATTCCACCACCACTTCAAGTCCAGAAGACCATTTGCAAAGATTTTGCTCCTCTTACTCTTTTCTTTTTTGTATTTTGTTTTTAAATTTTCTTTTATTTTTAGTTTCAAATATACAGCACATTGGTTAGACACTTATATAGTTTATAAATGATCCCCTTGATTGCTCTTTCTCTCCTCTGGCTCTACGCCTCGCCATTGCGTTACTGCTGACCGCATTCCCTCTGCCGTGCTCCCATCCCTGTGACCATCTATCAACTACTAATTTGTACTTCTTTAACCCTTCACCACTTTCTCTCAACCCCCCAACCCTACTCCCCTCTGGCCGTCACCAGATTGTTCTCTATATTTGTGAGTCTATTTTTGATTAGTTTATTCTTTTTGTTCCTTAGATTTTGCATAAATGAAATCATATGGTATTTATCTTTCTCTGTTTGACTTATTTCACTCAGAATAATAACCTCTGGGTCCATCCATGTCATTACAAATGGTAGGAATTTATTTTTTTAATGGTTGAGTAATATTCCATTGTATATATGAATCATAACTTCTTTATCCAATCATCTGTTGATGGGCATTTAGGTTGCTTCCATATCTTGGCTGTTGTAAATTGTGCTGCCGTGAACATAGGGGTACATAGATCTTTACAAATTATTATTTTGGTTTTCTTTGGATAAATACCCAGAAGTGCAATTGCTGGGTGAAAAGGTATATCCATTTTAAATTTTTTGAGAAACCTTCAGACTGTTCTCCATAGTGGCCGAACCATTTTGCAATTCCACCAACAGTGCATGAGGGTTCTCTTTTCTCCACATCCTCGCCAACACTTGTTGTTCTTTGATGTATTGATGATACACCATTCCGACAGGTAGAAGGTGATACCTCCTTGTGGTTTTAATTCACATTTCTCTGATGATTAGTGACCTTGAGCATCTTTTCTGATGTCTGTTGGCCATCTGTATTTCCTCTTTGGAGAAATATCTGTTCAGATCTTCTGCCCATTTTTTAATTAGATTGTTTTTTTTTTTGTTGTGGAGTTGTATGAGTTCTTTATATATTTTGGATATTAACTTCTAATCAGATGTATCATTAGCAAATATCTTCATCCATTCAGTCAGTTGTCTTTTTGTTTTGTTGATGGCGTCCTTTGCTGTGCAAAAACTTTTTAGTTTGATATAGTCCCATCTGTTTATTTTTTATTTTGTTTCCCTTTCCCGAGGAGATATGTTCAAAAAGAATTTACTAATAGCAGTATCAGAGAGATTACTGCCTATGTTTTATAGTTTTAGGTCTTAGATTTAAGTCTTTAATCCATTTTGAGTCTATTCTTGTATACGATGTAAGAAGGTGGTCCAGTTTCTTTTTTTTTTTTTGCATATATCTGTCCAATTTTCCCAATACCATTTATTTAAGAGACCGCTTTTACCCCATTGCATATTCTTATCTCCTTTGTCATATATTAAGTTAGTGAATAGGCATGGATTTATTTCTGGGCTCTTTATTCTGTTCCATTGATCAATATATCTGTTTTTAGGCCAGTAACATGCTGTTTGGATTACTGCAGCCTTGTAGTATAGTTTGGTATCAGGTAGTGTGATACCTCCAACTTTGTTCTTCTTTCTCAAGATTGCCATGGCTATCAAGGTCTTTTATGGTTCCATATACATTTTAGGATTATTTGTTCTAGCTCTCTGAAAAATGCCATTGATATTTTGATAGGGATTGCACTGAATCTATAGATTGCTTTGGATAGTATGGCCATTTTAATGATGTTGATTTTTCATACCCATGAGTAAGATACATGCTTCCATTTATTTGTATCTTCTTCAATTTCTTTTTTCAATGATTTATAATTTTCTGAGAACAGGTCTTTTACCTCCTTGGTTAATTTGATTCCCAGGTATTTTATTGTTTTTGATGCAATTGTAAATGGGATTTTCTTCTTAATTTCTCTTTTCAAAAGTTCATCATTGATGTATAAAAATGCCACTGACTTCTGAGTATTAATTTTGTATCCTACTACTTTACTGAATTCATTGATCAGTTCTAGCAGTTTTTGTGTGTGTGTGTGTGTGGAATATTTAGGGCTCTCTATGAATAGTATCATGCCATCTGCAAATAACGAGAGTTTTACTTCTTCCTTTCCAATTCAGATACCTTTTATTTCTCTTTCTTGTCTTATGCTCCTCTTACTCTTAATTGTTAGCATGCAACTCTATCCTAGCCTGGCTTTTATATGTTTATAATGCCTTTTACTTTTGATTCGGTGAAAGGTTCATGCTATAAAGCATGTATTTTGATTTTTAAATGTGTGATGTATTCTTTTCAAGTAACCAGGGGGCTGTAAATCTACAGATCTCTTCAGATACTATCTGATGAATTTCTCGAACGGTGTGATTGCCAGGCAACTTGCACTCTGCTGTTCTTGACATCTTCACCCTATAATATCCCTGCTAGATCATTCTCCTTTCCCTATCCACAGAATCATATTCGGTCAATAGCTGGCATCTGTGATTAGTATAAAGCAGAAACTAGCACTGAGTATTGAGTGAGTAAAAGAAAACATAAATGGGATTGAGAGAAGATGAAGCAATGAGCAAAGCAAAGAAAAGGACGACGTGCTGAGCACTAAAAGTCAAAGATGTGAGGACAGATGAAGTGAGAATTTACGGGACTATCTCTATTCTCTCACCATGCCCCTGTAGAACTTCAGAAACAGGGAATTCTGTCCAGAGCAAGTCTCAGTGACAGTGCCTGGGAGTCTCCTTGAGGCTTCTTATGGGTCCAGATTCTAAAGGCTTGTCCTGCTCTGATTGCAACAAATGACTCTCAGACTCTCTTTGCATACTTAGTATTCTCCCTCAGCCTATCTGGAGTCTTGAAACCCAGAAGAACCCCCCACCCCATAGCCTCCTTCGAAAAAGACAGTAATTCTTATTCCCCTCTTACTTTAGATATCTCCTAGATTGCACTGCCTAATTTCTGGAGTTTCCAAACTTATTACCCTCTGCTATGGTTTTTTGGCTTGAATGCTTTTTCTGGGCCACATAGGGGCTCTAATCTAGTCTCTGCAGTGTGGCTCCAATGTGGCCCCAGGTATCCTGTTTTACAGCAGAGACACAAGTTTTGGAGTTGGGGCAACCCAGGTTTCCTTGCCTTTAGAGGCTACAAAGAACATTGGCCCTCTTAGAAGCATGCTGTCTTGGGTGTACGATGTATGTGACAGATTTTTGAGGGGAAACCACAAGGAATTCTGGGTTTGCTCCACCACATGATCTGAACTGCTGAAATGAATCCAATCAGAAATTAAACATTAAGTGTAGGGATAGCCTGTGAGGTGCCAGACCTGTTCTAAGAGTGTCTGGGGGATTGTGAGTCATGATCCTTGGCTGTCACTCTGCTTATAACCTATGCAGGGAGATAAGCCATGAGTGAAAAAAGCAATAGCAATATATTAGGACACTGGCAACAAGAAGATACTAAGCAGGAGAGATATGTTGAAGACTTATGAGCCATCTTTACCAGTCCGATTTAACTCTGATTTATGAAAAACTACTTATCTGTAGGAGTGAACTTTTACAGTCTGACTGATGAATGACTGGGCTTTGTGATGTTACAAATGTGAGCTTTCAAAGTATTAATAGATTGCTTTAATGTGAAACACATTTTCCTGTGGAAACAGATGCTAAAAATGGTGATTAGGCCTCCAGAAGCCAATTTAATTAGAAAAATAACTGAAATTTAGGACTAAGCATTCCATATTCCACGTCACCTCGTTGCAACCTTATTTTCTAGGCACACATCTTTTCTCCCTATGTCTCCAGCCTTGGGGTTTATTCTTTTTTCTCCCCAACCCTTAAAACAATATTCTTTCCTTCCCTCTTTCCTCCTACACATGGGCCATGAAAAGGTGTCTCTTCTCCTGCCTTTTTCCAGTATCTGGGTAATGCAAATAGAATTCTGTTTCTCAGCTTCCAAAATATGATTGTTTCTTTTTTCCTTCTTTCATTCCCTTAATTCTTGTGTCTCAATGTCTCAAAATATCTTTACTCTCATTTTAATGGAATTTGGAAAGGAATCTAAGTACTTCTGTGTGTTCAATCCATTATATTTATCTCACTTGTTTTTGTTTAATGTTATAATCTATGATTTTTTCTGTGAACCAAAATATTTACAATATAATGTTTAGCGGATGCATCTTAGTTATTCTATTTCAACACTGTTCAGTCTTACTCTGGATAAAAATGAAATTATTCACAAGGGTTTTTAAAATTTTTCAAAATTTCTATAGTCATTATAGTCAACTTTTCAGAACTCACAAATATAGAACAAGTAATCTAAAATTATGAATCAATATTTAATTGGAAATGGAGAGTGTTATTACTGAGAAATAGTATGTTGTAGTTATGAAATGAAATTAATACCAAATTAAATATCATATTTAAGTTTTAATGCTAACGGTTATACTTGGATTACAAGTATTGGTGCATTTTGTAAATTTTATTTCTACGAAGAGCCTAAATTCATCGAATATTTTCTTATGTTCAGTTCTTGGATAAAGATAAGTGGTTTTAATTGTGAAAATTACGCTAATCAGCCACCACGAAGAATGCAAAGAAGCTTATATGTATTTTCTGATTTGTTCTCTCCGACTCTGGACACTGCCAGTAACATATTCATTTGGAGAAAAGCATTGCAATGTTATTTCTTAGTGTTGAAAATCAAAGATGCAGGAGACAGAATTGAAAAACTAGAGCAGGATGCATTTTTAGATGGCCGGACTGCTGAGTAAAATAGCTTATTGCTTTTTAAATTGCCTTATATTTTTTCCAAATTCTTAAAGAGGCCCTAGAGGACAATTTATTCTATGTATTTCAAAACTAGCCACTCTAAGAAATGCTGATTTAGTTTTTAGTAGAAGTTGCAACAGTTGGGGAAGATGATCTAAAATTTTGGTCTTATTGTTGGTGTGGGCTATCAACAGCAGGTTTCTGGTTTCTCAAACATGATGCTGAGAGGCTCTGATCAGGTACAGCAAAAACAGCTCAGAGCTGATCATTCTTTTCTCGCATCTTTCTGCATTCAGTTAATTCGGATCTTTTCTGGGTGCTTCTCGACATTTTTAGTGTTCCTATTTATATTTACTTTTAATTTTATTTTATTTGGGTCAGTTTTCCTCTCCAGTTCAATCCAGTTCAATCCAGTTCAATCCAGTTGCGTTAAATAAGCATTCATGGGGTCCACCTTCCCTGCACTTTCTTTCTCAAAGAAAATTAGATGGGCACTCATGTATGTCCGGATCCCAGTGTTCAAACTTGCTTTAATTTGTGCTTCGCCTGTCCTCTTTTTCTGCTGTTAGGCTAAAGGAGCCAACTGTGTACTGATCCAGTGCCGACCCCTCTGCTCGTGCTGTGAGCTGCCTTATCCTACTTGTTAATCCTGTCCTTGCTTGTACATTCAGTTCCTTACCCAGTCGGATCCTTCCCACTAGCTTCTAAATGTGCCCAGACTTTTCATGTGAAACAAAAAAATGGAGCTTTTCCTCCTCAGCTTCTTTCTCTTGCTAGAGCTTTGCCCTATTTTAATCCACTCATCTTGAATGAGAAGTTTGAACTAAGATTTTTTTTTCTTCTGGAACCACTCAATACCTAACCCAGTCCAGCATGTCTTCTATGCTCATCATTCCATCAAAGCATTTATTTTATTTTATTTATTTTTTTATTAGTTTCAAGTATACAGTGCATTGGTTAGATATTTATATAGTTTATAAAATGATCCCCCTAATTGCTCTTTTTCTCCTGTGGCTCTCCACCTAGCCATTACGTTGATGCTAACTGCATTCCCTATGCCGTGCTCCCCATCCCCGTGACCATCTATTGACTACTAATTTGTACTTCTTTAACCCTTCACTCCATTCTCCCAGCCTCCCAACCCCTCTCCCCTCTGGCTGTCACCAGATTGTCCCCTATATTTGTGAGTCTGTTTTTGATTAGTTTGTTCTCTTTGTTTCTTAGGTTCCACATACAAGTGAAATAATGTCCATCAAAGCATTTTTACTGAGGCTTCCAACAACATCAGCGTAGCAGAGGCTAGTGGGCATTTTCAGTTCCATCTTACTTGACTTATCAGCAGTATTTGACACTGATGCCCACTCTGCCCCTAAAATAGATTTGTCTTGATTTCCTCCTGCAATTTTTCCCACCTCTACCTATATCGTTTACACACTCAGCCTCCTGTGCATGTCTTCGACTACTCCCCATGGCTCTTACATGGGCCTCTTTTTGTCTCACTTTGTATACTCTTTCTCAGAGGTGTCATTTATACACATGGCTATAATTATAAACTGCGTACAGAATATTCACATGTATACCTGAAATATAGGCCTTCTGTGCAATTCAGATCCACGTGTCCAATTGCCCACTCAACTTACAAGGGAAAATAAATCAACCTGCCCACAATCAAACACTCAGTCTTTGTTTAATTGAAGTTCATTGTTTCCAGTGCCCCATCTCAGTAAGAGGCCTGTCCATCCATCCAGTTGCACAAATTAGGGTCCTAGGAGTCATCCTCGAGACCCCCTTCTCCTTTACCCTTATAGCCAATCACTGAGTGTTCTATGTTTTCATTCTAAATATCTCTTGGTTGCCTGCACGTCTTTCCACCTCTGCTGTCACCGCACCACCATGGTGAAGCAAACATCATCTCTTTGTCCTAGGTGGCAGCAGTAGTTTTGTACCTGTTCGCCTAAATCATCCCCAACTTCTCATTCAGTCTCCATTCTGGAGTCAGAGAAATCTTTTGAAACAGTCATATTGTCAGCTCTGTAATTAAAATGGTTCAAAAGTTTTCCCCCCATTCTTTGAATAAAAGTGACATCTATCTTTGCCTGAAAGCTCTGCAGAATCTGGTCCTGTTCCACACCAGGACCCACTTTGCTTTCTACGCCAGTTACACTGGCTTTTTTAATTCCCCAATTTAAATTCTCTGAACCCATTCACAAATTATTTGCCCATAATTTTCCTTTCCCTGATAAGCCTCCTCATTCTTCTCTTCCTTTAGTTATAAAATCTATCAGTATTTCTTGAGGAACGCCTTTCCTTAATGTCTTTGTTTTGGTAAAATTTCCCATTTTATGGCCCTGTGTGCAGGTGATGCTGTGGTGTGCCACGCAGATCATTCCCTCACCAACAGAAGATTCATTATACCCACCTGCTGAGAGTACTGGCTGCTGATGGCTCCCAGCTATTTCTTCAATCCCTGCCCTCGACTGAAGGGCACTGCTCACGATTATACCCCATCCCTGGAGATAGCCCACATCCAGTGATGGGCCAGTGGAGGGTGGGAGTTACAACTCTGGCTTCCTTCTGTATACTCTTTCTCAGGGGTGTTATTTATGCACATGGCTATCATTATAAACCGTGTACAGAATATTCACATGGGGTGCTATAATGATAAATTCCTAGCAGGTCATGGTGGGTCGTCATACCACAGGCATATAACTTTTTAGTAAAAGCTTTGTCTTCGCCTTAAGCAAGCCCTGTCCATTGTTCCTGTGCATCTAGGTTAACACACCTTTGAAATACCTCTTTTTAGAAAGACTTCCTCAATCCCTGCCTTTCTCCTGTCTTCATATAATATTCCTTATGTCCCCTCCTTAATTTCAGACGAATAAAAGAAACTGCAAAGTGTTATTTTCTGGAGCATTTGAAATCTTGCTCCCTGGCATATGTTGTCAGTTTGGGCTGAAATAAACTCTTATGAAAATTCTCTACAGATTTGGATTTCTTACGTCATTACTTCCCTCAATTTGGGACATCTTCAAAGGATCACCCTAGCTCCAGTGCTTTCCATCATATAGGCTAAGGCCTGTGCTCTGACTGCCTGCCTAGCTGTTCAATGTCTTCCACTTTCCCGTCTTGCTTCTTACACCCTTTTACACGTGTTGTTCCAAGGGCATTCTCTAGAAATCTTCCTACATGCACATCTTCATCTCAGTGTCCATGAAACCAACGTAAGGTCCCATGTGCTGTTCCTTTCCAACATTTATCATGATTGTAAACATACGACGTCTCACCGCCTGCCTCTGAATCTCAGTTCTGCCGCTTAACAACTCTGTGACTTTACGTTATTAATGCCTCAGTTTTCTTACCTATTTCATTGTGAGAATTAAACCGTGTAGAAAAGTGTCTTAGCTCAGGCTGCTATGACAAATTACTGTAGAAGGGGTAGAAGAAACAGAAAGGAGAAAAGGAGAGAGGTGAGGGATAGAGGTCAAGACAGGTGTAGGTCCTGCATCTCTTCATCTTTTTGTAAGAGCACTAATCCATCATGAGGACCCACCTTATGTAACCCTAATCTAACCCTAAGTACTTCCCAAAGTCCTCACCTCCAAATATCATCATATTAGAGGTTAAGGTTTCAACATGTGAATTTCAGGGGGGAGCATATGAATATTCAGCCCAAAGCATTCAGTGCATAGCAAAAATGTCTGGTATGTAATAGATTCTCAGTGATAGCTGTACTCATTATGTTATTATTATTATTATCCTAATAGAATATTGCTTCTTTTATCTAGAGACAATCTAAAATATAAATACCTTTAGGAGGTTCTGCCTTAAGCTAAAATTTCACTAGAGCCTTATTGAAAATACACTGATCCCATGAGATAATACACAGATGGAAAGATTCTTTGTTTCAGGAAAGATGAGAAGAGTTGACGAAGCTTTTTTGGAGCCTCAAGGTATAAAGACTGAGAAATTTAGAAAAATAATCTGCATCACTTTTTGTAATCCAGTGGTGCCAACATTCCCACTGTGGTGACATTTCCTCAATCAACACCTATCGATCTTATGTGGCTACACTAGGAACTCCTCAGCGGGGATGACTCTGTGCATAGTGAAACAGGTGTGGTGATTGCAGGGCAGGGAGGGGCAAAGGGGCCGGTTACCCACAGGTAATAACTGTACCACCAGCACCAGAGAGACATGTATCTAAGAGGAGATTGCAGCCCAAAGCATTGTCAATTGCTGATGAATGTTCGGTCTTCTAAAGTCATACATTGCCTAGGAACTCCTTTATTCAGTGTAAGTGAAACCATCCAGCAGAGGGCCTTATTATGTCCTGCTGCTGTGGGCAGTGTGTGGCTTGTTCCTGGTTTGTTATCACCTTTTTTTGTTAACAGCGACTGATGAGGTTCTCCATAAGAGTCTGGTTTGTGCTCAAAGGAGTCCCACACCCAACTGTCAAAGCTTTTTTATTGAACAATTCCTTTTAATAAACTACTGACTTAAACACACACACACACACACACACGCATGCACGCACATGCAGAACTTTGCTTTGGATAAGCACATCTCCTTTTTTACTGAATAAGACAAAATATAGGTATAGTAATTTTTGCATGTATAGGTAATAGAGATGAAAGAAAACAAAACAGAAGCCAAAGAAATAAATATTAAAGGACGACGAGTGGATGTGAGTTACTAAGCAGCCTCAATTCTTCCATAATGTTTGAGAGCTAATAGTAATAGGCTTTATATGTTATGTTATGTTATGTTATGTTATGTTATGTTATGTTATGCTACGTTACATTATGTTAATAGCAGTGTCCTTTTGCATTTCCCTAGAATTCATATGTTGAACTTTAATGTGATGGTTTTTGGAGGTGGGTCCTATGGAAGGTACTTAGGTCATAAAGGGCCCTCATGAATGTGATTAGTGCCTTGTAAGAAGAGGACAGAGAGCATGTGGATTTCAGCGAGAAGATGGTCATTTGCAAACCAGGATGCAGGCTATTTCCAGACATTGGATCTGCTAGGACCTTGGTCTTGGACTTCCCAGCCTCGAGAACTGTGAGAAATAAATGTCTGTTATTAAAGCCACACTGTGTCAGTGTTAACTTGTTATATCATCCTAAACTAAGACAGAAATATATATATATATATATATGAATATATACTTATATATATATATTCATATGTATATGTGAATATATATATTTATGTATATTCACATGTATATATGAATATATGCCAAGCATTGTATTATTATATTGTCATCACAATAGAGTTCAGGCTTGGTTCTCTCTTGCTTTCCTTGGGGGAGTCCTTCTAGGCAGGCAGATTCTTCTCTTTACCTTTGTAGAACCCAGCTGATCCAGATCTACTCAAAGTCATTGTCTCTGGAGAATATCTTCCCCCTAAATCTGGGACATTAATGATATTTTTATACAAGACACTGGCCCTGCCTTAGTATTGATGGCATTTTATGTCTAAATAGACAATCAGAAATATTCTGTGGACCCACAACTCAAATTTTTCAGCTATATCAGCCTTCTTTTCAACTACTCTTAAAAAATGATTTCATTTTCCTTACACTATGGCTCTTTTCCTAACAGTTATGTAACTACCGTCTGTTTGTTCTTCAAAGTATAACAAGAGATCGTCTAATGGGCATCTAGAGATCAAAGAAATTTAAGTCAGTAAGATTTCTTTCCTGATCCCAGGGAAAACATAAGCAGATCAGTATTGCCTTTAAGGATATGGAAAGTTAAGCATAGGCTGGTGCTGGAGCTGAAGGTGAAAGATGATTCCAACTAGTCCTCTCAAGGAACAAAGCACAAGGAAGTGTTCGGTAGGGTTGGAGCTCTCCTGCACCAGTTTGCTCTGCAATTTAGTTCAAAAGCTGGGCTCTTCGCCATGGACCAGTCAAACCTATTTCATGCATTCATCTCTCTCCATCTGTTTGTTCATCCATTCATCTACTCTTTCCTTCCTTCAAGTGAACATGGATTAAGATCAAAAACAAATAAAAGTAAATTTTGTTTATTCGCTATTTTCAGTTATGAAAGATAGGTTTTCCAGATATCCCCTGTTAAGTGCCTGATAATCAAGATAGTTGATGAAACATGCTAACTATAGATAATTCTCAGAAAAGAAATGATATGGGAATATTCTTTAGGAAATATTGGTCTCAGAATAATTTATTACTTGCCTACTAACTCTAGAAGGTAGCTGAAAGCTTTTTTAGTGTATGTGATAGAGTGGCAGCGGAAATGTTTTATGAAATGCCAAGCACTGCTAAATGGTAATCCAAGCATGGAATTATTACACAACTTGATGTTTAAGATAGGCAGGGGTTTAAGATGAGAAAAACAGAGTAAAAGACATGTCGTCTAGGAAAATTCTCCAACTTCCCCTGATTGTTACTAATATATTTCTGATAACAGCAGAAACAATTAACCTTTCCGAGACTCATTCCACTTCCAGGTGCTAATGTAATTTAACCGAGGAAACGAAAAGTTTATTTCTATATTAAAGTTAGCTAGCAGTTTCTCGAGAACTCACTGTCATCCCTAGCATGTACTGATTTCTTTAGTTCAAAGAACAGTTAGTTATTCAAGTTTGGACTGTTAAGGATAGTTAGGTAGATACCTATATCCATAGCCATATCTATATTCATATCTTTATCACTCTAAATACTGTTCTTTATGTTGGATTAAAATCTAGCTAAAATAAGACTTTTGGAAATCTTTCCATTTTGAGACTATATTCTATCTTGTTATAAACAAAACACAATAGAATAAACATAGTAAAGCAAAGGGAAATAAACCATAAAAGATTAAAAGGAGAAGAAAAAGAGGCAAGATAAAGGACAGTTTTGAAAACAACGTTATTTTTTATTATTTGGTGCAGAAAACTGTGAAGCACATAAAACAATCTAGAGGAAGTGGGAAAGATTTCTTCTCATTACTGGCCCTGAGGCAATTTTTTTAAGCTGCCATAAACTGACAAACAGACATGATGGATATCATTATAAAATACACCGAGTTGGAAAAGGAGCACAGAATGAAATGGTCCACATCAAAAGAAAAAAAAAAAAAGTCCTACAGAGTTCTCCACAGAGTGACTAGCTCCAAGACTGTTAAAGACTGATATCACAAAATTAGCCCCAACTTCAAGGGCAAAAGACGTTAATGCAGATTTTTCCACTGTTCAGATTCACTGGGGGTCTGGTGTCTGTGCATTAACTCTTTCAGGCCCACAGGGATTGTTAATGGTCGTATTATTACCAGATTATTCCAAGAGAGGAAACAGCAAATTCTTTTAACACTTTTGCATGCCCTTTCTGTTCTGAGGCCTCAGGGTGGTCAATCAAGGGCCTGTCCTGTAGGAGACCCTCCTCAGTTTCTCTCCCAGAGCCTGTTGGGTCACTGCCAGCTGACAGAGACCTGTGCAGTTACAATAAAACTGTGATGTGATACAATCTGTCAGCCTTGGGATCCCCAGCCCTGCCTTGGGCTAAACTACATGACAAGTCACTTAAGTTACTGGCACTTGAGTTTTCTCACCTTCGAAATGGGTATAATAAAGCCTACCTTGCTTTATTATTGCAAGAGTAAAATGAAATAAGATATATATCAAGGACATAAGTAATTGTTACCCTATGTGTGTCTGTTGATTGTTTTTAGCAGAATGTGCTGGTCAAGGGTTGCATATAGTCAATATTTCCAGAATCTATGGATTTATAGATTTATGAATTTCCTGAAAAAGATCAGGTAGCAGTAGGATAAAGTGGAATTGCCTCATAACTAAATATTTTCCCCTAATGAGATAAATTCAGTCTCCTCAGAGACTGCATCTTCTCTAGGTCAGAGAAGGAATGTCTGAAAGGAAAAGGAAGGATCTGGCAGGGCTGGAGACCACTCTGCCTCGATGTCCCGCACCCATCTCTGTTTTGTCAGAACCTCTGACAGTCCATGTCCTCGAAACTTTAGTAAATTTTGATAATGGGTAAGATCTTTAGGTCTCAGTTTCCACTAATTTAACTGGAACTAGTAATGGCTACCTTATCATTCATAGTTCTCTTGTAGAGGTGAATGTAACTTGATAATTATAAGCTTTACCTACACAGTTTTATTAAAAGCAAAATTCATAACCTATAGTACAAGTAATGAATGAGTTTCAAGAAAACTGGTCATCATGGACTCCCCTGATCTCAGCACTCCACATTGTGTGTTGGTTTAACCATTCCCATCATATTTTAAACTACAATTTTACCTTTTTAAATTTTGGGTCTCACATTATGGTGAAAACACATGAGAGCAGGAAACAAGCCCTTTGCATCTTCCCGTGACTGGGAAAATGCCTTGTTCACAGTGGGGCTCTATAAATGCTGTGCAAATTGAATATTTCAACTGGAGTGTTTGCTCTGGACATGCCGGACACCTCCTTACACTTTACAGAAAGCCCGATGTTGGAGATATTCTTTAAAAGGAATTTTTAAAGGTGCCAAGATAGTGGTAGCTACAGAATTATAATTTTTTAAAGCTTTGGCTTTATTTTGTTCTTATTTGTGTGATTTCTTGGATTGTTGATTTGATACCTTTTTTCTAATATAAATATTTAATGCCAAAAATTTCACTCCAAGGACTGCTTTAGCTGTATACCACAAATTTAGGTATGCTGTATTTTCATTTTTATTAGGTTTGAAATATTTCCTAATATCTCTGCAGATTTACTCTTTCACATATGGATTATTTGTGTTTTTTAAATTTCCAAATAATTACATATTCTTTTATTATATTTTTGTTAATTCCCAGATTAATTTTTTTTATGGTCAGAGAAAATACATTTTCTGATTTTAGTCCTTTTGGGTCTGTCAAGGTGTTTTCTATCTTGGTGAACATTGTTTGTATACTTGGAAAGAACGCTTATTCTGCTGTTGTTCTATAAATGTGTATTACATCTAGTTGGTTGATGGTGTCTTCAGTTCTAAATCTTTGCTGGTCTTTTGTGAAAATAGGGTAGATGCAAGGTTATCCTGATGACACTGTGCTTTTGCCGTGGGCACGGTGCCCTGCGGTGGGTCTACTCATGGAGAGTATCTGATGTGGGATGCTGTCCAGTAGGCGAGGGGCGCTGTTAGGGAACAGAACAGATCGAGACTATTTGATATAAACTAGTGACAACACAAGACAGAGTGGGGTCAAAGCAAGCTGCTATGAGAGCACAGGGAAGGGAGTGATTAAATCCTGCGATGGGTGTTACACACAAAGGGGAAGCAACAGGAATAAAGTACAAATGGAATCGAGAACTAACCTTAGATAACAAATAATATGTATTGATAAATAATCTTTGTGCTGGTCTGAACAGTGTCCCTTTGATGTCTGTGTGATATCACCATGGACTGTCAGCATCTGGAGCTTAGGGAATAAGCTGGCACTTGTTTTTCTACGAACCAATTTCTGTGGGGATGCAGTGACCTAATTTCCTTATTTTTTGGAGTTTTGCCAGATTTTCTACTTTCTGAAGCTTAAGAGTTAAGGTATTTATCTTTTCGTAGTCAAGCTCGAGTGGATGTGGCAACAATAGCTCACTTCCTCCTGTTTATAAAACTGCAGCAAGAAAACCGTGCCCCACAGCCTGCTGGAGAGATTGATGAGGACACTGGGAGCTGGCAGTGACACAGGGAGTGGAGAGTCCTTAATCTTTCAACAGAGCCACAGACTCCTTGGGTTTTCTGCATCTAGTGCACCGAATGTTGTAACAGCAGCAGCCCCGTTAACCTCTCAAGAGAGGCATTTGAATAAATGCTTTTGAACTTACGTAGTATATTTTATCTGTAAGGACAGAAGTACATAGTTCACCCTGACATTCTGTGTATTTCAAATTACTATCGATAAGCACTAAGCTGACATTTTTTTGGAGGATAATTTTCCAGTAGTTTAAAATAACATGTTAGATGCTCTTTGTAATAGCTGTGTGAAATTGGTGCAGGTAGTATCCTTCTTTTCATAAGATAGGGAAGCAGTGCCCCAAAGGAAAACGCCTTTAAGGAGATGTGCTCGTAGTCATGACACATCATTTATAACACTCTTTCATATCTGAATGATATGTTTACATTACTAAACCCACTTAATAACTGCTGACGTATTTTATTTATTTAGGCAAATGATCAGGGTGGCCATTATTGTACTCCTTTTACAGAGACAGAAATTGAAGACATGGAGGGCGTCTGTGACGGGAGAACCAGACAGATTATATATCTTATAATTCCTCTTCCAGCCAGGAAACAGAAGGTAGTAGAAGGGGTAATTGAGCGAGACACACACTCTCTCTCTCTTCGGCACAGGTGAGGCAGCTTCTATAAAGGCAAATCCTGCCGGAAAGCATTTATTTCCTGGAAGCCTCGTGGCCAGTGGAAATCTGCCCGTGAGACTCTGAGACCCTTATGAGTCCCTGAAAAAACAGCAGGACTCAAGAGATGTGCAAGGACGTTTGAGTCTTAAGCATGCAGAGCAGAGGAAGTCATACCAGATGTACTGGGAGTAGAGTCGGGTGATTTAATCTTCTTCATCGCCAAGTGCCTTGTTATTTTTATGGTGTTTCCTTTCTATACATCCACTGCTAGAGAGAGCACATTTAATATTCTTTTATACCAGGGAAGTTACATTGTCCTTAATAATAATTTTAGGTATTTAAAAAGTAATTCAAACTCATACAAAGCTTGGAAAATAAACAAAACAGTAAAACAAACAAACACACAAACACATATTTACTGCTCTTTCCACTGTAGCATTTTGTACCTGGACCATAAAGACACTTAGTAAATATCTATTAACTGAGCGAAATAAACTCACAGACCCAATCAGAGATTCACATTTGGTATTTAGTGTAAAATGAAAAACAGTGCTTTTAGTTTAATAAATAATACATACACAACTTGCTGTCTGTGTGTATGTGTACATTAACTATATTATCTATATAATATAGTATATATTTTTTCACACATATGTATACATACAAATATATATATACACACACACACACACACACACTCACACATATATATATATAAAATTACATCTATCACAAAGGATAACTAGGTTTATTCTACGCTGATTGTTGACTGTGGAGCACTTTCAGCCCTTTTATTCACAATATTAATCTGGAGAGATGAGAATGGAGTTTTGAGGAGTTTAAGCAGACAAGGATGTGCTAGTAACATGGTTAACTCAGGATTTAAGTCCAGCTCTATTATATAAAAGTTTGAACTCTAAATTGCTGTCCCAAATATACTAAATCAGCCTTAATAGCAAAATTTTGTAGTTACTTTATCTTTTTTACATTTTCTGTCAAACATCATTTTCTAATGGCTTAATAATTTTTTGTTGTGTGAATGAACCAAATCTAATTTTACAGTCTACCATTTGGAGACATTTATTTTGTTTTCTGTTACGTCTATTAGGTCTCTCAGCAAAGGGCCTCTATTCTGAGGGAAGAACAGTGAATGTCTTTTCTGTAAATGGACCCTTCGTATGAATTTCCAGATTTAGATGTTTTGAACAGACTTAGGAATTTTGAACAGCTCATCCAAATATACAACAGAGCAGCTGGCTGTGTTGTTGTTGATATTTTTGCCCAAAGACACAAAGGTATGTGAAGACAATGCCAAAGAAGGTTTAAAAAAAAGTGATTCCTCCATTGTTTTCTGACAGTACCAATAAGAGGAGACTTAAAGTGTGGTATTGTTGACAAAGAGAGTAATTCTATCTTTCTCCCATACTATATCCAATATTTAATGCTACCGTCAGCATATATTCTGAATCTGACCCATATCTACCCCTTCACCACATAAGAGGTGCTATGTATTGAGAGTTTTATGCAAGGAATTAGTTTACGTTACTATGGGGGCTGAATAGGCAAGTTGGAAGTCTATAGGGCTTGCCATTAGGAAGAATTGAAACTACTGTTCATGGGATATTTTCTTCTTCAGGTCTACTCTTACAGCCCTCAACTGTTTAAATTTGGCCCACCCAGCTTATCTACATTAATCTCCTTTACTTAAAGTCAACAGATTAGAGATTTTAGTCATATCTACAGAAATAACCTTTGCCTAGATTCATATTTGATTGAATAACTGGAGACTATAGCCTAGCCAAGCTGACAGTCAAAAAGACCATCACCCTCATCCACACATCTGTCACTCGGATGGTGTTATGCTAATTGATCTTTCCGATTCTACTCTTAGACCTCTACTATCTACTTTCCTTTCAATAGACCACAATATCTTCATGATGTGACTCTTATTTCCTTTCAGTTTCCTTCTTGCTAACTCCGCTTTAGCCGCATTGGGTAATTTTGCTGCTCTTGAACATGCGCGTATACCCTTGATCGAGGCTTTTGCACCTGATGTTCCCTCTGGAGTAGTCTTTCTTCAGATGGTTACGTGGCTGACTCCCTTGCTTAATTGAGGTCTCAGCTCAAAGTCACTCCTCAAAGTCAAGGAGCGGTATTAACATGATGATCAACAAGATGGATTCAAGCCACACAGTCTGACTTTGAAATAACCATGCCACTTTCTAGTTATGTGCCCTTGGGCAAGTTTCTGAGCCACCTTGTGTGTCTATTTCCACATCTGTAAAAAGTGAACTATGTAAGCAATTAGCTTTATTCCCTGGCCACCTTATCTGAAATTGTACCCTATTGCTCAAATCCGCACCTTGCTTGGTTTTTCTTCATTACATTTCTATATTGTATTGTTATCTAAGTTATATAAAGTGTTGTTTGTTTTCTCTCCTAGTTCTCTATGAGGACAGGGATTTTTTTTGTTTTATTATTCTCTTCTCACTGTATAAAGAATTTCCTGGTACATTATATGCACTCAATTGAATTCAGTGAATGCTGAATGTCTGAACAAATAGATGGCTGCCAAATGTATGCTCTTAATATAGGCAAATTTTATTATATTTGTTTATCTTTGAGAAGCTGTAATACTTCCATTTTGTCTAACATTGCTATTATAATATTTAAAATCTAGCATTCCATTTAGTGATTGCAGCTCCTATAATTTTGGCCATTAGGAATCCTTGGGTTGTTGCAGATTTTGATAGTTTTGCTTTTTGCATCTATACACTGTTATCCACCAAACCACATGCTCCAACCCAGCTCTCCGGAATGGACATCTGTCTCCTTCTTTTCCAAAATGTGGTTCAAGATTTTTCCAAACAGTAACCTTTCTCAAAGGCTTTTCCAATCAGCACTATGTTATTCTGTGTATCATTGTTCTGAATTCTTTAATTTAAATTTGGACATTTTGGAGCTCTTAAGGACCTCTGTATTATTTAATTGTTTTTTTCTCTCGTTTTGTATTCTAAATAGATGAAACAGTTGAGAACAATATCAGTGTTTCTTGCATGTGGTATGTTGCTCTTTAGATTATAAATTCTCACTAAATGCTTCTCCTTAAACTTGGCTCAAATCTCTGACCTTCCCTATCCTACCTGATATGTATTAAATGCCAAATTTAAATATATTCCTAATCTCTAGATTTCTTCATTTATTAAGAACATGGTTTTTATCAAGATACTGTGTTCAACCAAAATTTCTGTTTGAATTATTGCTACAAATCAAATAATGTTTTCTTTAAAATAGAGTTTTACTGAATTTAAAAGAGCAGCTATAATGAAAATAGTTGTTTAACTTTCCACCAAATAAAATTCCCAAAGCTTAAATTTGGCTCCAGTAACTGTATGGAAAATCAGAATGCTTATTAAAATGTACTAACAAATAATTTTTTTTTAAAACATGTGATAGCCCTGATATAAAATGGCATCATTTAACTTTTGAGGAGTTGTTTTTGTTGTAGTAATAATAATAATAATAACAATAACATTTTGTAAACGGAGCAATCATTTCCCTTTTTATGTGTACAGAAAATATTTGGAATCAAATTATAAACAAAATTAATTTAGGAGAGCAGTCACTTGACCTAAATGAAAAGATCAGTATACTTTCTGTAGCTGAATGAGGATTGGTGACTTTAGGCACTGTCTTAAAATATAGCCACTTTGATATAGATACTGATGCTTCTTCACCAAATTTGTGTCTTCCGGTTCTCCTGTGGTTCGTGAGATCTAGACACCACACATTCAACATCAAATTTCATGATTTTTAAAATTTACCATGCATTTTTGAGCTCATTGGTGCCAAAGGATTGTTTTACAACAAAACAAAAAGCGGTAAAATACACAAATGCAATGAAATAGATTTACACACACAATATATAACAAAACCTCTGTAGCAAATGTCCCAGAGGATTATGTCTTTGCACACTTAACACCTGACCTGTAATTGCCTAACCTAATTTCCCATGCTCACCACCGCCCCCTGTCAGCCAAGTAGCTTTTTGCTCCCCTCAAACCCTGGCTCAAACGACTGCGTAGCTCTCTGGTACACCACCTGACCAGCAGGAGCAGAGTGCACTGCTCCTTTCAGCGCTGCTGAGACCTGATGAGGTCACCTCCTTAGCTGTTTCTGTCATAGAGCACTTAATTTTATCAGCAAGCGCCCTGCATGCTGTCCTTGAGAAAGAGGTGTTAATTACCTCCTGTCTATAAAGTGCTTGGAAAAGAGAAGTTATAGCCAGTGTCTTGCAGATTTAACCACATATTTCAGCCAGTGCTCTGTTTTCCTGCACCTGTGACTCAGACCTTTCCTTCGCAGGCTCCGGCAGAAGCTTAAGGGACACAGCACAGCTCTGCCAAATCCGGCTTAGTCTTTGTGAGTACAAATATTAAAATAATACCTTATTAGGGAATGAAAATCCAGGACAAATGCCAAACCAGACAGGATGAAACAATACGCTGGGACAGCAAGGATAAACCCGGACACATGGCTACTCTGTTTATGAGGATAAAACTATACATAAGAAAATTCTATGTTGAACTATAAATTCGTTGCCTTTAAATGATGGTAGCTACTGTTACTTTTGCTTAACTGAAAGCTCACACTTGGAGAATCATTTATTTCTCAAATCCAGATAGAATCATTATTTTAAGTAAAAGGCCAAGTAATTTACTTTATAGCTTTCATTTATTTAGTCATTTATTCCACATAAACCTCAAATATTTCTTTACAAAAATGCTAGGTCGTCTAGAGAGATAAGTAAAGCAAAAATGGCTATCCTCAGACTGCTTTTAAAAAACATTTTGAGGGATTTGATGCCTGAACTGAGATGGAATATTTCTCTTCAGAAAAAATATGCCCATACACGTACATATGTTTCCACAGTAATTGCAAGATGTCTGTGATTTCACAGACTCAGGCTGTGAATTCTTTCTCTGGGATCTAAATTTATATGAATATATGAAAATGAAGACCATGCAAGGTGGTCCGTGAAAATAAGTGTATTAGTCAGAGTTCTCCAGAGAAACAAAACCAATAGGAAATATAGAGACATAGATAAGAGGAGATTTATTATAAGAATTGGCTCACACAGTTGTGAAGGCTAAGAAGTCCCATAGTCTTCCCTCTGAGAGCTAGAGATCCAGGAAAGCCAGTGGTATAATTCAGTCTGAGTCTGAAGGCCTGAGACCAGGGACGTCCACAGTGTAAGTCCTGGAGTTCGAAGGCCCGAGATCCAGGAGCTGCGACGTCCAAGGGCAGAAGCAGATAGACGCCTCAGCTCAAGAAGAGAGGGAATTTGCCCTTCTTTTGCCTTTTTGTTTCATTCAGGCCCTCTACAGATTGGATGGTGCCCACTGACACTGATGAGGGTGGACCTCTTTATTTAGCCTGCTAAACCAAGTGAAGCACCTCACAGACACAGCCAGAAATAACGTTTTACCAGCTAGCTGGGCATCCCTTAGCCCTGTCAAGTTGACCCATAAAATTAACCATCATCACAATAGGAGCTCAAAAAAGTGGGGTAGCTAGAGTATTCTGCCTTACCTTGTTTTCGTTAAAGGATAGGCCTCTGTGGAAATTGAAGCCAGAGTCTTTGAGATCGGTGTGAGTGAAATATGTACATTACCTCAGATTACCTGATTAAAGTGATACCTGCCAATTTTCTCCACTACAGAGTTACTATTTTTTCCCTTTCCATATCTGTTACAAGCAGTTCACTAGGTCCAGCCCAGGTCACAGGGAGCATGATCAAGGTATACTTCCTGGGGAGAGGGGCACCAAAGATTTTGTGGATTTAGGTTAAAACCATTTTAATAACTAATAAATATTTTGTTGGAAATGGTTGGAGGTCATACATGTACTCTGTTTCTCCTCAAAGTTCTACCCACTGATTTTAGCCTTTTTCATGGATTTTTGCCTGTGGCAGTTTTTACTGTGGTGTTCTAATGGTGATCCTCCATTTCCTGCATCCCTTCTACATTTATGATCTGGAATTCTTCTGTGAGAAAGATTCTCTTTTTCCCCCCATCTATTTATTTATTCAATCATTTATTAATATCAGACGTAATGGATATTTATTTTCTTATTTGGGTTTTAGTCCACTAATATCAATATTCATTTTACTGCTGAAGTTTTCCAATTTTGGCCATTGTGAGATCTTTCAGTTGACCCCTGTTCCTTGTGATAGTCCCTCATTCTTTTCTTCTGTTTTTTATTCTTGTTTTCTTCAAGCGCGTCCTTATTTCTTGGCACTGTAAGATTTTCTAGGCTCATTGTGTGTATTTCCTGTTTAAAATCAGCCATTTCTCCAAAGGGCCCTGGTTCCTTTTATTGGAAAACAATATTTAGAAATTAAGATTTGGTACTAGGTGTGTTCATTGGTGTTACCGCGGCATCACTGATTCTAGGCTCACTCGGTGAACTGAGCTAGGAAATGTTTGTTTACTAGCTCGTGAATAGATGCACATTTGTTTTATTTCTGTGTCTGTTTGTAAACATTAGCATATATTAATATCTATACTTGAATCCATATTGTATCCTTCCTGTCTTGCTTTTTTGTAAATAACTTCTTTCTGAGATAGTGAGAAACCTGACTCCCATGATGTACAAATTATTTACTTGTTTAATCCTAGTATGCATATAAAATAGTTAGCAATAGAATTGCTAACCTGCACTTTTGTGAGAAACAAAATTACCCATTAGAGTACAATGTTTTACGTGAAGTTCTTTTTTGTCTTTTATCTTCAGTATCCAGTCAGAGAACACTGTTTTCCAAAGTTATGTAGGTCAGCCCCAGTGAATGTATGCCATACATTTGTAATGCAGTGTATTAGTTTTCTATTGCTGTGTCAATTTACCACAACCTAGTGGTTGAAAAGAATACCCAGTTATTAGCTAACAGTTGGATAGGTCAGAAGTCCAGGTGGGCTCCACTGGCTCTTCGCTTAACGTCTCACAGGGAGACCTCAAGATGTTGGCTCTGTTGGAGAACTGGAGGCTCTGGGGAAGAACTCACCTCCAAGCACATTCTGGTTGTTGAAGGGTGCCACTCCCTTGCAGTTGTCAGAGTAAAGTCTTCATTCTGTTGCTAGCTCATAGTCAAGGTTACTCTCAGCTCCTAGAAGTTACTTTCTGGTCCTTGCACATAGCTCCCTCAAACTTCAAAGCCAGCAATGACACATTGCTTCAGAGTCAGCAATGAACCCTTCTTCTGCTTAGAATCTAACCTTTGCCACCAGATGGAGAATACTCTCTGCTTTTATATTTCTCATACGATTAGATTAGATCCATCTGGAAAATCTCTCTTTTGATTAACTGAAAGTCAACTGATTAGTGATTTTAATTATATCTGAAAAATCCCATTTGACATGTAACATAACATAGTCATGGGTGTGAGATCTCATATTCATAGTCCTGGGGATCAGGGTAGGAAATCTAGGGGCCATTTTAGAATTCTGCTTACTACATGTAGAGCCATTTGTCACCATCTGCATTTCATTCTGGGATCCCCTGTTATCCAGGTTGATTTCTTACAAGTTTGGCAAGTGTTGGATATGTCTGTTACCTTCATTGTGGTGATGGTGTCACGGGCATTTGCATATGTTCGGACATCAAATTATACACATTAAATATGTGTACTTTTTTTTGCATATTGTGCATCAATAAAGCTGTTAGAAGAGTTTGTATATGGCTAAGTTCATTACTGTGATATAGAAATGCATAGGGTTGTGTATCTGTCATCAAAGTAGCATGCAGAACAGTTCCACATCCTAAAATCCCCTTGTGTAAGCACTTTGTAGACAACCCCTCCTTCTGCAACCAGCCTTTGGCAACCACAGATCCAAATCTGTGTACCTTCCTTAGAATTTGCATCTTCCAGAGTGTCACATGAATGGCATCATGCAGTGTGTAGCCTATTAGGTTTGATTTCTTTCACTTAGCAAAATGCATTTAAGTTTCATCCATGTTGTTACATGAATCAAGGGTCCCTTCCTTTTTTATAGCTCAGTAGTATCCACAGTATGGATGTACCAAGCCTAGACCTTTAACGAACATGTTTAAATCATTATAACGTTTGTTAAAATTATAGGATTCACTTTATAATGTCTGTGGCAATGAAGGAAGTCAACTTTGTCTTGTTAATGGAAGTGAACTTCCGTTAATAGCTTTTTGTAAGTAAAAGGGGTACATAGTCACAAGTGTGTGTGTATGTGTGTGTGTATGTGTGTGTGTGTAATTGACTTCTATGTCAAAGTCACTTCTTTGACTTCTATAAAATATACATGAGTCATACCGACACCTCTAGCTGGACTTGAGGGGAATTTCTCTAGCCTGAAAAATGAGAGTCATTTTTTTAATCCTATCTGCATAAAGCCTTCAGCGACCAGCCTCATTTATCTCCTAAGTGTCAGTAGTGATTTCCAACTTTTTTGTCGGTAGAGACTCAGTCAAAATTCTGAATATTTACTTAAAGGTTATACAGCAGGGAGAAGACATTCCATAGTCTTTGGGTGATGCGCCGCCAAAGACAGTCACTGGAATTAAAAATTAATGGTGAGGTCCTCTAAGAGAAGAAAATAATTAAAAAACCAAGAAATTAATTAAAACCTCAAAAGATAATCTTTTTCTGAAAATTTAAAATTGCAGTTCTTTAATTCTACTAATTTAAGGAACATATGAAGAGTAGAATATTTTCTTTGAAAAACATCGAAAGAAAATTTAGAGTTATTGGCAATGCATAATTTTTTTTAATTTGACACACTCCTTAAAAACTTCTATATTTTCTTTTTTCCCAAACTTTAGGTATAGGTATAATTGAAAAATAAAAATTTAGCTATAATTGACAATTAAAAATTGCATATATTTAAGGTAACAATGTGATGATTTGATATAAGTATACAATGTGACATGCTTACCATAATCCAAACACTTTTATATTTTCTTGATACAAAATTTTAAGCTTAAAGTTAGTATCAGGTCATATCTCTTAAAGTATGCTATTTATATATGTATCACATATATTTTTCAATTAGAGTTGACATTCAGTATTATTTTATATTAGTCTCAGGTGTGCAGCACAGTGGTTAGACATTTATATAATTTACAAAGTGATCCCTCCAGTTAGTATAGTACCCACCTGGCACTACATAGTTATTACATAGTTATTACAGTATCATTGGCTATATTCCCTATGCTGCACTTCACATCCCTACGACTATTTTATAACTACCAATTGTACTTCTTAATTCCTTCACCCCACCCCCCAACACTCTTCCCATCTGACAACCATTAGTTTGTTCTCTGTATCTATGAGTCTGTTGCTGTTTTGTTTGTTTAGTTTGTTCTTTGATTCCACATATGAGTGAGATCATATGGTATTGCCTTTCTCTGTCTGACTCAGGGAATGCATAACTTATGTATAATTTATTTAAGTAAAATTAATCTTTGTTTCAGAATCCTATCTTTGTCTTCATAGAAGTGAATAACAAAAATAATGAGTTTTTTTCAGAGATACTGTGCGTATTTTTAAAAATGTATGTATATAAGTATGAAAAAGGGGAGAAAAAGGCAGCAATCAAATATTACCTTAGCGGCACTGCCTTACGGATTTAAACATACTGCTTTTCATTGTATTGTTTTTAAAACATTTGCATTATGGGTAGGTTGAAAAGTATTTGGAAAAAATAACTTGATAGAATAGAATATAAATGTGAATTTGAAGCATTATTCATGATTGAGGGCAAAATAACTTTCAGAAAAGAAAAATAGTTCCTTCTCTAAGAAGCTTATTATTATAATCATGCTGTAGATGTTAGAAAATAAGGCCAAAACATGCGTAGGTGAGGTCATTTTGTGATGCATTAAATAATAGCAAGGTTTGCACCAGCTTTTTCTATTCCTAATTAAGTTGTTTTGACTGGAATTCACTTTCTTTTTCTGGGAGTGGGAACGCTAGGTCATCCTCCCAACACAGACACACATATATAACTACACAAAAACACTTGTATGGAAGTTATGCGTCGTGATGCCAGTGAGTCACAAATTGTACTATCCAGTTACTAAAACCCTCTACTCTCAGTCAAAATGTGGAAAGAGTCACCTCTTTTTCTAGATAGACGCAAAAACACTTCAGAAATTGCTAAAGATTGGTGTACCGATGTACGAGTACTCATCAGCGTCCCCTGGTGGACTGGTTACAACAGGTTGCTGCACCTCCGTCTGAGAGTTTCTGGGACAGATGGGGACTGGGTGATGCTAGTGCTGCTGGTCAAAGGTTGGGGTTCTCCAAGATCGTTCTGTTTTTTTAGGCTATGATTTTAAGAACTAAAGGAAAAACTTGGCATAGGTAAAAGAGACATATGGGAAATGTAGGTACAGGCTAAAACAAAATTCATTAAAATGGTAAAGGAGATAAAACTTTAGCAAAATGATATTTAGATGTGATTGATAAAACAGGACAATTTATGATGATAAAAACATCTCTAGCATTCCGGTTCTGTTTATCCCCTTTGCTTTTGCCATTCTCATCTCTTCTTTTTTTTGGTTCTCAACTCACCCTACTGCTTCGGATAGAAAAGAAATAGGGACAGGTAGACCTCATTTTATTGTGCTTTGCTTTATTGCACTTCACAGATGTTGTGTTTTTTTACAAATTGAAGGCAAGACCCTCCACCAGCAAAAAGATTGACTTGTTTAATTGCTATACTCTCTTTATTGCAGTGGTTTCTCACTGAACTTGTAATGCTCATGTTTTAGATCTTTTATATTTGGAGGTCATTGTTTATGTTTTGGTTTGTATATAAGGTTTATAATTAAAACATGGAAATATATTTAAAACAAAATTAAGAGTCGTGAGCTGCAATATTATGTAACTTCAAAATCTCCCATTCGAGTATCAAGCTGTATCTTCTGAGTGAAAAATATAGAAGCTTAAGTCATTTCTGATGTTATAATATAAATTATAAGAGGAAAAATTATAGTCCACAGCCTTTGCTGGGTGTTGGACCTTAACAGCATGCATAATTCATAGAAAAGTACTGTGGAAAGGAATGTGGAGTAACCTTCAAAAATAAATCAAGGAAAACCGGTTACTAATCTACAGAGTAGTTTACCTGGAGGAAGGTAATGTGGACGGAAACAGTCCATCATTTCGCATAGCTGAATGCCATGCCTGATGAAAGTTACCCTGGGCTACGTACTACATGTGGAATAGAAAATATTTACGCCTAAATATCTGCCACTTGGAAAGAAATCAGCCAAACACTGATAAATGAATTGAGCAAAGGAGGTATTACATTAAGCAGATAAATTTTACTTTGATTGTGAAGTTCAGCCAGAGGGGAAAAGAGTTGGAAGAAGCAGCCATGGCTGTGATCATCCAAGTGTATTGTAGAGGTCAAGCACATATCAGGCATTGGGATTGAAATTACTCCACTGTCCATTCTATCGACCAACAGCTAGGAGGTAGTCTAATTTTTTTGATAAATGGTAAATCTCCAGATGGTGATGGGAAACAATGCTCCCTCCAGAAACTCAGTGGTATAAAGAAGACTTTGGTTTGGTTTATGTATATATTTCTAGTTTTATGTTAACTTCCGATGAAGTGTATAGACTTTGAATACGTTTGCTTCGATACTTGTAAATGAAATTAGTTTAGATTACATCAGTCTTGCTGGATTTATGCAGATTAAAATGGCAACTAATATAAGTTTTTAAATTTTGAATTCTCGTATTTGCAAATGGGTTTTCTGTGAAAGTTGGTAAATAAGGTAGGTTCCAGGAAGATAGGATGATTTGAGGACCAAATCTGAAGTTTACACTGCATCCCAAAGAAAATATCTCCAGTAAGATATTATCATGCAGAATACTTGGCTTTGATTTGATTTGTATGAAAACGCTCATGGCCTGCTTTTGATTACCTGTGACACCTGGACAAAAGGAAGGAACTGATAGAGGAAATTCAAAACTATGCCCACAAGAATCCTCTTTGGTGATAATTGGTGAGCACATGTACTCATCGGAGATTCCATTCTGCATTGCTTCTAGGTAATTTGGGATTCTACCAGGGGTGTCGGTTGGGGGTGGGGCATGCTCTGTATTCTCTTTTCCGTTCCTCACCTGAGCTTCCATGGACTTATGTTGTACTATCTGTTTTCGTTTGCCATAAAACAGACTTTAAATGCAAGTGTTTATTTGGGAGGTTAATTCCAGGAAGCATCGATAGCGGTGTGAGGAAGTGAGGCGGGGAAAGGCAGGAAGCCAGTAGAGGCTGTGTATGGCGTGATTCTCCACGAAGGCCGAGTCATGTCAGTAAACACTGGGAATCAGTGACAGAGCTCAGAAGGATTCAACCAAGAAACAATGAAGATGGGGTATTTATCCTACAGCTCTCTCTCACCCATGCTTTCCAAGTCCTTTCAGTTAGTCTTTGCTGCAGGGGCCCAGAGCAACAGGACACCTTCAGCATGGACCGCAGTGGCGGGCACCATGGGCAGAGGAGCTGGGCATAGACCATGTTCGCTCTACACGCACAATTCTATATTCACTTGGAGGTTTTCTTGATAATAATTTATACCTCCTTCACAGGTTGAGTTGAACAACAAGGATGAGAGAAAGTGCCAATCAGGCAACTCTGTCCAATAATAAAGAGAAAGGACATTGAAATAGCACTGTTTGTCTTTGAAGGCAAGATTTGGGGGACAGAGGTTGGATTTTAAGAGTAGTTTCACTTATCGATCCTAATGGCTGGATTTATCTTCAACTTTTATCTGAACTTTCATGAATTTGCAGATTTAAATTCCATGGAGAAAAGTAGACTGAGATAAAAGCCTTCATGGATTTTAAGAGGCGGCTCGTTGTAGAAATTAGAGGTGGTGATTTGCAGTGTGATTTGTACATTTTAATTGCATCGATTCCACTCTTGTCGATGGGGCAGAGTTCTGGAAAATAACCCGCTCGAAAAGAACTTAAGATGGATTCATGTACTTTATGAGTCAGGCTCTCTCTAGATACCCATCAAATAGAGGTGAAGACTATAAAAGGAAAAATTTGCCCCATCTGGTTCTACAGAAACTCCCCAAGAGCTTTGCCAAAAAGTCTCTGCCAAGAGAGGCCGGGTCTCTGGGGAGGCATTTGTTTTTCAGGCTCATTGAAATGCTTTTGCTTCTCAGGGATGTTATTTCAGTAGAGCCAGATGAGATGCGCTTGCTATTTTTATAAGTTTTTAAAAGCTTAAGCAGGGCAAATATGTCTCTTCAAGCTGCCTTCTGTAATAAGCCTGATGCTAAGGCCGCTTTATGTCCCATAGAGAGAACGTCAGCCTCATGGAGCTGCAGGCAATTTCTGATAATCTTCAGAGTGATTCCTTAGTACAAGATTAGTATAGGAAAGGCTTGTATTATTTTTCAATTTTTAAAAGCTACCAGTGTAAAATAAATTATATTTTGGCCAAAATACGTTTTCTCTATTTGACCAAGTTAAGCTTTGACCATTTATTTTTACCAGGTATGGGAAATCAGTCTTTTGAAGAGAATTTTTTTAATTCAATATATGACTCTCTCTCAGACTTCTGTATCCAGCCCTGACCATTAATGTTATAATTGAATTTTTGTTTCTCCTTCTTTACATGATATCCCCACCTGGGAGACGTACTGTCATCTAAAATAGAGTGTATTAAAATGGAGTTTTTCTTCTTCCCAAATTCAAATTTTCACTATCCGTGTTTTATTTGACTCACAAACTTATATTACTAGATTTTTAAAAAATATATTTTTGTCCTTGAATGTTGAGTGAAATTTGCAGCCTTTACTCCACTGCTCGCAGCCTTATGATCCTTGCTTCCTTCCTGTTTTCTAGTCAAACGTCTAGTTGGCTCCCGGTTAACTGTGACAGCCCTACTTCTGGCTTTCTTGCTGCTCCCCATCCTTAATCTACTTTACTTACAGAAGCCAGATCTATTAACGAAATAAGTTTTGATGATATAAAGCACTTTTTTGTGTGTGCGGTAATTTTGAAATGGCTTCCAGTTGTTTCTTGAAATTAAGGTCCCTGGATGTGGTTCTTCATAAATCGTTCACAGCCCACTTCTCTCCTTGTCCTAATTGTCTGTTTTCTCCTATCCGTTGCGTCATTCTCTCCTATTTACATAACAGATCATGACGTGTACTCGCACCTCTGTCTTTGGGCACATTGAGATAGTATTTGCAAACGGATACCCCTACGTTTGCCGCCTCTCTCACTCACAAACACACGCACTTTCCCTCCGTTTTCTTCATTTGAGGGCTGCTCAAGACTTGACCCTGGGCAGCACTGAGTCTCAAAGCTCCTGGATTATAATGTCAGCTCTGTCACTAATTTACTGTGCAATTTGGGAAAACCCTGACCTCTGTGAACGAATCGAATGAAGGAGATGAAAGATATTTTTGAGGTGGATTCCACATTGAGCCTTTCACTATTCTCATTACAATAAGAAATCTAGCTACAATCCAGCTACAATCATGGGTCACAACATTTCAGAGATTGTTTAGCACCCCGCCGTTTATCTGCAGTTAAAGAATGTATTTGTCACTTACTCCCACTACTAAATTGCAAGCTCCTGGAGTTGCCTAGAACGGTTATACAGTGTACACTCAGGAAACATGCAAATTGTTAGCACAGGTAAGACCTTTCCCATGTAATTCGATTGTGTTCTGATAAGGGTTCTGTGTGCTCAAAAATATAAGTACTAATGATGATTATTTACAATAATGCCTTGCCGGAAAAGTATAAACTTGCATTTTAAAAATGTGCTATTTTTCCACCTAACAACAAATGTCAAATTAAAATTTTAACAACATTCCCTGTGAATGGAGCTCTCTGCCATCTTGGTTTATGCCCCCCGACGGGCTGAATGATACCACGTTAAGAGCTAAGTTCTCCTCCTTCACTTCCCTGCCATATTTTACTTTAAAAATTTCACATCATACAGCAGTGCCCAATGTGATCATTAAATAAAACTGTAATTAAGGTGACATCGGCAGTTTCGGTAATTAGAGTCTCGCTGTAACTGTAAGAGTAAAAATAACATTCCCTGGTGCTGAGATGGGGCAGCTGTGGGCTCATACTGATAATGTACCTTGGCAATTTAACATGACTAATTGTAAGAGCACTTCTTCACAGGGGATTGTGTTAATCTTCAGAAGTTCTCATCTCTATAGTTCCTAGGAGCCATGTGTTTTCTGTTTGTCCAAGAGCCGCTATTTCTCCCTATCTTTAAAACAGCCCCCACATCCGGTTTCATAGTTCTTCTCAGTTGAGAATTCATTCTTGGAGTTGTCTTGATAGGCGGCCCATTATGACTTTCTGATTGAGAAAAGACTTACCAGGCAGGCAGGCAGGCAGGCAACAGCAAGCAAGGTGAATGCCGGGTGGGGCCTGAGAGAGCGTCTTCTCAACTCTTCCCTTCCCGGTGGAGCATTTTGAGTGTTCAAATTTTTAAGCATCTTTGTCTAAAGGAGTTGAATTATAAGGATTATGATGGCTCCCAAAGTCATCAGAAAAGCGCTTTTCTTCCATTATTTTGAACCTGTCTAGGGACTATTCTCTTCAACTCTATGCTATCCTCCTCGTTTACACATGCATAGTCCTTCCTCAGTCTTTAAGACCTGCATCTAATGTCAACAGCCTCCGAAAGAGCCTTCTTGTAGATGGTATTTCCATTATCCCAGGAGGCCAAGCAGAAGCATGGTGGCCCCCTTGACCTCCCTGGAGTCCTTCCTTATCCTCTCAGTCCTTCACCTTTGATGTCTTGAGTAATCCTCTGTTCTATTCTTAACTGCTGTTGCCATGGATGAAACAGTCTGAACATTTCCCTTTCTTGGCCTGACTTCTTGCCTTACTCTTTCTAGACCATTCTCCAGGTTGATGTGAAGTCATTCATTCTAACACACCAGTCTGAAATCATATTGCTTGCCGGCCCACACTGCATTTTGGTTCTACTTTGCTTTGAGGATAGTATGTACCATACCAGAACATACAGGGCTCTCCATGATCAGGCCTTTATCTACCTTTCCAGCCTAACATCTCACCATTTCACATTCTTACCCCTGAGTTTTCAGTGATACTAAACCATTTTCAATTCAGAGTTAGCACTTGAACAATGAACTTGAACTCACAGAGTGCGCGTATCTTAAAATACACATTCTGTGGCACATCACTTTCCTCAGCTGAGTTCCAGTTGTGCATGATTGTCAGCAAGCCTCTGTTCCCAATGATTGGCTGTTGGTCCAGGCACACAGTAAAGCATAGATATAGGATATTGGTTGGACTCGCTGAAAGTGTGGAGGAAAAAAGTCTTAAAGTAGGAATCTGAAGAAATGAACCCACAATTAATATCATTGTGTAAAAGAATAGATTAAGTGTTTGGTGGCAGAAGAATGTACCACAAGTTCCATAGAAGGCAACTCTTTGAAAGTTTAGGGGAGAATGGAACAATAAGGATTGGAATCATCAGGCAAGACACTCATGAAATGGTAATCAGAATAAAGGCGAGAAAATGGCCTTCAGTAAAGGAAACAGCATCAACCAAGGCAGAGAGAAACATGAGCATAACATGTGGTAGGAACAGAGGTTAGGCAGCTATATTTACGTTGTATCAATTTGGACAGACTAGATTATGCTGGGGAAGGATAAAAGACCAGACCTAAATCTCGAAGGAATAGCATAACAAAGATTTATCTCTCACAGCATTTAGGAAGCCAGATCCTATCACCTGTGCAGTGGCATTTCTTCAGTCAGGAAGCAGAGAGACAACTCAGCACATATAAGCCACAGGTAGTACATACACTCGGGACTTCTGGCCAGGTCCATGAGAAAGCAGAGGCAGTAACAACATGGTCTAGAAAGTCAGCAGCATCTTTGGAAAGAAGATAATGTACCACTTTTGAGTCTTATATAATAACTTAAATTCAGTTATTTCTGCCAATTACCTGTTAGTACCACAGTCATTTTCTTAGATTTGCCCCTTGGAGTCAATTCGTATTTCTTGTTCTCTCTCCCCTTCTATGTTCAATCAACTGACGGTGTTATATAGAATCATTCTTCATAAGATCTCACCCATCTGCACCCATCTGCTCTCCAGCTGGCTCTCAGCAAGGTATGTTTGAATCAGTTTTCTCCAGCATTTATTGAACATTTACTATGTGTCAGGCACTGATTAAAGATAAGGAACACACAGTTCCTGCCCTCTCATGTAACTCAAGTCTAGTGGGTGAGAGAAACATTTAAATACATAATTACCTTTTACTCTGATATTTGCTGGAGCAGAACTATAAAACAGAAAACTAATGCAAGACACATAGAATTAAAAATTTTTTAATAGCAACATAAGTAAAAAGAAAGATGAAATTAATAATACATTTTATTTAACTGGTATATACAAATTATTATTTCAGTATTTAATCAATATAAAAATAATTAATGAATGATTTTATGTAATTTATTTCATACTAATTCCTCCAAATTTAGGATCTGTGTTATTATTATAGCACATCGAAATTCAAACACTAAATTTTCATTGAAAATAATTGATCTGTATTAGGATTTACAGTTAAAATTTACAATTGAAAAATAAATTTACATACTCAGGTTGTTCCAGTGATACTTAGAATATTCTGATAACGGAAACTGAGTATCAGTTTTAAAATTTTAATTTATTAAAAAAAATAAAAATAGAAATGCATTTCCTCAGTCATACTGGGCACTTTGCATGGATTCAGTAGCCACATGTAGCTAATAGATAACAAATAGACAGCACAGGCTTAGAGAGTATTTGCAGTGACGTGGTAGAGGACGGGATGAAGATGAACTCATAGTTGATAGAAAAAGCTCCACTTTAAAACGCTTTCCAATCCCATTTATATTGTAAGTTCCTTGGGGCCAGACACTGAATTTTCTTCCCTGCAACCTCTATAATGTCTGGTATGAAGTAGTTATCTTATAACTACAACTATGACTATGACTGTATATACATACATATGTATATACATACAGAATATATATATATTCAGAAGTGATTATTATAAGTGATTGCATTCTTATGGTTTTATTTCGTGTATTCCTCTGTCCTCCATGTGTCACTGTAAACTGCAGTTAGATCTAAAGTCTTGATGACATTTAGGGTCAGTATTTTGGTAAGAACATCTCATAAATGGCATCACATCACCTCCAGTTACATCATATCAAGGAATAATGTCTGGTTGTTTGTCTTGTATAATGTTAAATGAGATGAGTGAGTTCAGGTAATGTCAACTTGAACCATCCATTAGAAAGTTCTCCATCACTTTTTACCTCATGTTATATTAGCTACTGCTGAACATTGCCTAGGACCGATATTTTTATCAAGGGTAAAAAATAATAATTTTAATTCAATTATTTCTTCTGTTTAATAACCAAATTTTTATAAATATTTTTTAACCTCAGCTACTTGATTACACTTAGGTAATAAAGGAAAGGTATAATAAATGTTTTTTTTTTCTTTATTTACTGCTTTTCAGAATAATAAAATTTAGCATCCTCCTAAAGTAATAGAGTTTTTCTTTAATATCATTATAAATGCTTGGCTTTAACCTTTTTAATGTATTTTAATCCATTGAAGTTATTCTTTTTGATACCAAATTGTCCCATCTTTGGGAACATGTTTAATTTCTTATATAAAGTGCTCCAGACTCATCTTGTACATTTCCTGCCCCAGACCTAGAATCAACTATTTATTCCAAATGTCTGTTCATTTTTGTGAGAAATAGTATTTAGATTCAAAAATCTGAGTGCCAAGGGCTCACTATTTCTGGGCTAGATAATTATTTCTAGGCCTTTTCAACGGACATAGCTAGGAATACATTTTTGTTTCTGTTTTTGTTTATCAAAGAAAGTACATTACATGTTCATACTGATATTTCTCATTGAAATTTCAAATTACAGGGTGTTCTTTGATTTAATATTTATACATTTTTTTACAGTGAAATCTTGATTAAAATACTTTCTGATTTTCTTTATTCTATCGTGTGTGTGCTTGTTGATTTGTGTGTGTGTATGTGTGTATGTATATATATATATATATGTATATATATATACTAGTTTCAATAGTTTCAGATTAACAGGTTCAGTATTATTGCAAACAAAATACTCAATACATTTAAGATTTCTTGACTTTGCTTTTATCCCGAGGATGTCTCCCAATAGTCGAATAGTAGTGTTTTAAATTCACTTGAAGTAAATACTTTTGGGGTTATTAAGTAATCACTCTGGTGGTTAGGTTTATCAGTTTCACTTTGCTTTTGTCTTTTAGAGATTAAGTCGGAAAACAGTTTGATCTCTTTAGATTTTCTTTTTAAGCTTTATTAGGTGGGAGCACAGCAGCATTTGGTATAGAGCTAGTTTTGTCCCACTGTTGAGGTCAAACCCCCGAAATTAAACCTTGATACAATTAAGTCGTATATTGCTAGATTCTCCTCTATAGGTGTTGTACAATTTTTCATTATTAACAGCAATGTATGCAAGAGTCTGTTTTTCAAATCTTACCAGCCAAGTACGTGGTCAACCTCTTTGCAGTTTAGTAGGTGATGACTGATATTTCAGAGTATCTTTAATTTGTATTTTTCTTGTTAAGAGTAAGTTTGGACATCTTTATTTTTAAGAGAAGAACCATTTGCATTTATTTTTCTGTGAACTCCCTGTGCATGACTCTTGCCCATTCTTCTCTTAGTATGTTCTGTATTTTTAGGTGCTATTTATATAGTAGGGGTAGTAACTCTTTGGCCTGATATTAATTGCAAATTTGTGCAAATTTGTCCTAGTTTTTCACTTGTCTCTTTATTTGCTCTGATATATTTACCACATGATTTTTTTTACATGGTTAAATTTATTTATCTTTTCTCAAATTGTTTCTAGATTTTGAGTCATATTTAAGAAAAGCTTATCCTAGTCCTAGCTTATAGAAGAAAGCCTTCTAATATGTGTATGCTTTCATTTTATCTTTTTGCATACCACTAAGCAATTATCCAAATACCATTAAAAAATAATTCATCATTTCTCCACTGCTTTGACATGATGCCTTTATCATATACTAAATTTCCATATTGATTATCAACTTTTGCAATATTCTTTTTTGATTTTGCAGCATCAAAATGAAACTAAGAACTTTTTAAAGGAGCATTAAAAATGTTGTAGTAATCAATAAGCATTAATCTAGTGATAATCTAATTAAATCTAGAATTGATTATATCGATAAAGTTTGATTTTTTTTAATTCATGGAATATGACGAAAGAATTACAGGAAGATTAAAGTGATAGTCACGTGAATTAATAATATTCAAATCCTCTATCGTGAAATAATGTTTATCGCTCCACGATTATGAAAGTTTGTTATTAAATATGGCTTAGTGGAAATCTAGTTCTTCAAATACCACAGGTGTATTAGAATATTGTGTGTGTATGTAACTCTTTACATAAAACTCTTCACATAAAACTCTTCAGCCTGATACAAACTTTTTAAAGGTTATAATGTATAAAATGTGCTGTTTTGGTATTTAGCTTGCTATTAAATTTCTCATTTTTTTTTTTAGAGAATACTCATTATTGGATCCATTTTGCTAATCTTTGCTAGATAAATTTAAGCCACAGTCTTGTGTAAGATGTTGGATTTAGAAAGAACATTCTCAGATCTCTTGCTCCTTGGCTGTCAGCCTCTCTAGGGTTGTAATCTGCTTTCCCTGTGATTATAGCTTTAGTTTTCCTCTGATCCTTCTAAGGTAATGCAGTCAATAAAGTTAAGAGTTCTGTATTTGCATATTAAAACCCAAAATGAGAGAACATTTTCATATGACAACTTGAATTTTTTAAAAGTATTCGTTTTTGGCGAGTGTACGTGTTTGAGTCTGTGGAAATAGGCATTCTTAACTTTATATTGGGAACAAAAATGTCTTGAACCTTCCCAGAGGAAAATTAGCGTATGACTTCCACTCACCACTGCCATTTGTCTATCATCATGCATCCTTACAGTTTCGACTTAAGTGTCATTTCCCCCAGGAAGCTTTCTCTGACCACTTCTCACTCACTCCATATCCAGAACATCCTTATTTGTTTATATCAGAGCAATGATCTTGTTTTATTGAAATATTCTCTCTTCGTGTTTGGTCCCCAGTTTGGCTGTGCATTCCTTGAAGATAGGGATTTTTTTTTATTGACTTGTATGCTTTTGTTTCTCATGCTCCATTCATAGTGCCTGTCACAGAAGAGACACACATAACTTATTTTTTTTTTTACTTGCTTTTTTTGGTTTGTGATGAAGTGTCAAAAAAGTTATGTCATTGATATATAGTCAATGCATTATTATGTTAAGTCCTTTGGCAGCTGCTACATTAATGCTTTTTAAATAAATAAGTACTTAATTTCTATGTTATTGGTTGCCTTATTTCTCTGAAGTCAGAGGATTTATGGCATTTATTAACCATGCCACCATGCAGAATGCTAGTTGGCGCTAAAGATCTATTTGGTGTATAATAAACTTGAGTGATACCCTAAACAGAATATGCTGTTGCTGAGATATGTTATCCAGGTAAAACAAGTGTACTATGAATATTACAGGAAAGTCACAGACAACACAAATCGCATGGTGAATAATTACACAGTGAAGACTCAGTGAATCTGCGTGATTGAAAGCCTACCAGAATATCAAAGGGCAAAGAAAGGGATGCCCAGGGATGCACAGGGTGAGAAAAATAATAAATTAACTTAAAACATTCCTAACCTGAAATAAGATAAGAAGCAAATAATCGTAAATCACCGAAGCTTATGAAAGCAGTGACTGCCTTTTCAAAAATACATTGAGGTTGTAAAACTCGCTTGGTTACCATTAGACTTTAGAAATTATTATCTAGGTTTATTCCATTTTATCTATGGTGCCTCTCTAAAAAGATTTTGAAACACATGTTGACTTCATTTTATTTCTTGGCACATTTTCAGTGCTCATTGAGCATTTTCTGAAGGAAATGTTTCCAGCAAGTTCAGAGGTTTTGTGTTTGGGGTAGGATTTAGAAGAAACAACTGTGCATTCAGCTTTGGCAGGCCTGGGTCTGATTCCTTGCTCTTGCACCCTGTATGAAATCATTCAAGCCTGTTAACCAACTCTGTCTGAGCCTCACTGTGCTAATCTGTAAAAGGAAAATGAGAATATCCTGCTAATGGTAGAGAGCTGTCACAAGGAACTCGAGTGATGACGTATGAGAAAGTACTTGGTATGCCCCGTGGGATCTTAGGCCCAGGCGCGGTGGCATGATTTCTGCTCACGGGCCGAATTTTCATTATATAGTCATCAGGAACAAAATCAGTTATTTTCTCTTTGTTTTCTTTTCTTGTTTGTTTTAAATATGAACTATATTGAAAGAATCTTAAGTTGCGAAATTGTGAATTCTGTCCCTCCCTACTTCCAGTTTCAACCCCTGGAAGAAACTACCGTTAGCAATCTGCTATGTGTGCTTCTTGAAATTTTCTACAGATTACAGTGTGTGTGTGTGTGTGTGTGTGTGTGTGTGTGTTTGGCAAAAGTAAAATCACTGGCTCCTGGTTCATACTAGGTTCATACTATGTTTAAGACACTACATATCACAATAGGAATAAGCTATGAAATCCTAGGCCCTCATATTGTGGAATTATTTTTCTTTGTAATTTCGCCTTTTTGTTTGATTTTTAGAATTGTCGATTCCAAGAGGGAATGTAGAGGGAGTAGGTTAGAGTCTTGGTATTAGGGAGCAAGGGATTCAGTGTTTAACCCATGAAGACATCAAAGAAAATTTTACGGTTCTCCAGAATGTATTTTTTGAAAGTACATTTTAGGTATTACAGATTTAATTTCTTCGCCGTGTGTAGTTTTAGATCTGAGGATTGGATTAAAAGAGAAAACAACAGCTGAAGTCAACCATAGCATTCGTGTTGGATTAAAGTAAAAACAGTAAAGCTGATTTTAGCATTCTTATTAAAGTCTTCCTAAAAGTTAGATTTCCTAAATATGTGAAATCTGTACCTCATGATTTTTTTTAAATGAAGTAGCAAAGTTATTCACTTGTAGCCATTAATGTCCCAATTCCTTTTTTGGCAAATGGTGCAACGTATTTCCCTGTGGGAGCCATTTATTTCCAGGTGTTTTCCTATCAAAAATTTAAGTAACAAGAACAGCTGGTCACAACTCCAGAGAGACATTAGGAAGAAAGCAGTAACCTCTGAAAACAATTGGCATTTATAAGCGGAACTAGCTAGAATGGTAAATTCAATTTTGTAGTAGAAGAATATCTGTATTTGGTAGACTTTTTTTAGTTTTATATTTTTCTATTATATCACAATTTTAAATACAAAATCAAGGGCAATCTTAGGCCTTATTTTGCAAAGTATATGAACATTCTTATTCAGAATGTGAAGGACAGTGGCATCTAAAACAAAATTCTTCATTTTTCCAAATGCAGAAACATCTCATACTATGTTATATGTTTTCAGTTCTATTTTGTGAACATTGCTGCTGTATTTTACATATAGGTAAATGGAATTGTGGCTTTTCACCCTAAGATGACTAAAATATAAAAAGGTTCTTGGACCAATGTGATGCATATTTTTTTCTCACTCAAATTTTGTGTGTGAGAGGATTAAACATTGATACTATCATTCTTCTAAATAAAACATTTTAATGTGTCTAAATATAAAGTATACAGAAATATAGTCTCATAAGACAGTGTTTAACATGAAAAATTGCAGCTTTATGTTTTCATTCAATTGTGTTATTTTAAGGTGGTACTCTCACTCATTCTTTGTAAAATTTCATACTCTGGCTTTGCTTCGGGTAGTAGGATCACTGGAAATTACCAGGGTCTTGGCCTATTCTGGAATTTAGAAGCCTAGAAGACTTCCAGACCTATTATTTGTCATAAAATATGTAGCTTTTTAAGAATTGCAGTCCATTCTAGTGTTATACATCAGTCTGAGATGACAAGAGAGGATTGTGCAGGCTGTCCTCTTAAGAATGATGCTCATCAAAGGAACTGGTCCCCAGGTGTCCGACCAGGTATGAGGTGCTCCCAGGTAAGCCTCATGACAATTCTGAACTATATCAGGGAAAAAGAGGAGCTGGGGTCTGGGAAAGAGTATGATGTCTTCCCACGAGAAGAGCAGTCATTTGGAAGAAAGAATAGTTTTAACCCATGAAGACATAAAAGGCCAAACAAAACCAAAGATTAGAAATAGCAGAGATATAAATACCCATACAGGAAGAATTTTCTAAGAAATCACTATAATTGTCCAAAAATTAAAGTGTTCTCTTGAGAGAAAGGCTGAGGCTTGCTTTCCCTGCTGCATGTCTTGGCGTCAGCCTTAAAGGCAGAGTTAGCAGTGACTCAGGTCTCTGGTTTTAGTCTTTTGACCACTGATGAATTATTATGAGCATGGAAGGTGGTTTCCCGTGGACAGAAGAGGAGGTGAACTTCAAATGCAGTATGATTTTCTTCTTTTTGGAAATGCTTTGTAGTAGCAAAATATTCCTACATGCCAGGAGACACAAGAATTCAAATAAACTTAGGAAAACAACAGGAAAGAAAAGAAAAGGCATGCTGAAGTCCCACAGTGCATAGCAGATGGCACCACACTGAACTTGATGTTGATAATCAATGTCAACATATCTTAGGGTGCTATTGACAGAAGGTATAGGGATGAAAGTTAATCCAGAGAACTTAATGAAAAATGCAGAACTGAGAGAATTGACAGAGGAGATACAGAAAATGGACCTGGAGGATATTTTAAAACATAACTTGAGCGATGTTTGACTTATTTCTAGACTCTGAAATGTTATTTCCTAGTAATATGAAGCAGAGAAATCAATAAGGAATAGACTCTGCTTACCTGTGTTTGTTTCACTTTGTTTAGAAGGACCACTGGAAGCCACTGATGGGTGGAATACATATTGACCTTATTGCGCCTATAGTCATTTTTGAGAGTTTGCATTGTAAACTCAACAAGCTGATGTGTGAAAAGTTCCTCTGTGGTATTGTGAAAAAAATCTCTCTTTATCACACAAATGTGTTTTTAGACTTAGCCAAGGGAATTACCATTCATTTTTTTGATACACTGGAATTCAGCTTTGTACAATACTGTACTCTTAGATTCATGGCCTTATCACATCTGTAAAACTCCTGCAATTAGATGCTGGCAGAGATGATTTTTTTAAAATAAAAGATGATCATTGCCAAAATTCAAAAGGGAAGCCTTTTGACCTCATACTGTCTGAGACAGACCTGAGAATTTATTGTCAGAGTCACTGGATACTTATCTTTTCATGGAGGACCATCAGTGGCAGACAACACAAGGCCCCCATACACTTGAAGGGTTTATGAACTTGCATTATCTACTGGCAGTTACACAGATGGCAAAGAGTTTTATTTTGCCCCAGGCTGTAATTATCTGTAATTTTTTTTTTTTTGCTATAATTACAAATTTACAGAAAAGTTGCAAGAATAATAGAAAGTAGTCTCCTACACCCTTTATCCAGATTCACCAATCATTGATTGTTGATTTTGCTCTGTTTGCCTAGTCTCTCTGTATCTATCTGTCTCTCGCTTTTTCTTTCTGTCTCTGGAGTTGAAGCAGTCATTTATTGTTATGTAACACATTATGAAAAATATAGTGGCTTAAAGCCACACGAATTTCTTCCCTCGCAGTTCTTTAGGTCAGGAGACTGGCACAGTGCAGCTGGGTTCTCGCTTCAGTCTCACAAAGATGATATCAGAGTGTCAGCAGGGCTCCCTTCCTTCCTGGAGTCTGTGGAAGAGTCCCCTTCCAGGGTCACTGCGGTGTTGGCAGAATTCAGTCCCTTGCAGTTGTAGGTCTGAGGTTCCATTCCTCACCCACTGGCTGCCGGCTGGGGCCTCTCTCAGCTCCTTAAGACCAGGCAGGCATTCCTTCTCACGCGGCTGCCTCTGTCTTCACACCGGCAACAGAACGTAAGTCCTTCTCACCCTCCCAGGTTCTCTGCCGTGCACTTCCCCTTCCAGCTGGGAGAGCTGTTTGCCTTCAAGAACCCACGTGTTCGTCCCCAGAGAATCTCTCTGTTTTCAGGTCCGCTGTGCCACACAGCGCAACACGGTCACTGTGTCGTGTGAGGTGAGAGTGACAATGAGAGGGGCAGCGCATCGGGTCCACACCCCCAGGATTAGGGTGGGAGCCCCTTTTAGAGTTTTGCTGACCACAGGAAGGGATTAGATGAGGCTTGGTACCTTGAGACTACGGCTCTTTATTGCAGGTTGGGAGGGATCTGAAGTGACGGTGTGTGTAGGGAGAAGAGTGGGTGAGAGTTTATTGATGACTCAGCACGATTTACTGAGAATTTAGAAGAACCAAGAGCTTTACGTTATCTCATCAGTTTATCACAATAACACCTTGAATTAGGTATTGGTCTGATTTTAAACTGAGAAAACCAAAGCATAGAGAGGCCGGTTAAAAGACTTAACCTAATGTTGCACAGCGAGTAGGTAGCAAACGCGTATATCAAACCACATCCGCTTGACGGCAAGCTTCGGGCCCCTTCTGCTCTAATACCAGTCTCTACTTGGAGCCCGAGCTGGCTTATTGTTTTGGTAATTATACGTTCCAGGCTTTTCTGACCTTCTCCCCTAGAAATTTTATCAAAACTTATCCGTTTGATATCAGATTTCTTTGAAGATTCACTTCTGTCCAAGTAATATGTTTGCTAAGCAGCAAAATTCCCCACGAAGAGCATGCCTTCGGGCAGGGCCTTCGTGTTTCTCAGCACAAGGACTGCCTGGCTCTCAGGATGCGATTTCTGTCCTGAAACAGGCCAGTGGTGGGAAGTAGGACCTCGATACATCCAAATCACGGCAAGCCGAGATGGCCTCATTTGGTGTGCACTCGCTTTCACAGTATTTAGTGGGGTTAGTGGGTTTAAATGTTACTGCTTGTTTAAACAGAAGAAATGTCAATATACAACATACCATCTTAGCTTCCTCTGTTTTTAGAGTTGGGTTACCAAAATCTACCTTTTTCTCTTTTTGAGCAATTTAGTGTACTTTCTGGTTTCTATTTAGGGAAAACACTGGAGTCAGATGTCCACAGTGGGTCAAAAGAAAAATATTAAATTCTGCCGAGAATAACTACTAATTGGCTTCTCAGGCAGGGACCTTTTCTAGGGGGAGATAGACGTCCCTTAATAGGAAGGGCACCGAAGAGCAGGTGTTCTTTAGTGCACTGGCCAGTTACCAGTGGCAGGAAGAATTCGTGCAGGTAACACAGTGTCTCTGTGATGAGGAAGCGAATGGCCGCTACAGCGCGTTCTGAATCCTTAGGGACCCCTGTGGAACTGAAGCTGTTGGAGGGAGAGGGATAGGGGGAGTGTCTTGGGAATGTGAACAGATCTAGCCTGTTTAGGTGAATTATCTTGTATTTAATTTTATAAGAGCCTCTGTACCATGAGTGTGGTAGCCCATGCTTTTGTGAGGGGACAGTATAAAACTGGAGTGAAAAGATATTATATTTACTTGATTATGAGAAAGAATACTACAAGGACAGTATAATTCATACATATCTAGGGGATAAGGATGATGTTTTATGACATTAAAATATATAAATATGTATTTATATTTACATATGTGAATTATGTGTATATATATTTTTATATATATATATATATATATATATATATATACTGATGTGTGTGTCTTTATGTATACTTATGTGAGTGTGTATATGTGCATATAAATAATATATTTGGTGTTTTTGCCAAAAATATTTTACGTAGGTATGACTTGCAAGTACATATACTGAAATCTATTTCAAAAGCCATCCGTCCAAGCCAAGATGTCACAGTCTTAAGAGAACCCTAAATTTTGAGATGTTCACATTGTTGAGTTACATCCAACACTTTTCTCCAGTTTTCAAAACAAAACAAGACGCCCTGGTGATATCCACATGTATTTACCTTTCTTTAAAAGTATTTTTTAAGATTTGACATTTCAACGTGTATGGTCAAGATGGCTCAGCTAATGTCCCTGAATAATTTGGTGAGAGCTGCTAAATTTGATTATCTTTAGTTTAACTTGGTTTGACTGTGTACATGTGAACATTCTCTAAGCTGTTTTGGGTTTTATAAAGTCATTATTTAAAATATTCCTTCAAAGTTGAAGGCCAACAGAGCTATCCATTAAAAAAAAAAATAGTTTTGGAGCAAAAAGTGATTACGAGGAAGGTATGGTGCCACGGTGTAGAGCTTCAGCTCCAGAGTCAGACAGAGCACATTCAAACGCTCTTCACTCTTTGCAACTGTAGGAGTTTGGACAAGTGACATTCATTCCTCTTTTTTCCTGCAATATAAAATGGAAACAGTAATAGAACCTGCTTCCCTGGTTTTTGGCAGAATTAAGTGAAACAGCCCGTGTAGAGTCTGAAGCAATGTCCCTGGTTCGTTGTCTTTGGTTACTAACCAGAGTAACAACAACCAAAAATAAGTCTAACTGGTTGAAAGAGTTTAGGAGATTTATGGACTTGCGTATCTGAACTATTCAGAAGTGTGTGGAATTCAGGCATGGTTTAATCAGAGCTCTCTGTCTTAATTTTTCTGTGATCTACTTATTTTCGATATTTGTGTACCAAGGGGGTCAGACTTAATTTCCATGGTGAGTTCTTTCATGGTCACAGGGTAGTTACAAAAAGAAATTGAAAAACGTACTTGCTCATTTGTCTCTAAGAGGAGCTTCATTTTCACAATCATTGAATAAAATTCCGAATGGACCATCCCTGCACCAATTATGTAGCCAAGGAACGTCCTATGCTGATTAGCTTATGCCTGAGTTGCTGACAGTCTCTGAACCACTGTTGTCAGATTGGTGGCACTTTCCTGAATGTCTTCAACATATCATGACTCAACCCTCCAGATAGGGCTGGGGTCACACTCACCCAAATCATAAGGCTGCAAAGCAGTGAAAGACGGGTGGAGTGACTTTTGGAGGACATCATAGTATCTTCTAGCCTACTTCATAAATATCAGTTATAATTATTAACATATAATAATTGTGAACAATAATATAATAATAATGACAGTGTTGTTTTATTTGCTCACAGTGCAGATTATTAGCCCTAGCTTTGTTCCTAAATGTCGAAGGGCAATAAGGTAAAATTTATGTTGAGTTTCCTATTTGACTTCTGCATTATCATGTGTCTTTTAGGTTTTCATGTTTGTATAATAAAGCCTGAACAATGGGGATAGTAATGTGGTTTTTAGATGGAATACTGACTTCTGTGCTGGAAGCAATTGCTTATGTCATTCTAAATGCATTTTTTTAAGGTGCAGAAATCTACACAGTTATTGTGATGGTTATTTGCCTGTTTATACTCAGAGCCTTTCCCAGCTCTTCTGTGATGTGCTCAGGTTGCCGGGGTTCCATTCCTGTAACTTACCTTGCCTGAACTGACTTGACAACTGGCTAACAGTTAAGGCCAACCAATGGAAGAGCCAATGGAAAAAGCCACTTCCTGTGTGGTCTTCCACTGTACTTGTGTCTCCTTTATAATTCCAGCTTCCGTCTGACAGTTCTGGCCTCCTGCCTTGGTCTCCCTCGTCCTGTGGTATGTAGCAGTCCAGCTGCTGTTGCTAACCTCTAGCTGGCCTCTGTTCTCTGTTTGCATTTTCAAATCTTCCAACATTGTTTTTACCGATGCCTATTAAATTCCCTTTATTGAATTACCTGAGATGGGCTCTGCATTCCTTCCTTGACCCTGACTGATAAAAATCATTGAACGTCAAAATCCTGAAATTCTAACCTTACTAATGACTTTTTCTAGGAATAAATCCTATTATCCATAATGCTAATGTGATTTATTTTTTTCTGAAAATATAATTGATTTTTTGGTAAAAAAAAAAAATGAAAGCTTTTTTCAAAATCTATAATTTCTATGATGATTTAATTTTTTAATTTCAAAAAGGTGTTTGTTGAGATATATTAAAACTAATCATAATACTTTATTTGAAAAACACTATTTCAACTCATTTTGATCAAATTCCTTTATTGGGTCATGTTTGAAATAAAATAACAGACATCTGTTTTATTAAAATCCAGTTCTTGAGATGGGAAACCATACCCTTCTAATCAAGGGTCGGGTAGTTTATTGAAGAGCACTTTTGTAAACCACACAAAATACAAAACTTAACAGCCATCTGGAGTTTGGAGAATCGATCCTTTTGATAGCTGGATTGCTTTTCAGATGACTGAGATTTTGCCCATTTGTCTTAGTGATGAATTGTTTGATCACAAGGAAGAGACATTCACTGGGAATGGGCTAGGCCAAAATAAGTAAATCAGCAGAATGATTGGAAAAACAGTAGGAGACTCCAAAGCAGAAAGTACATTTGAGTCTCTGGAGGGAGTGGGAGCTGGAGCTTGGAAGCAGGTAGAGTCCAGACCTAGACCTTACAGCTCGGCTTCTCCCCAGGAGAAGAGTGAGGACTGTGCGTCACTCTTCTCTCCGTACCCAAAGGCCATCCCCAGGAGGGTAGAGGCTGGCCTGCCCGCCAGGGCCACACACCCCACAGGGTAAACACATATGTCCAGAGAGTGTGGTCTCATGGTCCATTTCCCTCTCAGCAGCCTGGCAGGAGCGCCCAGTTTGCAAGCATGTCCACTACACTGCTTATTTTAAGAAAATATTAGCCTTTTTTAATGTTGTAAAATATCTCTATAACATGTTATAAACTAGTAAAAAGAATATTTTCAATATAACTTAGTCATTTCTCAAAGACATATGGTGATATTCACCAGTATAGCAACGTGTGCCCTGATAACAAATGACCTTAGATTGCTATTTGTGTTTGGGTATGTGTGGTAAATATACTTTCGTATTATAGTTTTCTTCTTTTTTTTGCCAGATGTCACTTGTCATTGTTGATTGGTATTTGCCATTTCTGTTACTGTTGGGTTTGTTTGGTCTTAGAAACAAGTAACCTTTATTATAATTGCATATGAAATAGAGTTAATTAAATTTTAGTGAGAAGGTCTTTCTCTCCATGGAGAAAACTCATGGACCTAAGGGCATGCACTTTCTAATATCATACTTCTGGCCATGTGTGAGAAGGAAAATCATTTAGTTAAATAAATGTGGTTAACATATGTGGAGTCACTTCACGGAAGCCCCAGAATCATTGCATTTTAACACCAATTTCTTTAATTCCATCACCATTGTCTCTATTTAATCAAACGCATGATGTCTGAGGTGGGCACAGTTATGGCTCCCAAGAGTGCCCAAGTCCTAGTCCCCAGAATATGGTACCTTACGTGGCAAAGGAACTCCACAAATGTGATTCTGGTGACAGCCCTTAAGATAGGAAGAATACCCAGGATTTTCAAGGTGGGCTCATCTAATCATGTGAGCCCTTAAAAGCAGAGGCTTTTCTTAATCAAGGGTCAGTCAGGGATGTGCATGGAAGGAGGGAAGGAGAGATGAGGTGTGAGAGTGACTGTGAATAGCTGTTCCTGGTTTTAAAAATGGAGGAAGAGGGCCATGAATCAAGAAATGCAGATGACCTCTAGAACCTAGAAATGGACCCCAGCTGACAGCCAGCAAGGACATGGGGACCTCAGTCTTATGACTGCAAGGAGTTGCATTTGGACAACGATCTTTTTGAGCAGGAGAACTGATTCTTCTCTAGAGCTTCCAGAAGGGAACACAGCTCTGTTGACGCCTTGATTTTAGCCCCGTGAGACTCATAGCAGATTTCTGAACTACAGAGCTGCAAAATAATAAATTGGTGTTTTAAGCCACCAAGTTTGTGGCAATTCATTATGGCAGCAAAAGAAAACTTTTTTTTTTTTTTTTTTAATACAATGCCCAGTTTTCTCCCAATGAATTGGAAATTATTTCTTAAGATCATTAGGGTTTTCTTGTCCCAACTAGCTTTTGGCAGAATGTATTTTCCAAAAATGACTGCAGCAGTATTTCCCACCCCACATGCTCTTCCAAAATTTGCTATACTTCCATAATAGAGGAAATCTCTATTGCCTTGAACCTGGGTGGACCTTTACGACTGGCTCCATGAATGGAATTTGGCAGAAGTGACTGCATGACTTTCAAGTTAGAAAAGGTCATGCTGTGTCTATTGTTTTTTTTTTTTTCCTTGTGGAACTCACTCTGGAAGCCTTTGGCCTTTATGTAAGACCAAAGTAAGAAGTCTTGCTACCCTGTGGACAGACCACTGGGAGTGACGACTGCGTAAAGGTAGAGAGGGAGGACCACAGAGCCCCAGACATTCCCCTCTCCAGCTGTTTAAGTTGTCTCAGCCCAGGCACTAGACAAGTGAGAGAAGAAGCTTTTAAGGTGGCCCCAGGCCCCACTACCATCTGCCAATGGCCATGGAAAGTAACTGAGCAAGAACTTTCTAGATTATTCCAGTCAATACCAGATTTATAAATAACATATTATTATTTAAGCCACTCTTTGGGGATGATTTCTTATGTAACAGCAAATAACCAGAAAATACATTTGGCTCTGAATGTGATTTTAATGAATATATACAAAGCCATGTGATATTACTGCTAAGTGTAAAATCCATATGCCCATTATTTAGTCAGTAATTATACTGTTCACTTACCAACACTATTCAGTATTGTTTTCAGTCATCTCAGTTATTCTTTACTCCTCATTTGAGAAAATTTCCTCATTTTTCTCCTGTGTTCTTGCACCCAGCCACATATGGTCCTTGAATGGGGGCATGCTTTCAATTTTCATGGTGAGTCAGTTTTATTCCATGCCTCAGCTCATTGACGGAAGACCATTCATGCTTTGTTTTTCGTTCAGTACCTGGGAGACCTAGAATTGGCCTTCCAAATTCATTCCTAGGTTCTTGAAGTGAATTAGATGAATCTGTTTTCAATTTATATTGATTAAAGAGAAACAATGGAATAATATTTAAAACTTAACCGAAACTAAAACTTGCTTTCCTCTTCCTTTATGAAGCTTATGACATATAAGCTTAGAATATATTTCCGCAGTGTTTGGAAGTTTCTTGTAGGTGCTAGTACTCAATCATTAATAACAATTGGAAACTTGTACTTCTCCTATCTGAGAATATATTGTATGATGTGGTGAGAACAATCCCTTATTTTAATTGCACTTCATTTTGCGAATTCTGCTGTATCCTTCTTTTTCAGTTTCCAGTCTTATAAATCATACATGAGAAGACTGGGGATTTAGAATATTTTAATATCACTGCGAAACAGAATAATAGAAATTACAGAACTAAAAGAGATGTGAGGGAACATCTAATCTAATCCTAACATTTTTAGATGTGGCACCATTAATCCAAAGAAACCAAATTATCTGGTGGCAGAGCCAGAATTAGAACATTCATTTATTTGAGTATGTCCGAGATGTTCTCCAGTGAGGCGTACGAGAGAGAACTCTGGGTCTGCTGATGGCACTGCCGCCTTATTAGGCTGCTGAACCCAACAAAGCAAAATTCTCTTCAAGATAATTTGTTTACTGAGTTCTCGGGAGAAGCCATTGACATACTGAGCTGTCTAGAGAAAAGTGATCTTTCAAATGAATGAATCTCTACTGATATTGTTAGTTGGCTGGGTACTATGTTTAGGACACTGTATCCCCACCCCACCCCCCGCCCTCCATCTTTGGGTTCTCTATCACTTTTAGTCTTTTCTTCCTTCACCTCCCACCCTTCTATGCCTCCCATTTGGTACTACTAGCTGACTGCCTCAGGGAAGGGACGAAAAGCAGACAGCAGGGGAATAGGAGCCTTTTCCTGTCTGACTTTCAAAATTCCAGGCTTTCCTTTGCCAGAGGTTAGAGTTAACTTCAAATTTAGTACCCTGGTATCATGACTACGACCTCCTCAAACCAGTGTCTCCTTTTGAGTAAACAAGATGTTCTTTTCTAAGGAAGATGATCAATATCAGGCCCTATTTGCTTTTGCAAAATTAAAAATAAGGAATATAAACACACCTGCATACATGCGTGTTCATCTTAGGTATCAATTTATGTTAAGGCACCACATCTCTCTGTGCTGCGTTGCTATTTTACAGTGGATTCCATGTTGAAATACTTGAGTTTATCTTATATATTTCATGTTTCATATTAATGACTGTTATTTTATTCTTAATTGGTTTGCTTCTATATCGTTGTGGCCAGTTTGGGCTGCTATCACAAATCACCAGTGAATTGTGAATCACTGAGTGAATAAACAACAAACATTTATTTCTCATAGTTCTGGAGCTTGGGAAATCCCAAATCAAGGTGCAGGCAGTTCCATTGTCTTGTGAAGGCCCACTTCTGGGTTTATCTTCTTGTAACCTCACGCGGTGGAGAGCAGAGAGAGAGGAAGCAAGCTCCTCTTAAATAATAACATATTATTTAACTAATCCCATCATGAAGGCTCCAGCCTCATGACCTAATTACCTCCCAAAGGCCTCATCTCCAAATACCAGCACTTCGGAGATTAGAATTCCAATTTATAAATTTTAAGGGGACACAAATATTCAGTCCATCACAAATATTACTTTTAAATGCTTTTAGCACTTCGAATTATTCCAATACTTATTTTAAAGTTTTTGTCTGACAGTTCTATAAAATGAATGTCACCAGGAGTGAATTCCTGTTCAGGGTCCTGGTGTTATTGGCTGTCTTTCTTAGCATTAAATTTCTTCATGTGTTTTGAGAATCTGGGTTTGGAAGTATATTTTGTGTAGGAATTTTTTCCTTCAGTTTTAATTTTATTTCCACTTTGATTCCTTCTCTTCTGTACCACTCACCCTGCCTGTGGTTTCTGTGGTTGACACTTTTAGGTCCTTTCAGGCCATGCCTAAAAATCCAGTTATTTAAATGGCCATGCGGACTTATTGCTTCACAATATCAGAAGCTGTTGGGGTCATGGACAGTTCATCATCAGAATCAGGGAGTGGCTTTGCTGGCATGGTGCCGGTGTCTCCTTCTCTCTGGCACTGTCACTTACCACGAGTCACAGTCCCATCTGGTGTTCAGCCTCTTTTCAAAAGCACTAGGTATATTTGTATTTTATGGTTCCGAGGATCAGAAGTCCAACATGATCTCATCAAACTAAAATCAAGGTGATGGGGGTGCTGCATTTTTTTCTGGAGGGCCCAAGGGAGAATTCATTTCTTTGCTTTTTCCAGCTGCTAAAGGCTGCCTTCATCCCGTACCTGTCACCCCTTCCACACATAGAGTTGGCCACATCACTCTGACACTGACTCTTCTGCCTCTCTATTTCATGTTTAAGGACCCTTGTGATTACATTGGGCTCACCCAGATAATTCAGGACAGTCTCTATATTTTAAGGTCTACTGATTAGCAAACTTAATTCCATCTGTATCCTTAATTCCCCTTTGCCATGCGATGTAACATATCCAAAGTTTCCTTTGGGGAGCTGTTATTCTTCCCACCGTACTAGGGAACAAGGCATTGGGGGTTCTTTCATCTGCCTTGGTCTCCAGCCGTGTGCCTGGATCCAGTGACCTATTTTCATAGAGAGCAATGCTGGTCTCATTGATTCCTACAGCTCCTTTCACCCCTGGAAACCAGCAAGCTGAGATCTTAACACTCTAGCCATTTTGGATATTTGTTCTGTTTCTGATTCTGAGAGTTATTTATTTTGTGTTTTGGATCATGTATGTCTTTGTGATTTCTGTTTTTATGTTTAATCTTTTTTCTTAAGAGTCTAGGGCAGTGAGGGTTATGAAGTATGAATCTGCCTTGTCATCTTGATATAGAAGTCCTCTAAATTCTAATAGTAGCTCAGCCTGGAGCACTCAGATGCATCCTTAGAAAAATTTAAAATACTTGGCAAATTGTCAAATAGGAGCAATATGAATGTTATATTAGTTTCTTAAGGCAACCATAAACAAGTAACATAAACTATGTGTCTTAAAACAGGAGAAATTTATTATTTCATGGTTCCTGATGCCAGAAGTCTCCCTCTGAAGGTTCTAGGGAAGAATCCTTCCAGCTTGATTTGATATTAATTTGATTATTTCTGCAAAAACCCCATTTCAAATGATGTCACAGTCACAGATACTAGGGGTTAGAAATTGAAAATATCTTTCAAGGAAACATAAGTCGACCCATAACGGATGTGGGTTTTGTTGTTGTTTTTTTATACTTCACACATATCTGTTTCTCCATTTAAAGTTGTCACCCACTATAGGGACTGAGTCAGTTATCTCTTCCTCGTCCCACTCTTCCCTGCCCCAGTGTTTCTCAGAGAGTAACTGCTCAATAAACACCCACAGGTTGACTGGGTGACTATTTGCCATGACACGCGAACCTTCCAAGGTCTGCTACAACTAGAAGGAGGATGGGGTTAACAGTATTTTCCAAAACAACTGTGCTTGCCGATTCATACTGCCATGAAACACCGTCTCAAAGGAAGTCATCGTGAAACAAAGGAAAGAACACATGCCTCGAAGATATTCCGAAATTAAATAGAGTTGGCTCTACTTATGAGGGGCGGGAATGACATTTCTAAGCACGTCATTAAAGGTGAAAACCAAAAAGAAACATCTTAATAGATTTGATTGCTTTTCTATACTTCATTGTGTCAGAGAAGATTATTACCAACGTTAAAAGTAAAGGACAACGCAGGGAAACAAAAGCAGTCAGGATAACTGACGTCTAATCAGCCCTGAGTGATGCAGTGATAAAATAAACCCAGGAATTTTTCCATTAGAGAACTATTGGTATTGCTGTAGTGTGAAGGATGCTTATTTTTAGTTTAATAAGACATGATGCTTCAGTCTGATCTGGTAAAACTAAACTAATAATGCCTTTTTGTGATTGCGAATTTTATCTTATCTTTAAAAACCATGACTGTCTGAAAATCAAGACTGTATTTCCAAAAATTATATGTGTGTGTATGTGTGTGTGTGTGTGTGTGTGTGTGTGTGTGTTTAAAACCACATTGCATTAGATTTTTATTAAGGTAAGATAAAGTAATAAATAAATAAATATTCTTATGGGAGTGGAGAGATTAAATCATGTTTAAAAGTTATCTAAGCTGACTTAATATAAATAAATTTCACCATGTTTATAGAGCCTCTTTTCTTTAAAACTAAACTGAAAAGCAATAATTATTTCTTTTAACTCAGTTTATGAGGTGTTTCATTTTGGCTTTATGTGTAAAGAAACAATCCCTGTGGAAAATTTAAATTTCTCAGCCTCTATCTTCCTTCTCTACCCCAACCCTCATGTTTTTCTCCTCTCTACCCCAAAGCCTGGCTGAGCTGCCATTGCCCTTGGGCTCAGTGCTTACTCTGAGGTCTCTTCCAGCCAGTGTGGGCATCAAGATCCTCTGTTTACTATCTCATCGCATCCTTTTTAAATTAGGGCTCAGCTTCAGTATCCATGAAGGAGAGAGGAGTCTAATAAAGCCAGGGCATCTCTTATGCTGTCAGGGATGCTTGTCTCCCTGCCCACCCCACCTCAAAATTCTAAGAGTATCTTTGTTCATCATCAAGTGGCTTAGTTCTTTGATGTTTGTCTAATAGGGCAGGTCCCAGATCTGAGTGTAGGACATCCATCCCCAGGCCAGGCCTCTCCACTCCACAGAACCATTGAGGACACCCTGGGTAGAACCAGCCACCACTTAACTCACAAGCAGTTGTCAAGGTACCAGAGAGGGTGGGGAGAGGGCTAATCATTATAGAGGTCACGATATACATAGTTGTGTACAAGTTGTATACATCCTAGAATTAGATTACATACAGAGTGTTATCAAGATGTTTCTATGTCCTTAATGTCCCCTAGTTAATGGCTACTTCATTTTTACCTCTAGGGCATCATCTTTATCAAGGAGAAAAAATCCGGAACCTTGGGTTTCAAACAGAAATCAGGACAGATTGTGATCTAGGGAATGGAGTTGTCATTTGTAATCTGAAGCAGGGGTGGGGAATAGTTCCAGGGATATTCTGATTTCCAATTATACCTTGCGCTTTCTGGTGAAAATTACTGCATAGAGTTATGCAGTGTATTTCAGATATTTGCATGTAAGATTTGACTGGTGGGTGAAAGTGAATATGTAGATTCCCTGGTTTCAGCACATAAATGATTTTGGCTCAGTGGGTCTGTAGTACACTCAGGAATCTCTCTCTCTCTCTCTATGTATATATATATATATATATATATATATATATATATACACACACACACACACACACACACACACACACATATATATATGTATATATATAATATGTATATATACATGCTATATATATATATATATACATACACACACACACACATATATATATATATATTTTGTAATGAGTGCATCCTAGAAACTGTCTCCTGAGTGAGGTGTGATTTTCCACTCTTCAGAGAAGTGAGGACACTGAAGCTTAGAGAGATTCATTTATTTACCTAAAGTAACCTAAATGTCAAGGGGTCGAACTAAGATTGCTCTCCTACCAAAGCCTGTGTTATTAGCTTAAGCTCACAGTGAAAGCACCACAGTGCCTGCATACGGTTTCCCTGTTGTTGATTTGAAAAGCAAACAGAGAATGATAAAGGGCTCTTTTTGCTGAGCCTTGAGCCTGTACACACAGACTTGACCCTTGTATGACCTGAGCATGAAAGGTCTGAGAGACCCTCGGGGGGCATCGGGCACCAGAAGAGGACACAGCTGCTGCTCCCTTTTGGAAAGCGGAGCATAATCAGCAGGCAAAAAGAGGTCGTCGATGGTGAACATGCGACTGTCAGTGATCTGGGCTCATTTACACTATTTGGATGGAATCTAACAAACTTGACAGGACTATACAAACTTGACAGGACTATACAAACTTAAGGTTCAGTGATTGGTCCATGCATGCTCTGCTGTGCCCATCCATCCTGACCTGCCAATCTTGGATGTATTTACTCCGACTCTTCCTCGTGAAACATGTGGGATTTAATTTGGGAGTCTTACCTTTGCCTTGCCTGTGGTATAGGAGACAGTCTACACATGATAACTGTATAAGAAGACACCTCTCATGTTTTGACGTAATTGTCGTTGGAGCTCACTTTAAAATGTGGCGGCGGTAATTTGCCTGATGAGTTGCTGAATCGGTGAGAGGCAGGTTGGAGCCTGAAGGTTTGAGGTTAGCACTGCCTTGTGCTCCTGACCAGCCCCCGTCAGCCGTATGGATTATGAACTGGCCAACAACGTGAGACCATCTGGCTCAGTGCGAATAAGGATGTTTGAGGTTCATGAAAATTTTAGCAAATCTAGTTAATGTGTGAAGCTTTAACAAGTTGCATTTATTCAAGAAATTATTTTTAATATGTATTAGATACTGCTCTGGCCTCGTCTTGGTGGTGAGACTTGGGGATAACAAGGAACCTTCTAGGTGTAGAAAAATGGCAATAGACTGAGGTTATTTGTGCTAGGAAAAGCACAGTGCTGAAAATCAATTTTGAAGGTAGTGAGCAGGACCGTGAATGAAGAGGACTCTACAGAGAGGGAGTTTTAGGTATGTGCGGAAACGGAACTGTGACGATGGATGGCCCAAATCATGAAGTGACACGGGGGCCTGTGGAGTTGAGGGCCCACGTGAAAAGCATGTTCCCCCAGTTGACAAATGGCAATGACGGAGGATGTCGTGTTGCCCTAGTTTTACGAAACCCACAGAAACAATTGTTCTAAATGTGCAGCAGCAACAAAAATCCAGTAATTAATTCTTCGCTAGTCACTCTACATGTGGGCCTGTGGGGACGAACAGACGGGCCTGCTCCATCTGGCGCCATAAAAGCTGTCCCAGAGTAACCAGAGGCTGAGCTCTCCAGTCACCGGCTTTCCTCAGATCTGCTGTGGTTTTACGAGGTTATGTGCTTTCTTTTCAAAGGCAATATCCTATTCCCTTGTGTACAATCTGAGGGCACAGAAACGAATTAGAGTATTTCTTGAGAGTTTTAAATTTTTATCTTTTAACTTTATTTGGGATTGAAGCTAAAGAATAGAAAAACCACTTTGAAAAAAAAAAATAATAATAACCCGAACCATAAACATCAGTAATTGTGTTCGGCAGCTTCTCCACAAAGAATAGTATTAAAAGAAAAACACTTCAACAGAAACAGAAACTTTAATTACAATATGAGGTAGTTATGGAGAAGCACTGTTTTTGGTATTTGGAAAAGAATGAGTTGATATATTTGTATGAATGGCAGGATTCAGTATTCACCTTTAATTAATTAAGATTATCCATAAGGATGATTAATAAGAGTTTGAATGAGAGATAAGAAAGAGTAGGTGTCTACGGCCATGCCACCCTGAACACGCCCGATCCCGTCAGCTCTCGGAAGCTAAGCAGGGTCGGGTTAGTACTTAGATGGGAGACCACCTAGGAAGACCAGGTGCTGTAGGTGCAGTGTTTTTGAAAGTGATAACTGTTAGATCGTATATAAAAATGGGAATCGGAAAAGCATGAGAGAGTGCGCTTTCATTTGGAATCAAAATGCCTGTGTTCAGCTCAGGGTTTTGCCCAGGCTGGCTACTAAAGTTTACCAATTTGAACCTCAGTTTTTTTTTTTTTTTAAATCCATCAAATGGGAATAATAACACTATTCTTGCTAATGTCATATCAGGTCCTGGGGATATAATGCTGAAGAAAAGCACCTACAACCCGTGCCATCATGGAGTTTACGATATAATGGGGGAAGAGGAGAAATATAATAACCAAATCATTTAATGAATGACTATAAAATTAGAGCTAATTATTTTATAATCACAATTCGTGTTTGGTAGTCTGAAAATCAACAAAGTAAAGACCTTTCTTTGGAAATCCGCATGACATCTTCAGAGTCATGCCTTATTAAAGGAGGACCTCTAAAGAATATACTTAAAATTGATGTGAGAATAATAGTTTAAAACCATAAACTATTGCTTCCGGGTTTTTCCTTCCTGCTTCAAGTTAGTACCATAAATTAGTAGATAGGTGAAAATTTTTATTCAGGATGCTCAGAACTCAGAGTCCAGACAGCCTGTCTCTGCACTCAGGTAATAACTATCAGAGCAGGTCTCACCATTTCGTAGTGTGTAAATTTTAAAGTTAAGAGGCACAGTGGTGGATTAAAAAAATCAGGTGGGGACTGTCCCATGTTCCTGGCATTCGAGGACTGGCCCTTTGACGACCGTTATCGGGCACAGCCCACAGAGCCGACCAGGCTGCCTTTCTGGTTGAAGCTGCACGTTCTCCGCATAACAGCTCCAGGCAGGAATCAAGACCAAGGCGGATCTTGCTACTGAATTCTGTTTGCAACTGAGCAAAATGTTGAACAGAGAAGTTGAAAACGTACAGGACAGAAGACCCTAAAAGAAAGATGTGCCTAGCTTAGTTTTTCCCTCTTGTTAATAACGCTGCAGTTTTTAGAGATCTTACATAAGTAGTTTATCAGGGATGGTTTCACCTTTATTATATAACTAATTCTTCATATTTGGGGGACTATTTCCCTTTCACAATCGTCACCATGATACTAAAATGTTTAATTTAGTGTCTTTATTAAGACTCTGTGACAGCAGTTATTTCCCCTCGACCCCATGATTAGCCAGCGTTATGTCATTGGGCACACCACAAGGCACATCAGGGTCCGGCTGTGTGCATTTCCCTGGGACTCTTCCTCACCACGAGGGATATCGCCATCAATCCAAAATGGACTGAATTTATTTCCGTTATTGGTGGTAAATAATTCCCCTTTCCACACTTTGTGATAGTCTCACACCATTTCTTGCAGACACAAATAGATGACTAGTTCAACCACAGTACCGACTTGCAGAGCATGGAAATAAACCTTTTTTGAAATGTGATTGCAAGAAAGAAGATTCTAAGGAGCACCCTTATCTGAAAGGAACCAACTGCAAAATCATGGCAAGTCACATTAGTAGGAAAAAGATTCATTATGTCCTTGGATGAAATTTGTAGGAATTCTAAGACATGCCAAGCAAGGACTTTTCTCACAGTTTTTCTTGCTATCATTTAAAAATATTCTCTGTTTATTTCAGGGTTTTTTTTTTTTTCAGTAATCCAGGTAACCTAAAGGGTCATACATTTTTACCTGTATTTGTTTAAAATGTCTGTGTTGCAAAAAATAGGCAGGACAGCAGAACATTCTGGTTATAATGTAACCAGTTCACCTTTAACATCTTATAACTTTCTTTCAAGAGGTCAAGGAATGTCTCAGCAGTGTGTAGGGAATCGTCTCAGCAGTGTGTAGGGAATCGCGTTGCTCAGTCAGAGAGGGCTATTTTATTTTTTTCAGCAAAGACCTGGGTGCCCAGCCATTCTTGGTCTTATCTTTCCCCACCTTTGGCACCTAATGGATCAGAATCTTCCCAAATACTTGCAGCAGCATCCTGAGGAGGAAGCAGTATGAGCCTCCTGGGAATCAGTGCAGGGAGATCTGCAGGTTTCAGTGGGAAAGGAACATTGACAGGGACTTCGGAATCGAACCATTGGGATATAGTCAAGATGAAGCCTCTCTTTCTTTCTTTTTCCTGGGGTGCTTTTCTTCTTATTTTTGCATAATGAAAAGCACAGAAAGAATATTTGCCTTTGTCTCCGCTTCGTGACTTTTCATATAATGACTAAAGTTCTAGCATTTATTAGTGCCTATTATTAAAACGTCTGCTCCACAACTAAGCCTACAGATAAAATGTGGCTCTTTTGAAAGATACAATAAAACTTAAGAAAGCATTGGAAAATATTTTCATGACCTTGGCAAAGGTAGGCAAACATTTTGTATAAAAAGACACAAAAAGCACTAGCTTTAAAGGAGAAAAGTTGGTAAATTGAACTACATTAAGAACTGTTCATCAGAAAACATCACTGAGAAAGTGAAAAGGCAAGCTACAGAGTTGGAGAAACATTTGCAGTACACTTACCCGACAAACAGCCCATATTCAGACTATATAAAGAATATATAAAAACAGTAAGAAAAGGAGAATCCTTAAAAAATGTGCAAGAAACTTAAGTGAGCACTTTATAAAAAAGGCTGTCCAAATGGCCAGTGAACCTGTGAAAATGTTCATTTTTTTTTATTCAGCGAGGAAACAATAAATAAATACATAAATAAATGATAGCACTGTATGCTCACCAGAATGTCTCAAATGAAAAAAAGACTAAAAAATTTCAGATGTTGGTGGAATTTTCAGTCTCTCTGGAAATAGCTATTGAAGATAAATATTTGCATAATGGCTTAGCACTTCCACTCCAGAAATATGTGATACATTTTCACCCAAAGACATGAAGAATGTTTGTAGAAGCCTATTTGTGATAGCCCGAAACTGAAAACAGCCTAAATGTCTATCAATTGTAAAATGGATAAGTTGTGATATATTTATTCAATGGCATGTTACACAGCAATGAAAAAGAACAAACTGTTTCTACAACACAACATGGATGGATTTCACATGCATTGTGATGAATGAGAGAAGTCAGAACAACAACAAAAAAGAATAAATAATTATATGATTCCATTTAACACGAAGTCCAAAATCAGGCTAGCCTAGTCCACGTTGGAAGTTGAGACAGTGGGTGCCCTTGGTGGGGTAGTAACTAGAGGGGTACAGGGGGCTTGAGGTTATGATGGCCTTTCTGTTGTTGGTCCTAAGAAGTTAAGAGACATAGTTCCATATTTGCATTTTTAAAAATTAAATGATGAGTTTTATTTTTATGTGAACATAGGGCACACTTGGATAGAAGAGAAGCATTTTATGATGGATTTGCCTGTAGTTTCCCTGGAATTTATTGAAGTGGTGGCACAAGATCGACATCTGGGCTTAAAGCAAGATAATCTCTCAGATTCTGTACTTAGTCTCTCTTCTCATTCCTGACTGTTGGCACATTAGATTTGTTGGTTTCCAAAATTTAGATTTGTTAATTTCTTCTAGTGCTTCAGGCTGTTGTCTGTGTTCCACACAGAGGAATTTTGCAAGCATACCACTGGACAGATCTCAAAATCTGATTCTAGACAAAATTGTGGGGATGTAGTGATTGATTGTCTAGGTAGGGCAGAGGGAGAGACAAATATGACTCCTGGATTTCTGGATTAGTTATTCAGGAGGATGGAGGTGTCATACACCAGAACAGTATAGAAAGAGGAGAGAAGACTTGTGGGCTACATGACTATGGTGTTAGATGTACTGGGTCCCTATATTTAAGTGGATTGAAAATAAGGTTCATAATCTCAAAAAAGTGATTTGGCTTTGTATTGTAGCATATGGAGTAATCTAAATAGATATGTATTAGTACTGCTAATATGACAAGATAATTTATAGTTTACATCTCCAAATTTTATTTTTCAAAATATATTCTATGGCAGTGGGCCAACTGCAATTTAGCAGATTTAGTCTCCTAACTTGGCTTCCAAACTTCATAAGCTTTAGAATGTAATGCTTTGAATTTTCATTTATGGCAAACATAGGTGTTTTATCTTAGAAATGTCTTAATATCTCTTCATTTTATAAAATATAAAGGAATTAATAATTTACTGGAGTTATAGTCAGTTTCATTAGACAGCATGAAACAACTGACCTTAATTATATATGCTATTTTTTGGTTAAATTTGGTGTCTTTTAATGGTAATCGATGATATGTGAGAATTGGAAAGATAGATTAAATATATATTAATTCCAATGTATAGAAATGAGTGGGGACTCTTATATCTTAGGTATTTGAGTACATTTCAAGAATATTTTAAATTTTCTAGTAGGAAGATAAAGGTAAAAATTAAAATTATAATTTGTAAACACAGAGAAGAGGCCCAAATGCATGAAATTCCTTGATGCAAACCTGAGCATTTAAATTTAATAGTAATTCAGTGATTTCCAACACATTCCTCGCAAACTGAGTTTCTGTTGTTAATTGTTCAGATGGGAGGCAGTGTTAGGTAGTGAGCCGTGTTTCTCTTTTGCTAACCTTGCCCTGTACTCATGGACTCTCTACTCTGATTTTTTAGGTATCAGGTCATTTTTCATGCTACTGTGGCTTAGACAAACACCTGCTGACACACTTTTTTGTTTAAAGTTGGAATCAAGCCATAGAAGTACAATAGTAAATACCAAAATTCCAGAAATTCAAGTTTTAGAAGCTACTATTTCAAAGGTAGCCCCGTCAGGGACCATTGGTAATATTTTTATTGATTTATATTGCTGTTAAATGCAAAGCTTTTATTTACATTGCATGGAGATGAAGGATATTTCGATCACAGTATTGTACAGCATAATGTATTTCTGGTCACAACTGTATTTTATGGTAAGGGTCGCATTCAAATTTTGCTTTTTTTAGAAGAGCCATTTTCTCAGATGTTCCTTTTATACGCCGTATATCAGTAATGCATAGAAAAATTATTACCAAACAGTTTTCGTTTTGTAATTTGGTAGCCCTGGAATACTTTCATATTCAAGATAAAATAATAGCAATTATAATGAAAAAGGAAAATCTTGTTCTGTAATCAGAAAGACTGTTAATTTTTTTCCTAAGCGACCCATCGATTTGAACCAGCAATTCAAAACTCAAGTCTTGGGGAAAATGTGCAAAATGCCTTTGGGCCTTTAAAAAGAAAACTATTTTTAAAAGAACAGACTATGATTGATTGCACACTGATATAAACATGCACGTGGGGCTGGTTCTGCAGTCCAGAGATGGAAAAATTCCTGTTGGAATCACAGAAAAATAGATGCATTTAAAGGGAGCCCAAGGCAGTGGAGGCAAGAGGATCGAGGATTGGGGAAACAGCTCGAATTGCATTATTCGAATGCTATTAGAAATGTGTGCCTGGGATGCCCGTTTGAGTCATTTATTTTAAGGAAGCGTAGCCTGTGGGATAGGAGGTAAAATCGGTAGGGAACAATGGCGTGGCCTGGCCTGGACCTCACAGAGCACGGGGTGGCCTTGGGAGTATGTGTATGTTTCCCTGGGTTTTGAAGGAAGTTAGATGTTAGTAAGTAGGAGGAGCACACTTGAGTGGAGGGACAGATTCGAGCTCCCTTTTGTCACCCAAAAGCTGGCTGGAATGTGTGTAAATGAGGGTGTGCTGAGGGGGAGCAAGAAAGATAATTTGGGGCTGTTTGGGGTTGAATTATCGCCCCCTATTGTAAATGCAAATGTTGAAGTCCTAGCCTTCAGTACCTCAGAATGTGACCTTGTTTGCAAACAGGCGTAACTACTTAAGATGTGATGATACTGGAGTAAGATGGGTACCTACTGCAGTATGATCGGTGTCCTTATAAAAAGGGGAAATTTGGACACAGACACACAGACCGGGAGAATGCCATATGAGACAGGCGAGAGAGAGAGACTTCCAAGAAACACCACAGATTACTGGTAAGCCACCAAAAAATGGGGGAGGAGGCATGGAACATGTTTATCCTCACAGCCCTCAGAAGGAACCAAGCTGTCTACACCTTGATCTTGGACTGCCAGCCTCCAGAACCAAGACAATATATTTCTGTTGGTTAGGCCACCCAGTTTGTGGTACTTCGTTATCACAGCTCTAGCAAACTAATACAGGGCAATTCAAGTTATTTAAAGGTTTAGTGTTTTATGGGTTATTTCTTGTCAAATTGCTTGAATTTATAATAAAAATATAAATATATGCCTATAATGAGGACACTGAAGCTTCATGGTTGTCTAACTATTTATAAGTACATAAGATGGGATATTAATTTAAATCCTGGTTTGAGACCAATACTTGTGTTGGTAGGATCGATGTGCACACAAATGTTAAATGTGAAATAAATGTCAGCATGTTTTTTTGATATTGAAAATAGTGAGATCAGGTCTATTTCTTTTGCACAATTTAGAATTATTATTAAATAGACACAGACATGGCTGTTTATCCCTAGAGGAATCTACTAGAAGTATTGACGAAATGTTATTACCTACAAGTGACTTTGTTGATATTTTATTATTAAGTCTTTGAGAATTAGACATAATGGTGTGGAAATCAGCAGAATGAAAATTAAGTTTCTGACTTTATTTCTGACTCATTAGTGACCTAAGGGTACCCATTAAATCAATATTTTATATTCAGTTTCTCCAGATGCAAGCTGGAGATTTAAAAATACCTGCTATTTTATTCTCTTTTGATTTTTTAAGGAAGATTAAGGATAAGTCATTTTTTTTTCTTCAATACAAAATGGTATTATTTTGTGTACACATCACAATGAAAAACAATGTAAAGATGTTTGCTGGTAGATTCCCAGAGGCACAAAATATACCTTCGTAACTATGTGATATTATGATTGCTCATGTACCTAGGGAAGTGAACATAATTATGCACTAGATTTTATTATAAGCCCCAGTGTATGTGCTGTGTGTTTAAGAAGCTACGTGTGATAATGACATGCTTTAAATGAGTGGGAGTAGTCACCCTTGAAATCATGAAAATAGAGTTGGGACCACAGTTTCTTGTCTTGTCTTTTAAAAATCATCCCCAGTTTGAGCTTCACTACACCAGGTATTATTTTCCTGTTGCTCAAATGCTACTGGCCTGTACTAAATTAAGTGAACCCGGAAGATGCCAGGCCAGGAAATGACAGGAAAATGAATGATTCTGTTATTGCGCAGCCCCCTCAGGTCATAGCCCTGCCCAGGATAGGCGTGGGCTAGCCATTAGAGTCTCGGAATATAATTTGCCGTAATAAACCAACTTGGTTAAAAACATGCAACATGTATTAAATGCATCTTCAGCTGCAGTGAAAAATATTGACCTTTTTATAGAGTCAAATTTTATTCAGAAAACGGAAAAGATTTCAGTTAGCTGAAAACGAATGTGTGTGCATGGAGGGGTGGCGTGAAGGTAGTATGTTTGTCTGATGCATGTGTTTGCTTTTTAATTTTTTCTATCATTTTTCTTTTTGGATAATATGGTCCAAGAATAAAAAATACCTTTTCATGTCAATGGGAGATTCATTCTTTCGGTGGTTAGTTACAAAGGGCCAGAGTGCAGCAGGAGAGCTCAACGGGTCAATAAAATAATTTTTTATATAGCGGCCACTAGTTATTTTAATAATCAGATGATTCGGCTTTTCCCCACTATATAGCTGATTTTCATAGTGACAGTGCTTTTCTTAGGTGAAAGCCTCATGAAATTTAGTACAACAAAGAGAAGGGTCATTTACTACAAACTACTATTTGCCATTCAACAGGACTATTGTGATACATACATTGTTGCACAGTCAGGATTTATGAAGAAACTGTTCATTTGCTTCATTTGACTGTGTGGTAGGCATAGTAATGGCCCCCAAAGAAGACCACGTACTAATTCCTGGAACCCATGAATATGTTAGCTTACAAAGCAGAAGGGATTTAGAAGATATGAATAAGTTAAGGATCTTTAGATGGGGAGATTATCCTGGATTCTCTGATGTAATCATAAGGGTCTTTTAAACCTTTCCTAGCTGTGATCAGAGGAGTATGTGGCCACAGGAGAAAGACAAAGAGAGATGCCATGTTGCTGGCTTTGAAAATGAAGTAGGGGGTTCCTAGAAGCTAGAAAAAGCAAGGAAACAGTTTCTCCTTTAGAATCTCCAGAAGGGAAATGCAGTCCTGCCAACACAAGGAGTCCTGTGTTGACCTTGTGACTAACAGAACTTTAAGATACTACGTTTATGTTCCTTTAATTTGTTACAGCATCAGTAGGAAACTAATGCAGACTGTGTACCTCAGGTGTGGGGAATGAAATCACAAAACCACAATTGAATATTGTTAGAGCCCAGAGAGATAGCTATATATCTGTATATGTATATATAAAAACACATCTCTACAAACACACATATGTATACACAGACATACAAACGTAATTATATATAATTTTTAATTGTTAAAATTTTCTGCTGAGGTGCTAATTAAGAGGATATTTCTGCTGAGCTGCTGTCTAAGAGGATATATAATAAACAATATATAAAAAGAATATAATTGGGGATAGTTCCCTCGTCTTTGAATAGCAACTACCAAAAAAAATGATATTTTTGAATATTTATCAATATCTTGTTAGTTATACATTACATCCACCTGGTTATTACGAATGCCTTTGAAAGATTAAAACTTTTTGAATGCTATTGATTCTGATTCAGAAAATATAGATTTTTCTTCTTTCTTTTTCAGAAATGACAATAAAATAAGCAACAGCTATAATGTATATTTCATTAAGATAAATGGGATTATCAGTGTTGTGCTAAAGCAACAAATATCAAACTTTTAGTCTCAGGACAACTTTATAATTTTAGAAAACTATTGAGGACTCCTAAAGAGTCTTTGTTAATGTAGACTATATACAGTGTTGTTTCTTGTACTAGAAATTTAAACTGATACATTTAAAAATATACTATCAATAGTTCACTTAAAATAATAAAATGAATCCATTATTTGCTAACAAATAATTTATTTAATGAAAATAATCGTATGTCAAAAATAAAAAAATAGTGAGAAGAACAATATTGTTTTAAATTTTTTCAGATTTCTTTAATAACTCACTCACTGGAAAATAGCTTGATTTTCGACTGCTTCTGCATTCAAGCTGTTGCAGTTCGTTTTGGCTGAAGTATGTGAAGAAAATCCAGCCTTGGACAGGTATGTAGTTGAAAGAAATGGAGTATTTTAATAAACCTTTTCAGGTAATTGTGGATATTCTTCTTTCCTACCACTGTATACCAAAGCTTGACAAGTAGTTGTTTCTTGAGAGTTGGTTGCAACTAGAAATCTGAAAACACAATGAACTTTTTGAAGCTCGTTCCACTAAATCCTACTGCTCTGTCTTGCAAAGTATCTTTACTCGGATATTTTTGTAATGCCACGCATTAGACATTAGGGAAATACTGGCTCACTCTTCTAAACTTTGACCCTTTTCATACAGTATTTAAAAAGTACTCGTTAATGTCATGACCATTCTCATCAAAAAGTCTTGTTTTTGGAAAGCTGTCAAGCTCATGGTAGCAGATACAAGTTTTCTAAAATTCTATTTTTTTTTTGTACTCCCACTTGTTTATTTGTGCTCTAAGAGCTCAAATTTATCATTAGTAACAGATACTGTTAGTTGTTTTTCTTAAGGACAGCTCACTTTATTTTCAAGGAAATATCTGCTAAATATTTGATATTTAGTCAAAAAAATGGTGTTTCATGAAAAATCAAGCTACTTCAGCTTATACTGCAATTATAGAAGTATTATTTTTTATTTTTTTATTTTAAAACTTAAAAAATTCAATTACAGTTGACACTCAACATTATATTAGTTTCAGGTGTGCAGTATAGTGGTCAGACCTTTACGTAGCTTATGAAGTGCTCACCCTGATAAGTCTAGTACCCACCTGACCCTATACATAGTTATTACAATATTATTGACTATATTTTCTATGCTGTACTTTACATCCCATGACTATTTTATAACAGTCAATTCGTGCTTCTTAATCCCTTCACCCATTTCCCCAGCCCCCTTTCCATCTAGCAACCAACAATTTGCTCTTTGTATCTATGAGTTTGTTTCTGTTTTGTTTGATTGTTTTGTTTTTTAGTTACTACAATAGTATTTATCTTTCTGTGTCTGACTTATTGCACTTAACATAATAGCCTCCAAGTCCATCCATGTTGTCGTGAATGGTAAGATTTCATTCTTTTTTGCAGCCAAGTAATATTCCATTGGTGTGTGTGTGTATATATATATATATATATATATATATATATATATATATATATACCACTTCTTTATTCATCTGTCAGTGGACAGTTAGGTTGCTTCCATATCTTGGTTATTGTAAATAATGTTGCAGTGAACATAGGGATGCATATGTCTCTTTGAAGTAGTGTTTTGAATTTTTTTAGAGACCCAGAAAAGTCATATGGTAGTTCTAATTATAATTTTTTGAGGAATCTCCATATTATTTTCCATAGTGGCTGCACCAATTTGTAATTCCTTTTCTCCACATTCTCACCAAAACTTGTTATTTATTGATTTGTTGATAGTCATTCTAACAGATGTGAGGTGATGTCTCATTGCAGTTTTATTTTGCATTTCTGTGATTAGTGGTGATGAGCATCTTTTCATATGTCTATTGGCCATCTTTATGTCCTCTTTGGAGAAATGTCTATTCAGGACCTCTGCCCATTTTTAAGTTTTATTGTTTATTCTTTTGGTATATGAGTTCTTTATATATTTTGGGTATTAAAGTTTTTATCGGGTATATCATTGGTGAATATCTTGTCTTATTCAGTAGGTTGTCTTTTTATTGTGTTGATGGATTCCTTTGCTGTACGAAAAAAATTTTAGTTTGATGTAGTCTCACTTGTTTATTTTTCCTTTTGTTTCCCTTGCTCAAGGAGACATATGCAAAAAAATATTCCTAAGAGTGATGTCAAGGAGTTTACTGCCTATGTTTTCTCTAGGAGTTCCATGGTTTTGGGTCTTACTTTTAAGTCTTTAATCCATTTAGATTTGTTCTTGTTATTTGGCATATGAAAGATGTCCAGTTTCATTTTTTTGCATGTATCAGTCCACTTTTCTCAACACCATTTGTTGAACAGACTGTCTTATTTCTACCTTCTTTGTCATAGATTAATTGACTATATAGGCATGGGTTTATTTCTGGGCTCTATTCTGTTCCATTGATCTATGCGTCTACTCTTCAGGTCAGTACCATACTGATTTGATTATTATAGCCTATTCTAAAGTTTAGTGTCAGGTAGCCTGATGCCTCCAACTTTGTTCTTTTTCCTTAAAGTTCTCATGGCTATGCTGGGTCTTTTGTAATTCCAGATAAATTTTAGGATTATTTATTCTAGTTCTGTGAAAAATGTCATTGATATTTTGATAGGGATTACATTGAATCTGTAGATTGCTTTGGGTTGGTAACATGGACACTTTAATGATGTCAGTTCTTCCCATCCATGAGCACGGTATATCCTTCCATTAACTTGTAACTGCTGCAGTTACTTTCTCCTATATCATATAATTTTCCATGTAAAAGTCTTTTACCGCCTTGGTTAATTTATTTCTAGATATTTTAATTTTTTGATGCAATTGTAAATGAAATCATTTTCTTTATTTCTCTTTCTGATAGTTCATTATTGGTGTATAAAAATGCAACCATGAACACATGCCGTACTGTTAAGGTGTAGAGCTGAAACTTGTTGGATTTCATTAACCAATGACACCATAAAGAAAATAAATAAATAAATTTAAGAAAAAAGATAAAAACAAAAAAATTATAAAATAAGTAAAAATGCAACCAGTTAGTGAATACTAATTTTATATCCTTAGCTACTTTACTGAATTCATTTATCAGTTCAAATAGTTTTTTTGGTGGAATCTTTAGGGTTCTCTCTATATAGTTTCATGTCTTCAGGAAATAATGATGGTTTTACTACTTCCTTTCCAATATGGATGCATTTTATTTCTTTTTCTTGTCTGACTGCTGTGGCTAGGACTTCCAATACTATGTTGAAAACAAGTGGTGAAAGTGGACATCCTTATCTTGTTCCTGATCTTAAGGAAATTACTTTTAACTTTTCACCTCTGAGTATAATGTTAACTGTAGATGTGTCATACGTGGCCTACATTATGTTGAAATATGTTTTCTTTATTTCTACTTTGCTGAGATTTTTTTTTTTTATCATAAATCAATGCTGGATTTTCTCAAATGCTTTTTCTGCATTTTTTAATATGATCATATGATTTTTTTCTTTCAATTTGTTAATATGGTGATTCACATTAAATGGTTAGCAGATATTGAAACAACTTTGCATCCTAGGAATAAATTCAGCTTGATCATGGTGTATGATTTTTTTAATGTATTGGTGAATTCAGTTTTGCTAATATTTTGTTGAGGATTTTTGCATCTATGTTCATCGGGATAGTAGGCTGTTACTTTCTCTTTTTTTAGTAATGTCTGTGTTTAGTTTTGGTATCAGTGTAATGCTGGCCTCATAAAATGAACTCGGGAGCCTTCCCTCCTCCTGAATTTTTTAGAATAGTGTGAAAGGGTGGGTGTTAATTCTTCTTTGATTGTTTTTTTTATAGTCTCCTATAAAGCCAACTGGTCCATGACTTTTGTTTGTCGAGAGTTTTTTGATTACTAATTCGATTTCATTAGTAGTTACTGGTCTGTTCAGAATTTCTGTTTCTTCTTAATACAGTTTTAGAAGATTTTATGTTTCTAAGAACTTATCCATTTTTTGCCAGGTTGTCCAATTTGTTGGCATATAATAGTTCATAGTATTTTCTTAGAATCCTTTGTGGTTCTCTGATGTCAGTTTTCACATCTGTTTCATCTCTGATTTTATTTTTTCTTGATGAATCTGTTTAAAAGTTTATCAATTTTATTTATCTCTTCAGAGAACCAGCTCTTAGTTTCATTGATCTTTTGTATTGATTTTTTAGACTCTATTTTATTTATTTCCACTCTGATATTTATTTCTTTCCTTCTACTCCCTTTGGGCTTTGTTTGTCCTTTTTCTAGTTTCTTCCTTTCTAGTTTCTCTAGGTGTAAGATTAGATTGTTTATTTTAGATTGTTTGTTTGTTTCCTGAGGTGGGCCAGTATTGCTATGAATTTCCCTTATAGAATTGCCCTGGCTGTGTCCCATAGATTTTAGGTTGTGTTTTTATTTTCATTTGTCTTAAAGTATCTTTCAATTTTTTCCTTGATCTTGTTAACCCATTCATTGTTTAGTAGCATGTTATTTATCCTCCATGTATTTGTGCATTTTTCAGTTTTCTTCTTGTAATTGATATCTAGTTTCATACCATTGTGATCAGCGAAGATGGTTGATATGATTTCAGTCTTCTTAAAATTTTGAAACTTGTTTGGTGGCCTAACATGTGGTCTATCCTGGAAAATGTTGCCTGTGTGCTTGAAAAGAATGTATATTCTGTTGCTTTTGGGGTGAAATGTTCTAAAAATATCAACTAAATTCATCTGATCTAATGTGTCATTTAAAGCCATTGTTTCTTGTTGATTTCTGTCTGGATGACAGATGTCATCCGGATGTCACTGGGGTGTTAAAGCCTCCTGATATTACTGTATTATTAGTAATTTCCCACTTTATGTCCACCAGTATTTACTTTATATATTTAGATACCCCTGCATTGAGTGTGTAAATGTTTATAAGGTTAATATACTCTTCTTAGATTGATCCCTTTATCATTATGAAATGTCCTTCTGTGTCTCTTGTTAAAGCCTTTGTTCTAAAGTCTATTTTATCTGATATAAGTATTGCTACTCCAGCTTTTTAAAAAATTTCTATTTGAATGAAATATCTTTTTCATCCTTTTACTTTTAGTCTGTGTGTGTCTTTTGATTTGATGTGGGTCTCTTGTATGCAGCATATGTATGGGTCTGGTTTCCTTATTAATTCAACCACCCTATGTCTTTTAATTGGAATATTTAATCCATTTACATTTAAAGTAATTTTTGATTCATATGTAGTTATTGTCATTTTACTGTTCATATTTTTAATTTTTCTTCTTCTTAGAGAAGTCCCTTTAACATTTCTTGTAGTACTTGTTTAGTCATGATGAACTCCTTTAGCTTTACCTTGTCTGGAAAACTCTTTATATCTCTTTCTATTGTGAATGTTAGCATTGCTGGGTAGAGTAGTCTTCATAGTAGGATCCTTGCTTTTTCATCACTGAATATTTCTTGCCAATCTCTTTTGGCCTTCAAGGTTTTTGTTGAGAAATCAGTTGGCAGTCCAATGGGAACACCTTTGTAGGTAAATAACTGCTTTTCTTATGGTGCTTTTAAGATTCTCTCTTTGTCTTTAGTTTTTGGCATTTTAATTTTGATGTGTCTTGGGCCTCTTGGGTTCATCCTCTTTTGGACCCTCTCTGCTTCCTGGACTTGTATGTCCATTTTTTTCACTAGGTTAGGGAAGTTTTTCGTCATTATTTCTTCAAATAGGTTTTCAGTCATTGCTTTCTCTTTTTTCCTGCTGGTCCCCCTAAGATGTGGATGTGGTTACACTTGATGTTGTCCCAGAGGTCCCTTAAACTATCCTCATTTGATTTGATTTTTTTCTTTTTGTTCTTTAATTGGATGTTCTCTACTACTTTGACTTCCAAATTGCTGATTTCATCTTCTGCTTTATCTAATCTGCTGTTAGATTCCATCTAATGTATTCTTCATTTCGGTTCTTGTATTCTTCATTTCTGACTGGTTCATTTTTATGGTTTCTATCACTTTGAATGCTCACCGAGTTCATCCAGTCTTCCCCTAAGTTCACTGAGCATTCTTATAGCTAGTACCTTGAACTTCATATCTGGTAGATTGCTTGCCTCCATTTCACTTAGTTCTTTTTCTGGAGTTTTTTCCAGTACTTCTATTTGGGACATGTTTCTTTGTTTCATCATTTTGGCTGCCTCTCTTTTTCTGTTTTTATGTATTAAGTAGATCTGCTGTGTCTCCCAGTCACGGTAGGGTGGCCTTATGTAGCAGGTGTTCTGTAGGGCCCAGTGGTGCGGTCTCCCTCATCACTTGAGCTGGGTGCTCCAGGAATGTTTCTTTTGTGGGTTGTGTGTATTATCCTGCTGTAGTTGAGCCTTGATTGCTGTTGGCACATCAGTGGGTGGAATTGACCCCTCAGTCTGACTTGTGATGACTGGCTGTGATTACAGTAGAAGAGCTGATGTGAGGGGCTGACCTGACAGAGTGAGGTTAACTTTAGCAGGGCTCAGATAACTGCCAAGTCCATCTTTTGGGTGTGTTGTTTGTGTAGCTAAATGGGTGGAGCTTCTTGGAAAGGACTCCAGTGCAAACCCAGGTCAGCCACTGCTTATGCCCAGCCTAAAACCACCTGGTAGAAGCTACAAAGTGACCTGTGGTTGGTAGCAGGCTTTGCTGTGCTTGGGGGTGCCTGGGAGAGGCTGTGTTGTGAACTGAGGCCAGCTGCCACTGGTGCTGAGCTTGAGGCCACTTAGCAAGAGGTACAGGGCATGCCAAGGCCAACTGCTGCTTGTTCGGGGTTTGTAGACCTTTGAGAGGTTTTAAAAAATTTCACAGCATGGGCTGCGGCTGACAACTTGGGTGAAATAACAGGCTGGCAAGTACTAAGTTGGGTGAGGCAATGTCTCAAGGAATCACCAGGGTAGAGTGAACCATGTTAGCCAAGTTATTGGAGACTCAGATTTGACTTCCACCTGCACCTGCCAGCTGGGTAGGAGTGCTCAACAAGTCAACAGTGGTGCCTGCCAGCAATTCAGTCCTGGAGAGAGCTGCCCCTCCAGCCCTTACCCTGAAGCCAGACAATTCAGTTCTTCCCCGTATGTCTCTCGCACTTTTGAACTGCTGTCCCTTCACTGGAGCTTAGAGCTAGTGTTTGTGATTGAATAAGTCTGTGCTTGGGCTATTTAAGAGGATATCTGGGTCTACAGCAGCCCTTGTCTCATCCAAATGGACTCTCTGCTGATTTCCAGAGCCAGGTGTTGTGGGGGCTCCTCTTCCCAGCACTGGAGCTCCTGGCTGGGTAGCTCATTGTGGTGCTGGGATCCCTTGCTCCTCAGGGGGACCTCTCCACAGCTGAGGTATCCATCCTGATTCTTATTTGCTTTACCATGGATGTGGGACCTTTCTATTATGCATCTCTTCCCCTCCTACCAGTCTCCATGTCACATCCTCTTTACATCCTTATTTGTAAGACTTCTGCTCAACTAGTCTTCAGGTGATTCTCAAAATTGGTTGTTCTATAATTTCGTTGTAATTTTGATGTGGTTATGGGAGGAGGTGAGCACAGTATTTACCTTCTCCACTATCTTGACCAGAAGTCACACAAATGCTATTCTTGAGACAGTAGTCATACTTGGACTTGCAATAAAAGTGTTTTATATGCAGTTCCAGTTTTTTTTCACAAAATGATTAAAGAGTTGATACTCAAGGGTTAAGATTTAATAAAATCTAACTTTAATAAATAAAATATATTACTTCATTAGTGATATTCTTAAGTGAAGTTGAATTTTTCTTATTTTACAAGTGTGTGGCATTGAAACATATAATGACTGTTATTGTTTGATGCCATTGCCTTAATTGGTGGTAAAACTGCTGAAGTTTTTGTACTATCAGTGTAAATATCAACATAGTGAAAGTCAGTTAACATATTTATTATGACAGTGGTTTCGACTTCAGGACAGCATGGTGGGACCCTATAGACTACATTTTGAGAACCACTGTGCTGTAGATAAGAATAGCTCTTTGTATTCAGAAATACGCCACCTTCACTGTGGATTGGCACTTTGCACAGTTTTAGGAACACAGGAAGTGAGGTATTACAAACCCATATGTTTATATGGTTATATAGATTAAATGTGTGTCTGCTGTCAGATACCAGGAAGGGTTTAGGACTGCAGCAAAATAAGAGCATATGCTCCACCTGGAGGGAAAACATCCTCCTCTCCATTTCAGCTGATGTTGCCATCCAGAAACACAGTCCCAATGTGGTCACATCTGTTTTTCAAAAGACATCAGAATTTTTTTTTATATATATATATATAAAACTTTTTTTATTTTTAAAATTTGCCAGCTGGTTAAGTATTTGAACTTAAAACACTAGCCAAGTACAAACTAAACCTTTTTTTGCTCTGGATTTGCCTTGCAGCCAACCTCAATAGTAAACACAATGATGACTTGTTGAAGAAATGAATCAAATTAAGATTGAACAAATTCAAGGGTAAACAGTTTGCAGCACCCTGTGTAGGTTGTGATAATATTTGCTGAATTTGGAGTTCTAGATCTTAGCTGTCACAGATAGAGGACAAAGGTATACACAGATACCAGAGCTGGGAAAATCCATGTTCTTTGTCATCAGCTCAGGTTGTAGCTGTTTCAGATTTAGTATCCGGTCATGCCAGAGTGACATTATATAATATTTCCTTGTGAATCAGGACAGAAAAGTCTAACTTAAAAAGTGAGAGATACTGAAGAGTAGTCAGGGGAATATTGTAATCAATATAGATGTAGCCAGACATCTAGAATTTAAAGAATACTGGAGATAACCATTTAACAAAGGTAGAAAAATTTAGTAATAACGACTCATTTCTTGGATTCACTAGATGTTTCTCTCTAAAATGACTATCTCACAAATGATCTATGATCTTTTAATGTTGTTCTAATATATATTATAGGCCAATTGGGTGTCAGGCAATTGAAGTGGTAGGATAGTCATGAAAACTAGCCATTAAAGTATTTTGACACAAATAGACTGATCATTTTACAGATTTTTCATTACCTTCACATTTAGTAGTAACCATTTTTTATGTTCAAGTAACCATGTGAGGTGCTGTGCTTATAAAAAATTGACCAAGATGACCAAGATACAGACTTTTCCTGCTCAGTATTTACCCTGTGGTGAGTGAAAGTAAGAATGCAGAGCAGTTCGTGCAAAGTTCTAGACCTCGTTCAGCTACAGCATGTACTGAGCAACTGCTCTTGGCCATGCGGTGTTCTGGGCATTAGGGAAAAAGGAATGAACAAAACAGCATATGTCCCTGACTTCAAGTATATAACATTCTAGTGTGCTCTGAAGTAAAAGATACGTAGCATGAAAGCAGAGACAATGGTGAAATTGACTCCACTGGAAGGATCAGAGATCTTAAGTAGAATGTGGCATTAGAGCCAAACCTATGACACGTGGAAGTGAAGAGCTGTGTGAGAGATGGGGGCCTTCTGAGTGTCAGAACAATACTCACAAAGTGTAAAACCCTAGGATGCCTTCAGGGAATTACAAGGGGGACATAGTGGCTGAAGAATTAACCACATCAGTTTCCCAAACTACATCACGATTTATTTTTTATGGAAAAAACTCGGGCTATAGGTTGAAAGTTACTGAGTTTGCAATCTCAGAATTCCGAATTCTAATTTATACAAACTATGACAATAAAATTACATTTATGAATGCATTTGGCACAATGTGGGAATATACTAGCAACTCAATAAGTATCAATTGATAATGAAATTTTAAAAAACAGTATTATATGTCAGTTTTGCTAGTTTTGGTTTCATAATAAATAAAATATTAGTAATTTAGAACAACAGAGATTTATATTTCTTGTTCATATTGCACTTTAAAATGCTGCAGTGTCTGCAGCTTAGCCGTGCCTTTGCTCTGTATATCTTTATTCAGCCATGATCAAGGCTAAAGGAGCTGCCACTATTTGGAGCATGGACTGATGTCATAGGGAAAAAGTATCAGTGGACAAAGGAGCAGTGACGTTTAGGCCTTCTAATTGGATGTGGTGTTCACTATTTCCATTATATTCATGTGGCTAAGACAAGTCTCATAATCAAGTCTGTCATTTTACAGGGTAAAGGAATCTATTCTCCTCACTAAGAGGCATTGTAGGTCACATGGAAGTGGTCAGGAATACAAGCTAGTAACTAATTGGGAATAGTATACTATCTATTGCAAAATTATTCTCATATTTTGCCTTACTGTAGCTTGAGTTCTGGGATACATAGAATATACGGTAAACAGAGTTGCTTTATTGAAGCATATTTTAGGAGCAAAATCCAAAAATTTTGCACAGTTCAGTGATAAAACCTAAAGAAATTTGTTGTCATAGCACTGGGCCCAATTCCAGAGGTAGTTGTCTAGAAGATTTATACAGTCGGCTGGTTATACAGGCTGTAATTCATTCATGAATTCAGACAAGAACAAAGCCCATGAACGCCCCAGTATGGGGATGTTTCTGTCACTTGGTAAAATTCTTCTACTAGAGATGTGAGTATCTTTAATACATTTTTATAGACTCAAATGAGAGAATTTCTTGTACTTGTCTGAGAGCTCAAAATATGCACCTTTTCTGAGCAAGAATCTCATGAGGCCATTCTCTATTCCAAGCCTGAATAAAAATTGCTTTGAGGCATTTAAATATCCAATATTGAAATTTATCTAGCAGTACTAAGCACCATATTCACTTTTCAGAAGGTCTGAGGTTTCTGTAGTCCAGGCACTGAGGATGAATTCTTGGTCTCATTTTCTTTTTCATGGACGTAGGAGGATATGAATAGAGGTCTCGTTTTATCTATGACTGTTCTCCTTGATTAGATGAAGCATTTAATGATATATGGGCAGCATTTCAGAGGCTTGTGATTAACTGCTCACACTACCCATCCCTTTTTTGACATTGAATTTTGAAATTCAATCATCACTTTAAAATGATGAGCATCCATCTGGTCTTAAATTAGGTGTTTCTTTTCCTGAGTTGCTATTCCTATAAATGCCATTTGCAGTATTTGACTAGAAGAAAGTTTGGGAGAAACCTAGGTACTCAAGAAGCAGATCTCTGTATTTAATTTTAAAGCTTTTCTACAGAAATGGAGACTGCTCACATCTGCTTTGTAGCAATATAGCATCCTTTTGGAATGCTTAGCTTCCATAAACTCCGTAAGAAACTGTTATGGTCTCTCTGGTAATATTTGATTCTTTTGATGAAGTATAATACAAATAATTACATAGTAGTGTTTGATGTCCCCTACCCAACTTCCATCAAGTAAGGATTTGTAAGTTGATGTCATATTTCTATGTTGTATGGTATATTTTAATTAAAATCGGAATGCTGTGTAAGATTGAGCAAATTGTGTTCCGTTTGAAGAATTAAAGAATTACTCAGGCTTGCCAGCATGATCTGAAATTCTAATTCTAAACTCTGCTATGAATGCCAGATGCACAGGATTCTTATTGTCCATCAAATACCACCTGGAAGTATTTATCACAACAGAAAGAGGAAGCTTCTAATATCTTTTCAGGGGAGACTTTTATTAAAATTGGCTTCTTTTGATGTTGTCCACATTTACAATAAATGGAATCCATGAAAGGTCTTTAACTCTGATCAGAAATGCAAAACTGATTATAGTGTTTTCATGACCACATAAAAGATAAAACCCTCAAAAGATTTTGCCTGAGTGATCAATCAACATTTTGCACACCAAAGAAGAACACAGAAGCAAGTAGAAATTTGGCAAAAACGGACTTATTTGTCACCAACCAACTCAAAACAAAATAGTTCAAAAATATTTTCTCCTTCTGGAAGAATACCAGTTGATTCGGGTCCTAAAGTCCTTTACAAGATCAGGAAGAGGAGAGTGCATTAGAGTTCTTCAGCTGAAACTCCTGCTTTTCATGGTTTTATCTTCTGCTTCAACGGCAGTTAGAAAATGGTATTAGTGTTTCTGTGTACTAAAAAAAAATATGATGAATAAATTGATGGTTTGAACCAGGAAAAAAGTTTAATAATTTGTATCTTATCCTGAGAGGTAGAGCCCACCTAATTCATACTCTAAAATTGGTATTCCACCCAGTAGAAAGGGCACATTTTCTAGCTTTCATTAAAATCTGTTCCTTAAAAAGACTTGAAGTTAGAGAGATCAGGGAAATGGTGCAAACATCATCCCAGCTTATTCTTCTTTATGGTGACATCAAAATAGCCAAAGTCAAAACTGTTTCTGCTTCCTGACATTGTCTCCTTCCCCTCTCTCCCTCCCTTCCTTTCTTCTTTTCTTCCTTCCTCCTTTCTATGAATATTTTTTTCATCTCTACTAAGTAGTACTGACTATCCTAGGCAAAAAGCATTACCTCCCGTTACATTCTCGTGGATGGAGACAAAGATCAAGCATGACAATCACATTGTAAAGATATTTAAACTGATCAGTTTGTGGTTAGAGCATGAGAAAGTAAGCAAATGATTATTTAAAAGTGAATTTAACTTTTAACTTCCATGTGCTCTTATTTCTTCTTGTCTCATAGAAATAGAGAACAATCTTCATTATGCCTTCTATGAAGTTGTTCAGCAAAGAACATGTGTAGGGTGGTACAGTTGAAGCCTTGCTCAGTTTTGTGTAAGATGGCAGAAAACAATGGAATGTTCAAGTGTAGTGCCTAAGAGGGTGAGTTTTATGGACAGACCTCCTGGATTTGAGTCTCAGTTCCTCCAAGCAGGATGATCTTGGGCAGAGTAGCTAGTCTGTTAGCCTTCGCTACTCTAAAATGTCGATACTAGTCATGTCCGTCACCTGGAGCTGAAGTGATGAGTAAATAATATATACAAAGCATGTAGTACTCTAACCCCTCAAAAATGTGGGTGTTGTGGTGGTTATTAATCGATGTTGGCCAAATTTGTCCTTCTCTCTTTCCCTCCTTTCTTTCTCTCTCTCTCTCTCTCACTTTCTCTCAGTTTAAAAAATTCTGCATCCTTTCTTAAAATAGTTGGCCATGTTTATTTTCTGTTTTTTTTTTTAAAATAAATTCTTTATATTTTAGAGTAATTTTAGATTCACAGAAAAGTTAAAAATAGAGTAGAGAATGTTTCCATATATCTCTCACCCAATTTCTCTTAGCGTTAGCATGTTACCAGAGTACATTGGTCAAAACTAAGAAACTGACATTGGCACGATATTATTAACTAAATTCTGGACCTTGTCTGAATTCCACTTGTTTTTCACTAATGCCCTTTTCTTGTCCCAGGATCTCAACCAGTATATCACATTACATTTAGTCGCGATGTTTCCTTAGTCTCCTCTGGTCAGTGACAGTTTCTCATTGTTTCTTCGTTTTTCATGACCTTGACATCTTGAAGTATATTAGTCAGCATTTTGTGGAATGTCGCTCAACTGAACTTCATATTTTTCTCATAATTAGTCTAGGGTTATGGGTTTGGAAAAAAGGTCACAGAGGTGAAGTTAAGAGGGAGTACATGAATCAACATGAATTATCACTGGTAATGTTAACGTTGTTCACTTAGTCAAGGTAATGTTTACCAGGATGTCACATTTATTTTTTGCCTTGTAGCATCATCTCACTTCATCAGGCTTATTTGCTCCAATTTATTAGCATCATTTTTTTAAAAAAATCTGCTCAAGCAATGTTTATTAAATGCCAGGAAAATACATTTTCCAGAAAAAGAGAGAATGTGGTACTTCAGAGTCGAGTATGTGCAAATAGTAGGCTGTATAGACAGAATTCAATAGGAAAAATTTAATAAACTGTAGGCAAGACTAAAATGTCTGCAAAAAACAAAATAGTACATTAAAAGTAAAACCACTAATTAAATATCTTTGACTGCATTAGTGCTAAGAGATAAATTTATTAGCTGACCCTTTGCCCCAATTCTACATTTGTTAATGTACATAGATCTCAGACACATAATACTTAGTAGAGCATAATCTTGTACTGTGCTGGGCTAGGTACTCAGCTCTCGAGCTGATTTTTTCTACCAAATGCTAGGTCCCTGTTTTCCAGCTGTATGTGTTGTTTAGAAATTGCCCTGGGGACTAGTGGATGATGGTTTCAGAAGTGACTCAGACTGTATTAAAGGGATAGGGAGGCCAGGTCAACATTGTCTCATTGATTGCTCCTTGGTTATCCTTTATATTCGGGCTAGTAGATAATTCAGTGAGAAATGCTGAGCTGCTTGCTCCAATAGAAAGGTGCAACATTGTTGTCTTTGAAGATGCAAGAAAGGGGAGTCATGAACCAGGGAATTTGATGGTCAGCCTCCAAAAGCTAGAAAAGGCAAAGAAATGAATTCTCTCGTAGTGCCTTCAAAAAAGAACACAGCCCTGCCTATAATTTGATTTTAGCCCAGTGAAACTCGTTTGGAGATTCTGACCTACAGAGCTGTAAGAGAATAAATTTGTGTTGCTTTAATCCACCAAGTTCTTGGTGATTTGTTACAGTAGCAATAGAAAATTAACTCAAGTTCAGCTCAGTTACACACCTATCTCCTTTACACCCAGCAGTCTAATAGAATCATATTACTATTTTTAGTAATATAGTAATTTAGAGACTTGATTTCTTTATGTCTATTAGTCTTTATGTCTTTATGTCCTCTCATTCTGCACAACAGACTTCTCTTCCACATTCTCCTATATGTAACAGTTTCTATGCAAACATTGCCTTTGGTTTGTTTTTAAAATTATTTTATTTTCTGTGTGCAGGATATCAGCACGCACAATTAGTTGCTTCCATTCACCATGCTCCTCAGTTAGATTAACAGTATCATTATCGATCTAAATCTTTTTTTTTTTAAATTTCTCTTTTTGATATCTTTACTCTTATTGCCAGTTTCATTCTTCTCTCCCTGCCTTATGCCTCAATTTATGGTCTAGTCGTCTCCTAATATGTATATATTATGTTGTGTTACTTTAAAAATATACATAAATTAGATCTTAGTTTAGGTCTCATTCTGAATCTTGCTTGCTATACTCAAGATTATGGGTTTGAGATCTATCTATATTAACAAATGCAGATTTATGATATTTTGCTTCCTGAACTTGGCAAATTTCATTTCTGCATTCCACTTTGACAGACATCTAGTTTGTCTCCAATTTCTAGTTATTAGAAACAGGAATGAAATGCACGTACTTATATACATATATGCATTTTTAATTTTGTCAAATGCTCCTTCGCAGAATGTCTTATCAATTTATTTTCCAGAGGACAATGTGCAGGGATATTTATTTCCCATAGTCTCTAATATTGTTATTTAAAAATATGTTCTAGGAAATGTGGTTTTTTTAATATTTTTATTTTGTGGATTACTACTTTTTAAAAAACATTATGCTTATTTGCCATTTGTGGGGTTTTTTTTTTTGCCTATGAAATGTGTATTCACATTCTTTGTCCATCTTGCTATATTGTGTTTTTTGTGGATGTTGAATTTTAAGACACTTTTATGTGATATAATTCTTATAAGTTATACACTTTACAAATGTCTTCTCAAGATCTACTATTTTAATTTGTTTGTATCGATGGCATTATTTATTGTAAAATCTTAATTTTACAATAAAGCCAAAAGTATTTCCTTTTATGCTTCATGGTTCTCTTTCTTTAGACTTATTTAAGAAATCTGTTCTGACCTAACATCATGAATTTTCTATCCTGTTTTTTCTAATCTTTCAGTTTCACCTTTCACATTAATAGGTTTAATCTACCTGTGAAGAGGAATTTAATTTTTCCCAAAATGATGAACTCATTTCTCTGCACTATTGGTCATATAGTAACTAGTCATAAACTAAGCTCTCTATTCAGTTCCATTGATCTGTTGTTGTTGTTTTTTATTCTGGTGCCAAATATATACTATTTTAATTACTATGATATCATGAGTTCCCTTTTCTGTTTGATTTTGGTATTTTTAATCTATTTCACACCTTTACTAGTACAGTCATTGTTCAGTGTAAAGTATACTAACAGTGTGTCAAGTTCCCAAAAGATGCGATTGGATCTTATTTGGAATTGCATTCTCTTTTAGATTAACTGGATTTGCTAAATTAGCCCACATATTATCTTTATAGTGTAGAGTCTTACCTTCATAAACATGGACTATCTTTGCAATTATTAAGATATCTTTTATGTCCTTAAATAAAGCTTCAGAATATACTTCATATATATTTTACACAATGCTTTTGTTTTTTGTTTTCTCAATATTTAAAAATTAATTTTGCTGCTGAGATTTTTCAAAAAATTTTATTTTCTCATTTATTTTTGTTAGTGGTGTTCAATATGAATTCTTCTATTAGTTAAAATGTCTTGGCTCTATAATAGAAAAGACAGCCAAACTTCAAAGGTATGATGTCATCTCCAGTGAAATAAAATCTTTACTTTTGAGAAGTCTTGCATGTTAATTGGTCACCTTGGATGACTGTATTAAAAATGACGTGTATCACTCCTAAAAGTAGATAAAGTGGCTGGTTTTTGTTGTTGTTGTTTAAGGAAGTAGAATCTCAAAATATATCTTCACCTCTTCTAACTCTAGGCCCAAATGTAAATTGATAACTTGCTTACTCTAGAGGAGTCTTTACCATTAAAAAATGATCAGGAGAGATTTTATATATCATTATGTGGATTTTGAAAGTTTGTTTAAAGTCATCTGTAAGACTACTTCAGTGAGGTGACTTTGGGAAAATATACTTATCACTGTTTTGATTTTTCATGATCTAGTCAAGTTTTCTACTTCTCAGGTCAATTTTGAATGTTTATTTTTTAATTAAGGATATTAGCCATTTTATCTAAAATTTTAAATTTATTGATAGATGAAAAAAAGTTCTTTTATTTTCCAGAACACATGGGATTTTAAAGCTGTGTTTTATAATTGATTTCAAATTTTACTGCAGTATGATCTTATAATACAGTCTTTATAATGTCAGTTCTTGAAAATTTTCGAAAATTCTTTTGTGATCTCTACATGGTCATTTAAAAGAAATGCATTTGATTAACGTGCATGTTCTGTTAATGAGATGTGAAATTCAAGTTTTTTAATCATGATATCCAAACGTTATCGTTGCTTATTTTTTGTCTGCATATCTGAGAAGTTTCTGGATGTACTCGCAAAATTATGGGTTTATTTCTTCCTGTATCCTTTCGATTTTTGCTTTATTTATTCCAAGGATATAAAATTGCCCTGGCATACATGACATTTAAAATGAGATGTCTTGTTGTAATATGAGACATGAAAGAAACTTAATATATGGTCATAAAGAGGGTTGGGGTGGTGAGAGAAAATGACAGCGTCTCGATTTATTTATTAAATGAGTGTCGTCATGCATTTTTGAGTTTATAGAAGACGTAATAGAACTAGCCTACCCCCTGAAAGAGTTAACATTCTTAGAGGACAACATTAATACCGAAAAGAGTTTCAAAAAATAGAAAGTCTTATAACCAAAATGTATATTAAGTTTTGGGGAAAAGTTAATTTTGGATATCAGAAAAGGAGAAACGTGGTTAACATTTCTATTTAATAGTCTAGGCTTTGAGAGAATTATTGGTTATCAAATAAGATCTTGAAAAAAATAAAGATTTTTGGAATCACGGAGAGAAGGGATGTGATGGTCACAGTCAGAAGAGAAAGAATAAAGGGCGACACGAAGCCAGAAGGACATGCGAGTGTGTTTTATCTGTTCTCTGATGGTTCAGTATATAGCAGAATCCCAGTCCAAGAAACACGGCTCAGGAATCAAACAGGTAATTGAAATTAATTTAACAACTTGTTTTTATATACAAGTCTCGACCATTTAAATGTCGAGTGTTATTTTGAAACATCACAGAATCGGAGGCAAGAGTCTTTTTTTCGAAGTACTATTTTAAATGACTATGAATGAAAATTAAGTTCCAGTAGTACAAGAACTTTCCACCTTTAGGCAGTGAAGCGACTCTTTAAAAAATCTCTTGGATAATTTATTTGCTGAAGAAAAATAGTTAATAAGCTATTGCAATTGCAAGCTTATCACAGAAGTGATTCTGACCGATAAAATTAACATATGCGGTGGATAAGCTCCACTAATGCTGATCATTTTTCTTGTTCGACTACCTAATCTTAATCTTATTAATACTTGAGCGCTGTTGAGATTTTTAGTACTAGTGCAGAAAAGGGGGAAAAATATTTCCAAATACGTATAGTCTAAATAAGGGAATATGCATTAGCAAAATAATTTCTCAAAGAAAAATCGTCGAATAATACAGAAAAGGTGCTTCAGCTATATCATCATGCTGAAGTCAGTTTGTTTGCTCAATCCTGGTAGAACAAGACCTTCCCCACTGAAGAAAGTGAAAGTGTATGAGCCACTGTTCGTAAAAGCCAGACGGTGTGTGTGTTTTTTAAGAAGCTGGGAATAGAACCATCTTGTGAAGGATGGAAGTGTGTAAATGCCACACACATTTCTTCAGAAGCTAAATGTTCTCCCTTTTTCTGATTTGATTTTCTCAACTCAAAGGTTTCATCTTCTGCCAGGAACCAGGAGTCTTGGAAGGGTAAAAAAGCTAAGATGTAGGAAAAGTTACTGCAGTCCAGTCAGTTGGACAATGGCATCTGTGGCTGATGTGAGTTTAAATTCCTAGTGGATAAATGTGTAGTTGGAATGCTCCACTATTGAGCTATTGCTTCTGAGATTGTTTACTTCATTATAATTCACTTCGGTAGGTTTTTAAATTGAGATTTTCCTTATAGAAATCTCTTATGTTTTACTGCTTCAGTGATGAGTGGAGATTAGCTTTGCATTTGCAAAATTAAATTACTTTCCCAAAGTATTTCTTAATTTTCATGCAGATGCCACTGAAAATTTCAAGAGAGTGAAAAGTTGTTAGCTGCACTTTAAATACCAGGAAATCTCTGTGTGGGAGGAAGGGAAGAGGGTAAAATTACTTTTATTTTAAAACTGAACATAGGGGTATTCATTCTGCAGAATACACATCTGGAGAATAAGTACCTAAGGGGAAAACACTTTCATAGTTCAAATTTTGGACATTTTTAGTGTCACACTTTTGGATCAATATCATCTACCAAGGAAAAACAAAAAGAATTAAAAATGAAGTGTGAACAGCCACACTACCATGAGAACAGAATCTTGGGCCCATCTTGAGTTTGTTTCTGAGAATGAGACTTTCCAACAATGTTATCAATGTATTGAGATCTATCATGATTGTAGTTCTCTGATGTCCTTCCAATTTCATACCCACCTCCCTTCTCTAAAACAGCACATTCCAGGAATTCCATAGTGTTTTGCTTTAATAGGATAGTTTTGTTGAGGAGGAAAATTATTTTCCTCCTCCCCCTTAGGTTTGGTGACTGGGGCATGCAAATTAAATTGAAAAAAAAAAAAGATGACAGATAAAAGGTTTATTTGTATGCATATAAGAGACAAAAAAAGAGAAATGCTGGTTGGTTAAAAAATTAAAGTTAAAGGCTTAGCAAGGGAAAGAAATGATGGGAAGAAATGGCTTCTATCAGAAGAAGAAATAGGTTTCTTTAGGAAAGACAAAGGGATTTTTAGGAGAATAAAGAGGAAATTTAGTAGTCCTCCCTTACTTACATTTTCACTTTCCACAGTTTGTTACCTTCAGTCAACTGTGATTCAAAAATACTAAATGGAAAATTCCAGCAATAAGCAATTCATGTTTTAAATGGTGCATTGCTCTCAATATCATGATGATAATATCATAGCTTTCATGCTGTTCTGCTCCATCCAGCCTGGGCCGTGACTCATCCCTTTGTCCAGCATCTCCATGCTGTATACATTATGCACCTATAGTCACTTAGTAGTCACCTTGGTTATTAGATTGACTATCATGATATCACAGTGCTTGTGTTCAAGTCATCCTTATTGTACTTAATAATGGCCCCAACGCGTAAGAGAAGGGATGCTGGCAATTCAGATATGCCGAAGAAAAGCTGTAAATTGCTTCTTTTAAGTTAAAAGTTATGTATGTATAGGAAAAAAAAACAGTATATATAGGGTTCAGTACTATCTTGGTTTCAGGCATTCACTGGGGGTCTTGGAATGTATCCACTGTGAATAAGAGCAGGGTGGATTCTCTAAGGAAGTTTGTGATAATGTTTCTCTATACAGGTTTGAGTGGTCTTTCATTTTCTTCAGGGTCATAAAAATCTCCCAGAGAGGGCATTTATGGTAGATTTACTCCTGATTTCTCTCCTTGAAGTAGAACCTGCCCCAAAGAGGGAATGTAAGGCGGTCCTCGTTTCTCAAAATTTTCTGTTTTTAATCAGATAAAGAAGCTTCGAAAAGGCTTCTTTCTCCATATGTTGAATTTCAGATGTCTTCAGCTTAAAATAATCTTTATACCAACTCTGGGATTCCAAGTGAGTCTCCACACTTTGAGTTATTCAGATTTCCAAAGCTGACACTTCAAATGTGCTAAAGTTATTCTAGGATCAGTTAGACCATAGAATATAAAGAGTAGGAAAAATGGAGAAGTTATTCTTAGTCACCATAAATCTATGGTATCTCTCTAAATGAAGTGACAACCTTAAATGAAAAAAAGAAACTTTACATTTATCTCAATAGATTATTCACATAAATTATTACTTACTTAGGTACCAAGTCCTGCATGATCCATGTGTTATTAAATATTGGTCAGTCAGCTAATACCAAAGATAGATGAATGACACATTGTAACTTCTGAGTTTGATTGAGCTGCTTGTCATTTGACATTTTCTGAAAACAGCTAGATCAATAACAAAAAATGGACATCATAAAGCCTTAACTTGATGATGTTTCATAGTGAGTATATCATTATTGTGTGCATTTAGATTTTTAGCCACATTTTTGCCTTGTTATAGGAAAATGAATAGATTCACTTCATGCTCTAACAAATGAATGTCAGAGTTTTGGAGGTTGAATTTTGTTTATTATTCAGATTGGACTTATTTATTAGAGACCATATTTCTAAATCATAATGAAAATCACTGGCAGAATGAATTAATATATAAAATTATCTTTACATATATTGGAGAAACAAATCTAATAGGTAAAGTAAAATCAAATTCTGCTGTCATCTTGTACATTTATAGAGCAAAATTAATAGCTTTAGGTTTTGTGGGGTTTTTTTACTACTTATTTATCAAAGAAAAGCTAGAAATAATGTCAAAATAAGTCAACCTTGTTTTATTTTCCTTCATCGTTAAAGGTTCATGTTACTTTATACTGAAAGAATGACGATCTTCTAATAAGTTATCAATGTCTTGCAATACTGCAGCTTTTATGTTCTCAAGTACTTTTCTGCATAGAATACTAAAGACCCTCTTATCCACCATGATATTTAGTTAATAGAGAGCAGTACATATAACTGTACCGAACTTTTTACCAAAGAATGTCATGTTTCAAGTACCCAGTGTTCTGGAGTCAAATGGACAAAACGTCCAATCGATGATTAAGCTTTTTAAGTTTTATCCAGACACCCCAAGGTGTATAAGTGTCTTCTGTCTAATGTGTTTGCTGGTCTGTAGCCAAAGAAACCAAACCAACTGCTTTGTACATTAGACTGTAAATTCCATGGAAGGGTGGAGTCTTCCCGGAACTATATCGTTAATACTCATCATATGATACTGCCTGAACACATTTATCCTCTCTCTCATTTGAAGTTAATTATAAGAATTGTTAGGCCAAATAAAACTCAAATATGTGACCATGATAGGTAATGGATAAGAGGAAGTCCTTGTGTTGATAGTGTGAACTCAGCACATTCTCTTCTAGGAAAAGAAAATATAGAAAGAGCATAATAAGAAGAAGCCAATATTTATAAAGATGATATTTGTAAGTTTTAAACAATACTATGATTTGTTTTCCGTTGAGGTTTTTAATTATTATTTACCATGTCTATATATTTTTCTCCCTTCAGTAGGACATATTTTTACTTAAAATGGATAAGGCAATAATAATCGAAGAATGGAGTGTATTAACCATATGTTTCTGATGCTTTGCCCTCCGGGGTCTTGCTGACCCTGGAGAGACCGCCCCTCACAGCCAATTCCTAGAGATAGTAAAAGACTTCCCCGGGAGGGTGCCTTCATGTGTAATCACCGACCCAGAGCCCATACCCCAATCACCTGTTTTTGTTGAGCTCTCACAGGGCTCACACCCTCGGAGCCACTGTCTGCCTGCCCTGATTCCTCCAAGCCCAGGTACCGGACACCCAGGGGCAGGCCCTGTGCTTCAGACACCCTTGAAATTATTCACATTAGCCAACCCTGTCTTGCCTGTTCCTTCCTGCAGAAACAACGGTGAAGGCTCTTGTGCCCATTTCCTGTGGCTCCTCTGCCTCCTGACTGACCCAAGTGCTTCCCCGTGTGGCCCCTCGTGGTGTGGTGTGGCGTGGCATGCCTCTCCTCTGGGGAACTGTGAATAACAAACTGTCTTTTCTGTGGCCAGATTCTCCTGACCTGTTGGCTTCACCATCTATGAATCATAATATTTTCAAAAAATAATGTTCAGAACAATTTTAAGAGATAGATGGCGTTGCCGTTGGTTTTGAGGAGAAGAAACCAAGACTTTCAGTTGCCAGTGTCTCTCAGCAAATTAAGTAGCCAGGCTGGGACTGATATCACAGCTGCTCATTTTAAAACAGGCACTGGGAGCACCTTTCATTATCAACCTGTTCTCATCTTTGAGCTTTTTTCCTTCCTATCCTGGAAAGATGTTCCATGCTCTTGTTGGCTAGTGCATTCTCAGATCTCCCAGATTTATACAGCCTATAATATTGTTTTATTGACTTATAATCCTTGTGAGATGGATGGATAGTATTTGAGGGCTCTGAATTTCTGAGGGCAGAGGTCTTTCACTTTGTAGAGGACTGACAGACATTACAGAATCTCATTTGAACCAAGGAGCCTCTCATCTGACTACCTCCTGAAACGTGTTCACGTTGGGGTTCTGAAGTGGTAAACTGCACCTTCTTCTTCCCATCTGAGTTTGGAAACAGTTGAAAGGTAGAAGCAGGAGTCAGGCAGATGGAGACCAAAATGTGTGCTTTACTACTGATAAAACCTCTGAGATCAGATTGCTCCAGCTCTGACGCAAGCGAGCTTCCTTGCACTTCCCTCAGAATTTGGCAAAGTACTCCATGCTGGCAAGGACGGCCAAACAACTTCACATCTTACGGGACCTGGCTCTGAGCAGATGAATCTGTGCTCTTGCTGCGACCGAGGAGGGTGAAGCAAGTGTGCCCACCTTCTCCTCACAAGCTGAGCAGATCCGAAGGGAGAGCATGAGGAACAAGAATAGGGCTCCATCATTACAGTTCATTTCAGAAAAACTGTTTCAGCGTGGCATCGTGGAGCCAGCTGAATACTGTCTTTCCCAACAAATAGTCCCATGACTTTGGGAAACCATGTAACACATCTAATTTTCAGGTTCCCCTTCTGTAAAGAGCTCATTTAGAATGAGCACTCATAGGACTTTGGAGTATGAAATGATAGAATGTTTGCTCAATAAACAATAAATATTAGCTATCTTCATAATTGTTTTTAGGCTTTTTTTAGAATTAAATTTCATTCTGTGATAACAGTAATTGTAAACTAAGAGAAAGAGTGATGCTTCTCCTGTGAAATTGTGTTTTCATTATTTGTTGATGTTCATAGAGAAAGAGCAGAAGCTTAACTAAAACTGTTAATGGTGGACAATAATAAAGGCCAGTTCACTTTCTGTCATGCGATACACTCTCAAGAAGGGAACGAATCCCTGTATAAAAATAGACTTAATTATACTTATATAGATAGCCTGGGCCGTCTTTACTAAGAATTACAGTTTATTTTTTGCCTCATATATTTTTGGCAATCTACATTTACTGATGGGTTTGTATGAATAAATTAGTAATTTTCCACTGGCTTTTATTTAATTGTACTCATACTAGAGTTACCATTTTTGAGCCAGGCAACGGGCCAGGCCCTGTGCTGAGGGATCTCGTTCAACCCTTACGTGATCTCGTGGAACAGGCAGTTGTCTCTATTTAACACGAACTTCCTGGAAGCTAAGGGACTTGCTCAAGGTCACATAGCTTATGTGGCAGTTAGAATGTAAACCCAGGCATGCCATTGCTCCAAAGCTAAGAACCGACTCTACACTAGATTCACAGTCAGGTGCCACTCTTTTCCTTCTAACTGTTCTTACAAACTTCTGTCTTGCGACCTTTATTCTTCATATAACTTAGGTCTGTTTCATGACCTGTATTTAGATTTTCATTCCAATTCTTTTCAACAGATATAAAACTAAGTTAAGTCTTTTATCTAGAGACTAGATTTTAGAGATCTTTTAGAAATCAGTTTCTCAAAAGTACTGTCATCAATTCTGCATTTAGGAAGTTTGCCTTTCACACTGAAAATATTTCTTAAATCAGAAGAAAAGAAACTTGTGATTTCTTTTCGGTGTAAAGCTCCCATGACAGCATAAATCAACTGTAAGGTGACTTCTTTTGGGGAATTCTCTAAAGGAGCTAAACAGATGGCACTTTAATTGGTCAGAGGAAGCATCACTATTTATTGATATAATTTAATTTATTCCTCTATGAATCATCTTTTTAGAAATCTAAGGGGAAAGAGGTGCCCAAATGTTCTAATAATTCAAAGAGCTCCAGAATATTCTGCCCTAGAAGCTGTGCATCTTCTCAGGCTCCACTTGATTTAACAAGCACTGCACAGGAAGCTTTCTCACTAAAAACGCTTGTTAGCGTATGTTGGCTGTGGTATTACTGACAGGATTTCTAATGTTATTTGAAATTCTAGTTAATTATAGTTTGGTTGTTATTTTCATGCTGAGCAAAATGAAGTATTGTAATGTATGCTCCTCAGCGGTTTAATAGCAAACTTGTAGACAGTTTCATTTGTCTCACATACTCCCTTTTAAACATGAAAAGTAAGATGTGCCATCACCATCATCCTGTCTGCTGCCTGCCTCCATCGTAGACTCAGGTACCAGATTAATCATATTCTCATTGAACATAGTGTATTCATCACCTGAACATCTATAGCAATTATCACCATCAACACAGCAGTTAGCCTGGGTTGTGGTGGATGTTCACGCATATGTCTACATGTACGTGCATATGTGTGCGTTGTTAACTCATTTAGGCATACAAAGAATAATTTTTAGTATGTTTAAGGCTTGCTGTGATTTTTAAAAAAAAAAGAAAGAAAGCAGAACCCACCAAAAGGTACACATCCTTACATATTTAAGGTGTCATGTTACCACTTTCTGATCTCACAAAAGTCATTGTTATAGAAATATAAAATGTCACAGTAGTGTGTAAATTGGGTCCCTATGACTTCTTAGAGAGATTATAGCTATCTAAATATTCGTAATCTAATAGAGTAGAAAAAAGACAAGTATAGGAATTAAAGAAAATTGGGTTTGAATCCTGTATCATTGATTATTTATTAATAAATTGTCATTTTCTGATTAGTAACTCTTCATCACTTCCTATCTCTATGGTATGTGGTAGTAATGGAATATATAAAATAATAATAGCAAAAATAATGACAATGGATGTTTCTTCATCACTTTCTATGTATCAGGTCCTTCTTTACCACCCTACATGCATTATCTCACTTAACCCACCAAATTGTCTTTTAAATTGGAACTTCCTTTATTCTTGCTTTCCAGATTGGGAAGTTAAAGTTTAAGGAGGCAGAGTATCTAATAATACTTAAATTAGGTACAGAGATGGAGCCTAGATGTATTGGATATCCAAGTCCGTACTCTTAACCACTCACCCTGTTACCATGTTTCTTGTCTCAAGGTACCCAACAACAGCAAAAAATGGAGGTGTGATGTGTTACCATAAGGATTAACTTAAAAAAAAAAACCTAAAAAAAATTAATCTGCCGAGGACAGTGTTTGGGACATAAGATATCTTATGTACTAATAGGTTACATTTAATTCAGAAATAAATTATTTTTAAAGAAATTTAAGGTGTAATTTACATACATCGAATTCAACTTTTTAGTGCATAGTTCTATGGAGATTTTTTCCAAGATTTATTGAAAAATAGTTGACATAAACCATTGTGTAAGTGTAGAATGATGTACAGCGTTCTGGTTTGATTTATACTTACCATGGAATGATTACCACAGTAGGTTCAGCTAACAACCATCTTATCATATAGATACAAAAAAGAAAAGAAAAAGGAAGAAAGAAAAGGAGAAAAGAAAAAGGAGAAAAATTTTTCCTCGTGCTAAAAACTCTTAGGATTTACTTTTCTAATAACTTTCCTATAGATCGTATGGCAGTGTTAGCTGCAGTCATATGTCGGACATTCCACCCCGGTACTCACTTATTTTCTAATGGAAGTGTATCTTTAGACTTCCATTCTCCACTTCCCCCATCTCAGACCTTCCACCTCTGGTAAACATGAGTCTGATCTCTTTTTCTATGAGTTTGGGTTTTTGATCTTATTGTTGTTGTTGTTTGTTTATTTTTTACATGTAAGTAAGATCATGCAGTATTTGTTTGTTTATTTTTTACATGTAAGTAAGATCATGCAGTATTTGTTTGTTTATTTTTTTACATGTAAGTAAGATCATGCAGTATTTGTAGTTCTCTGACTTATTTCATTTAGTATAGTGTCTGCAAGGACCATCCATGTTGTTGCAAATAGTAGGATTTGATGTACAAGTCCATACTTTTATTCTATTGTGCAGAATACCACAACTTTAATGGCTAATATTCCACTGTGTAGAATACCACAACTTCTTTATCTACTCATCGTCGATGGACACTCAGGTTGTTTCTATGTCTTGGCTACTGTAAATAATGCTACTATGAATGTAGGGATGAAGATATCTTTTTGAGTTAGTGTTTTCATTTCCTTTGGATATATTCCCAGAAGTGCAGTTGCTGGATCGTATGGCATTTCTCATTTTAATTTTGGGAAGATTCTCCTTACTATTTTCCATGGTGGCTGCACCAGTTTACAACCTCACCAACAATGCACAGGGTTCTTTTTTCTCCACATCTAAACTGGCATTGGTTATCTCCTGTCTTTTTGATGATGGCTGTAGAAATGTATATTGCTTTAAGAGACAGAAAACCTGAATATAATCGATTAAACAAATAGAGGTTTAATTTTGTCATCTAACAAAAAATTCCAGAGTTAAGCAGCCACTGGAGTTGGCTCCACAGTTAAATCATGTAAAAGCTGACGTTTGTATGATTTGTTCGGTGTTGTCTTATGTTTGCAAAGTAGATGCTGCCATCACAGGTATTATATCTGCCATTAGAAATGAAAGAATAGGGCAAAGGGACACCAGCTTCATCTCTCCCTCTTATCAGGAAGATGGGTCGTCAGTCTTCATCCTGTGGGAAAGAACTAGGTTCATGTTCACTTCTCCCTGCAAAGGCAGCTGAGAAAATCGTTTTGATATTTTATATTTCTCCAGTCTCTGTTGTTAGTGAAAGGAGTTGGTGATGCCTTTTTTTTCCCCCAGTGAAACATCAATTTCTTCCAGAGTTCCACTTTTACTGCTTTTCAAATTCCTCCCAGCACTAGGTTATTTTCAGCTGGGAAAATCTGCTGGACTGCGTGCATAGGTAGGACAGGATCCAGACGGGAAGCATAGCTCCTCCTTTAGCCAAACTGATGCTTGGCATGAAAGTGAGATAAACCAGTGAAACCTTGCTGTTCGACTTCCATATTTCAAACTGTGAACTTGATAAACCATGAGCTGGTAAAGAGCAAGGTAATAATTCATAGAATATCTGTTAAATATGTAGAACCTGAGAATATGATCAACGAGGGACATAGAAGGAAGTTATCACATCCCTTTTAACTTTATTAAAATATGGTTTAAGTGATTTTAATTATATTTGCTGAGCATGCATTGTGAAGACCCAGAGGAGTTCTCCCAACTTGAGTGGGAAGGGACAGTTAGTTGCATTTTGCAATATGGATGGCACTGCCTGGGGTCCAGTTCTGTGAATGGTTCTGCTTTGAAGTTGCATCAGAGAATTACCAGTATTATACACTTAGCTTTATACTTGAAACAAATTAATAAAAATTTCTTCCTAGAAAATGCTTATAAAGGTGGGAGGATAATTTTGCTGAATAAAAGACAGAAGATAAATATGATAAAGGTGCATAATAATGGCTCAAAAGTGCTGTTCAGTCCCTACTGCAATTAATTCTAAGACTGTACAGAGGAAACGTTATTTTTAACTGGAGAAGATTAGCATATTTGGCAAGTAGAGAATAATGAGGGAAGATGTAGATTGGGGGGGGGATACAGGATATGTTGAATGAACTAGAATGGTGTGGCTTGAATTCAGGCTGTATCAGGCAAAAATGAGTGAAACTTAATTTAGAATCAGAATTTGGGAGGTAATAAATGACTTGCTAAGTTTAACAATTAGCTTTTTAAATTCTAGCGATGGTTACCAAAGCTATTATTATTTTAGGTGAAATTGGAAATTTAGAGACATTGGAAATAGTGGTCTTTAGAGACATAAATTAGTCATTGTGAAAGACTCATTAGAGACCTGATTTTAGAGGAGGAATGACAAGTGGAGGTTATTAAAATAATACAGGCAAGAGAAATGGAACAGACTAGAGTGTAAGGAGTATAACTGAAGTTTAAGGTAGAAAATCTCTTATTTTTTAATCAGAAAGTTGGAAAAAAATTTAAAAGACTATGTAGTATAACCTATGTTCACTCAACAAATAGCCTCTGAATTCCTACTATGTACAAAGCATAATGTTTTTAGCCGTAAAAATGGAACCTATGTCTTTCAACTTCTTCATATGACAGTTGGGGCTAAATAGTACATAAATGACTTCCAGGAATGATGGCAGAGTAGTTTGTGTTAGACCAACCCACCAGCAGATAGCAATTATAATTCTAATTAATTATGATTAATATAAGAAAGTAATATTTGAATGCACTGGAGAATGACCATAAGCCGTCAGAAACTGTAGGGTAAATGATCTTTGGAAGAAGAGAAATTCCCTGGATATGATTTGTTTTACCAGTTATGTTTTGTAATGAGGCCAAGATCTTAAGAAGAAAACCACAATCTTGCTGGTTTAGAGTCAAAGAAATGGAGGTTAGGGTTCCTTGTGTGGCTAGAATGTGAGAAATCCCAGAAAAAAAGGAAGCCACAAGAAGGGGAAGCCCCCAAATCCTTGTCTGACTCTTGAACCTGGCGACAACCAGAGGAGATGTCAGAGTTGCCACTGAAAAACAATAGCTGCAAGAAAGTCTGAAAGAACTAGCAGAGATTTTAGCTATTCATCTTAGGGAGACAGAGTTTGAAGTTTGAGTCTGACCAAGTTAACTGTTTGCTAACATAAAAATCAACACTTCACAGAAAGGTAATGGATTCTAGAGTCTCTATAACATATCTTACACAGTATTTTGGATATAATGAAAAATTATACAAGTGAGGAATTAGGAAAATGTGACTCGAAAACAAAAAAATAATGAAACATACAGACTCAAGAGAACTCAGAAATTATAATCAATAGACAAGAACTTTAAAGTATATGTTATAAATGTATTTTCAAGAACTTAGAGGGAATTAAGTTCATAATGGAGGATTAGAAAAATTCAACCAGAGAGTTACAAACTATAAAGTGGAATCAAATAATTCTGCAACTTTAAAGTGAATATGTAAGATGAAAAATTTACTAGATGGACTTAACAGTGTTTTGAAGATAGCAGAAGAATTTGGTCAGTGAATTTATAGATCTAACAAAGAAGTCATCTATGCTGAAGAACATAAAGAATTAAGATTAAAGAAATGAATAGAACCTCAATGACTCATGGGACATGCCAAGAGATATAATATATGTGTAAATTGAGCCCCAGAGAAGGAGGAAAGAATGAGACAAAACGTTATTGAGAAAATAATGAGTCAATTTTCAAAATTCGGTGAAAAACACAAAAGTATAGACCCATATGTTCAGCAAACACCAAATAGGATGAAATAAAGAAAAGCTCAACTGATCACATCGGAGTCAAACTTCTAAAAACCAAAAATGCAGAGGAAATGTGAAAAACAGCAAAAAAAAAAAATTACATGAGGGAAACAAAAATGCAAATGATTGATTTCTCATTAAAAGAAGCCAGAAGGCAATGTGACATTTTTTTTAAGTACTTAAAGAAAATAACAGTAAATCTAAATTTTACATATATCAGCATGAGAGAAACGATACAGAAAATGAATGTAGGGACTATTTTCTTGATTTCTCCAAAGGTGATTATAGTCACTGTCATTCTAGTGCTAGACAAGTTAATTCATCACATTCAATGCATATTTTTGGCCCTAATTTTCTCATGGAAACTCATTTGAGAAAGGTTGTTCCCAGAAAAACATGAATTATCAATGCAAAGGATAAAAGGAGATGTTACTGTAGATTCTACAGATATTGAAAAGATAAAAAGTGAATATTGCATTTTCATGTCAATAAATCTGAACACCTGGTTTAAATAACACATTGATAAAAGCCAGAACTTGTCCAACTGACAAAATGAAATAGAAAATCTGCATGCACACACGCATACACATACACAAAATAAATTGAAATTGTTCCAAAAAAAAAATCTTCAAATACATACATGTGCATACACATGCATATTTCAGAGATAGTTTTACTGGTTAAATTCTGTAAGACACCAAAGCAGGAAATATCATCAATTGTACCCATTCTCCTTCAGAAATTAGAGGAGGGAAGATTTCCCAACTTTATTCATGAGAACACCAATGCTCTGATATCAAAGATAAAGATATACAAGAAAAGAAAATTAATGATACTATCTCATAAACATAACTGCAAACATCCTTGATGAAATATTATCAATTGGAATCTAGGGATATATCAAAAGGATAATGCATGACGAAAAGTAGGGTTTACTTCTGGAATGCAAGGCTGATTTAACATTTAAATAGTCAACTTTAAGAGAGGAAAGGGGAGTTTTTCCTCAAATCACCATACCTATCCTGGGAGAGAGGAGGGGCCTTTTCAGAACAATTAATAACCTTTTTTATGGTTCAGGGTGGGTATCCTGCTGTGAAAATGACTGGATCTAATTAATATCACATGAGGTTTTAAGCAGTGCTGTCTTTGTCAGTGCTAAGACCTAGACCCCAAGGCAGTGCTAGGCATAAGTTGAAGGTAACTTAAGCCATAGCTCATAAGAGAACAACTGTTTTAACCAGAAATAATAATAATAATTAAAAAAAACACCACTGTGATTTTGTTAGTTTCATTGAAAATATTCATGTATTGTTTCATATTATTGGTAGTCATGGGGGTTCTAAGAGAATTCTCTCATAGGTTCTATTGACCATTTCATAAGTTGTTTCATAAGACATTAATCTTTTCCACTTATTAGAGCACCAACTCACAGAGGGCTCTTATTTTAATCTCCAAGTTTTCATTCGGAAGTTTGTGTGTGTGTGTCCATGTGTGTATGCGGCAGTGGTGTGTGTGTGTGTGTGTGTGTGTGTGTGTGTGTCTGGAAAAGAGTTGCCTGTTAGTGAAAGAAATACTTAGAAGTTTGAAGCCATAAAAATATGATTTAATTTGCCAGTTATTCTATGCTCACAGAAGCTCTCTTTGCTTTTTAAAGTATTCTGGTGCATATAATCTGCTTTTTGGTTTGCGAATTAGTGAGTTCAAGGTGAGATAACCAGTTGGTGGCAGGGTCTAAAGAGGTCTCACATGACCTAACTTCTAGATCATTGTGTTTTTGTCCATGCCCATCATCCACCAGAGTTCTATTTTGGATTGCATTTAAGGTGAACCTAGAATAAAATGAAAGCATAATGTGCCAGAATAAATATTGTGGTGTTAAATATATTTTTAAGTGGTGGCACTTAAAGATAGACTTATTATAAATATAAATTTCTGTTAAATGTTTTTATTTGGACTGGAACAGAGAAAAATTATTAAAGAAATTTCCTATTTATGAAGAACATAAAAACAGCATATGAATCCAAGAGTGCAAAGATTAATTAAACAAAAATTATAGCTTGAGGGGACTTGGAAAAAACTGTAATAGCATCACAAGTTACAAAACCCAGCGCTGTGCTTTTATTCTTTTCATTGTTTCTTCTTATAGGGATTAGAGTATCTCTTGAAGTTAAATTGTATTATAAATTTGGGTGTGAAAAGAAGGTGGTTTTGTTGTTGTTGTCGTCGTTTAAAGAAGGTGCTCTTTGAATACATCCTATCACATTTTTTTCCTTTGAAGAAAACCCTGAAGAATTACTCAGTTTTTAAAACATAAATCTGATGCTATTTCTCTTTTAAAAGGCTTTCAATATCTCCCCATCTTCTATCTAAAATTCAAATTCCCGAACTCCATTGTAGGCCTGTCGCGAACTGGCCCCTCTTCTCCATCTGTCTGTCTGTTTTTCTCTTTCACTATTACTCCGCTGGTACCTGTACTTAAATTCAATCTTGCTAAACTACCTATTGTTTCTCTAATATCCTGCCACTGAGGTTTTGCTTATGTTGCATCTCTGCCTGGAGTATCCTTAACTTCTTGCCTAATAATGGTATTTTACTAATTCTCATATATATTGCTTAAATGTTTCTTTATTGCTTAAATGTTTCTTTCCCTGGATACCTCAGGCAGGATAAATCACATCTCCCTCTGTTATTTTGCAGTGATTTATATATCTCATTCTAAGGATGCATGTCTCATGTAATATATTTATATAATTGACTATTACATTTGATCAGAGGTTGATAAAATAAATCAGCCCTCAGCTTGTTTTTGTAAATAAAGTTTTATTGGCACACAGCCACATCCATTCATTTACATTTTGTCTCTCACTGATTTCATGCCAGTTGGGTAGTTATGACAGAGATTACATGACCCACTAAGCTTAAAATATTTATCTAAGCTGTGACAGAAAAAGTTTGCCAACCCCTATACTAGACTGTGACCTTCAGGAGAAGAAAAGCAGATTTATTCACATCAGCCCCTGATATTTGCTTTGTGCCACCCCAGCTCTTAATTATTTGTTGAACCAGCTGTAAATAAGTATATTCCAGTGGTTAAGAGTCTAATCTCTGAGGTCCAGTCAGGTTCTAATCTTTCCACATTATAGATGAAATCTAAAATGAATCACACCATTCACATGTGCCTCAGTTTTCTTTTCTGTAAAATAAGAATAATAATAATGCCTTTCTCATGTGGCTAATGTGAGGACTAAATCTCGTAATATACAGGTGGCCCTTCATCCAATGACTGACATAGATCAAATGAGTCAATACCTACTGTTTTTATTATTATGCATAGTTCATAACATGCTGTAAGGCTTTAATAATTAATTTAAGGACTCTGGGCCTTATTTTACTCCCATAAAATGGAAGAGTTCACTTTCTACGTTTCCTTATACTCTAACTTTATGATTATGCGGTTCCCAGTGAAGTACTGAGCTTCGCCAGGATTCATATGGACAGCGAGGGACAAAAGTAACATCAACTTGGGCAACACGAGCAATTGACTCAACCACAGCATCCAAATCACTCTGAGAGCCAAAAAAGGTCACCACTTAGAAAATAGGCTTCCATTCTTCACAAGATTAAAGACTTTGTGGTCTGAGCTCAATTAAATCAGGGCAAGAGGACCATTCATGACCCTGGAAGGCGTTTAACCAGGCAAAAATAAGTTACTCCAAAAATCTCTGAGAAATTTTAAGATGAGTCATTCTGATGAGATTGTAGGTCTAGAGTGAACTTTGATTAATTTTTGCTCTAGACGATAATTCTGTTTTTAAGATGTATTTTCTCAATCAATTTATAAGTTATGTAGAGAGGCTTTTATTTAAAAACATAAGTATAAAACTTAAACATCAAAAAGTGACATCGCATTTGTATTTTACTGTGTTTCTGGAGGTTTCTTTTCCAGCTTTCAGTAATCAAGGAAGATATGCCACCTCAGATCCAGGACCTTTCGAAGAATGGACAAAATATGGCAGGGGTGCAAAGAACAAAAATAATCAAACATACTCAAAAACCTCTGAGAAATTGTGTTGTCAATCAAATACAGCGACCTGATATTTAACTCAAACCAGTTGTAAACTCCTTTCTCTTGGTAACAAAGAGGACCTTGTCTGCTGAACATGACAAGGAGCCCTGAAGACATATTTCTAAAAGGTTATTTCACATATAAAGACAATCACTGTCTATAGTGAGGGCCAACAAGGATGATTAACTTAAATATAGACCCCACCCTTCGCCCCCCGTCAATTACAGGAGAAGGATTGACTAAAGAATAATATAGGAAAGTATTTCGGAGCAGGTTTATTAGTGAGATTGAGATTTCTGGGTAAAATACCTTTTGTGATCACTTGTAATGTTGATCATTTATGGCCCAATTACCACGAAATACTCTACTAGCCTTGCTATTGATGATAGGCAAAACCATGTTAATTTTAATAACACAGTAAAGTTTATTTTTTAAAATCAAATATTTTATACATAAAATATACCTGTTTTCCTTCGATGTGTCCTTTGATGTTTGTTAGTTAAAGGAAAAAGAAACAATGAAAGCGCTACTTATGGAGCTCTAATTTTAATTTTTTGTAACTATGGTATTTTTTGTGGCACTCACCAGTGCCTGTTAGAAAGAGAACCTCACAGGCATTTCCAAGATTTACAAGAATTTTCTGAGTACTTTAATTAAAGAGAAATGAATGGGTTGAGAAACATGTAGAACTTTATGAATTAGAAACGGACAAACACCACTGCATCATTTTAGACTACACTGTTGGCAGATAATAATTACATGTTTTGTCTGTTCTTTTTTTAAGGGCTGTGAATTTTAAATGATAACAGTTCTCTCACCTCAATATGAGAAATTGAGTCTCTGTAATCAGCTCAAGTTATGCCTCCTTTACTTACATCCCATTATTTAAAGCATACTCTTTTCCAGTAGTTAATTATTATATATTATCTTCTCTATAATTATTTTTTCTTTTTCTGCCTCACTTATTTTTAGTTGTCGCAATTGCACTTAGTTGAATACTAGATAAAAATACACTTAGTCATGGCAATCTTGCCTCATTACTCTGCACTTCTGTGGCTCTGGATCATTTTTTGTGAACATGGAACTCCTTCTAATTTGTCTCCTCCTTTGTGTTATTTCAGTGAGTTAAACTAGAAGCCAAGGCAGCCTCTGCAAATAAAAGCAAGAACAGCTCTGCCCTGCAATGGAGGGCTCATTCGCAGCAGCACGGCCACCAAGCCACCAAGCCACCAAGCCGTGCTGCTGCGAATGAGCCCCCCATTGCAGGGCAGAGCTGTTCTTGCTTTTAGAAAACTCCTTCCCTACAGCTCTCTGTCTTCAAAGCCTCAGAGGCTTGATTTTTTAATTTTCTGGTCATGCCACCGTGTGTAATATGCTTTATTTTCAGTGGGCTTGACTGTAAATGTTCTAACTGGAGTTAGAAACAGAAGGTTCTCTAAATTTCTGAGCTCTATCTGGTGTCCAGCACTGTTAAATTAAATGAAATGCAATTTGATTCTACAGCATAATTTCGTATGTCTTGATCAGTGTTCTGTATCCATGTCTAAGACAGTACTGACACATCCCTGCTTTAAAAGATACTCAGTAACGCCAAACGGTAAAGAAGTGAGTGGGGTCTTCATGGCAGGGCTGTGATGGAGAGATTACCGTTATGCCAGTCAAGGTCCAGTAAGGAGACAGAAGTCGCATCAGTTATTTTAATAGAGACAAAAATGATTTTAAGAATTATTAACTAGGTATAAAAAATTGTTCACTAAGCAGTTGAAAAAGCCCACAAGAGAAAATTGAGCTATCACAGGTAGCAATTTCAGAAAGCAGCTGTCACCACTCTGATAAGAGTTAGGAATTATTAAAACTGGAAGCTTGGAGGACAGCCTTGTGGGGCTGACACTCAGGCCTCTGAGGAAGGGGCATTGCCCAGTTGATGCTGATGTCTCTGATAGCGCAGGAGGAGCCCCCGGGGTCTAGGCATCTGGGCTTTGAGGCCAGCTATTGCTTCTTGGTGCAGGTGTCTCTGAGGGGAGAGCTCTGATGAAGCCAGTACTGCAGGCGTTGGAAAAATTCCAGGCTGCATTCAATTGCTGCTGTAGGAATGAACTGCAGCTGCCAGGGTGCAGAAGCCAGGCCACGGTCACGCTGGCAGGGACAGGAAGGAGACAGGCGCACTAGAGGAAATGACAGGAAGCAGTCGGTCCCGCCGTTCCCCTCCTCCAGCCTTGCAGTCTCTCTCTAGTGCCCAACAGAGAAAAGTGGGCGGAAGGGAACGTGGTGTGTAGAGTCCCAGCCAAGCTGGTCTAAGCGTCATCGTTCTTGTTTTACAGGTACGATCCTCAGGCAGAGAGAAGTTAGATAATCTGTTCACGTCCATAGTTTTCCAAGTTTACACAAGAACAAAGAAGGAGGATAAGAGCCCAAATTAGTGCCATTTCCCAGTAAGCCATATAACATGGTTTGGGGGTTGTGGGAGAGTATATTACAAATATTACATTTGTTATATTATAAATATTACATATGCTATAAATTCACATGTAAATTATAAGAAGGATTTTTCAAGCCTCTTTATAAAGTTCAAAAGGAAGTATATTTCTTCATGTGAAAATTTTTGCAAGCTTTTATCTCATGCCCACATTGAGCCACAAAAATAATTTTCTCAGAAGAAATAGCTAATCAAACAATTCTGTTTATAAAATACTAAATGCTTTTTTATTTTATCTTTTATTTTGTATTACGACCAGATACTATGCTTTCTCATTTGGGCCTGTAGTTTACTTTAGAATCACATTTTAAAACAATCCTAATTAATTTGTTTAAGAAAAATTATTAAACTCCGAAGCAGAACAGTAATTTAGTAGCACCTGCTGTCAGTGACAGTGCTACGTGTCTGTCACCAGGTGCTTATAATGCTGTAAAATATCCCCTTTATGTTAAAACGTAGCATACAAGATAATTGTGAAACAGCAATTCTCTGCTACGAAATAAATTTGGTTTCTATTGATTTAGCCATTTTTAGGACTCTTTAGTTTATACTGTCGACTGATATCTCTGTAGAAAAAATATTCGCTGGTTTAGATGCAAGAGGGAGTTCGAAGAGAGTCGTGTTCGGTGGCAGTTTGCGCGGTAGCCTGAGAAGAGAGGTCTTGCGGGTATGCGGGTAGTGGAAGCCAGGGCTCCTGTGCTTGATCATTTTAACATCAATCAGGCTGATTCTCATTAACAGTGTTTAACAACAGCCCTATGGGAAATCCAGTTTTCTAAACATCGTTCATTATGAAAAAGAATGTTTCTGGTAGAGTTGAGTGATGATCTAGAGTAACGTGTCTTAAGATTATATCAGTAATTCTAATGCTTTTAAAGAGAAGATAAAAATAATAAATAGGGCTAAAAGCAGTATACGGGGTACACCCATTTCAAGAGATGCTGGTTTAGGATGACGGTACAGTAGTCGACATTTACAAAATATCAGCAAACATTATTTTTAAAATATGTGAATTAATCATTCACGTAATGAGAGTTTAATAATTAAATTCTGTCTTCCACGTTGATAAGCACTGGGGAATGTAAAAGATGACCAAGACAGTGACTGCCTTCAAAGAGATATCAATTAATCATAGAGACAACGTTTTTACCCAGAAAACAAGTTGAAAACAATTTAGGGCACTAATTAAAAACAGTTGACTTTTCATAGTAACCAGGGAAATAAGCCAAGCGACAGGATTAGGCTGGAAGTGAAAATTTATGTCTAATTATTTTTGGTGGGGAGGCTCTAATGTGGATGAGATCTTTCCAATCTTCACCTAAGTATCTCCCTCCAGAGTTACTTCCCTGGCTTCCCCCACAAGCATTCCTTCACCTTCCACCCTCCCACCTCCCTGAGATTATATTAGATATCCTTGTTTTGATCTTTTGTAGCGTTCTTTCTTTATGCCCTAGTGCGACTTTCCATACAATACTGAAGTCTGTTTTATTTCCTGTCCTTGAGGGTGGGAACAGCATCTGTCTTGCCCTCATGGTCTTTCTGAGCCTCATACAGTCCAGGTTCAGAGGAGAGCTGGATTTCTGGTCAGTACTGATCTTGCCTCCTTTGTCCACTCTACGTCCACTGTGCTATTCTGCTTACTCAAGAAGTTTGCGGGCAGCATCTAGACTTTCAGCAAGAGAACTTGCTGCTTAGGCATTTGTGTGAGAACCGAACATGACTTACCTCTTAAAGGTCGACATTTCTCAAGAATGAAAACAACAGCACACACATTATCGGCAGGGTCTTCTTCCAGTCTCTCGCAGAGGTGGTGGTCATTCTATGGAAGAAATTAAAATCATGCGAGGGCAGTGCAAGTCCAGTTCTTGGTCCTAGACCCACGTTCTATGTCTAAGTATTGACGTTTGCTTGGGCAACAGCAAACACCATCTTGCTCACCTAGAGTCACAACTCCTGATCTTGGGCCAAGCTTGGTGTAGAAAGTGAGTTGCTGGTCAGTTATGGGAAGATAGAGAGCCTTTCCCATGGAAAAGGAGGTCTCCAGGGTCATCTCGGCTTTCTTGAATTCCCAGAACACTTACTCCTGGATTCAAGACCATCTGATGTGGTCCCTTGATGTCTCTTTGGCCTCCTACACCTGCACTGCTATGATGCCTGAAGTGCTTGCACTGCCCTTATGCCCTGCTCTGGCCAGAAGGAAGAGTCCCACCTCCTTCCCATGGGTGTGGCTCATAATGACTTCCTTCCTGCCCCTCTACATTTTTTAAATATTATATATGATTTAAAAGACATAGTAATGATAATAATACCAAGAGTGAGATTTGATTAAAATCAATGAAAGAGAAGAAATGCCATTATCAACAATCTGAGGGACACCAACTACTATAGGACATCGGTGACTGGAATGCATTGGAATTCCATGGAATTCACGCTATTGACACAAAATCCATGCTAGTCACATGGAACCACAGAGACTAAGGGACTGTTTAGTGTAACCTCTCAAACATGGGCCTTAGCCTAAGTCATTTCATTCACCATTTTTACCATTTTGTGAATAAAAGAGTATTGCAACTGGTTATACAGGTAAATTAAAAATCTAAGCTTTGGTGTGCTCTTACCCAGTAGGCTTTTGAGAGCTTTGCCATTTGGCATTAGTTGAATATGAGTGATTACGGATTTGTATTATCTAAGGAAAAAGTAGAAAAATATACCTATTGCATGAGTCACTCATTATTTACTGAAATGAATATGTGATAAATATCCCGAATTCCTAGTGATGATATTTTGAAAAGCCATGCCTGCTTTTAATCAGTGACAAACCAATTCATAACTAGTGATTTGGATAAAAATAATACCATAGAAATAAGGCACTTTTTATTATTTAGAATCTTGTCAGTTTGCATCAATAAAGATATCTTTATGTTTTCACAAATAAAGAGACAAAAAGTGAATATAATCTGTAGGTGATCGGTTTATATTGATCAAATCAAAAAAAAAAAAAGGTCTCAAAACTTTAAAGAAACCAAAATATTTTTTTTCACTGAGGCCTTATTTCCTTAATCTTGATTCAGATAGAATTTTTAAGTGGGTACTAAACAGCACTGAAAATAGAATTTTTAATAGACTCATAGGCTCTTAACTGCATAATATGGTGAGCAATACTATAACAGCACTTACAGGGTTTTTATACATTTTGGTATAATTTGTTTAAAACTGTTCTAATGTGTTTATAGCTCTTTTTCTATCAAGCCTGATCTAAACAGTATCTTATCAAGAATCTACAGGGTGGAAATATTTGTTTTGTGTATTCCTCTAGCTGAAATTCATAAATCAGATACCCACAATGCAACCACAGAATTGTATTGGATTTACAATAAACTTTAGAAAACTTGAGTCACTGCAGACTAATGGCAAAGCTCCATTTCCTGGAGTAATTCAAGTATAAAATAAAAAGTAGAGGAGAGAGAAACAAAGAGACCCAGAGAATGAGTGAAGTCAGTCTAAGACCACGGGTCTTGTTTCAGAATCCATTATGGTGAAACTTCCTATTGCGCGTGGTATTTTTTTTCCTGATAATTTTGAATATAGTGGTCTTGGACCAAACCAGGGAATTGTTTCAGTCTTGCGAGGTTAGAGTTTAAAGAACTTTCTGCTTTTTGCTTGTTTTACTATTAAAGACCCTCCGTGTTTTAATGTCACACACCACAAACAATAAATCATCAGTTTTGAAGCTTAGTAGTTATTAGAGAGATTATGTTGGCAGTTAATAAAGGGATTATGTTAAAGCAAATTTAATGACTGCCCAGAAGCCTTTCTCTAAAGATTCAGCCAACCCCATGGGCCCTATTACATAATACTCTGGGAATATTATATAATACCACACTCGAGATGGTCAAAACAGGAAGCGTAGCCGATGTCTCTGAATTCATTTTATCTTTCACAATGGCCTAAATTAAATGATCACAATAAACTATGATTGATATCTATTGGAATATGTCCCAGTGAGTCAGACTGAACTCAAAAATTGGGGTTGGTGTCCAAGATAAATAACAATTTTAGTGATTGTATTTTCCTAATAAAAACTGGGGTTCCGGTTTTGAAAGATAGTAGGAAAAAACAAGACAAATTATTTAACTTGGGGCAGTTGTCAAGTTTGGAGAATTTCTTTCTATAGTTTTTCATACTCTCTAAATATCACTTAAGACAGCTTACAAAAATACATTTAGGATAAGTATTGGAGAGGAGATCATAGAAATAGAAATGCGAAGATAAGAGGAAGTTAGGGATACCGCTGATTGACACGATGCACACACAGTTAGGTTGGTGCTGTTTATTAGCTAGTGTCCTCCTCCTTTCCAGCTACCAAGTCTTTATCTTTGTTTTTCCTTCCTCCTGGTATGTTGTCCTCTACTTTTTGAATTGCTGGCTTCTCATCTTTTCGGTCTCCTTTGCCTACCCGAAAGCTTTTAAGCTAACGAGGAGTGGCTTAAGTGACCAGAGGACAAGGAGTCTGAGGTTTATCATCTCAGCAATGTCATTTGGGACCCACGTCTGTTCATATTTCTCCTCCACTATCTTCATCATGTGGATGGACACAATTTTGTCACTTCATGATTGGAAGTTGTCTGCTGCAGTTTCAGGCATCACAGATGTTTGTGATGGTTCTCACAAAGAAGAAGAAACATTTATATTTACGTCTTTTATTGAGATATAATATATTAGAAGCTTCCAGTTATAAAAAAAAGTCATGGGGATATAATGTATAGCTTGGTGATTACAGTTAATAATACTGTATTGCATATTTGGATTTACTAGGAAACTAGATCTGAAAAGTCCTCATCGCAATAAAAAAAAATTTTGTAACTGTGCATGGTTACAGATATAATTAGACTTATGGTGGTCATTTTGAAGTATGTACAAATATTGAATATGTACACTTGATACTAATATAATATTGTGTCTTTTTTTATTAGGGCGTAGAGACCCTTCCAGAAGGGTGCCCTGCAGGTGTCCTGTATGTCTCTTTGGATGGGGTTGTGTTTCATGGCCGGGCCTGAATGACTCAGTGTCAAAGGGATGGAATTATCATGATTTGTTTACAGTCATCAACATTCACCTCCTGGGGCTTCATAAGGGACCTTGTTCACTGTTGTATCTAAGGATACAGCAGTATTAAGCACAATGGAGATGATTAGTAAATATTTTTATTAGACAATTACAAAAAAGAATTATATAATTCACAGTATCATCCATCAGACATTAATCTCTTAGAAGAAATGAAGCCATCCTTTCACAGACCTAAAAATCTTTTTAGCTCATAAAAGAAACATGTAATAATATCCTCGTGAGGGTGATTCAAAGTCTTGAATCACTATGTACAGCTGACTTGATATTCACAGACATAACAACTATATATGAGTCAGGCTCCTGGCAGGAAGTAGATGGTGTGCTCTGAGTCAATGGAAGAGAGTTTAATGAAGAGACCGGATGTAGGGATAAATGAAAAGCGAGTGATGGTAAATTGCCAAGGGTCTAGTCACAGTGGAAAGCTGTTACCATGCCAAGCCCTGAGGTCAAAAAGGAGCTGGTCTGGAACTCTATTGATGCTCTAGTGGTGGTGATAGTGCTCCTTGATGGGCAAACTCTGGGTAGTCACAGCCAAACCATAACCTGGCAGAAAGGGATGAAGAAGAGAATAAAATATCTCAACTTCTCTCTCTTCTTACCTTCAAATTGTCAGAACTAAACTGGAAGCTAAAGGGCTGTGTGTGTGTGTGTGTGTGTGTGTACATACACATATATATGTATATATGTATATGTATACATATATGTATGTATACATATATGTATATACACACACACGTACACACGCGTTTTATAGACCTTGAGCTCCCTTTGGCGATAGATAGATAAATAGATAGATAGATAGATAGATAGATAGATAGATAGATAGATAGATAAATAGATAGATGGAAGGAAAGAAAGAATATCTGGGAAAGCAACCAGAATTCCCAGCTCAGTTCTCCCAGTTTTTCACTCAGAATCTATTATTACCCTTTGCTTGTACATAATTAAGAAACAAAACAAAAAACAAAACCTAACACATCCCCAACATAGATGATAAACACAAAATTCCCATTAACTACTATATTATTTCAGTGAAGTTAATTTAGTCATATTCTAACCTGGAAGCTAAATTGTAACCTTAATCATTACGCATGTTCTTTAAATAGCAAGGAAATATGGGACAAAGAAATAATTAATTGGCACAAAATATAGCCACTTTTCCCCCTGCTTCTATCATACTTTTTAATTAATAATCATAATTCTCTTCTTTCACTACCAATTTCATGTTCTCCTTATCTTTGGTAATACCAAGGACTTAATTTACATGAAGTTCTAGTATTAGGTGATCTTTTCTTTGTTGCTTTCCTGTAGTTTTTCAGTGCTATCTGGGTGTTAAGATGCATGCCACAGTCACATCCTGTCCCTTGCAGGGGTAGACTTAAGGGTGGCTGAAATGTTCGCACATGTTAGAGCCATTTATCAAGCCATTAGTCTCATTCATTCACAATTTTTCTTGGGAATTTCTCCTTTTAAACTTTTTGACTCGAGAGACCCATTAATGAAAGAATTGAATTAACCGATCGTGCAGACTGTCACACCATTCCCAGGTGCTTAAGTCTATTTATTAAACCCCAATCCCAAGGGAGTGCACGCATATAAATAAACTTAGCCCAAATTTAATATGATACTCCTTCATTCATGTACATCTGATGGTGACCGAGAGATTTGGAGATTCTGAGTTCTCAACCTCAGGTGTGCTTCACCTGATGCCATATCCCAAGAGTCAGAATCCCACTTCTCAACCAAGGCTTTGCCATACCATAGGAGACCTGCAAGTTCCATCTTTAACTCTGTAGGGCATCTGTGGTTGACTTTAAGGCTATGAGGCTTGCAAAGGTTGCAACTCCCAGTACTTTGAATTAAGTCAACACTTTAACTGTCCCCTTGTGTACTCTCCAGGGCAGTCAGAAATAGTTATCCCTCCTCACAATCTTGGTAAACACTGTTGTTGCTTTGGTAACTAAGAGCCACATTTACCCTCCACCTGACCTTCATCCCACACCACCAGCGTGTCAGTTTGAGTTGCAGTGATGCCACTGCAGGCCACAGAGTTCCAAGGTCCACTCTCCCCTTCAAGGAGGAGTTCCCTGTGTTGATGAAATACATGAGCAGCCCTATCTTGTTATCCTGTTCTGAGAGTTTACTTTGCAAATACCTCTGGTAGTCACTACTCTAACAGTCAGGAGTTCCTGCAGGAGACACTTGTCACAACCAGAGAGTCAACTGAAGAGAGTTTAATGATGTGCTGTTGAGTCACCAAGGGACTGGTAACCGCTGAGAGCTGTTCCGTCTATCAGGCCTGAAGGACCGTGGGGAAGAAGTTGTTCCTGGAATGAGAGAGAAGCCGCAGCAAAGGGAAAACAGCCACGTGACACCATGTGAGCTGTGGATGCAGATGAAAGAATGTGAACACCATAATCTGGCAAGGAGAGGACAGCAATTAAAATATTTTGACGTTCTCTTTCTCCTACATTTCACGTTCCTGTGTTTCTCACTGGCTAAATCTAATTGGTAGCCAGAGGGTAAGAAAGCGTAGGAATTGTAGGCGATTGATTTTAGCCTCACAGAGCATAGAGTAGAACAGAAAGGAAGGAGAATACAATGGATCCTAGCTAGAATACCTGTTTACTCTTTCTCAGAAGTAGGAGATGATTAAGGATGAGTAATATAATCATTTTACATGGTTCTGAGAGTACAGTATTTATAAAATGACTTTAAATACTGTATAATTATGACTTTGTAATTCTTTGTCTTATTATCTTTCTAAAAGCCCTATAGGAAAATGAAATCAGCAAATTATAATTTCGTTGTGATTTTCTTAGGTATTTATAAAGGTTTTTTTTTGAGCCTTTTAGATAAGTTGAGGTCTTGAAACATGGAGCGTGGAGATGATTGTTCAAAACGTGCTGTGTCACATGGATTTGAGTTCCTCATCAGTGACAGAAGTTCTAAATGGCAATCTCTGTAAGAAGGAATTTTAGTCCTTAACTGATCTAACTGGCAGACACACACACAAAAAAGCAGACAAAGCAGAAACGAGACCTCCTGGAGCAGCATGGTGAGGGCCAGCATTCGGGGGCTGGTGATCTGGCTCATGATTCCTGGCTTTGCCAATTGCTAGCTACATGAACCAGAGAAATTCTTTAAATTATAAGTCACAATCCACTCATCTATAAAATGGCAATAAGACAATAATCCTCTTTATTAAAGAATATGAACTAAAGCAAACACATTACGAAGTAAGCTTAGCAACCCGAACCATAGCTCTTCCTCTCACTTCTTTTCCCATTTTCTGAGCTGCCTCAAAATCTTTTGGGAGCCAGTAGGAGAGTTTCTGGAAACTAGCTGAGGTGTGATGAAGCAATACATATTTTCTAACAACGCAGTGTCCTCGAGCATGGAATGGGAAGGAAAAGAGTGAAAAGCAGAATACAGCTGGCTCCTTAGAAGAAGACATTCAGGGCAAGAGGACATACCACTGCATCTTTGACAAGCAGACTCAGAATAAATAATAAAGAAATAATGCTTAGATGGGAGAGCTTTGGAACACATTATAAAGGAGACATGGCCAATTTTTCATGCAGACAGACATGTGGTAATGTTCCCTTGCCAGCAATTACATTTGAACTTGGTACAGAATGAATGGAGGACATAAAATTTTGATGTCAGATTACAAAGGACTGTAGTGACACACACTTTAATCCCCCCCGCTTTTTTTGAAATATTTTAGACGCTGAGATGAGACACAGAGAGAGAGAGAGCAGGAATGAGCGTGTGCTGTATGTCTTATCACTTAGTTCATGGTAGACTTGGCAAATTGTCATAGATTGGTAAATTTTGTTTCCTGTCCAGGCTTTTCTCCAGATCTTGCAAGGCCTTATGCATTATAAGCATCAGGCAGATATTTCTGTGATACCAAAATTTGATTATAATAGAATTCCATCAGAGTAGAAATATTTTTAGACCTAAGGCTACTAAGTAGAAAGTTAAGTAAAATTCATACTACTTAAATTTCTTGCCCAGTATCTATTATCATACTTTCTAAATACATCCTATTGAAAATTTTAATGTATACTCATATTCATTGTGTATTTACTGAAAACTTTATCCTCACATTGAACTACATTAGGGGTTCCAAATTATACAGGGAAGAGTGTTGCTTTCAGAATGCTTAAATGTAATAACTTAAATTTATCTGAACTGTGCATCTCACATGTCCTCGACTAAAAAACTGAAAGGTTGTATATATTTTTAATCCATTAAATTTGGTAAGGAAAAAACTATAATGTCAATTGTACGATAGATATCTACCACCCATTTTGTAATTTCTTCCTGAGGAGAAATGTACTGAGCTTTAAGAGCTGGTGTGCATATATTGCTAAATACTGTTTAATAAAGTAATGCCATTTCTCATGTGTAAAGCAAAGAGGATCATTTGAATATTTCCTCTGATTGGTATAAATTTAGACTTGTTTAACAGCCTTAATGAATATTTTATTTTAGAATACAGAATAAGAATTTTATTATAGAATATAGACTATCTAGATCTTCTGTTGTAGATCATTGCTTTTTTGATGCAAAAGCATTATTATCATTACTATTTCTATTATTATTTAGAAAGCATGACTTACAAATCAAATTAAGTATGTTAGAAAATTGATACATATCTCTGGGGACCAACATGAACATGATTTTATTTTTTTCTCAGACATGGTGCAGGTTTTATTTAGCCTGTTCACTGGCGACACAGATCAGGTAGTTGTCTCTGATACTTTTAAGTCCTAATTCAGCAAAAGCCAAATCAGAACTTTCACTTGCATGTATTAAAAACAGAATCATGTTCAGTGTAGAATTCCACATTGAAAATAATATCCCCTTAGAACTCTCAAGTCATTTTTTAGCACCTTTTTGGTGTTTGTTGTTGTCGTTTTGTTTTGTTTTTGTTGTTTTTGAGCAGTCTGATGCCTTGTTCATTTTTTATATATTTGAAGGTTGAGGTCCTGGCCTTCTGAACACTGTCAAAATTTTATTTTTTGAAACATTTTTGAAAAACTTTGAAAACCCACCCGATATGGTTTATACATTGTGCTGGGTTTGGGTGAGCCATCTTCAATCTGGAAATTCATGTCCATTCTGGGAAAATTTGTTGAATTGATTTTTGAAAATTTCTTCCACTTAATTTTTTCCATTTGATTTTTCTGAAAATCTTTTTATTTGGATTTTGATCTCATGGGTACATCTTTTTAATACTGTCTTTTCTCTACTGTTTTCCTTTGCGGGGGTGGGGGGTGTTATTATCGTTGGTGTTTTCCTATCTTTATGGAAAGTCCTTTAAGTTTATCTTGCAAACTTTCTTTTGCATTTTTCATTTCTATGATCATATTGTACTTTCCAAGGGATCTCCAGTGCCCTCCAAACGTTCTTTCTTCCATTCTCCTGTTCTCTTTTCATCATGAAAAACATCTTCTCAGATCTCTTTGAGGCTATCGATGATAGCAGTTTTAAAAAATCTGCTCTGAGCAGATTTTTTCTTTGTTCCTTTTGTTTTGGTTTTGTTTCTGGTGTGGTAGAAGCTTTACCTCAATGCCTGCTGGTCTTGCCTGTCATACTTATGAGAAAGTTACTTTAAAGCTTTTGGAAGCTGAGGAGTGGGCATAGCTTGGGTAGTGTCCCCTAGCGACTCCCATTGTATGGTGTTACAACAGAACTATTTCACAAGGAACCTCCAGCTCTCTGCATATTGGCTTGGTATTATCTCCCCATGAGGCTGGAAATCCTAAGACTGATTACCTGAATTTGGTTGATACATGGAGTCTTACTCTTCAAATGGAGGCTTTCACCTAGTCCCTCTGTTTCAGTGCATGACTCGTGCCCCGGAGGCCTGATGCCTCCCTAGAGTGCCGAGGAGGCAAGAAGTCCACCAGATGCTTGGGGTGATGGAGCAAATCTGGAGCCTCTAACCAATCCTTTTGTTTCTAATGCTTCTCTGCACCCTAGCTTCTAGATGTCCTGGGTGTTTCCCTTGCCTTAGCTTTATGGGATCTGAAGCACAAACCAGTCTTCTGGGCTTAGTGGACAACGATGTGTTTTTTCTCACAGCTATCTAGACAGGCTGTGTGTTCTGCTGGTTTTGGACGTACACCTGGAAGGTCGACTAGGGAGCAGCTTAGCTAGAATAACTGAGCTGGAGTCTGTCCTCTAGCCCTCTATCTCTGCGTTGTCTTCCATACCCGGAGATACTACACTGGTCTTTCTCACAAGGTGACAGCCTCATTCCAAGAAGACTCTAACATACCAGCACTTACAAGCCTCCGGTTATTTTACATCTCCCGATGTCTCATTGGTCAAGCAAGTCACATGGGAGCTATGAGGGTAACACTTTATGCAGTGGTTGCACCAACTTATATTCCCACCAGCAGTATGAGTGTACCCGTCACTCCCTAGTCTTCCCAGTACTGGGTAATTTCCATTTTTAGTGGCTATGCCATTTTAAGTCTGTCTGGTGTTTGAATACTGTTTTCTCATTGTGATTTAATTTTTATTTTAATGTCAATGAATGATGTCAAACAACTTTGTATGTACTTGCATCAGTTTCGAATTGCAGATGTAACAAATTACTAGAAATTTACAACACAAATTTATGATCTTACAGTTCTGGAGATCAGAAGCCAAGGTATCGGTAGGGCTGCATTTCTCCTCAAGGCTCTAGAGGAGACCGTTTTCTTGCCTTTTCCAATTTCTAGAGAGTCCCTGCATTCTGAGGCTCCTGGCCCCTTTCTCCAGTTCCAGGCCATAGTGTCTTTCAACTTCTCTTTCTCTTCCTGACCTCTGCTTAGATCATCACACCACCTTCTCTAACTCTGATCCTCCTTCTTCTGTCTTTAAGGACCCTTGTGATTACACCTGGCCCACCAGATAATCCAGGATAATCTCTTTACCTTAATTTAATCATGCCTTTATCATGTAAAGTAACACATTCACAGTATCTGGGGATCAGGGCATAGACATTTTTTGGGGGGGTGTAAGGTGGGGCATTAATCAGCCTACCACAATACTTTTGACCTGTTTTGGTATCCTCTTTAATAAGTAATGTTTGCCTTTGTTCATTTAAATTAATTAAAATAATTTTGAAATATTTAGGTGCACAGACTATATTTTTCATCATGTATTTTGAGTCCACCATTGAAACTGGAAATGTAATGTCAATTTAGGTTATATAATAATTCGGTGAAAGGAGAAAAATGCAATGACAGAAATGAGCAATCATCCTAACTTTGAAGATGTTTGTTCGATCTAACTTTAAACCAACTTGCCAGCATTTTATCTATGGCTTCCTACTTAAAATAGCCTGAAAGGGTGGCCAGTGGAATTGCATGTTCCCTTCATTCATCAGGGCATGAATTTATTTTTCCCAGCAGAAATAACATAAATAGTTACCGAGTAGGGATGGGGTGACCTGGATCGGTCTTGGTCTTTCTTCCGGGAGAAGGGGATTAATGATTGCTTGCTGACTGAATTAATGAATGACTAAAAATACCGGTGCTATTTTCTGCTTCACCACCTTGGTTTTTTTGGTGTGTGTGGCTTGCTTTAAATATTCAGTTCTCTTCTTCTCACTACAGAGCAAATATTCTTCCTTAATCTTTAATTTTTAATATCCATCAATTCAGACCTATGCTGATGTTTATCTCCCAATTCCTGCCACATATTTTCCCATTATGTATAAACTTTTTTTTTATATGGAGCTCAAATATTCTTGAAATTTCCTTGAAAATAGAATTTCTCCTTTTTCTGGATCTTATATTACCACTGGCAGTGTAAATATTTCTTGGTTCTCTGTTAGGAACTCAGCATTTGTTGCATTTGTTTATCTACCTCTGTCTGTCTGTCTATCTATCTATCTATCCTCTCTCTCATCTCTTTCTCCTTTTTAGGGAGTGACACATTTTTGCTGTAAGTAATAAAGGTTTGACTTAATTTAATAATTAACAAGTCATCAAAATTAATTAAAGGGCCATGCCCTTTTGATAATTTTGTTGGAAATGTTTTATGTAATTTTAGTGGTGAGTTGATGTAAAGGAAAGTAGCTTGGTTTGTACTTGCTTGACTCTATGTGAAGGCATCAACTAGTCTGGGCAGGACGTCCTAAGTGTTGCTAGTGCATAATTTGCATTAATATATGAAAATCTTCTAATGGTCACATTTGTATCAAGCTGCTTGGGAATCGTGAAAAACCATGGGGCAGACAGAGAAGGAAGTAATGACAGATGGGTGGAGAGTCTCAGTTTGGAAAGGAACATCTTTTCTCCTGAATGTCATTTTCCATTTAATTTCGCGTTGTCATTCAAAGACCCTAATGCACCAGTTGAAAGAAAAGCCTTGTAGGGGATGACATTGGGAGAGAGCCAACATGGGACACAACCCGAGGCTGCAAATGCTGGTCTGTTTGGCAGCTAGAAGGAGAACAACTGTTTGGCAACAAAGTACTTGGTAGAAAGCCTCCAGACTCAGCAAAGGATTAAAAATAGAAAGATCAGATGGGTTTCTATGGCTTCAGAGAAAGAGAATTCAATTCCACTGGCTGCAGGGATAAATCTGCAACGCTGATAACTTCCTTACAGTTTATATGCCACAGTGTTAGAATGTCAACCAGGGATGGCCATAGTAAAAGGAGCAGTTTATTCTGTTCTAAATCACTCTGCCAGTCACGCTCCATGACCTTGCATATTACTTAATTAAACTATATCTAAATTGGCTCACAGCATAATAATGCGGCTCCTCCCTCAAAGGACACATTTCAAGGCTATTTAGCTATAAGATGTGGGACTGACCATCTTAACATGACTTTTCCATAGAGCAGGTTCCTCAGTCTAGAGCTGATTTTATTCCAAATGAGTTGGTTGGCTTCCTGTACCCTTGGCATATCTTTGTATTTATTTTTTAGAGTAGTCTCTCCTGTGACTAGAAATACATTTCTCCAAGACAAAGCCAAGAGTATTATTCTCTTTACTTTGTTCTGAGAGTACAACTGGTAATTGCCAATGAATCATAGATCTGTGCTTCTCAAAATTTAATTTGCAGATGAATCACCTGGGATCTTGTTAAAAGGCAGATTCTGATTCAGTAAGGCTGGTATGAGAGGCTCTTCCATTGTTTTAATTTTTTTCTTTTAATACAAACTGGTGCCACCGACTCCACAAACCCCCACGCTTCTTCTCAGGGCAGTGGTCCCCCATGGTTCACGTATCCTAACCTAGGATGCCCAAGGTGATGATGGTGATTCCTCTTGGCTTATGTTTGGCTGCTTCTTAGTGTCCAGCCTGATTAGATTATTTGGTTGAGGGGCAGAACATGGTAAAGAGTTGAATCAAATTCATCGTATCTTGTCCACAAATGGAATGTGATTCATAGCAGCCTTGGCATATGATTTGGCCTCAATCATTTTGCAAGGCCATTCATTTACAATACTATTAGAAATAGGGTCTACCTCTCCTCTCTCTGTCCCCCCAAGCTTGCTGTACCAGAAACCAGGATTTGTGCACTTATTTACAAATGGATTGTTAGCAAGAGGGACCCATTTCCTACTGAACAAGTAGCTTTCTCTTGCTTAATGAGGTTAAATTTGGTAACATCGTGAAATAAATTATTTTGCAGTCCACAATTAATGATCAGCACCAGGTGATTAATGCTTCCTCTTGTGTTAGTTTTGTATTATAAAATCATAGGTTAGAACTTATTCTCTTTCCTGATTTCCCAAGGTTTGATGATTACATGCAGAATTGAAAGAAGTTTACCGCATAGCGATAATTAACACTATTTTACATGGGATAGAGTTGAATATGACACCTTAAAATTTTGTAGAGGTATGCTCATTCAGTAGTCAGTATGCTACAGTATACGATGGGAATTCAAATCTGGAGGAAAGTAGATTTCTGTTGATGCCTTCTCTTTAAGATTGTATCAAAGTCTGGCAAGATGTGCTATTCATCTTGACCCAAAGCACTTTTCCCAGTAGCACTGCAGTTTCGAAGTTGAAACTTAGATACACCGTTGCTTATTATCTGAGTCATGAGCTTAGGAGTATATCATTCTGTAGTACATAAACCTCTTTAGATGTTTGCAGCAGAAAGCGATTTATATAGGGAATTTGGTGTTAAAAAATGTTGGGAAGGCCGCAGAAGGCATCAGAGCCTGCAGCTTGTTTTCAGGCCTGTCACTACAGTTCTGGTCCACAGAGTCAGGAAGGTATCAGTGCTGCTCTGACAAGGAAACTGTAGGAAACCAGTGCTAATGGTCCCTGACATGAACAAAGCAGGGTAGGATCCTGTGAGGGCGCCAAGCCGCCTATCTGCCCCAGCAATTCTCTGTCTCTAGACCTAAAGGAAGAATAACACCACCTCTACTGTCCTTGCATTTTGATGGGCTTGAATCTGACTGGCAGAATATAAACTGAATGTGCAACCTTAGAATCAAAGGAGTGTGAGAAACACAGCTAGCTCTCAGGTGACAGTGGGAAGAGCAAAACAATGGAGTCGAGCGCTTGTTGCCAAGACAATATTTATTACACAGAAGATGTGGACTTGACTTGTTGAAAGGCTTAAGGTTGTAGAATATGTATCTAATTAGTTTAACATCTCTCTTTTATAAGGAGAAAGACAAATCCCTTGAGATTTTCCAGGAGCAGGTCTAGGAAATCTCAAAGTTAGTTTGAGGTCAAAAAGACCTCCATTTAGAATTTGATTTGGGGCAAAGTCAAAAGTTTTGAATATTTGATTAAATAAAATCACAAGTTATTATACAATAATATTTAATTTCTATATAATCAAAGTGACAATATAAGATGTTAAAGGCAAATACAGAAGGTTACATGGTTGTGAAGAAAACTTAGCTCTTTCGATGTTGAGAAGACTGGGTTTTCTTAAGTAATTAAAGACCTGATGAAGATGTGAAACAGTAAATTATTTGGTAAGCTGCAAAATCTTTGCTTTCCAGGTCGATTACTCAAAAGGTAAACAAAAAAAAACAAAAATTTCACAATTTCTTATCAAGAACAGAATAATAGTCTAAGAAAACTTTGTCCTTTCAAGAGAGAGAAAACCAAATTCTAATTTTGTGCCAATGTATTTTGGTATTAAAACTCATTATTTTGAAAACTTAAATCCATTTCAGTCTTAACCAGCTTGACGGGTAAAATTGTCCTTTGCAAGATTTTTCTGTTCCACAAACCTACAACATTTTTATATCTATTCAGATTTTTTCATAAGTTTTTTTCTCTTATCACTGTGGAACAGTCATTTCACTCTCCCTACCTGCTTTTCATACAGAGTTGTTGCCTTTCACCCTTATTTTTAGGTAGTTTTAATTACATGTTATTAATTCGATTTTTTTTTTAACCCTTAGAATTCTTAGTTTCTACTGAAAATTCAGAGGTGAGCAGTTGTGCTCCGCAGTGAGAGGGGCATCCCGCGGGTTCCACTTTTTGTCACCAGAAACTATAGAGGAGGAACATCTTCCTCTACCCATTATGTTGAGAGCCTGCCTGACACCCCTTTTTCTCTGGGCACCTCGTAAATGGCTAAGCTTATCTAGGTTTAGAAGTTCTCCACTGTGGCCACTGCAATTCAATTATCCGTGATGAGTTTAACCTGCTTGTTCAGCTTTAACACATTCACCTGAGGCCTCACCTGGGATCCACTCCAGCTTAAATCAGACCCTATCAGATCCTGGGTCAGCATGTTTCTAAGTCTGACCCGCCGACCCCTGCAGGTTTCCGGACCCTCTCCAGGAAGAGAAATGCTCAGAGTCTGAAAACTCATGACACACAGCTCGGAGCTGGGAGGCAGGATCCGGGAGGGCCTTGCCCAGCACCTCCAGAGGGAACGAGAAAGCAGCGGGCTCAAGGGGCTCAGCAGGTACCGTCTCCTGGTTGTTCGTTGTTCCTGGGGGGTTTGGGGGGGTCTATTTTAGTTCCCTCTTTTTGGTTTCCTTTATCTGTTAAAAGATAAACTGGGACATATTAAAAATGTTAAGAGTTCATTTGAGCAAAAATCGATTCGAATTGGGCAGCGTCCCATCTGGCAGATAGAAAGGAGCCTGGAGCAGCTGTGCAAAGTGAAAGCCTTTTATAGGCAGAAGGGAGCAGGAACACACAAGTTTAGTAAGGCAAAAAAGCTGATTGGTTACTGCAAAGTTCCTTTCCTTTAGGAGATGGCCGTGGTCTATCAGGCAGATTATCTAACTCATGCTGCTCAGGTGATGCCCCAATAACTGGTTTAAGATTCCATTTCTGGGAGAACTGAACGTGCGATTCAGTTAAGCCTCCGTTCGGTGACATGAGGTTTAGCAGAAGCCCTGTTTTGGGTCTGTTTACTTGTTTTTAACAAAGGCTAGGGGCATTATCCTTATTAAAAATGATAGTCTTGCGCATGTGAAATGGCAGATGCAAAGTATTCTTTCTATATCATCTATATGTGTGTGGGTTCCAGTGTTTCTGCAGATGTGAAAAATACAGCCTTTTGGTGGTTTTATGTCTGCACCTGACATAAGTTCTTGTTAACCAGTGTTTCTGTGGATCTTGTGAAAAATACAGCTGGTCGATTATTCCTTTATTTCTGCACCTGAAGTAAGTTCTTGTTAACCATCAATACTTAAAATACCACTTTCACTCGAAAAGAAGCTGTAATCAGATGTTGTAACTTTCTGTTGAAAGAAGCATGGGATTTTCTAGTGTTCGCGGACACTTATAAAAGCATCTCACTGAAAGGCTGGGCTCAGCACGGAGCAAGGATTTGTTACAATTGCCTGCTTTCCTTACAAATCTTATGAGTACTGTATGAATAGATACCATGTGCAACAGATGCACGTTGCAAAGATGACTTTAAAAAACTGTATTATCTTTTGGCCTCTGGCCAAAGGAAAGGTGTCTGGGAACTGAGTGAAGGTGCATGCTAACTTCCTGTTGTTAAACTCGAGATGGCTTTGTTTTTTTATACACTTTTCTAAGTGTGTTTGTAACAGAAAATGAAGGAAAGAAGAAAGAGAGTGAGGGTGGGGGAAAGGAGAAGGAAGAACAGAAGGAAAAGAGGCGAAGGGGGATGAGGAAAAGGGAAGCAGAGGAGGGAGGGACGAACGGAAAAAACTGCCTAGAGATACCAAAGAAAGATGATTTAGTAAACAGTGAACTTGCTAGACAGCGTGAAGGGGTCTGTATTCGTGTTCTCGGACACCATCATATGGCTGGGCTCAGTAAGCTCGTCAGGGTGACTTAGAAGTTTAACAAAACAAGGCAGGGTCAAAGGTGTATCTCTATCCTGGGGTCTGAACTAGGAATTAAAAAGGAACTCCGTTATCAAAAACTCACAAAGGACTCTAAGAAATAGGGGTCAATAACACTTTAGACTTTATAGCGCTATTAACTTTTATGGAGCACTTTTTAACTCTCTTGAATTTATATTGTAATCAAATGCTTTTATATACCCATGATCTCATTAAATTTTCAAAATAATTATGTAAATAAAAGACATAGATGTGGCAGAAACTTTGAGGTTCCTCTCGTAGTAGGAAGAATTCTGGAATGACCCCATGATCCAAAGCCATGTGTCATCCATCATCACGCTGTGATTAGAATACATGGCATGGCACAGCTGACTTCCAGGAAGGGAGATGAGCCTCATTGGGCATGACCTATTCAGGAGAGCCTTTAGCGGGGACTGGGTGCTTCCTAGCCAACGAGATTCGAGGCCGGAGAGGGATTCAAATCAAGAGATGTTGTCCTCTGCTGGCTTTGAAGCTAGACAAGGCACATGACAAAGAGTGAGGCTGCTTCTATGGATGACATCCAGCTGACAGCCAGCCAGGAAGCTTTTCAGTTCATTTGCATTATTAATAGTTTCTCCATCAGGTTCAGGAAACCTTTCTTGTAAAGGCCTGCTAGTATTTCAGGCTTTGCAGCAACATACAGTCTGTCTGTGTCACATATTCCCTTCCTCCCTCCCTTTTTCCTTTCTTCCTTTTATACTTTATTTTAAAAATCATTCTCAGTTTGAGGACTTAACCACAACAAGTTGTGGGCTGGTTTGCCAGCTCCTGGTGTAAACAATCAAACAAATTAAGGCCTGGATGGCAGTGTTTGCCAATTTCTGCAGTGTAAATACACTCACTATGATTACTTTCAAGCTACCAACGTGAGATGTCTTCACTGTCAGAAAAAGATATGCAGTAGCATACCATGATATAGTGTTTCTGTGCATAAACAATAGGAGTAAATAACCATAAGAGCATAGATAATAGTAAAATATAAATAAGGAAGATTGGGTTTTGAGTATCTGCTGCCCTTGTTTTTAATATAATTTATTTGTGAGTTTCTGTAATTTCTAATGAAATTAGTACTGAAGGCTGTGTTTACCAACCAACTCATGTGATTGCTGCAGAATTAACAGTGGGCTGTCATGAGCTGCACCAGCCCCCTCCAGCACAACACTGCTCATGTCCTTAAGAGAGGTGTGTGTGCCCTCCCCATTTCCCCCATCAGCTGGAATGTAAACCCAGCAGGTAGGATTATGGGCCACCTTTCACCTGCGGACATGACTACTCTTTGGGATGGGAGGACAACCAGGAAGAAGCCGGTGTTCGTAGCACCGTGGAGCCACCACATCAGGCTCGGACCTCTTAGCATCTGTTATTAGGCATGGGGGGATAAACATCTACCTGTTTAAGTTACTCCTATTTTGAATTTTTGTTACAATTGGCTCTATATTCTAATTAGACATTAGAATTCTCTTGTTTGAGTGAGAAAAGCAATGCTTCGAGAAGTAAAATGACTTCCCAACAGCACAGGGCTGAAAGTCTCATTCTCAGCATGTTAAACCACGTGTCTTTTTAACTCCAAGTCCATTGCCATTTCCATTACATCCTGTTGCTTATCATATCACTCACTCAGTCATCATGAATGAGTGCAGGCCCCCAGCCTGGGGATTTAACAGGCCCAGGACTGCCCTTGACTGACAAGTGGTCTTGTCTCTGGGAATGTGTCACCACTAAATAAATGGCGTTTGGAGAAGGCGCCCATGACGGGGTGAGAGAAGGGGCTCTGCCCGTCTGTCAGGGAGGAGGATGGAGGTGGCAGCCGTGCTCGCTCAGACCCAAAGCTGTCGAACACAGGCGGGGACAGGGAACTCATCGCTGTGCTGCCTGCTGTTGGGATAACAGAGATTCCCAGGGAAAAGTAACGTAAAATCCTAATGTCTGCATACCCCACGTGTGTCAGCTGTGACATCGTCATAGCCACATGCTTCGGGGCCAGGTTTGATGATGACAGCCTTACAAGACCACGTGTGCCCCCAGGGCCTGACTCATTCTTAACTCAGAGACTGACACATAGGCATGTTTTGTAATCATTTTTGAATTGAAATTTTCTAAGTTCTTGTAACACAAGTACATGTTAATTAAAATAATATTAGTATTTTGTTATGCAATTAAACAGTTGAAAACATTGGGGCTTCTCATTTAGCATGGCTTTTCTCTTTCCTGGTTATGTGTGTGGAATATGTTTATACATCAAAGGCAATATTGATCTTTTTCCTTCAAAATACTTCCAGACATAAAAAATGTCTTGTGTTCTCTTTATATTTTGTCTTAGTCTTGGTCAGCGTAACAAAAATCCTTAATCTCAGGGGGTAGATTAATATGATTTTCACTGTTGCTTCTCTATACTCATACCAGCTGAAGACAAATGGTTTGGGGGTTACCAGTATTAAGTATTATGATTTTATTCTCACTCTGTTGGGAGGATCGGTGGCTATATATTCCAGTAACAATTCTGGGGTACAACAGCTTTCTATTTCTGCTTTTGGCAGAATTTATTTTTTTCAGGATGCTTTATTGTGTTAATAGCTCATTTGTCAGAGTCTTCTCATGTTCAACTTTTATGAGCCATGCTTCTCTTGGCCTTGTGTTGGGCTTTTGGCTACTTGTTTGTGGAAAGAGTCTCAGCTCTTGCTACCACCTCCAAACCATGACCACTGTCACCTCATCTGACAGCACAGGCTATCTCGTCCTCCCCCAGGGTGATGCTGGCATCTGGAAGGACTCCTGTGTCACCACTGGATGGGAGTCACAGAAGCTCCAGCAGGCAGCCCCCCACCCCACCCCTCAGAGGTCCCCAGAGGCTCTGATTGCTCCCAGTACTCCTGGGCAAGAATGAAGTGCCACCATGGCACAGGTGTGCTATATGGCTTCACTGGTGGATGTGTGGAAACCTCAGGTGACACAAGCTGGACATGAGGAGCCAACTTCTAGTGAGGCAAATTTTGACCAGGGTGAGACAGGAGATAAGAGGGAGCTGGAGACATGTTGCCCTCTCTTCGTCGTCTGCTGCACGGGTCCGACGTAGGGAGCTGCTATGCAGACAGTCCAGAGATGTCTGTGTGGCTGAGGGACCAGACGTTCCTCCCATGAAGCAGCAGCCACCTGAGTGATGCTCTACTTTTTCTTTGCTTCTCAGCATTCCCTGCCTCCCTCCTCTCTTCCCTCGCTCTCTTTTTGGGATTGCATCTCCCCTTCAAACTAGCATTCACTTTTTTCAAAGTCTTGATTTGTATATTGTAGGGCATCTCGGCAAAGACAACAGAGGATCATTGGGAAATAATTCCAGAGTTTTCCTTGGGCACATGGCACAAACTGAAAGAAGTCAATCCTTATGTGATTATATTTCAATTCTTGGCATATTGGCATTTATGATAAGTGGGAATCCACATGGAAAAGTAGAAATAAAAGTACAAGCAAGTATTAAAAGAGATAACAAATGAAACCCATGTATTAACACATCAGAGGAATCCAGTTTCCCCATTACAGATATTGAGAAAATTGGATTACGAATACAGAGAACACATGTTGAAAACCTGGACAAATTATTGTAAAAGCCCAAGTTACCAAGAATCAGCCTCTGAAAACGGCAATAGCAGAGTCTGTTTCTGCTTCTGGAACAGTCACACTGACGTCTCCTTTTCCAGTGCCAGTCAAGCAGAATACATTGTTTCTCACTACCCTGTGGCAACCAGTGAAGACAGCCCAAGTGAGAGCAAGCAGAGGTTATTTATCCAGAGTTTACTATAAGAGGGGAGCCAGCCACCATGGTTTGGCAGAGACAGACAGGCAGGGGAGAAAGAAAGCTTTACAGCGGGAAAGAGAGACGTCTTCTGGTGTGTGGTGATCCGAGGCTGTTGGCACGGGAAGTTGTAATGGGGCTACAGATAGGGTGTCCTGTGTCATTGGTTCGGGGTGCGTTCTCCTGTTGCATTGGTGACGGCTTTTTCCTGTTGGTCTTAAGTTGGAAGTGAGGACAGAAGTTAGGGTAACTCCTTAACTTCTTAATCCAGTCCTGGCCATCTTGGGACAATTGCTAAAGGAGGCGAAGTCTGGCTTCCTAAACTGGCTGCTGCATGTTGTAGGTTGGCTTCCTGCAGATTATAGTTGCTGCATTTTTCATTTGTGTTCTGGCTGTTGTCTGTATTCAGCCTCTCAATCCCAAACACAATAAAGTGGCCAAGAAAGAAACAGTATTTCATTTAAGTGCTTACGAATGAGCTGATTTTAAATATCGAAGCTGGGGTTATAATCTAGTCTCACTCACTATTTCTCTGAAAAGATAAGTCCTAGATTTTTGCTAAAAATGAATTTCAGGAAAAAGCAATTATGATATGATTTTAAATAAAGGATGAGTGAAATTGGAGAAGCGAGGTAAAAAGATGGGAAGATTATCAGGGATACACACCATCCTATATCGTGTAATGGTTATATGATTGATAAGTAAAGGGCAAACTCAGTCTGCAAAAGAAAACTAGTTAAGATACTAGGTAATATAGTCTGACAGCAAGTTGCACTGATTCACAATATTTAAAAACTTTAAATAAAGTATTGTTATTTTTTTTTTCTTTTATAACCCCAGAAAAGTTTCTGTGCATGGTTTTGTTATGTGAGGTTCAGAAAGTTAGAGATAAATGGAACAATATAAATCACTTCAGGGGTTTGGTTTGGTGAAAAAGCAGTAAATGGTATTCAGTTGTTCGGTCCAACAGGTAATCAACTAAATGCATACGAACTTGATTTTCCCCCTCACTGAGTTAGTAATTCAGTTGTTTTGGAAAAAAAAAAAAGGCATTTGAATAAAAATATAAGAAGATAAATTGAGGTCTGGAGAGAAATTTAGAAGGAGCCTCTATACCTCAAATAAAACCAACCATAACGGTTATTTCATTTACAATTGCAAATGGAAAATAGTGAATTGATCTAACCACTATAAAAGATTCTGATTTCTTTCTCACAACTTCCAGATTCACCATAGAAAAAATCTGCATTACATATATCAAGAGACCTGGAATCAAGGGGCATTTGGCTTCATGAAGAAAATGGTTTTTATTAGTAAATCATTCTTTTCTATAAGTGATAATGTACTAGCTTCCTAGGGCTGCCGTAACAAAACACCACAAACTGGGCGGCTTAAAGCAACAGATGTGTGTTCATCCACCGTTCTGGAGGCCAGGAGTCTGAAATCCAGGTTTGGTGGAGTCATTGCATTCTGGGAGCTCTGGGGGAGGAACTGTCCCACGCTCCTGTCCTCGCTTCTGGTGATCGTAGCAAAGCCTTGGTGTGTCTTGGCCTGTGGACACATCAGTCCGGTCTCTGCTTCCATCTCGCACCACTGTCTTCTCTGTGCTTCTGGGCTTCCTTTCCTCCTCTTCAAAGGACACGCGTTGGAGTTAGAACTTCCTTAATCCAGTTTGATCTTATTTCAATCCTTAACTAAGTAAATCTGATTAGACCCTGTCTACGCAAGGTTATACTTGGATGTGGTGAGTAGACAGGAGTTTTAGGGAAACACTTATGGAACCCGCTACAGGCATACTCTCTGAATGAATTATTTCAGAAAAAGAACCAAACAAGGCACAGCAAAGTTTGTTGCTTAAATTCTGGCTTGTTGCCTAATTGGAAGTGTAACCTTAATGAACCAATCTTGCAGAATTCTTATGTCTAGATTTCATTATTTGTAATAATTATTTTTTATATTACTGGTTTATCTGTCAAAAACATTTTTATGAGCTTTGAATGAAATACTAATTATAAGTTTGTTGACAAGCATAGAAAACTTGAAATATAAAATGAACTTAATTTTACTGTTATTATTGTTTACTTTTATCTTTTCTGCATCGGCCAATATCAAAAATCACTGGGCACGTTTCATATCAGAGAAGGATTTTCATGAGTCAATTTTGCACATTTTTATGAAACGTATTCAGTAGCTGTTTTGTTTGTTTGTTTGCTCATTGCTGATTTTTATATATCATTGTCACCATCAGAGAGAGAACACATACAGAACCCAAGTCAGTCAATTGTAGTCCTTTCCCGAAACTCTGGGGAAGATGGTTTCATGGAAAGGACAAGGATTATTAGACTAAATGATTATTGGACTGTTATTTAGAAATTTACCCATTTTGGCCTCCCACACCACTCAGCCATTGATAATAGAACTAAAGTATGCTTCTCTGAATCTCTCCCTGGCTCTCCTCCGTCACTGTGGCTTCAGTGCCACTTATGCACCTGTTCCTTGCAGACTCTTACTTCCTGTTCAGACTTCTTCCGTGAGCTCCAGACTCACATATCCAACCATTTATTCAAAATCTTCTTGATATCTTAAAGTACATCAAATTCAACTCATCTAGAATGAAAACAGTGCTCTTGTGCCCCACCGTTTTCCTAACCCCACAGTAAAACCTCATCCTTCTGTGTTTCCTTTCACCGTGAATGGTGGCATTCCTGTCCACTCAGCCAGGAAGCCCAGGAGTCAGCCTTGCTGCTTCCAGTAACCTCCACGTCCCCTCTGTCACCAAGTTCTGCCCCTTTGAACTTTATATAGCCCTTCATCCCTTTCACTTCATTCCCATCAGTATCTTAGTCTAACTTTAATAATTATAAACTCATGGCGAATTTTGATTTATCTGTACCCCACACACTGCCTCCTGGATTATTTTGAAAAAACTCTGGTCATATCATTTTATCTCTAAATATTTCTATAATACCTATAAAAAGATAAAGGATCTTTCAAAAAATATACCTGCAGTTTCATTGTCACAACTGAAATATTAACAATAATTCCTTAATGTCAAGTATTTAGTAAGAAGTTAAATCTACCCAATTCTTTTTTTCTCATACAATTTTTTTTGTTTGAGGATTTGTTGCAGTTAGTGATCACATCAACTACCTCTGCGATGTTTATAATGCAACTCTCTGCGATGTTCAAGAGTTTCAGAAGGAATAGATCATAGCCCCAGGCACTGTGACAGTCAATATTTGGATCCTCTGTATACCTGCATTCTCATCTTGCTTTCTACTTCCTCTCTGCTCTCTCTCCTTTAAACACACTGGAATTATTTCAGTATGTCATTCACTGAGTGCTTACTTCTGCCAAAGGGCTTTTGCATGAATTATTTCTCCTGCTAGGAACACCTTTCCCTCCTCATTCCTTTCTCCCTGTGAGGTACAGATCAATTGCACATACTCGGGGTCACTTTCCTGTTTCTCCGACCAGATCAAGTCCTTTAAAAGTCACGTATTCTTCCTTTGCCCCAATAAGTCACAGTGATGCAAATAATTGTATACCTATTTGCTGCTTTTGTTCTGTTTCCTCTCCCTGGCTCAATTCTTTCACTTTCAGATAGTTTGGTAATTTTAGAACACTAAATTTTTTTTACATTTAAGCATGTATTCAGATATTTTGGGCTGGTTTAGATACTGTTGGGACCACCGAAGTAGATGATAAACTATTTTTATTAGAAATATTATAAAGACATGTCAGTAAGTTTTTCAACTCATCAAAACCTTTGGCTATTTTAAGTCAATATTCAGAAGCTTATTTAGGGACAGTGAAATATCACTATCCATCTTCCTCAGAGATCCTAAAACATATACATTCTATTCTAGATTTCCAAGTGCAACAGTTCTAGTCAAAGACATAATATTATGCTACTTTAAGATTATTTAGAGTTTATAACATCCCAAATCTCAGAAGTGAGGAATTAAGTCAAATTATGCATTTTTAACTTCAGAATTAATAGGGAATTTTAGTATGCACTAAAAATAATAAAACAGCAAAAACATGGAACATATTTTGAAGAAAAATCAATAACATTTTTTGGTGATAGTAATTCTACAAAATGCCAGAAAGTCATCAGAATGGCATTTTGATAGGGACAAATAAAACTGAAAAAAAGTTTTGTCTAAAGTAAAAAAAACAGAAAGAAATGTTATTTCCAAGAGTAGTAGCTGCTGCTGCTTTTTAAAAAAAGTTTGCAACGTTTATATATAAATGTCAAAAGGAAATTTAAGGTAAGCTGAGGTATGTTTTAAACCATATGTCAATGCACTGTGTTCTGTATGTCGGTATGTATGGTATTACATATGGGAAGACAGATTTCAGAAAAATTAATTAGGTAATACCATAACCTGAAACTTAGTATATAGCAGGTCCCCGATTCATTGCTTTATAGGGCCTTCAAATTCATTGTTTTAAAATAAAAACTGCAGGTCAACCAAATAAATTTGCGATAATCAGTAATGTTCAGTATAAGAAAATTGCATCTTGGAAAACTTCTATATCTAAGGCATACTGTGATCTATAGTAACCAGTCATAGTATATATCATGACGGTATGTGACGATATGTGTTTAGCCACCAAATAACTCATTAAAATGAAGCAATACCACGGATGGATTTTGAGATGACTGTGCTAAGCAAAATAAGTCAGAAGTTGAGAACCATATGCATTCACATATATGTGGGATATAAAACTGAAAGCAACAAATGAACAGGACAAGCAAAAGCTCATGGACACAGACAACAGTTTAATGGTTACCAGAGGGAAAAGAGGGGCGGAGAGAAGGTCGATAAAGGTAAAGGGGGTCAAATATATGGTGATGCAAGGAGATTTGACTTTGGTGAACACCCAGTGCAATATACATATGACATATTGTACACTTGAAAACTATATAATTGTATTAACCCATGTCACCCCAATAAGTTTAATAAGAAAAAAGGATATCTGCTCTATCAAAATTTTAATTTTTTTGGAATTAAATCTCTTTATGTCTTTGGTAACTTCTTCAGATTTTCAAAAACCTAAATTTGAATATCTCATTTGATCTAGAAGCAAAACACAGAAACTTGCGAGGGATGTCAGTGGCTGAACAATACTGCTATGTGACAACAGAGCTCTTTATGGAAATTGAAAAAGAATAAATTAAAAGGGAAGGGCAGACAGGAGGGATTTTAGAAAAGACTGGACTCACAATTGTATCTTTAATTCCTAACACAGTGCCTGTCACAGATAAGCACACACAATATGTGTTGAATAAACATGTGATTAAAAGATGACTAAAGTTCAAGAGAACATCACTGATCAAGGGTGACTATAAATGATAACTGGAAATTCCTAATCAGCCAGATGGCTGTCCACATGAGTCCTGATCCCTTCAAATTTTGCGAAGATGGTGCTCAAACATAAACCTTTTGGAAATTCTTAATTTGGAATCGGAGATCCGTTGTTTTGAATCGTTCCAATAATGGCATTATTTTATTTTCCTTCCTAAAATGGAAAGTTTAGTGTTTTGTAAGAAGCTGAAAGTCATTTTGTAACTAAAATTAAAAAAAAAAAAAGTATTTCATTAACTCTAAAGTGAAACTCTATGGCAATGAATCATTTCTGCTTCTAAATAAGTAGAAGTTGAAATAAGAAGAATCCAGAATGCATTGATCAACACTATTAAAATAAAGACCCAGCCTCTAAAGGAGAGTTCTCCAATCCCTGGGTGGTCCGTGGCCTGTTAAGTTACTGATTATCACAGCAGGAGGTGAGCAGCAGGCATTCGAGCAAAGCTTCATCTGTATGTGCACCTTCTCCCCAGCACTAGCAACACCGCCTCAGCTCCACCTCAGATCATCAGACATTTGATTCTCATAGGAGCACCCATCCCTGGTGCCAAAAAAGGTTGAGACCGCTGCTCTAAAGTACACTACTTAGGAAGTCCTAACAGTCTTTAGAGTATTAAATGTTTTCTCATTTCTTAAAATAGCAATTTGAAATGTTCTATGTAGAGTTCTTGAGTGGTTTTGTAATAGATCAATGCCTAAGTTTGGATTGTTTTGATTCTGCCTACCTCTGTATTTTACTTTCTATTTTTTATTGTACGTACCTAGAAATAAAACTTATTTTGCTGTATTTACCTTCTATGCAATGACTTTGGTAGGCTCCTGTTGATAATAGCTTAACTCTGTATTCTCTTGGATATTTTATGTGCGCCAAGTCATCATGAATAATGGCAGTTTTATTTTTCTATTTCCTAAGCTTGCCTTATTGCATTACATACGACTTTAAGTAAAATGTCAGAGAGAATTGGTGAAGGCAGGCATGCTTGTCTTATTCCTGATCTCAGGGGAAAGCTTTCAATATTTCACAATGAAATGTGTGGTTTGCTGGAAAATTCTTATAGATATTCTTTGTCAGATGAATGAAGTTCGCTTTTATTCCAAGTTTGCTAAGAAAGTTTTTATTAATGAAGGCTGAATTTTATAGATTGTTTTTCTGCATTAATGAGAATATTTTATTTTCTCTGTAATTTTGTTAATGTGGTGAGTTAAATTATTTTTCTTTAAAAAATGTTATTGAAGTATAATGTACATACAGAGAAGTACAGAAATCATTAATGTATAGCTCAGTGAATTTTGGCAAGTGAAATGAGAGTGATCAACTCACATGAAAAAAACAAGCCATTGCTAGGACATTGGCAATACTCTATGAACATCTTCAGTATAGAGACTAGGTAACCAGCATCTTGACTTCTAATGCCATAGATAGGTTTTTCTTTATTTGTGGGGGCTGGACATCTAGCTTCCTTTATTCAAAATTGTTTGTGCGATTAATCTTTGTTATAGTTTTGTTCTCACTGATGGATATTATTTCTTTGTATGAATATGTAACAATTTATTTACCTATTCTACTGTTTATTGTCATTTGGTTTGCATCTTTTTTTGGGGGGGCTGTTATGATTAGTACACATAACAACATTCTTGGACAGATCTCTTGTGATTGTATCCGTGCATTTTTTCGATCACACACATGCACACGTACACACACACCACACCACACCCCATACCCCTAAGAGTGGAGTTTCTGGATCAGAGGTTATGCATATGTTCAACTTTAGTATCTACTGCCTGACAGTTTCCTGAAGTGATTGTTCTAGTTTGCACTTTGACCAACAGTGTATGAGAGTTCATAGTAGATTCTCATGAAATAATAGATGTTGATATTAGAGAACATCCTTCCCTTCTGTGGAGGTGATGGAGGGCAGTAAGAAGTAGTGGGGTGACCTCAGGTCAAATGGTGTGGATTATGTGCTGTCTAGTTCTTATATTTTCCTTCCATGGTCTTGAACACATTATCTTGTAGCAAGTAGCCATCCAGTAAGTTTTAATTAAGTTGAAAAGTGTTATGAAATATGGCCTTCATAATATCTGGCTTGTAGAGTGGGCGGGTACATAGGTGATATATTGGTGGACATGGACAGCCTGTAAGCACTGAAGTGGTGGGGGAGGAAGAGAAGAATTTGGAAATAGAGATGGAAAGATGCTGAAGACATGTTTTCCACCTTGGATTTTTTTTCTCAAATTATTTTGAATAGTCATTGTTGATTATCCTGTTATGTTTATCATAAAATACTGTTTAAAAACTGAAATTGTTTTGAGGATAGCCTTAGAAGAATATAGGGGAGCTTCAGTATCCAGAAATCTAGGTTCCTCTACCACAATCAATCAGGACACTTCTACCCATTTCAACTGATTACCATAAAAGATTTTATTTCAAGATACTGTTTTGCTAAAGAAGAAAATCACTGATACTGTAACATTTTTCTTTATAAACACTAAGTTCTTTATTTCCTAGCTCATCCACCAGTTAACCATTTTTAATGTTTCTTTTCAGCTGTCACATGATGATGTAAATATGTTTGTTGTTGTTGTTTTATGCCAGGGTCATTCTGACATATCGTTAGGGTTTTATTTATTTATTTTTTGATTTAGAATATTCTGTCTCTCAGTGGCACCTAACTCTGTGATATTTTCCTCATTTTTTGCAATCAAAAGAACTGGAAGCAGATTTTTATATCAGTGGGATTTTAGCAAAGCAATTACATCTTGATATATATGGCCTAATTAAGCCAGCTTTAATTTTTTCTCATCATCTAGAAAGGAAGTAGACTTTGATAAATAATTTTTTACTTCTCATCCATTTTTTAAACTTTATTGGAAAACAAGTTTTTTCAAACATAACATCTCTTACAAGCCAGTGGAACTTGCATTTTCCAAAATAATTTTTATTAATTATGGTTGACATCTTTGGGTTCATCTTGTTTGGGACTCTCTGTGATTCCTGGGCTTGTATGTCTATTTCCTTCACCAGGTTAGGGAAGTTTCTAGTTATTATTTCTCCAAATAGGTTCTCAATCTCTTGTTCTCTCTCTCCTCTCTTTCTGGTGCCTTTATGATGCTAATATTGCTACACTTGATGTTGTCCCGGAGCCCTGAAAAAGCAAATCTTTCTGCTACCTTGTCTTCCAAATTTCAGTTCGGTCCCTTGCTTCATTTAATCTGCTGTTGATTCTCTCTAATGTCTTCATTTCAGTTATTGTATTGTTTATTTCTGAGTGGTTCTTTTTCATGTTTTCTATTTCTGTTTTTGTTTCCTGTTTCTTTGTTGGGTTCTCACTGAGATCACCGAGCATACTTATAACCAGTTTTTTGAACTTTGCATCTGGCAGATTGCTTGTGTCCATTTGCTTAGTTCTTTTTCTGGACCGGTGTTATGATCTTTCATTGGAACATGTTTCTTTGTCTTCTCATTTTGGCTGCCTTTCTGTTTGTTTCTATGTATTAAGTAGAGTTGCTATGTCTATTCGTCTTGGTACAGTGGCCTTATGTAGTTGGTGTCCTGTGGGGCCCAGTGGTACAGTCTCCTTGGTCACCTGAGCCAGGTGCTCCAAATGTCTCCTTTGGGAGGATCATGTGTGTCCTCCTGTTGTAGTTGAAACTTTATTTCAGTTTGCATATTAATGGGAGAGTTTGACCCTCAGACTGATAGGTTGCAAGGACTGGCTGTGACTACAGTGAAAGATCTGACACTATGGAGCAAGATTTGCTTTTTCAGGGCTTGGTTTCTGCTGGGTCTGTCCTTTGGGTGTGTCATTTGTGGAGGTGGTTGGGTAGTGCTCTTGTGTGATCTGAATCTGGCCATGGGGCGTGTTGTTTCTGGGGCCTCTTAGGAGGGACTCTTGCAGGCCAAGGTGAGCCACTGTTTGTGCCTTGCCTTGGGCTGCTTTCTATGAGCTACAAGGTGATCTGCAGATAGTTGCCACTTGTGCTTGGCTTGGAGGTGCCTGGGAGAGGCTAAGCTGCAAACTGAGGCCTGCTGCCACTAGTGCCGGGTTTGGGGTGCTTAGCAAGAGGTATGAGGCATGCTGAGGCTAGATACTGCTTGTTTGGGGTTTGTGAACCTTTGAGAGATTTTAGGAAAGTCCTCAGAGTGAGCCAAGACAAGCCATTTGTGTGGAAAAGCCAGAAGATGTCACTTGGGTGGGCCTATAAGTTAGATGAGGCAGGGTCTCATGGAATCACCAGGGCAGAACTAAAGGTATCAGCTAGGTTGATGGAGACTCAGATTTGGTGCCCTCCTGCGCGTGTATCCTGAGCAGTGGAGGGGCTCAACAGAAGAGCAATGGCTTCTGCCAGCACTTATGGCGATCCCTCCAGCCCTTGCCCTGAAGCCAGACAACTCAGTTTCTTCTCATGTCTCTGGTGCTTTTCCAGCTGCTGCCTGGGGCACTGGAGCTCAGAGTAAGGAAGTCCATCAGCAAGTAAGTCTGTGTGGGGCCCTTTAAGAGGAACTCCTAGGACTCCAGCCGCATCCGTGTCTCACTCTACCACAATCTCTACTGGTTTTCACAGCCCAGAGTTCTGGGGATTTCTCTTCTTGGCACTGGAACCCTGGGCTGGGGACCCTGATATTGGGCTGTGACTCCCTCGCTCCTCATAGGGGACCTCCATAGCTGAGAAACCCTCTCGATTTTTAACTGCCACATGTGGATGTGGGGCCAGCCCATTCCATGTCTCTGCCCCTCCTACCAGTCTCAATATGTTGTATTTCCTTAGTTATAGGACTTCTGTTTAGGTAGACTTCAAGCAGTTCTCAGTGAAGGTTGTTCTGTAGTTTACTTGTAATTTTGAGGTGTTCATGGGAGGAGCACAGTGTTTACCTCCTCCTACTCTGTTATCTTGACCAGAAGCCCAGTGTACTGATAAATATTTCTTGATGATGATATAAATTGGTAACTTAGAAAAGCATGATTTATTTAATCATTTAACTAGAAGAAAAGGCAAATTTCTCAGGGAAGCAAATTTCTCAGAGAAGCAATGTTGTTAGCTAATAACAAACATTGTATAAAAAAGTATTTTGTCTTTTGGTAGTGTTAGAATTACAGAGATTTATTCCATAATTAGTCACTTTTGAGAATTTAGTTTCCTTTAGTTTCATTGTTGTTGTTTATTCTGTTTCAAAATTCTTATGTTGAAACCTACTCCTTGAGATGGTTGTATTACGAGGTAGGTCCTTTGAGAGATGATTAGGTCGGAGGACACAGCTCTCATGAATGGTACCGTGTGTTACATGCATGTCCTTCAGGTTCAGACTCTTGGCAGCTCTATGAATGAATGATGTCCACTGTGTCCTGTCCTTGCTTCCTGCTTAGACTCACGCCTATGGCTTATTTTATGGAGTCAGTCCATCTCATATTTGGTCTTTCTCTTTTCCTGCCGTTTTTTTTTTTTTTTCCAGCGTTATTGTCTTTTCTAAAGAACCCTGCTTTTTTTCACGGCTAAAGAAAGACAGCTTCAATTTTATCATTTTTGCCTCTCCAGTGATATTTCAAGCTTAATTTTGTCTAGAACCCACTTATTCATCTTTCCGATGGCCCAGGGTATTCCTAGAGCTCTCCTCCAATGCTGTATTTCAAATGAATGATTTTTTTTTTTCTTATCAGCCTCCTTCACTGTCTCATTCACATTCATACATCTTTGCTGTGGGTGGTCTTTCCTAATCCTTCCATCGCAGCTCTTCTGAGTCTCTGCCTTCTCTTGACTTCTTAGTCGATTTCTTTACTTGAATTTATGACTGAACCAAGGTACAAAATTATTGTACAATTTAAGTGTTTTCATTGTATAAGTTAAAGTTGTGTATGAATGGGATTAGTGCCCTTATAAAAGAGAGCTAATAGAGCTCCCTAGCTCCTTCTGCTATGTGAGGCCCTGTGCAAAGAAGTCAGCAGTCTGCAAGCTAAAAGTTCTCTCCAGAACCTGACCATGCTGGCATTCTTCCAGCCTCCGGAACTATGAGGAATGCATTTCTGATATTTTTAAGCCACCCAGTCTGTGGTATTTTGTTAAAGCAGCATGAACAGACTAAGACAATGTGCATGACTATAAAATTTCTTTTTCTACTTTACACTTCTTGTTATAGCATCTTTCCGGACCCAATCATACAACGCATCTTCTCACCATCATTCAGATCCTGCTTCTGTCTTTGGGAGAGGGACAAGAGGAGAGCTGCTATCAAAGATTCAAGTGGTGGAGCTGAGGATCATGGGATCCCTGAGGTAGCCACTCACTTGAAAAATTAAAATAGTTTTTCAAATTGTCAAGTATCTGTTTTCTCATAGGACAGTCTAGTATTTGCACAATCTTTCTAGAACAGAAATTGACAAAATATACACAGATGGTATTTGCCAAATAAGATTGTCTTGCTACTAACATGTTGTAGAATGAGCCCACGTGGTATATAGGTCTGTGTCCTTCATGTCTGGAGAGATTTGCTGCTGGGGTGTGAGTTGGTGCCTCAGTGTCAGAGTTTTCTCTGTGGCGGTAGCGAAGTGAGTGCAGGTGAGCAGAGTGAGCTGGGACTCTGAAGTGGTGCTGTTGTCTAGCTGCATGAGCACAACCACAAGGGTAGGCAGAATACTGTATGTTCATAGAACCTAGGTCACAGAAAGCATTGTCCTATCCTGCTTTTTCCTTCCACATTTCTTGCCACACTGTGTTCAGCAAACCAATACTTGAAATTATTTTCAAAAATTCAACTTCCAATTTTGTTTTCTAGCTTGTTGAGGAAAGGTAATGAGATGACATTTTTCATCTCAGAAAGGCTATTTTTCACTTTAATTTAACACATTTATTGGTTTAGAGTTCACATGTGCCCAGAAGCCCTTAAATATCTGCAAAAGGAGTTTCCTTTTGAGTTTGTGAAATCGTATTTTTCCCTCTGATAGAACTGTTCCACTCTCTGCCCTGCCAGCCCCTTTAAAATATTCACCTTCTGACTTACAACACCCTGTATTCATTTACAATTTTCTGATTCTCCTAATTCATGGAGCATTTTGGCACTTGGTTTAATGATTTCTCCCTACCACCTAATGTGACATTTTTTTTGTGTGTGTGGTGAGTTTATCATCTTTGTAGAAGTTCCATTTAATATTCTGTCTTCCTACCTTTAAATATCTTCATATTATCTCAGCCATCCTATCTCAAAATAAGACCCTGTTTTATTACCAATGAGTATGCTATCTCTAAAATCTCTCTGACCACCTCTCCAGCTTTCTCCTTCTGGTACCTCCATTTCTTCCACATTCCCTCCACTCAGGCATTGCCTGTCCAGGGAGCTCAGCATCGTCTTACTGTCCACACTCTCCTCCTGTTCTCCTTTCCCTCCTCGTGTGGTTTAGTTTCCACCGCCCGTTATTGTAATCATGCTCTCGCGTACTCTCTAGCCCCACTGTAGTCACTGGGCAGCACCTCTCCATGGTTGAGATGTTCTACTACTCTGCGCCTGTGACTGAGCAGCTCTTGATGGCTGAAGAAAAGACCTGGACCCTCCTGACAGGTCCTGCTTTAATTAATGACCACCGACCTCAAATGGAACTTCAGACACTTTGGTGATACATTTCCCTTTTATTTGATTTTCAGCTTACGCGTGTCTATTATAGTACTTTCTCAGAAAACTGAAGTAGAACCATAACTTTAGTCATATATGGGAAGACTAATTTAACAGATCCATTTCACCAGAGGCCAATTGAATAGAATATTTTTTATCAAAAATTACAAAGATTCCACAAATAATTTATGGCCAAATATGAATTCATATGACTTTATTACCGTGGCCTGTACTCTGAACTTCCATTATTGATTATTTCAGCAGAGCTTCAAAATGAAAACAAATAGACGTTAATTAAAAATGGCTCAATGGTTTAAAAATATATGACTTGCCATTTCAACTATCTGAAATTAACATCTAGGCCATTACACTGGGGGAGCAATTATGAACATTTGAGTGTGAAACACACATAGAGGCAGCGTGGATTTATTTTTAAATCAACTTAATTGTTAGCAATAAAACAAAGTGAGGAGAGAAGACATTTATCTTCCACACAAAGTAATTCTAGTGTTTTGTGCTACTTCTTGATGAAGCAAACAATTATTCTTATGAATCCAGAGAAAATACCCAATTCCATGACATAGTCTGCACAGCCACACAAAATGAAGAAATTTGAGAGTATGTCCTAAGTGAGAACATCTTCTCATCAGCCTGGGCAGACTTCATTATTGGAAATTGAGGGAAAGAGAAATTTCAGTTATTTAGGGGAAGCATAAGAAAATGGACAGGTAGAAAAGTATTGATACTATTTCCAAGCCTTTGTCTTCAGATCCTGTTTTTCCTTTCAGACCATTTTACTGGGTGGGATTCTGGAAAACTGATAACACAGAAACTAGTAATTTAGCTTATTTCATGTACTGCAATTATCTAAAGAATTTTATGAAAGAACTTTACATTTAGTTTTTTTTTTTAATATGAAATAATGAAAATAGAAACTGGTAGAAGAAGCAAAAAAGAGCTAAATTTAGATGAAGGAAAATAATGTAGTCAGAAAAAAAGAGAGGAAAAGAAAATGAAGAGATGATTCACAAAATAAGATATAAAAATGGAAGATTAAACTCATGAATAATCAAATGCACTCAAATTACTGTACTAGTAGTAATAATTTCACTAACATACATTTAATGCTTTATCTATTGCTCAACACTGTTCTGTGACTTTGTATGGATTAACCAGTTGAAATCTGGCCATGACCCTAGAGGTAGGTTGATACATTTTGGAAAGCACTGTGGTAATAGTCATTGATAAACTTAAGAATAATTGGCCTGCTAATTTTCAGTTAAATCAACTCTCCTAGGGAGATAATATTATATAATATGTATATAATAAAGTTTCCCTAATTTGAAAATGCTTAAATTATTATAGCATAACAGCAAATTTGAATGTTACGCAGGCTAAAGAAAAATAATGGCGCTTATGAACAGTACAAATATGTGAAAATGTGTGGTACAATAACTATAAAAAAGAGTGTACAAATCGTATGTACTTTAATGATTTCTGTTTTGTAAATGGAAACACATATAATCAAAAAAAAATGACAGGGAAGAAAGATAACAGGATTTTTTCTCTAAATAATGAAATATGGTAAATTTTATACCTATGAGTTTCCAGAGCTTTTACAGTTAAAAAAAAAAAATTAGGTGTGGTAGATTGCCTGCATTGGTGGCACCTGTAGCCAAACCTTTCTTCAGTGCCTTCTCACAATGATTCTGGTTTCATAGGCCTTGCTTTAGCCAGCGAGACAGTAGCAAGTTAGATGCTTAAAAACGTCAGTGCATTCTCTGATGAGGATATGAAGGAAAAATGAAGAACTGCTCATTTATCTCAGCCCAGGCCATCCTAGATCTCCTAGCTTCTGGCCAGCAAGCTGGCTATCACAGATGCATGAGAAAGCCCAGCAGACAGTGCTCGCCTAGATCTGCCCACTGACATCTAGGCACATGGGAGTTAACAGATGGCTTCCGTTTACCCTCACAGACCCCACGAAGATTTGGAGTAGTTTGTTTCATAGCATTATAACTTAACATTGGAGGTCATTTTAGATTTCAGAGCTTTGTTGATTAGCAAACCCGTGTTAAAAGCATTCATCAATAAAAATGTATGCAAGGTATTCCATTACTCATTTTTCAAATAACCCTCTCTATAAATGTTCCAAGATAACCTGGCTTTATATCCTCCATATATTTAACTAGATGCCTCCATTAATCTTTTTCTAACTACTATATTTGTGATTAGATTCTTTCTCAAGGCATCCCCAGCTTCTGCTGATAATCTGGGCTTAATGGTATCTAGCGAGTCTCAAGAAATTCTCTTTGCTCACTGAACCTTTAAAATTCATAAAGAGACCTGATTTTACCGAACCTTTTATCCTACATGCTACCACACGTGAAGCTGGCTCTCTTTACTTTTCATCTGAAGAGGTGTGAGACTTTGGCTATAATATCTCTGGCCGTTTCTTCTGTACTTGAGCCATCACTCGTGATTCACTGTTGCATTCCAGCGAGCTGATAGCTGCGTTTCAGGTGAATCTTGCCCCATAATTGACATTTTCCTTGACCTGTGTTACTGACCCCATCTGTCTGCCTGGGCAAGCCTCCCGAGTCCTCAGGCCCCACTCCCTGCCTTTCTCATGCTGGTCTCTAAAGAGCCCCTGGCCCAGCCTTCATCACCTTCTTTCCCTCTGTTCAATGGCTGCCTTTCTACTCGACTCCTCCCTCTCCTAGTGCAGGCCACACCATTCATCCTTTCACCGCACACCTATGAAGCAGTCATGTGGTAGGCAGTGTTTGTTTATATGCTTTGTGCGCGAAGTTTAATAGTATTTCCTCTTTGCGCACCCCCCGCCCCCGCCAAAGAAAAAGCTCTGATTTGAAGAGGAGTTAGGTACATGAACAAATAATTTTAAAGCAATATATCAATAATGGTTACCACAAAGACATTTATAAAATGCTATATTTCTCTATTTCCTACCTTTTCCAATCCACTGACTGACTCTGTGTGTGTGTGTGTGTGTGTGTGTAGATAATTTGATAGCAAAACAGAGATCCAGTTATCTTGCTGCCTTTTGTAGTGTGTAAAGCTGTCTGGCCCTGTGCTGAGATGTATCCTGGTTGGAACAGGGTCACCTGCAGAAGTAGTGCACTGTCAGGCGTGCACCATGAAGCCTGATCGGCTATGGCAATAATTAATCACTGTCCACTTATGAGAGGAGAAAATGCGGTCAGCAGACACAACCAGATGTGTTTGGGGAAGCACACAGGTGTTTATCACTGATGAGAACAGCAATGATCTATTTCCCTTGACTCCGCCATCTGAGTCCTCACAGGCTAGTCTGTTGCCAGGTCTCTTAGCCTTATTTTTTATTTTAGTTTTTTTTTTTTTTTTTTTTTTTTAAGATAGGCTCATTTATATCTACTTTAAGGGAAAAATTGCCCAAGTCAAATAAATTCTCCCAAAGGCATTCTTCAGAGTAAGCCCATTAGGTGCCCAGGGCCTAAGGGTAAATAAAACTCATTATGACCTTTTCAAAATTCACTTTCACAACTGAATAACTGTGGTTCTACATCAAGAAGCAGTGAAATCCCAGAAGGTCTAGATTGCACCCTTAAGTTTAATTAACTCAAAAATTGGTGTATGTGTGTGCATGCCAAAGCGTCCTCACCCCAACTGATTTGGCCTTCTCCCCCCAGAACTTTACTCACCTATAGATCATGACTGCTTTCGTATAAGCTTTTTTGTGCTTGGTGTATTCTCTGTGCTTTGGAGAACTATTGGAAGATAGCTTATTACCCATAACTTGCTTCCAGTGTTAATATAGTATCCAGCTTGCACACAGTAGGTTCTCAAAACTTAGTTATAAACTAAGAAATTTAAACACCTTACGTGACCAGGTTAGGTGATCAGATACACAGATTAAGATAGATAAATACATATACATAAAAGTTGTAAAAACACCATCCCGGGCAGTAGTTTTCCAAGTCCCCAGAGTGGCAGCATTAGAACTACCTGGGCACGCGTTAGAAACGCACGCTTCCGGTCCCCACTCCTACCCACAGAACCAGAGCCACTAGGAGTGGAACCCAGCAAACTGCTTTTGCAAGCTCTTCTATGATGCACATTCAAATTGAAGACCCACTAATGCAGTGATTAGAGTCTCTTGTTTCTAAAAAAGGACTGTAAAATTATTTTTCTAAAGTTAACTTTCATTTACTTTTCCAAATATAAATGCAGAACGTGTTATTAGAAATTAAAAAAAAAACTATTAGAAGTGAAATTCACTTCCCAAATCCCATAGCCATGACTTAATTTTTGAGTATTTGAAGGATTCTTTTCCATATCTAAACACAATTCACAACCAGTTTTAAAAGACACATTGTGTCAATCAGAAAATTTTCCTATAGCCTAGTATTAGATAATATTGGGAAATTATTGGCAATCTTATTTGTGAAGATGGTATTGCAAATGCAGGGATGTGCCGGAGCATATATATTTGAAAGAATTATCCTTATAAATACCCGAGTGAGATAAAAATGCAAAATATGTGAATTTATGCACACGTACACATGTTTTTAATGGCTTTAATTAAGGTCAGACATAACAAAAATAATTATTCCATAAAAATATTACAAATTAAAGTGAAATACTTTTTTAGGATTCTAGTAGAAACAAAAAAAATGTCAAATTAAAATTTAAAAACAATATAAGTAAATGTATTACTAATATTCTAAGCACACCCCTAACAGCAACGATCATTAATGTTTATGTGTGTCGTATGTGATTCTGAACCTCATGTCAGAATCCGTACCTAACTCTCCTTTCATCTGCATGAGAACAGTGGAAGGTATCTGGTGCTCTCTCTGATTTGATACATGGTAAAAGTGAGATATATAGAAATAAACTTGTTCCAGGTCTTTTAACTATAACAGTGCAGTTAGAATTCATGATAAGTTCTCACATCAAAACTGTAGAAAACAGATACTTTCTGCATAGCACCCATCTTGAAAGATTTTATCAGAAGTAGCTGTACTTATGGTCTGAAGGCAGTACTGGCGTTGAGCCATTTTAGACATACAAAAGCATGCATACACATAAAGCTGACTAGATTGGAGTTGGAGTAGTGGTGGAAATGACAGGAAATAAGCAAAATAAGGTCATTATGAATACGTAGTCTGGGAGATCCTTGGAGAATAAGTGTGTGTCAACATCTAGAATCTGGAGAAAATTATCAGCAAAACGTTACAATTTTGGAAAAGGACACTAGGTCACTTAAAAAAAAACAGTTCCTAAGAATGGAATCTAAAGCCCTTAACCATGGCCTCAAAGATCCTCCAACATCCGGTCCTTTCCTGCCTCCTTAACTTTTTTCCAACCTCTCTCCTTCTGTTCACTCAGTTCCAGTTACCTCCCTGAGGCTGACAATACTCCTGCCTCAGGGCCTTTGCACTTGCTCTTCCTGCTTTCTTAATGACTGTTGACATCTGTGTCAGCTTCATCCATAAGCATTACATATTTTTTATGTAATTATTAATGATATTTTTATTTTTAATTTCAGTGTAAAATCCTTAGTTTCTAGTACATAGAAATATAATTTAATTTTGTATATTAATCTTGTGTCACTGCTAAACTTAGTTTTAAGAGTCTTTTTGTAGACTTTGGAGAATTCTCTATACCTTTGCATTTGAAATAGTGTGCATTATGCTATTTTTGGTGCAATTATCTGTAAATGTCAGTTACGTCAAGTTGGTTAATATTCGAGTCTTATATTCTTTCTGATTTTCTTTGTACTTTTTCTATCAATTATTGAGAGAAGTGTTTAAATATTTGACTATCATTGTGGATTTCTCTATTTCCTTTGAGGTTCTATTAGTTTTATCTTCATGTATTTTGAAGCTCCGTTATTAGTTAAATAAAGGTTTAGGATTGTGTGTTCTTGGTGAATTTTTCATTATACCTTTTCTCTATGATCTACTTTGATAGCTTTTTCTATATTTTTTCATTTTAATTATTTGTATCTTTATATTTAATGTGAGTTTCTTATAGACGGCTCCTAAAGTTAGGTGTTGCTTTTTTGTCCAGTCTGGTCGTCTGTCCTCAATAGCATGTTTAGACTATTTACATTTAATGTGATTATTTTTAGAGTTGGGTTTAGATTCACCCACCATCTTGCTCCTTTTTTAGTCTCATCTGAAATTTGCTTATTTTTTTCTCTTTGTATTTTTTTTTTTTAGATTGTGTATTTTAGTCCATGTTATCTCCATTGTTGATTTATTAGCTACAATTATTTATTTTATTTTAGGGGTTGCTTGGGGGAAACAAAACAAATCTTTAGGTTATCTCACTCTATTCAAGTGATACACCTTTATGCATATAGTATAGATGTATCTTAGCTAGACCATTTTAGAGATAAGGAAAGCTAAAACTCAGAGAAGTGATCTGATTTATCTATGGCCAGAAACCTTGATTAGGGGCTACAATAGGAATTCTAGTGTACAGACTCCAGACTCAGTGCTTTTTCCACAGCGTAATGCTAGGGTGAGTGTCAGTGTACTTTCTTTGGAGAAGACCAAGTCACCACCAGTAGAAATTATCATGTATAAGCACCAGGGGGAAGAAGAGTGGGGTTATTTTTTTCTTGTTTAGGAAAATGTAAATTTTAAAGATCCAGTAGAAAAGCCCTGAAATTTCCCTGCAGATCACTGGGTAGGCATCACACACAGGCCTCAGGTAAACAATTAGAGATAAAGCGGTGAGCCAGCATTTCACCTGAGTCCCTGAAGCAGTGTCAGGATGCCTTTGGCCTTTCACATTAGTCACTCCAGGAGAGCAGTTCACATCCTATAAATCAGACTGTGACTTGTAGGGTTGTTGGAAATTGTGTTTACTCATCTTATTCCAGGTGCCCGAATTAGAGAATATGTGAGACTGTCAGCATGAAAGGGACCTCTACCTAGGCCTGGTTATGGAAATATTGTAAGATGCATATTTACTTCTTGCATTTGTAACATCAGGATTGCACAAATATATCCATTTGGGCAGATCAGGTTTTATGTTTCGGGATCATCATGGGAACAAAAAAAGAGTCTATTAATAATGTAAATAAATGTGTCAGTATTACTTTTTAACACACGTATGACATAAATATGAGCCAATATATTATAATTCAGAATAAATTTTGAATTCCCACAATTCTTAGATCTATTTTCCTTAGTATAATTGCATTTATGTCCAGCTTTACTCCTAGTATTATATATTTATACAAGATTAAAATGAAATGCCTTCTGGGTATTTACACATCATCATTTTTTGTCATTCTTATTCATGAGCTCTACATAGCAGATACTTAATCTCTGAACCTAGGAGACAGGTCATAAATATAATCAGTCATTATAACTACTCAGATACCTTCTTTTCTTTGATTGAAGAAATAGAGTTGAATTCTTAAGTTAAAACAAAGTTTGTCAGACCAGGAATTTATGTGTGTATGTATGTATATGTGTATATATGTGTGCATTTTCCAGAACTTGTTTTTAAAGAATATTAATGACATCAGAATGCCTGGGTTTATTTCTTATGTTTATAAGAATGTTATATAGAAGTAGCCTCAAAATACAGTTTTTTTGCAATATTTATATAACCAGAAATTTGTCAGACTTAGTTGTTAAGGCATTTGGCAGTATCGAATTAGCTTCCCCTGGAAGTTTACCAGGAGTAACCATCACTCAGTGGTTCCCCCGTAAGTGCACAGTGATGACTGTGTGTGTGTCCAGGCAAAGGATCTTCACAGACGTAGGCCACTGAGGACAGTGGCAAGGAGAGTTTCTGTGCTGGGTTCATGATAGAGTGGGAGGGGAAACAGTGAAAATGAGGCCACCTAGCCTCGTCCTATCACTCTCGCTCTATGGCTATGTGACTCTTAGACAATCTGCAGTTCTTCACAGCCTTTTCCACGTGTAATAAAAACAAGAAATATCTCCAGCATTACACAATGCAATTATCTCTTGAAATAAATGTTTACTTAGCCGTTTCTCTCATTTCTTTAAAAGAGATATATTAGCCTTCTTTGCATTTCAATTTCAGGAAATTGCTTTATTTCAGTGTGGTGGCTATCTGCCATTCTCAATGTGATAATGGCATGTTATTCCTCTGCACGTTCACTGAAGGAAACTGTGACAAGTCCCATCCTGGAGATAGCTTGGACTTCATTTCCTAAAATGTGCTTTAGACAGGCTGATCATTTGAGTGAATGATAACACAAAAACTCAGTAAAACAAAATATGTTTGGGAAAAACAAGAGTGCAAGGTGAAATTTTATAAAGAATTGGTAGTAAAAGATTGGGTTTGAATGATGAGATATTTATTTATTGATCCAAAAATATTTCCGAATGTCTTCCATGTTCCAGACACTGTATTATGCTTGGTTATAAATTGGTAAATTAAAAAAAAAAATGATCACTGCCCTGGGAACTCAAAATTTAATCTGGGAGTCAATAAACAAGTGAACAAATAAAAATTTAAAATTTATAATATAATACAATTATATTTGATGAATGCTATGGTAGAGAATGTTAGTGGACTTCTAGTCAGAAAATATAGTTAGGGAAATTCCCATAGGCATTAGTAATTAAAACCAAGACTTCAAGGTATGACCAGTTCACCATGTGAAAAATTGGCAGTATCGTTTTATGGAAAGGAAGTAACGTGAGCAGAAGTCTGGAGATGGCCAAAGCTTAGCATATTTGAGAAATGGAAAGGAAACTAGTGTCCTGAGAGAGGGGCAGAAATGAAGTCAGAAAAGATGCAGTTCACATTATGTAGAGCCTTGTAAATCATAATAAAGCCTTTGGAATATATATAAAAAATAGGTCAATATTTTAATTCCATTTTCCTTACTAATTGATATTCTGTTATTCAGTATAAATTATTGAATAAATACAATTCATTGAGTAAAATGTTTTATTCTATATATATTTCTAGATATCTACTTTAATGATGATTACAAACAATCTCAGACCATCCAATGGAAAAGAACAGGCTCACGATAGGGCTAGCATGCTAGAAGAAATGGTAATGATTTTGAAATGACATAGGCTAAGGTTAAATGGTGGAAACAAATTTAGATTTTAATTCATGTTTAATCTTGATTTTTAAAATAAATCCTGGGTTTATTGATGTATTATGATATAATGTGATACCATATATACTATATGATAGCACAACAAGCAAGATTCAGGAATTTATAATGTAATGGAGATGGATCTCTATATTTTAGATCTCTATATTTTCAAAAGATGGAAATAAGAAACTTAAAGTATTATGCAGTGCATACTCTGTAACCCATATATGTGTCAAGAATGTTAAAATAATGTACTAAGAATGTTCCTAATGATGTGGAACATTTTTACTACAACAGTCGGGGTGAAGGGCATGCAGAATAGGTTAATCTTGTGGATAGAGTTGTCATCAAAAGCATATTTCTATAATCATTTGTTTACTTTAATTTCAACTTCAAAATATATTTTTCTCTTTACCAGTTATCCCTTTATGTCTTCTGCCTCTTAGGTTCTTTCATGTTTTTGAGTTTTTTTTAATAGTGTGTTGTCTAGATATCCTCCTTTACACAGTAATTCACTATTTTTCAGTAATTGCTAGAACACCTGCTATGCAAGACATCTAGTGAAGAAGACACTGTCCTTCCTCTCAAAATATTGAAACTTGATCAGGAGGAAGAAACATTTAGATTAATAACTACAGTGCAAAGAAAAAGTTATAGTTGGTGCAAGAGAAATTAAAAACGGGAGGGAATTCAGAAGAGAGAGTGATAACTTTTGGTTGGGATGATAAACACATTTATGGAGGGAATAGAATTTGAACTGATACTTAAAGAATGGACATTATTTTGCAGGTCAGGAAGGGAGGTCCAGGTGAAGGAATATGGTGAGCAATGGAGAGACATGTACACACTAATCTTGAGAATAGAATGATTGCTGCAAATCGATAGTTTATTTTGACACAAGCCAGTATTACCCAGCTTGTTCCCCACCTTTATTCATCCTACTTGGTACCAAATGACTATTGGTTATTATCAGAAATAAAACTCACCTAGTAAAATAAAAATGCTTATCTTCATATGGTTCATTTATGTTTATTTTACTGTGGGATCCAGGTTCCCATTAATTCAGATTTTTATATAGTCCACTCCCACATTGCACCAAGGTTGGTCTCTGGGACTAGTATAATACAGAAGAGAGGATGGTATATCACTTCTGAGATTAAGTTATAAAATACCACAGCTTCTGTCTTGGTTGTTTGCTTGCCCTTTTTTGGATTCCTTGCTCAAGAAAAATCCAGTTGCCATGTCACAAATAGCCCTACGAAGGGGCATACATAGTGAGGAACTGAGGCCTCCAACCAATAGCCCCATGAATGGCCTTAATAGGCGATCCTAAAAACTTACAGAAGGCTTCCGATAACTAAAGTCCTGGCCACCATCTTGAAGGCAACCCTGTGGGAGATCCTGAGCCAGGGCAACCCAGCTAAATTGCGTCTGGATTGCTGATCTTCAGAAACTGTGCTAGTGAATGTTCTTTCTTTTAAGCTGTTGAATTTGAGCATAATTTTGTTAAGCATCAGTAGATAACTCATACAATTCCCACCTAGAATAATGCCTGATATATATAACACAGATAATATATATATATATATATATTTGTGTATGCGTATATGTATTTATATATGTGTATATATGTGTGTGTGTGTGTGTGTGTGTGTATATAAGATTCTCAATAAAGGTTAAAATAATAACTAAATGGAGTGTTCACTAACATTTTTACTGGGAACTAATTTTTTCTTTAATTTTAGGTCTAAATAATTAGCCTCTATATAGAACTCAAATTATGTTTAAAGAATTTTTTAAAATATTAATTTGCAATCATTCAATGCCCTATTTACTTATTCATTTTCCTAGTTAGTCCCTGACATTCAAATATCAATGTTGGCTACAAGTTAAGATTTAATTTTCAGTAGCTGGCTCCATCCCAAATAAATGGCTATGGTTCTGATATTGTTTATCACATGTGATTTTTATTTTATTCTTCAGAAGCAAATTATAAAAGATGATTCGTGAATAGGTTGATTTTTATATGCAAAATTTCTAGATATACATGTAAACGTAATCGGATAACTTAATTTTTATTCTACTTTTCATTGTATTTAAAAGCTCTTTGTCCTAAGGATATCTGATTCAAGAACTGAAATAATATTTGTACAGAATCACAGTGAAATGGAGACTCGAGGTATTATTCTGCATAAGTCTTGATCAGCCCTTTTATTTTTAATAAAAGAATTATTAGAGCAGTTTAAGGTTCATAGCAAAATCGAGGGGAAGGTACAGACATTTCCCTTACACCTCCTTACCCTTACACATGCATAGCCTCCTCATCAGTAACATCTCCCACTAGAAAGGTACATTTGTTGTTATTGATGAACCTACACTGACACATCAAAATCACCCAAAGCACATCGTTTGTATTGGGTTCACTCTTGATGTTGTACAGTCTACGGGTTTGGACAAATGCATAATGGCATGTATCCATCATTATGGTGTCATACAGAAAATATACAGAGTATTTTCACAACCTTGAAAATCCTCTGTGCTCCACCTATTCATCCCTCCCCCATCTCAACCCCTGGCAGCCACTGAATTTTTTACTGTCTCTATAGTTGCCTTTCCCAGAAAGCCATTTGGTTAGAATCATACAGTATGTTATATAACCTTTTCAGATTGACTTTTTTCACTTAGAAATCTACATTTAAGTTTCCTCCATGTCTTTTCATTGCTTGATAGCTCATTTATTTTTAGCATTCAGTAATATTTCATTATCTGGATGTACCAATTATTTATCCGCACCTACTAAATGATATCTTGGTTTTTCCAAGTTTGGGCAACTATGGATAAAGCTGCTATAAACATCTATGTGCAGGTTTTCGTGTGGACATAAGTTTTCACAACTCTTTTGAGTAAACAACAAGGAATGTGATCACTAGATAATAATGGAGGAATATGTTTAGTTTTGCAAAAAGTGCCAAACTCTCTCCCAAATTAGCTATACCATTTTTTCATTGTCATTAGCAATAAATGGAAGGTCCTATTTCTCTACATCCTCACCAGCATTAACTGTCATCAGTGTTCCAGAGTTTTGCTATTCTAATAGGTGTATGTCATTGTTTTAATTTGCATTTCACTGATAACATATTTACATTTTGCTATTTCAAAATAACTTAAAACTACTTCAATAAATAAAAATGGCAAATTTAAAACAAATCTTTTTCTTTAAGAATACATTTTCCCCTGGAAATTTTTAATAACAAATTGGTGAAGGTATGTGTGTGTGAATTTTTCCTTCTCTGACACCGAATGACAATTGGTGCTCTAAAACATGGCACTTGTTCAGTTATTTTTATATGTAGGAAAAGGAAAGGGAGATGGAAGGCAGGATCATTGCTGTTGGTGATCACCCATGCATTTTATAGCAAACAGATGTGGTAACTTCATGGCGATAAGTCACCCCGTGGTAAATAACTGGGATCAGTTTCAACGTGGTATAGCCAACTGGCTTTCTTTCTGCAGGAATGATTGACTCCTATCAGTTTATCGGTTTTCCTCTGCCTTAGCTTCGGTCTCAATATATGGCCATATGAAAAATGGCAGCATTTAACAGAATCACGAAGAATGATCCAATTAATTCAGCATGATTTACACTGAATTTATGTGAATCTCACACTTTTTTCAGCCTATACCATTTCACCCACTGATTGTCATGACAAAAGTAAACAAACATCAGGTACTAGAATCCACATTCTTAGACATCCATTAAATTTATTTTAATGGAAATACTTTTCTCATCTGTACCACATCTAATACTATTTTCCATATTTTCAGTCTGTATTTCCATGCCCCATGACACACCAATACCCTGCAGGGCAGGAACATAACTTCCTTTTGTATTCTCAGCCTAGAGTCTGGCTTCTCATTTTGTTTTTCCACTGGTGATTCAGTTGCTACTGTCGGGTGCTAATTTTTTTAATGCATTGTTTCAATCAGTTCTCCTAGTAACCTTATATTTTAGGCAACATTATTATGTATAATCTATAAGTGAGGAAACAGGCTTAACAGATTAAGTATTTGAAACACTTGGCATTGGAAAAGCAGTTGGAAAAAAATTTTAAAGGACAAAAAGAGAAACCAAATGAAAGATGGATTATTTAAAAAAATACAGAGAAAAAAGAGAATTTTGAAGGGAAAATATTTACTGGACAACACAATTTTAGGGCCCCAATCTAGGCTCTGACAAGATTGCAGATATAATCAATATGATCTAATCATGAAGGAAACACATTGCTTCCCCAAATACCCCAAAATGATGGAAGTGTGGACTGCGATAGGCACTGTGTAGTATGTTACTATACTAATCTATCCAATTAATGACATGAATGCAATGAATGGGTTATTTTTTCTTACTTCATCTGGGCACGTGCATGGTTCATCTGACTACTAAATATCTGATTGAGGGCAGGATCCATGCAGAGTTTTTATTTGCATTTATCAAAGTACCCATCACAGACCATTAAACATGGCAAGATCTTAATAAGTATTCATCGAAGAGTTCTGGGGTTGAGGTTGTCGAGGAGAGAATTACACGGAAATAGTTGAACTGGCGGTTATCCGTCGATGGGAGAAGGAAGTGTTGATAACACAGGTGGGAACCAGAACAGAAGTCCAAGTTGTATGTATTTTACCGTCTAGTCACGAGCAGCCATTGAAAGGTTTTGTGAGCAATAGAGTGGTCACGAGCAGAACCACTCTTTGAAAAATTTAATTGAGCTAGAGATCGAAGAAGGAAAGGTGATATTGGAATCTAATATAATAGTTTAGAAGGAGGCAACAGGGGCCTAATTGAGGCAGTAAGAATAGGAAGAAAGATGATAATGTGGTCTAAAGAACAAGAGAATAGCAGTTCAATTCTAATTCCTTCTTTGAGAGGCTCTAAAGCATGAAAATCAAATGAGTTATTTTTTTGTTGACATCGAAAGGGAACATCATGTTGCTTTCTTTTGGTGGAAGATATGTTGAATTGTAGTCTCTTGATGTAATGCTATTGGTCTTGTCTAGCCCTTTACAGTACCCGCTGTCTACTCAGCAGGTAGCGTATAGCATACATAGAGGGAAGTACTCAAGTTGTGGTCAGAGTACTGGGTTCAGATCCATGCCTTCCCACTTGTGTGACTGGCAGTTAATCGGTTACCCTCCCTAATGCCACTGACACAAGTAAGTGCGTGTGAAGTTAGAGTACTATGAGTTTCGTATGGCCACTGCTGGGATCGAGAGGTTTCCAGGCAGCACTGAGCACAGTGCCTGACCCAGAGCAAGGGCTTGTGCTCTCTAATATGCAGACTGCTCACAAGGCACGCATTTCCAAAATCCTGAGCACCGTTGTCAGTGAACAAGCCAAGGAGCATATTGTCCACTTGATGCAGTCTGCCTGTGTGTATCATATTCTCAAATACTGGCCTCTCTGTTATTTTTATGATGGGGGCTATTAAGCTTATTTTCTTAAGAACAAAATTGGTATGCATTGCCCATTTTCAGTGAGCAAAATAAAAGATTCACTTTCAAACTTTCTTTTGAATAAGAGGAAAATTTCCACACAATGGAACTATAAAATTAAGTGAAAGAATAGACTTTGGAATTTACAATAGATGGCAGGCTGTGTTCTTAGTATTCTTGAAGGTATGAAATTGTAGTTAATTGCTCTGTTCTCAATTTTAAAGAGCAAAGAGTTCATAAATAATAAGCTTGAGTGGCAGTTTGCAAAGGCTCTAAAACCTCTCAATGTATTTTTCATTGCCAAAGAGGTAATTCTTCTGAGTGTTGATTATTCCCATGAATTTTAAAATATCCCACGGAGACTAAATGGATGAAAATCATCTCTCAGTTCCCTTTGTATATCAGAACTGTATGTGTAAATGAGAAACCTACTACCTTTGGTTTCCTGTAACACATGCATCCTTTACCGAGATATAATATTTCTTAAAAATATAATGTAAGGTTCTTCAAAGAAATGTAAATAATGAAATTACTACTTTCTAACTGTATAATGATTAGTAAATTTTCAAAAACTTTGAGTTATACACTTAGAATGTGTGTGAGAGGGAGAGGGTGCGGGGGTCTCTTTTCTTCATTACTGACAACTATTTGTTCATCGATAATATTAAGTAACAGCATGATCTACTCAATATCCTAAATTCTTCTGGATTACAAATTTTACCAAACATATGTTTAGCACTATGCTATCCTTAAAGGTGCAATAAATGTGCATCATATTTGGCCTCTTCCCGCTAAAAATAGGCATGAGTAATCTCATGAAAACTATATCCATAAATAATTCTTTGGGACACCCCAACGCCATTAGTTTAATTGACATTTTCAAGACACTAACTCTACCTGGCCATGTTGTATGATCATTTTTTTTTCCAGGCAGGTTTTGTATATAAAGAACTTCTGTGTGTAACAATGTAAACATAATCCTTTTTTTAGTGGCCACATGTTCAGCAAATAATACTAGCAGCAGATAAATGTATAAGCAAAGGGACCAAACCAAGGCAGGACAAGAACAGTTGTTTTACTAACTGAACCCTGTGTCCTTGGAGTCTATGGGGAGATATTAAGGTTTGTTACACTTGAATTACTAATAATCCCATTTTCCTCTTCAAATCCCATAATCTCCCACACAAGCAATTGGAAATTAGACTCAAGAGGATAATGCAGAGAGAACAAACAGTAAAGTGCTTAACTTGTTTCTGAAGTTTAATGTAATTTAATCTTATGTTTTACTTTTGGGAAATTACACAAGGGAAAAATCTACTTTAGTTGACATTAAACGTGGTAATGTTCATGTCATGAGAACCAGAATTTTGCCCCGGGACGTGGCCAGTACTGGAATTCTGAACACAGCATTCAGGTTCCAGCGTGGCCACTAAGAAATCTGCCTCATTGGGTGGCACCGTCTTCTTTTAATTATGTTTCTTTGGTGAGTGAAATGCTTGAGAAAATAGTTTGTAAATTCGAAATGCTATGCAAAGGTTAATGACTATTATTTTACATCCTTTTCCTGATTTCTTATTTCATTTTTTTCTAATTTCAAATTCTTTGAGGAGCTACCTTGTAAGCTCAACCTGAGTGTGATCCAGCATCATTCAAGATTTAAATATCATGTCATGTCAATGTTAAAATTATCAATAATGCCATTGTTGTAGATGTAGAAAATAACATTTTCGTCAAAGAGCCGGTGTGTCTAAAAGTGCAAGCAGGAGTCTTCACTGTTTGACGAGATTCTTTGTAGAAGCCAGACTTAGAAACTGCTGGTTTTCTTCCCACTCCTGTTACTCCTTTTGTTTGGTTTAGGCTAAATGACCACTTAGATGTACTGTAGAGTACATTGGAAAATCAAAGATAGTTGTGCTGCACGGTCTCTAAAATCTTTATAAAAAAAAAAAGTTCTTTGCTACAAATTATCTTCCACATCATGGTGGGTACTCCGAAGTTGTTAGTTGTAGTGATCTCCTAACAATGAGTTTTTTAGAACAAAACTATGTTGTATCCTTTCTTTTCTTGGACTTATGTCAGACGACAGTTTTGCCTCCAGAATAATTGGACAGTTCACCGTTTATTCTTTCCAGGAATGGATGGATGGCCGAAATGAGAGCTGTGCTCTTTTCTCATTTTCATCAGATTCTTCATTTTACTACATTCTCATGTTTTTATTGCTCCTGTCATTCAGAACAAAAATAACAACTACTTAAATGAAAACCTGTGCTTTCAAGCTTATTAAGCTTTTTCAGTATAATACATAAAACTATCCCATTTCTATAAATTATAATATATGTAGGGAAAAAGTATAAGATCTAAAAGGAAGAAAGACTTGTGAAAGAAATAGGACACCTGAAACCAGAGAACCTATTATACTTGCTAATTCATACAGCTAGACTCGGTCTAGCTTCACCTTCCTCTCTGTGCCCTACAGACAAGGGATGTGGTCGTAACAGCACAGAGATGATAAGATTCTTCCAAAGAACGAGAACAGGAACACAGCATGGTGTTCAGATAAAGGGATGGCCTTTTACCCACACTTTAACAAGGTAGGAGTGGTTTGTGATCCCTTCTACTGCTAGTGCATAAAACCTCATGTTGAATCTCTACGGACACAGGAAAGTTATATTAAGTAGAATTTAATGCACTTCTCATACATATCTAATTATTTCTAAGTATTTTATCCTTATAACTTGAAATAAAACAGAAAGAATTCTGTTTTATTAGCTGGGGTTTACCTATGTTGATCACATGTTTATTCTCACTCAAAATATCATGGTACTCTGTGTCTCTCGAGCTCTGGCTTGTAGAAGTTAAAGCTGCGTAAGACACACTTAATCGGATAATTTTTAAGTTGCCTGGACCATGTACTGACAAGTGTCACATCTAGCTGCCAGTGTTCCTTTTCTGAAAACTTCATTCATTAAGGTTATCATAGGTTTCCTTTGTCAGGATGATTTTGGCCACAGGTAAGACAATATCCCTACAGTAACACACCATGCAGTGAGAAGGTTATTTTCTGATATAACAGTTTTTCAAGGGGTAGTTGGCTTTAGGCTTAGTGGTGCCGCCTCTTGTCGACATCTTCAAGGACCTTAATGCTTTCCCTCTCTCCGTCCTGTCTTCTGCTTTTCAGCACAGTCTCATATATTGCGTGGTGGCTACAGATATTCCACGTATCATGTAGGAAAGGAATATCCGCCCTTGAATCTTTTAAATTTAGGTTTAAATGACTTTTGCCAAAGCCAGCCCTATGTAGCTCTCGCCCCTGGCAGCTCGCACTGCCTTCTGGGACACCTTTAGAGACACAGCATTTTCACCTGCATTGTCTAAGCATCTGCCATCCCTGCTCTAAGCAAAGGATATCCAGCATTTTAAAACTGTTGTTACTATCCACCATGGCCGCTTCTGCCCACCCACGTACCCGCCCGGACGTTAAAACATACTTCCACAGAAACAAGTACATTGTTGTTAGTGTTCTGGCACTAACAACAATATACTTGTTTGAGAAACTTCTCTTTCCCCATAAGCCGTTTTTTTGTTTGTTTGTTTGTTTGTTTGTTTTTTTAACTTCAGAGAGAAGTTATAAATACCATGGTTATAATAATTATAAGCAATGATCTTTGTGTCGCAGGCAAGATTGACTGATGGCTGCTAAGATTCAGAACATTCTTCAATCCTGAGGCGGAGCTCCTGAATGTGGTTTATGTGTTTTACATGGGTCACAGTGGTTTCCAAGGGCCTCTGCTTAAGTCTCCAGCTTCATCTCTCCCCATTCCTTCCTCCCCTGAACATCCTAAACCTTACAACCTGGATCTTACGTTGTTAGCTTCTCAACATTATCCATTCTCTGTATAGATTTTTGGCTCTGAATGGCCCACGTTCTCCCCGTCTCTTATCTCCTTAACTTCTTTAGTTCTTCAGATCTCACTGCAATGTCACTGCCTCTGGGAAGCTTCACCGATTCCTCTAAGTTGGCCCCCTATCCTTTACCTAACCAGCACTGATCATTTTGTGCTGAAACTTATTCCTTAATAATCTCTATTCCCCACTAGCCTTTAAGATGCTCGTGGGCAAGGATCTAATATGCATCTGACACATCGTAGACAAGCACACAAGGAATAAAGGAAGAAATTGCTTCTATTTTTTTGCCTTGCTTATCCAGGATACATCTTGCCCCACACTGTTCTCATTTTTAGCCTCCCCTTCTGCACTTATTAAGTGCCTTCTCTTCTGTCTTACCAAGATATTTGCATTTTCACAAGTGATTCTTGAGGACCAAAACCCTTTAAGTCACATCTAGAGTAATATGTTGGAGAATTCTAGGGATTGAGAGATTGCATCCTAAGGTCAGAAGTATTTATCAGTCCACACAGAATATGCTTCCTATTGGCTGCTTATGGTAAGGACACACCTCATGCAATTTTTTTCCCAAAATTAAAAACAAGAACCACAAGTAAATTTAATAAGTTAACACTCTCAACCGATTAATTCCTTCAGTTCATTTAATAATTCCATATTTAGAATTACCTTGTGCTGAGCTTGGCCTTAAGAAATTAACAAGTTATTGGGATGACAAACATTTGAAACAATATTCTAATACAATCAAATAATTGCCGCTGTGGATCACTGCATGACGCACGGGGGAGCATATGGTGGAAGCGTCTGTTAGAAATCCAGGAGGAGGAGAGTATTAATTTTATGCATATTAAATTATGAAACCAGCAATTGTTTAAATTGAGTAAGTATTTGAGGTCATCTGGTTCATCCTTTCTACATCAAATTCACACTTTTTTTTTAAGTTAATGAAAAAAATGTGTCTAGAGACATTATTTGGTTTGCCTAAGATTGCCAAACAGTGTCAGAATCATAATTACAACTAAGATTACATCCAAAAAAAAATCAAACTTTAGGGGGAAAAAAGCTTTCATGATCTTTAATTTGTCTTGGGAGTCATGTCTCTGCAAACTGCCAAACTTTGAAAATCTTCCATTTGTATTCATGGAAAAAAAATCAGGGGTGTTTGTGCAGTCAAGGACAATTTACTCTTCCTTTCTACAAGTCAGTTAATAGACCAGAGAAACTGGCCTTAAGCATTGTGCAAAAAGAAAATGTTAGAATTTCGGCTCAGTGTTCCAGAGAGACCTAGAAATTTCAGAAAGGTTTAAGTAGTTTTCTTCTATTTGTCAGGGTAATTTATACGCACATAATTAAAAGACTGGTTAGAAATTTTTTTCTTGATGACTATGTATGCATGTATGTGTATGTACGTGTATTTATATGTATATAGTACATATGTGTGTGCGTGCGTATATATAAATTATGTGTAATATGTAACATCAATATTAATGAAAACATTTTATTTTTCCTAATTAAAATGCATTTTTTAAGCCAAATCCTTTTATAGTTACTGAAAGTATAATGTCTGAAAAAAACTTAGGTTGAACACAGAAAAATTCCTAGTAGAAGAACAAGTGGGAAGGCGATTGTAAGGTGAAGCTGGCCTGCAGCAGAGCCTAGAAAGGAAATCTCCCCTCCATCACCTCTTATCTCTGGACGAGTCTCTATGAGAACTGCAGCCTCCTTGGCATGAAAGTTTCCCCTTTCTAATATGACGGGGATCAAGAACTTGCCACTTGACTTGGCTTTAGTACATCTGAGAGTCCTCCTTCGTGTCAGTTCACTGAGAGAGGCTTTCGACAATACGGGTCCCTTCAAAGGCTGTTTTCATTTCCCCGCCTACTTCCTGCTCTGTTGCTTGCTCACCAGCTCAGTGACTTGCCTGAACCAATTCTGGGAAGTCTGTTTTCCCCCCAGTCAGCTGTGTCTCTCGTCCCTTGTTTACTGGTCCCATATTGGTTTACTTTCTTGTTATTATCCTTGAGCTTGGCTACCTAGGGTAGTTCTGGATAGAATAAGCCAAGTATTGTCCAGTGTTGTGCTTAAGTATTCTTTGCCACTTAGACGTTTAATCCTTTACCATTGGGTGTGTCTGTGGCTTGGAGGGGTCTTTTAGCTTGGAAGTTCTCTGATTGCTCCTGATAGGACACAAGCTTGGTTACACAGTCTTCCAGACTTTTGTGAGTAAGTGCAATTGAATTCTGAAACCTGCTTCCTAGAAGTTCCCTGGGCATCAGAGTTGCTTACTGTTCAGTCAGTATTTGCTCAGGATTTGCATTTTAGCCCATTGTGCTAGTGAGGCTTTGCCCTTGTTGAAAGAATGTTTCTCCCTTTACTCTTTGCTCTTGGGGTAATTTTCAGAGAATTAAAATAATTTTAAAAATTAATTTCCATCAAGTAAATCGTTTTGTTGGGGAGAGAGTTTGCCCACTTTCTTACTCTGCCATTTTGTTCACATGAGCTTTTGAGACTTTAGTGAAATCACACATGGGAAAATCTTAGCAATACTTTGCTCATAGTCAGTGCTCAGAAAAATGTCGTTTTCTTTCTCTCTACCAGAGAATTAGCTGCAGTACTTTTAAAGGTATGGTCATTGTACAATGAATGGAAAATATGTTGCAGAATTAATATATATGTATATTGAACATATTCACATATCACATTGCCAGATACGTCATTTACACATGTGTATATTTCATCTATCTTCATCTCTGCCTCTGTAGAATCATAGCTTTGGAGAGCAGCATTGTAGTTTTTGTTTTTAGAACGCACATTATCATTCTTTGTTTCAGTCCTCTCATATCATCCGAAAGAACCAAATCAATAAGGATATATATATATATAAACATATATATACATATATATATGTATACACACACACACACACACACATATATATATGCATATTTTTTTAACTCAGTGTACAAATGTAGAAAAACATTCTTGAGGCGGCAGTGTCTATTTAATTACCACTGTTCTGAATATATTAACGTACTTGATTAATAATCAGTAAGACTGGATCTGATTGAGTTCATCTGGATTTCCCTGCCATTTTTACAGTCCTCTAGTACCGGAGCTCTTATAGTCCTTGACAGAGCTTACAAAACTCAGATCATGAAGATTGTTTCTGAGGGTGAGCCCACTGAGCTTTCTTTGCTTCACTCCTTTATCTTCTGCTTCCAGAATGGGTTGACCAGTCTTTAACTTCCAATGAGACAACCTTATTAAATTTTGCTTTTCATTTTTCGCATATAGAAGGAAAATGGTTTGCGTAAAGGTAGACTAGCACTAATTTCTTTGAAGTCTTTGAAAGCTTCTTATAAATATATCCCAGATATATGGAGTGGTGCTTTTATATGACGAGTGTACCAGCTAAACATCAACAGGTATACAAGGATATAAAATATTAATCTGGCATAGGTTTTTGGTAAAAAGAGGGACATTGTTAGACAAACTTCACCCAGCAAAGCCAGACACACTGTCATCCAAACAAAACGTTCACTTTCTTGCATCCATCACATTATATATATATGTATGCATTCCTGTCTCACTTCAGACGGACCTTTGGCCAAGATCTAGAAGTGACAGAAATAAGCAGGAAAATATTCATTGATGGGGTTTGTGCAGAGAAAGTGAAATATCAATATACAAGACAAAATCATCCTTTTGGCACAGGCATTTTCAAATCCTTCTGTCAGAGGAGAGCGCATGCTTCAGCTGAGTCTTTTGAGGATTCAAAGGGAAATATTGATGAAAACACCAAACCACAATGTATAGTCTCCTCCAAAGTTGATGCAGATCACGTTTAAAGACCAATGTGTAAAAATGTCATGTCATTCATATGGCGCTGTTATAGTGTTTGTGTCGTGCTTTTTTCCGGTGAGCCTTGTCATGGTCTCAAATAAGGTAGCTTTTCAGGAAGCTCAAAGATTTCTTGCGTAGTAACAACATTAATGTTGCTTAAGTGACTTGGAAGAAAGTTTTGATGTGCAAGTTAAGAACAAAGAAGAAAAAGAGCTCTAGCTTGTCGGCACCCAAAGTTGACTAGAATTATTTTATTCTTTTTGATGTATACATTATATAGTTACATGTGATATTTTATATGTACATGATGTCATATAGATCATATATGTGATGAGAAGGCAGTTACTTTAAACACTCAATCTTATGCGAAGATTTTTTGAAGGATGAAATTTTTGTTTCTTCTCAAGTATTATACTTAAAAATATATACTTAAAAAACAGGCTAGCAGGACAGCAAAACTGAAAACTTATGAAAAATATTAACCAAAAAGTAGAATAAATACAAATAAACAACAAATACTTAGAAGCAGGGTTTTTAAAATTTGTTTTACATATTGCACAAGCTCTAAGCTTAACATTTACAAATTAAAGTGACTTAGTAAAATAGAAATGTAGTTTAAATTTAATATTTAATACCCATGGATATTTGTATATGTGTGCAAGTATGAGTTTGTATGAGTATATTTGTGGTGTGCATCTGTGTGAGTTGTGGGTTTGCCTGTGTCTAAGTGTGCACTGAATGTTTCATGTGGTGTGTGGGTATATAGTGATTGTAAGGGGTCACCCACCATCCCGCTATGAGTCAAATGGGCTTCAGTGGGAAGACGATGCGACAGCCATGATCCTCTCATAATGAGGGAACCCTGGGAGAATTGAAATGCTCTCTTCTCATAAGGTTTTCGGGGGTAATTACAGGGCTTTGAGTTTGAAACAGAAAAGTCAAGTGGCTTCTTGGAGATAACTTGAGAACCTATCTCAGCCTTGCTTTTCTCCTTAGTTTCACACTGCTATTAGGGAAGAGTTATTTCTTAGGAAGAAGAAAGTGGCTGTTCGTTACGACAGCAGGACCAAACTACTCTGGGGATCTGGGAAAATAGTCTCAATGGGAACGTTTCCAAGTTTTAGTGAATTTTTCCACTGCTGGCTAAATTCACAGAAAGTGAAAAACAAATGAAAGTAACATTTGCTCTTGTTTAATATTCAGTGCAGAGCATCAAGGAGTTTCTTTCTTATTGACAGTGAGATTAACTGTATCTTCAGGAAGGGAGAAGCCAGTGACTTATCATTCAGTCATGTCAACTTTTCTGCCTGGTCTGGTCCAGGTTCTGCCCATGTTAACTTTTCTATTTCAGACTGGGACCAGCAGATGTTTCTTCCCTAGTGACCTACCTAGCATTGCTTTTGTTAAAAACACTGCAGTTTGCCTCATGCCTCCCAGAAATAGCATTTTTTACTATTCCATGGTATTTATGAAGCATAGGCATTATGATTTATTTCCTTTCTCAGTATTAATCAATATTAATGAGTATCGTGCATGTTTTTTTTGGATCAGGCACTTAAATTGGAAGAGATTTAACAGTGATTGCGTTATGTGTCATCAAGGTGGTTTAGACCTTGAAGGGAAAGTGATCTGCTTTGATTAACTTAATGAGATAATGAGAAAGTGATCTGCTTCAGATATATTCTTATCAATGTAAAGAAATAGGGTAGTTAGGAAATTTAGCTATTTTCTTGGACACAGCCATTTTCAGTACATTTTTTATTAATATTTTTATAAAAATACATAATCACAGTAATTATTTAAATAGCAGAAATCTGCACTGTCACATCTGGTAGATAATAGCCACAAGACAATATTGAGCACTTGAAATGTGGGTAGTTTAAACAGACATATGCTGTAAGTGTAAAATACACAATGGATTTAACATTTTTTATATGAAAAATCATGTACAAAATGTCAGTAATACTTTTATATTGATTGAATGTTGAGCTTATACTTTGATATATTATGTTAAATAATATGCATTATTAAGATAAATTTTACCTGTTTCTTTTTTTAATGTGACTGTTACAAATTTAAAATTATATATGTGACTCTCATATGTGGCTCGTGTTATACTTCTCTTGGACAGAAATGGTTTTGAAGAATAAAATAAATAATATACAATAAAAATAAAATCATTAAGTATCAAATTAAAAGGTTCCATTTCCTCATCTCTCCCCAACCTCAATTCCTCTCCTTAAAGTTATTTCTTCTGCCTACATGTATACATATAATCATGAACTATTTTCTAATACAAAATGAAATCAGAATATACATAGAGCCCTCTTTGCCTTTTCCATTTAAGAATGTACAGTGGAAATCTTTTCACAAATATGTACTTTTTTAAACTAGAATCTTTTTATTTAAATGTAAAATGAAATCAGCAGGCTTGCCATAAAGTACCATTTAGTGCCTTCATGGCACCCCCTGGATGGATGTAGGTGGTGAATCCTACTCCACGTTTTTACTGCTGGACATCTAGGACTTTTCAGAGGCCTGGCTAGTCCCATGTTCATCTTCCTCTGTTGTAGTCCCAAAGGATCCAGCTTCCCCTCTTCCCTTTGCAGAGCAGTCTTGCCTCCGAGGCCTGCTGTGAGCCCAGGTTGTGCATGGAGAAGGTTCCCTGTGAATCCTGGCTCCGAGAACAGCCAGCAGAGTTTATACTTAAAGACTCTTCCACTCGACACCCCTGGAGTAACTACACTTAAGAGATCTTAAAATAGAAACCACTGGGGGAGTGGTTCCAAATGTAAAAATATAGTCAATCATTAAATCAGCCAGTTATATAAATGCCTCCTGATTAAGGGGATTTGTATCTAAATATTTAATAACATCATTAAAGAGAGGCTTTGGGTTCAGGAACATTAGGTAGAAGTGAAGACGAGGTGAAGGGATTTTACTGAAAATAGCAGGATTACATGAAATTCTGCTAACAAAACACCATCTCTCTCCTCACGCTTGCCTCCCAGTATTTTGGAGCCCAGTTTGTAAACCCAAAGCAGAGAGGTTGGAGGATTTCTCTTTGAAGAATTAAGTATAATTTTTTTAAATTGGAGGGTTGGTTACCCAAAGTCATGAATGGTTTCCACTGTGAGCCCTGAAAATGAACAAGCCTTCCTTTGTGAATCCTAATTCAGGATTGGACACATTGAATTGTAAGGTGATTCCAGGGAGATGCTTAATTTCTATAGTTAAAAAAAAAAAATTCTAATAGGTGTGAGGTGGTATGTTATAGTTTTGATTTGCATTTCCCTAATAGCAAAGTTGAGCATCTTTCCATATGTCTGTTGGCCATTTGTATGTCTTCTTGGGAGAAGTCCTTTGCTGATTCTTTAATTGGATTGTCTTTTTTGTTGTTGAGTTGTGTGAGTTCTTTCTGTATTTTGGATATTAGCCCCTTATCAGTGGCATTGTTTGCAAATGTCTTCTCCCATTCAGTTGGTTACCTCTTTGTTTTATTGATGGTTTCCTTTGCTATGCAGAAGCTTTTTAGTTTGATATAGTCCCATTCATTTATTTTTGCTTCTACTTCCCTTGCCTTTGAGGTCAAATTCATAAAATCCTCTCCAAATCCGAAGTCCATGAGTTTAGTATCTATGTTTTCTTCTATATGATTTATTGTTTTAGGTCTTTTATTTAGGTCTTTGATCCATTCTGTATTAATTTTTGGTGTATGATGACAGAAATTTAACTTTGGGTGATGAACACACAATGCAATAGACATATGACATTATTGAATTGCACACTTAAAACCCATGTAATTTTATTAACCAATGTCACCCCAATAAATTTAATAAAAACTAAACGCATTTAAAAAATCCAAGTTTCCTAAAAAGAGGTAAATTGTATTTATGAAAACATGACTTTTGTCATAGGTTTATTCTCCCATGGAGAAATTTCCTGTGAAGGAACTCTTCCTTGTCTATGATAGCAGTTAGAGATTTGGGTCATTGGCTTGTTTGACTCACATTGTTTAATTGAACACAGGTTTTCTTTTGGATTAAGCACGTTAGAGTGCTTGCTTAGGCCCCCAAGGCAAATACTCAAGGACGTTAAGTAATAAAACTTAATATAGGAGCAATTAAAATATGGAATATAATTTTTGAAATATTAGAAACCAAGCTGAATGTTTATTATTGCAAACTTTAATAAAACGTTAATTGTGCCCTTTAGCAATTAATTTATGCACAATTATCTCAAAGTGTTACTGGTCCTTCTGAACTAATTATAATTATATAGAGGTATTAAAAAGAAAACTTCAAAGTATCTACAAAATAGCTTCATAAAAATGTGTGTGCTTAGCTGATGTGGAAGCCCTTAGCTATGTAAGTAATATTAAGTGAGTTAAGACTGTATTCCAATTACTCTATAAGAGTTGATCATTTAAAGTTAGTGTGCTATGGTTGGGTACATTTAAAGAGCTTAAAAAGCATAACAAGGCATTTAAAACAATTACTGTATTGTACCTTTTATTTAATTATAAACACGATCTTGTATGCTAGTGCTTCTGCATTTGGTTCAATAAAGTTAAATTAATGTGCTAGAGTAACGTCAATCTATGTGGTATTATCTTCATAGTTTCAGGGTCTTTTTTTTCTGGCTTTCACAACTTAAAAATAAAAATTAGGCAGCTACTCACAATTGAATTTATTATAATATGATAAATAATAATAGCATTTATTGATAACTTACCAGGTGTTAGGTATTTACATATAACAATAGATAACTCTTTTTTAAAATTAGTTTCAAGTATACAGTACATTGGTTAGACATTTATATAGTTTATGAAACAATCCCCTGATTACTCTATCACCCCTTTGGCTCTACACAGAGCCATTACATTACTGCTGACTACATTCCTTATGCAGTGTTCCCCATCCTCGTGACCTATCAACCACTTATTAGTACTTCTTTAACCCTTTGCCCTTTTCACTCAGCTCCCCTACTACCCTACCCCAACCCCCGGCCGTCACTAGATTGTCCTCTGTATTTGTAAGTCTGTTTTCAATTAGTTTGTTCTTTTTGTTCCTTAGATTCTGAATGTAAGTGAAATCATATGGTATTTATCTTTCTCTCTCTGACTTATTTCGCTTAACAGTACAACCTCTTGGTCCATCCATGTCGTTGCAAATAGTAGGATATCTTTTTTATCTTGGCGGCTAAGTAATATTCCATCATATATATGAACCATAACTTCTTTATCCAGTCATCTGTTGATGGGCGTTTAGGCTGCTTCTATATCTTGGCTATTGTGAATAACACTGCCATCAAAATAGGGATGCATAGATCTTTACAAATTGTTGTTTGGGTATTTTTGGATAAATACCCAAAAGTTTGGTTGCTAGGTCAAAAGGTAGATCCATTTTTAATTTTTTGAGGAACCTCCAGACTGTTTTCCATAATGGCTGCACCAATTTGCAATCCCACCAACAGTGCAGTAGGGTTACCTTTTCTCCACATCCTCACCAACACTTGTTTTTTGATTTATTGATGATAGCCATTGTGACAGGTATGAGGCGATATCTTCTTGTGGTTTTAATTTGCACTTCTCTGGTGATTAGTGACTTTGAGCATCTTTTCATATGTCTATTGTCCATCTGTATTTCCTCTTTGGAGAAATATCTATTCAAGTCTTCTGCCCACTTTTTAATTGGGTTGTTTTTTGTTGTTGCTGTTGAGTTATATGAGTTCTTTATATATTTTGGATATTAACCCCTTATCAGATGTATCATAAGCAAATATCTTCTCCTATTTGGTAGATTGTCTTTTTATTTTAACAATAGATAACTCTTATGAAGCTCTTAGATCATGCGAGCTCTGTTTTAAACATATATATAGTACCAAACTAATATGTATTACAGACTATATAGTATATAAGTATATGATACATAAATGTTTATATATTTATAATATATTTTAAAAAGTATAAAAGTTTTATATTTACAATATTAAAATATAAATATGTAGAATATATTTATTAAATATATTTAAATATTAAATGTAATATTTTATTAAAATATTAAAATACTAAAATATATATTATATAGTCATGTTTGGAATAGAGCCTAGCATGATCTAAGAGCCTATTCTGTGTGTGTGTATTGGGGGGAGTCTGAATGAATCATCAGTGAATATAAATATTCATTTACTCTTCATAAAAAATGTAACTGCTACTATCATCATATTGTAGAAACTGAGGCATGGGGAACTTAAACGACTTGCCCAGCACTGTGGCATTACAAAGTGGTAGAGCAAGGACTTGTACCCAAGGAGCAATGCTTTGTTAATGGTGCATCCAAACAACTAGTCCACATTGCCTATTTGGAGCCAGGTATTTTGGGACTTGGAGCCAAGTATTTTGGGGTTTGATACCTTGCTCTGCTTCTTAGCAGTGTAACCTTGGAAAAGTTACTTAGATCACTTATGAAATGGAAGGTAATAACTGATAGGGATGTTGACAACATTAAACGAGATAATTTGTGCAAATTAGTAGCACAGTGCTGGCACATGGTTCATAAGTCCAGGAAATGCAAGCTTGTATTATCTATGATTGAGGTTCTCCAAGTTAAATATCATTACTCAGATTTAACAGAAGAACGATCTGATGTCCATAAAGTTAAGTATATTGCCAAAGGCTCATGGTGAGAGAACAAGCATTCTAACTAAATGTCATCTAATTCCAAATTTCTACATCTGTTCCTTCTGACAGAGATGCTGTTCCAATGACAGCAGATCTTTACAAGGTTACATTTGATTAGACCTGTCGGGGACAGGTAGATGTGGTCTTTTCATGCTTGAAGGCTAATTACTTCTCTTACTACTTTGAGCTACAATCAGCTTATGTTCAGTCGCTTGCTTTGTCACTTGAGAGTTCAGTGAATGTGGTAAAGGAACTCCAGTTTCTTGAACACTTATTTTTAAAACCAGGACTGAGTCGTGCTAGAATTAGAATGGTGCCGGCAGAAGATGAGCATGATGTTTATGTGGAGGACACAGGGGCACTCCCAGGATTCAAATCTTTTTCTTGATTCACTATGGAGACTTACTGTTATTTTCTGATAAAGTAGCCTGAATGTTTATTTTATGCCCAAAAGTGTTTATTTTATGCCGAAAAATATTTCTCCCCACTTAAGTTGCCTATCTGAGATAGCATTGAGCTGATTTCATACTTAAAATTGTAGTATCTTTTTCCAGATTATGAATAATATTGGGTAAGTTTGTGCCCTTTCCTTTCTTCTCATTTATTTATTTATTTTTTGAGGAGGGGAGTTATCTCAGTGACCAACATTGCTTTGCTACCTATCTCTAGAAAAGAGCTTCAGTGGTAGATGTTTTAATAAATATTTAAGTTCGATATAATCTGGAACTTTTTAAAAAAGTTGTAAAAAATGATGCAAGGAACTACTGAAGGCAGAATTACTAATTGTTAATATTTTGTTCCATTTGCCTTATATTCCCTCCTTTCCTCTCTCCCTGTGTGTGTTTCTCTGTCTGTCTCTGCACACACACAGATACACACAATACAGTACACAATTATTTGTTCATCATTTGACCATTTAGAGGAGAGTAAGTTGCAAACATGGTGCCCTTTTATCTTTGTATTTCCTAAGTACAAACATATTCTCTCAAATAATGTGTGTATGTGTATCAGGAAATTGAATATTGATGCAATATTAGTCCTCAGTTTATAATCAAATTTCACCAATTACCCCTAAAACATCCTTTATGGCTGTTCTTATTCTCAGTCCAGGATGTAATTTAGGATCACACATTCCATTTGGTTGTTATGTCTGTTTATTATCCTTTAATCTCCAACAGTTCCTCTGTTCTTCTTTGTTTTTCATGACTTTGAAATTTTGGAAGCATACAGTCCAGTCATTGGAATGTGTCTGATGTTACCTCATGATGAGATTCATGTTATGGGCAGGAACACCACATAAATGATGTGTTTTTCTTTCTGTGAGAAGGAGATAAGCTCAATTTGTTTCATTATTGGTGACGTTAACTTTTAACTATCTGGTTAAGGTAGTCTCCATCAGGTATTTCCACTGTGACGATACTTGGTTCCTTCTTTCTGTGATTAATAACAAAAATATTTTTATTCCAGATCAGACTTTATCCCATAGTGACAGAATTTTTTAGTTTATTTATAAATACTTAGATAAATGAATATAATGTGAATATAGTGTATAGGCAAACTGGGTCAGTTATCTGAAATATATGTGATAAAGGATTGATGAAGAAAGCAAATTTATCCAAAACTAACACACTATTCAAAATCACTATGTACAAAGAAACATGCACAATACATTTATACCAGTATGCAAGCTGTTACATGCAAACAGAAACCATCTTCCAGTTCATTTAGGAATTCAAGTCAGGCTTTTAGAATCTTATTACACCGTTAGAACTCAGATGGGTTAAAAAACAAGAAAGTAAGAGAAAGAAGAATGGAGAGAGAGACGAGAAACCTCTCTCTCCCACTGCCAGAGTCTAAAGCTAAGAAATATGAGGAAAAGAACATATAAGCTCATTTAGTTTTAAACTCTTGTATCTTCTGTAAGATTATTTTTATTTGCTTGCTTGTTTGTATGTTTAAATTAAGTTATAGAGCAAAATACTTCTGTGTATTCTACTTATTAAATGGCAGATTATAGAATCAGACCACTTTTAGAACATAAAGGATATTAAGTCATTTCATCAACTTTCTTATTTTGTAGATGGAAAAAATTAAGACTAGAAAGTAATCTAAATGTTAGTTATATAGCACTAGGAACTTGTTTTGATTGTTGACCACCATCTGGTGTTATAGCCATGAGATGCCCTTGTTCCTTGAAGGCATGCTGATTGATTCCAACTGAGGATTTTTTAAAACAGACACACATACACACACAAACACTCTCTCTCTCACTCTCTCTCTCTCTCTCTCTCTCTCTCTTGAATTATGGTGATAGAGTATTCTTTCAAGTACCTATTTTAAATAGTGTGTGTCCCTGCCATTCTGCTGTAATAGCCTCTGCATTGGGATAAAGGGGCACAGGTGAGACAATTGTGATGGATTCTTAACATCATTATTAATTACATTGTTCCCACTTTCTATAGTGTATTGTCTGATGCTGAGAGAAAATATACTCTTGACTGCCCATTCCTTTTAATGAAAAACTTATTCCTTGCACCTATCCTATAAAATCCTAATGAACTTCTCCAGAGATGTAGGTCATCTAAACTTAATGTTACCTTCACTTATGAAAATCTCAATGTAATCTTGATTATTTTTTGAAATATTTGGCTTATGGCCAGAGAACTCAAGATTCCTTTCAGAGCCCCAAGCACTAGAGTCTCCCTAGGTCTCACTAGTACACACTTTACCTTTGGAATCATACCAGAAAATTCATTTTAAATCAATCTTTTATTAGAAGGAACATTGCTCCCATCATTTGCCTTACACCTGATTTGTTTGGAAAATTGAGAGCTCATAAAAGAGGATCTGGTTGTAGTTCCTTTCTCCTCTGCTTTTCCAGTTGGATGAGATTTTTATAAATGCCTGAGTGGCACTACCAGTAAGAATTTGTCATCTGTTGTCAAAATAGTCATACATAATTCTTATTTTGAAGTTGAGCTTTAGATTTACTTACATGTTTTTTCTTCTTTGCCCCATTGGCTTAATGTTTTAAGCTCTATAGTTATGATAATATATCTTCAACTTCCATTTCTAAATCCATCAATAACATTGCAATCCAATTCTGAAAAAAGAAATTTTTAGGCAATGTCTGTATATTAATCATTCAAAAACAATAAAAATAAAATTGAGGGCAGAACACTGGTTGCCTCAAAGTGTTGAATAAGCAAACTCCTCTGGGAGATTTATCATCAGGATTTACAGTTATCTTTCTTGATGAAATTGAGCTTTGTCTGTTAGAATTCAATTAAGATCACCTTTCTTGAGTCCTGCAACCATGAAAATATATTCTTGAAGAGAATATGTAGAACAGGAACTACACACACACACACACACACACACACACACACACACATATATATATATATTTCCAATGGTCAATAAAATTTAATATATGATTCTTGTAAGTACAATGATTGTGCAGATATTACTAATTTATTTGAGTTGATTTCAGCCTGGGAATTTCCAATGAATGAATAAGTGCCTTAAGTCAAACAGTCAATAAATTGAATGTACTAAAACCACCTATAAACAAGTGCCAAGGACTAAAGACTTGTTACATCACTATAAATCAAACTTGCTAGAATTTCACTGAGATAGTAAACATTTTAATGTTCCAAAATATTCTCTTAACGTACAAGGTCATCCTATTTATAAAACCATATGTATGGTCAAAATTCTTTGATTGCAAGCAATAGAAACCAAAGCATAGATTAGGGAAAAATGTATTTTCCCATTTACACACTTAGTAAGTCCAAGATGGATTTGAATTTAGGGACATTGAGGTCCAAGAGTTCAGACTCTGATGTCTTCATGTCTTGTGCATCACTGAGCTCTGCTCTTATGTTCTTGTCTTCATTGTTGAGGCTTTCTTCATGATGGCTTAAGGAGGCTCCAGGCTCATATAGTCACTGATTTCGGGTAAGATGTAGAGAAGCAGCCTCCTCTAGAATTTGTCAAAATTTCACGAGTCATTGATATGGCACTGTTGGGTCAAATGCCTACCATGACGCTAATAACTATAGATTGAGAAATGAGAAAGCATAATGGATTTTTTGCCAGGGGGAGGAAAAGGCTTTGTGAGTCACAATCCCACTTGGGTCACATGGGATAAGAAATGGGCAATTGTCTAATAGAAAGAGGGATACTAGACAGAAAGTCATAATAGATGTTGATTACATCCCATTGAGACCTTTATAGAAAGTCGTATAATGTTTACCACCTTGTCTTCTGTTGACATTCTCGTTCTAAGTAATGTGCCATTAGAAGGAGTCACCTCTTGGCTTAAGTAACTTGAGTGAGGCTTGAATGAGACTCTTCCTTGTAATTGTGGTAGACTACAGAACAACTGGAGTAGGGCTGTTGCTTGTAGTTATATAAAATGCCCAGAACATCAGGGCTCTCTCTTCTGCACAGCATTGTTGCTCAGCTATAAAATTTCTACCTTCCATTTCTTTAGGATCCCAGTTTTTAGTGTACATGTATATGGGAAATAGATTTTTACCCATCATCTCTTCCACTCACCCTCCTATCAAGGATTTTAAATGACCCTTCATAAGAGTTAGTTTTTTTGTTTTTTTGTTTTTAAAAAGAGAAACTTAAAACTTGATAATCAGAAGTTTAGGAATGTTTGGCCTAAGGCTCATTTTTCTATTTCCTTCTTGTCTTTCTTGACAGCTTCTATAGTTTTTTCAACAAATGTAAATGCTAATGAGTCAAGTAATAAAAAAGGCAGTCATGTTGGCTGCAAGGGCATTGCAATATGAGTCAGAGGATCTGGATTTGCATCCTATGTCTATTTAGTAGCAAAACTTTTTAGCCAATTTTTATAAGCTCCATGAATCTGGGCATAATTTATTGCATCAATATTTCTTTCTTGAGTACTTAGTATATCCCAGGCATGTTGTAGAGGTGGAATACAACCATGAAAAATGAAACAAAAACAGAAGAGGCCTCTGTTTTAAGGGAGATTTCATTCTCGTGTGAAGTAGACCAGCAATGAATAGTTAAATAAATAAGCAAATAAATAAGGCAATTTAAGTAGTGCTAAGTGCTCTGAAGAAAATGAAACAGTAATGAGAGAGCAAATGATGGGTGAGGGAGTAGTGAGGACTATTTAACTGGGATAATGAGAAAAGATCTCTTTAAAAGGAAATAAATATGAGCTGAGACCTCAGTGATGAAAGTAAGTTAGTCACATGAATATTTAGGAAAAACATATCCCAAGCAGAGGAAAAGAAAGTGCAAAAGTGCTAAGTTAAGAGTAAGCTGGCTTATTTAAAGACTAGTAAGAAGGTATGTGTCTCTGATCCATAGCGAAGATAGGAAAGACAGGTAGAACGAAGTTCAGGGAACTGACAAGAGACCACCGTTGCATCATTTTAGGCGTGGGGATGACATGACATGATCCCATTTTTGCTTTTAAAACATCTTTTGAAATGGCTTGTCTGGGGCGAGGGGTGGAAAATGGAAGTGATGACTCCAGTTAATATTGTAATCATCGAGGTAAGATGTATCGGTGGCTCGAAAGAGGCTATTTGGAACGAAGGTAGCGATGAGTGGTTGCATGTAGATTTTGTTTAAGAGACATCATGATAGGACCTACAGATAGACTGAATATGAAGAGCAAGGAAAGAGACTGATTTCCAGGGCTTTGCTCCCAAGCACCCAAATATGTGATGGTTAAGTTAAACAACATAAGGAAGACTGGGGAATAAATAGAGTTTAGCCTTTTAAATATCAAGTGCCATGATTATGTGACTGACTTTGAATTTAAGATGAGCTCTAGGAAAGGGACCTGTGTCTTCCCCCAGGTCACTCAGGAAACAGTGACATGCAAAAAAAGATATTTAGGAGTCCAGCATTTCTCAGCACTCTGAGTCCAATAGTATTGTAGAAGCTTTTTGACACATTAGAACAAATATGGAAATGTCAGATATTCTTTTTGGCTTACTGCCAGATTTTTTTAATCCCTTTCTTTGATTTCCCAAATTCATAGGCAGACATGAGTTTGGCAGTTGCTATAGAAATGGAAAAATTATGACATGCTGAACTACTCAATGACTAGATTTATCTTTGAAATGTTATTTTCTCTACATTCTTTCCTCCTAATTAATTACAACTTTGAACATTTGGGTAGCCAATAAATTGACAGAAGGCTTTGCCCCCTCTGGTTGAAATGATCATAATATAATGAGTAGTTCTTCAAATTGCCTGACCCCAGACTGTGATAAGTAGAACTATGCTTTTCATAGCTGAAAAGTAGAAGTACTTTAAGATACCTTGAGAGTGTTTGAGACTGTAGCAGTTGCATGATGCCAATAAAGATAACTAATAACAAGAATTTCTGTTGCACAGAAAACATGTAAAAGTAACTTTAAAAAGTTATTAGATATCTGTGTGCAAGGTAGCTTATAATCGATAACCTAAACAATGTTGATTTGCATGGTGTTTGCAATTAATTCCTGGTGACCAGAAAATTCAGGTATGGATGAGAAAAGGGGAGAAGGGTCTTCTGAATTACGAAAATATTTAGGTAAGTGTATCATTATATACCTCCCTTTTTCCATATCTCTGTCAACATGTAGACTTTAGAAAGGAGCACGTGAAAGTGAGTGTTGTGAGATGATTAGCAAAGAGAAATATGGACCCACCACTCAATTTGTCTTCCTTTTGGAATTTATTCTGCAGGGCAAAACAGGGTCAAGGTTTTCGGGGCTCTAAAAAAATGCCTTGCCAATGAGGTAGACTCTCCAAATGTGGATTTTTCTTTTCTTTTTTTTTAATGGCAACAGTAACACTAAATGAAGGCAGTGACACTGGTCCAGAGCGTGATCACAGCCCATTTATGCTGGGTGTTACCTGTTTCTACACGTGTCAGTCTAAAGAGCATAAGGCCCTATCACTTCATTCCTATGTTTTTGCTTGCTGTCGATGTAAGACACAGTTTCAGGGGTTTGTTGGCATTTTAAATTTACTTTTTAAGCTATCTCTTCATGTCCTTTGCCCTGTTTTCTATCATTTTAAAAATGATTTGTCTGAATAAATTATAAATATCTTTCCTGGTTTTGCACATGTCATGTAATTTTATGGTAGTTTTTTTCTCATACAGATATTTTTAGCTTGTACAAGTTAGAACATTCAGCCTTTTTCTTTTGTGGTTTCAAGCTTTGGTGTCATGTTTAGGACGTCTACGCCAAGATTCTAAAAATGGTCACCTGACTTCTGTGTAGGCCAGTTTTTCCCTTCTAGAAAAACCAGTCTTTTCGTTATATTATGATTCTATGTTCTATTGTAATGCAAGGTGAGATGTACAAATTCAAGTTTGTTTGTTCGTTTTAATGGTTAATCTTAGACTAGGGGCCCTGTCTCTCCAGGCCTGACACGTGTGCAGCGCATAGTGAGTTCTTAATAATTATCGAACAAATGAGTGAATAAACTACATCTAGACCCTAATGGCTCCCTATGGTAGATCTGTCATAAACTTGAAGGTTTATAATAATCATAACTGTATGTTAAGTTAGTCCTAGGGCTCTGTAATGCTTAGTGAGAAAAGAGGAATCCTTTTCATCTAGGCTCTAGAAACCTTATGGGTTATAAAGGTATTTTAAAAATTATTCTAACTAAATGAGAGAGACAGCATGGAAATGTGAAAAGATTTGAGTGAGACAGAGTCAAGTTTGAATTCTAATTTTCAACATCCTCGTTTTTCAATCTGGACTTTGTTACTGATCGTCTGGACTCAGTTTTTCCATCTATAATATAAAATAAAAGTGCTTACTTTCCAGAAACATTGTAGAATTGCAGTGTTAGCATACACAAAACATTTAACACAGTGCCGATTCAAATAAATGTATTAATCCTAGCTACCCTTTTCAACTCTAAGCATCTTTTGAAAGTTCTCAGAATTTGAGATGTATTTCAGTGCATGTTCAAAGTCTTAACACTTGTGTTCCTTATGAAAACTTTTGATACGTAGGTCATTTTCTAGTATCAGTATTTACTACTCTTATCTATGATTGCGGACCAAGTATAAAGAGGTTGCATGAAATGCACAGAATTCAAAGTTTCAGTGATTTGCATTCAAATATGTTGTTTTCCAAAAGACCAAGCAGTTAATGTAGTGATGACGAATCCTGTGCCATGCCACACTGCTACAAACACATATGTCTCCTTCTCCAATTACATAAATGCCTACTTTTATTCAGTAGAACATTCAGCAGTGTTTAAATTTCGCTTTTGAATTGCCCTTTTAATGAGTCATTTATATGTTCACATGTTCACATAAACCGAAGTCAGACACTCATATGCTATTCTGTTGCCCAGGGAAAATGCTGACTGAATTGCTTAATGATCCAAAGTATGACAAAAATCTAAAGAAACTACTCATGTGTCTGCTGGGCAGCAGTGATACAGTCACTGTTGAGAGCATGTGCCAAAGAAATAAATTATGCACTAAAGCTATTTCTCTTGTTCCACTTCATGGACAGAAAGGACTCATTTATATTATCCTACAAATAGCATTCTCTGACGGGGAACAAACAATGTTCTTACATACTTTCCCTAAAAACTCAGCATGGTTCTCTTTACATAAAATAGAATTCTCTCTAGCAAACTAATGAAATACAATGAAAAGAATATCATCAGGAGTAAAAAGAAAAAAATGCTGACTGAATTTCTGTCATTGTTACTGCTGTAGATGTCAAATGTTAAACTTTTAAAAGGAAACTTGGTAAGATTAAATGCTACTAGAAATAACTTGGGCAAACCAAGCTGGGCTTCTGCACATCTTACAGAAACACCCAAACTTAAGCGAAATGCGCAGCCAGTCTAGTTTTCATCTTCTGCTTTTCCTGTCCTTTTCAACAATTTGTCTTTTTCTTGGAAATGCTTAGAATTCTCTTGTTTAAGCCACCTTGCTTAAGTGTGCTAATTTGTTCTATTGCATTAAAATTAACTTTTCCACTGAGACCTGCATGACTTTGCCTTACTTTTTTTTTAAATTAACAAATTATCATCTCATCCTAAGACTACAATCCCAAATGACTAGAATGCTAATACTGAAAAAAAATCATAAACATTTTTTATTCTGCTTTATTTTCTTTGGAATAAAAATGGTAAGAAATAGTTGAGAACTCTAAACATTTACTTAATTTTATCTGAAACATGTATTCATTAGTAATGAGCATTATTTTTACTGACAACCCTGACAGTTTCTATCATGTGTTAAATAATATGTGCATGAAAAGAAACAAAATGACAAATGTTATGTCCTTGTAATTTAACACGGTATTAACTCTTTCAGAGTTGTCAGAAGAACCAAATGTTGTAGACCTTTTTTATATTCAAATTTCCTGTTTAATTGGGGCTGATTTTTACTTCTCATGTTAAAGTATTAGGTTTTGGGGAATTAATTATCTGATGTTAATAATTGTACATAACTGAACACTTAAATTAGGAAATGTATAGGTTAACAGTATTCATAGCATGGAACTATAATTAGTTTAGGACTAAAGTTCATGTATAGATTTTCTAAAAAATGAATTTGACCTTTTATTTTTATGCCTGTATCTCCTACTGCATGTAACACAGCATCTTGCATATACTAGGACAACCATTTGTTGAGTGAATGAACGAATGAATGTGGAAAACATAGCAGACCTCAGCTGCTTTAACAATTCTTAGTCTGAACTAACTGTTTTTCTATCCTCTATCATTTGATAAGTACACATTTGCCAGTGTAGACAAACAAGGTCAAGTGCCAGTAGATAATTTCATATACTGTCATTCACAAAAGTGATCCAGGAACTGTTTCTTTAAGAATTATTATGTTGTAATTTTGCCTAAAATTACTGTAAATACCATTTTTTATGTACATTGTGTTTTTTTCTTGAGCCTGACCAATTCAAACCTAAAACCAAAATTTTAAAATATGTAACATTCTTTGCTTCAACAATACAGTGGGAATTGAGCTAATTAAATGAATTAAATGAATTTTCTTTTCCATTTGGAGAATGTCAGTTAACTCAACAGAAAAGAATTATTAAACTGAGATAAAAATGTGCTTGTCTAAGTGAGAATATGGACTGGGCAGACATTGCCATAAAAAAATTACTTGTGAGGCACGGATTTCTAAAAAATCCATTGAACTACATTTAACCTGAATTATCACTTCCCTTTGTGGTTTTCTTTACTATGAATTATGTAAGACTTATGAGCCATCTTTGGTTCCCCATGTGTACTAGCAGAAGCGCTTGGTTGAGGGTTGGTGCTGATGCTCCTGACTCTGGTACAAGATTGGTGGGATTTGCTAGTAGTATCCAAATAGAGACAGGTCTCTATTATCTGAGTAACATGGGAGTCCAGTAACTTCAAGCAATAGCTGTCTTTGTAGATATCTCTAGTCTCAGCTGCCTTCTTCACTCTTCTCTCTTCCTGCTGTGATGAGCACGGTATGTCTTGCATCTGCAGATTTTGACGTGAAGCAGCAGTTGCTAAGCTGAGGAGAGCTCTCCTGCAGGTCTCTAGATTCTTAAGGGCGCTGGTAGCAGCATGCATCCCTGTTGCAACTCTACCTGTTTAGGATCTGATACGTGGCCATTCACTCTCCCCAGATGGGTACCTTCTCTCGTCTTTGACATACCTACTGAGATGTCAGCAGAATAGGTTGAGAACAGGTGTAAACTTTTAAATGGCACTTTTCCCTTTAAATACATAAATGATTTACAAACAAAGAAACAAACAAAATGTCATCAGGTATTTGGCCATTTCTCCACACCTCACCAGCAGGCCTGGTTCAAGCCTTGGTACTCCGCATGCATGTGGAAGATTTCTGATCTGAACCCTGATGCCCACCAGGACCCCAGACCCACCTCTGTGGAGGTTTCCCTCTTTTGCCCCAGGGGCAACCTGATGTGGGACAGGCAGGAAACACAGATGGGTTTCTCAATGTTTGGAGTAGGGGGTTTGAATACAGGAGCTGAAGGTAGTGACCAGGTACGATATTGTTATATAACAAGAAATAGATTTTTAGTCTTTGTCCCAGTTCCTGACAAAGCTTTTAAAACTCTTGTAATTTCTTGAGTGGTAGAGGTGAAAGGAGCATCTTTTGTCATTCATAATAAGCCCCTTTCAAGCAGACCTGAGATTGTTAATGAGATAACTGCTGGCTGAGTGCTCCTGATGGATGCTACAGGATGGCGGAACCAACCTGTGCTCAAAGGGTTAGAACTTTCAGCACCACCTCCCAGTCTCCAGAGAGGGGAGAAGGGCTGAAGATTGAGTTAATCACCAATGGCCAGTGATTTAATCGATCACGCCTCGATAAAGGAACCTTCATAAAAACCCCAAATGAAGGGGTCTGAAAGGCTTCTGAGTTGATGAATGCAGTTATATGCCAGAAGGGTAGCACACACAACTCCAAGGGAACAGAAGCTCCTGTGCTTAGGGCCCTACTGAATGGCACCCTATGTGCCTTTTTATTTGGCTATTTCTTTGTATTCTTTATAATATTCTTTATAGTAAACTGGTAACAGTAAGTGAAGTATTTACCTGAGTTCCGTGAGCCACCATAGCAAATTATCAAATCTGAGGAGGGGGTTATGGGAATCTCCAATTTGTAGCCAAATAAGACAGAAATGAGGGTAACTTGGGGACATCTAAAATGGGGGCAGTCTTGTGTTAGTCCTTAATCTGTGGGGTCTGTGCTAAATCCAGGTAGTATCAGAATTGAATTGTAGGACACCCAGTAGGCGTCCACGGAGAATTGGAGAATTGTTTGGTGTGGAAAGCCCACACATTTGGTGTCATGAGTGTTATGAGTAGAGAAATAGTTTTCCTGGACCAAGCAGTCTGAATTAGTGTACATTTTTAAAGTGTAGTCATCAAGAACACAGACCCTGTAGCCAGGCTACCTGGGATTATAGTCTGGCCCTGCCAATTACTAGCTGTGTGAATTTGTGTCCAGCAGCTTAATCTCCATGAGCCTTCACTTCCACATCTGCAAAATAGAAATATTAATAGCACCAGGCTCATTGGGTTCGAGGAGGATTATGTGATTTAATATTTAAAAATAATTTAGAAACTTCTTGGCCTGTAGTAAGAAGCGTAATGCTTAATGAAATGAATGAATAAAATAGAGTAGAAAGAATTTGATTTTTCCTGTCCTGCTTTGTACTCTGTTTTCTATATCTTTTTGCCTCATAGAGGATTCATTTTGTATTTTTGTTTATACTTTTTATCTTTGGCCCTTGTTCAACTAATATCTTTATATTATCCTTCCCTTTGATTACCACGAAGGGCTAAACAATAGAAAAAAATCTTTCTATTGAAATATTTCTACTCAAGGATACTATAGAAAATGTTTAGTCACTGAGTTAAGAATACCACTATTTATATATTATTTCTTCATGATTTTCATTTTCCATTAGAAATATAAGTACCCCCATGTTCCAAGAAAATAATGTCTTTTCTATTGAAAAATAGCTCAATAATATGTCACTTATCTAAAAACAATTATGTGTTCCATCTGCATCAGTGATTTTTAACCAGGGGCAATTTTGTGTACTTCTGTTCACCCAAAAGGAACATTTGACAATGTCTGGAGATATTTTTTGGGTGGCGTAACTGTAGGGAAAGTGTTACTGGCATCTAGTGAGTAGAGGCCAGGAATGCTGCTAGACCTCCTACAATACACAGACCTAAGAAATACCTATCCTAAAATGTCAATAGTACCCAGGTTGAGAAACTCTGATTTACATGTAGGGTCTACATAATTTATGTTTACTCCCCGTAAGTTCTTTAGATTTATCCATTTTTGAAGGCTACATTTTTAAAATGTGTTCTATACTGAATAGATATTGAATTGAAACAACTGAATTATGTTCCTAGTAATTTTGACTATCAAATGCTGATGGCCCCAGGCTCACATCAACATTTTTCTTTGTCTAGTTTTCAAATCTTCTTCTTCCTTTCCTAAAATGCAAGTTAATATCTTGAGTTTTAGATTTTTATCTGCCATGTACCATGCAAACAGAGATTTGAGTTGATTGGCATTATATGTACACACATGTCGGGATGACTGGAGAAACTTGCTTAACCTGGTAGTGTTGTATGTACTGTCTGAAGTGTCAAGAAAATAAATACTTTTAAAAGACAAACATCAAAAGCCTTTTCATTGACTCATAATGCTGATCATGCACTAATGTGTCATCTATAAGGTCTTTGTGAGTGTTTTCTTCTTAAGTCAGTCTTGAGACAGGAAGTCTACTTCCATGATATCTCAGGGCATTATTAGTTTCATAAAATTATTCTGAGACTCAGTAACCCTTTTAGTCCCTGTCTTCTCAATTACAAGCTGAGATGAAGATGAAGATGGTGTACAGTGGTAGGAAGACAGGGTGTCCTCATGCCAGGAACAGAAGGCATAGAATCTTTGTCTATGATGGTAAAATTTGGGAGATCAATAATCCCTAAAGTTAATTAAATTTAATCTTAGCATTTCATAGATGAGGCAAATGAGGTCAGTTGACTGTTCATTTCAGTCAAAATTTAATAGTGCATTCCCTGTTTTATCTTGAAATATTTTTCTGAATTTAAGGGGAGCCGGTCAGAGATTTCAAAGATTCTAAGCAGGAGGTGAAGACTGGTGGAGATGGGTAACAAGACCAGATTTTCATTTTCCAAGCTTATCATGACAATAATGTGAAGAAAAAATGGAGGGAAACAGGACTGGAGGCAAGGAGATCTATTATAAACTCAGAGCGATCCAGATAAGAGTGATGGAGACAAACCGAAGCAGTTCCAGTCTGAGTGGAAAAAAAGAAATGGATTGGAAAGTTTATATGGAATTAGAATTTATAGAGCTTGGCCATAAGTCAAATGTATAAGGTTGAAAAGAGGGACGGGGTGGGACATGAGGAGACATCTAAAGAACTTCCAAGAGGCCGAGATGAGCTGAAGAGGCGAATAATGTCACTCATTAAACAGTAAAAGTCAGGATCAGCCTAAGGACTTAGGGGAAAGTGACAAGTTGATTTAGAGGTGACTATGGAACGCCTCCCCCAAGCAGAGATAATAAAGAAATTAATTCAATAAACAACTTTTCTGCTCAGCAGAAACGTCTGGGATAGAGAGATATATTTTTGAAGTCATCAGGATAAAGTGGTAAATAGTCCAAAGATGTTAATTGACTTGTCAGGGTCTCAGACCTTTATAAGACTGAGGCTGGCATCTCCTGACGTGACTCCAGCTCCGTATAAGACAGATGGTTACTTTTACAGGAACGCTAGGGAAATACAAACCTATGCATTAAGCTGCATTTCCCCTTCATATTCTGGATATATTTGAAGTTGGCATATCTCTTTATATTTAAATCTAAGTATCTCTATTTTATATTCAATAAATGTGTCACATTTTATCTTATTTCATAGATGTTTCATTATTATAATACATTCTTATAATTATTCGTAGTCATAGTTTATCATTAATATAGTTTATTTTATTATAGCAATGCTCAAATTTTTAGAAAAGAAAACATCACTTGACAGATTAGATGTCATATTGTTTGTTCATGAATATTCTGAGATGATCTCAGAAATGTGGGTGGGAAGTGGGATTGGACTGAATATAGAAAGTTGATCTTCAGTCTGACTCTTATCTACTTGGAAAAAAGAACATCAACCAGTGTAAAACTTAATGCATCTGCATGAATGGAAATCAATTGAATTGATTTTTGAGGGACTTGTTCCTTTGCTGCCATTTCAAAACTCAGTACCTTGTAATGTTCCAGAATAAGGTCATTAAAAAGATCAACAGAAAAAAATACAAAGTTTTGCTTAATGCATGAAGATTACACTTTTGCAGAAGCCTTTAATTGTACAAGTTTTCAGTGAAATTTGAAGTTTTAATTTAATCAGAAATCTATAATATGCAAGTAGACATGTGCTTTCCAGTACTAAGAAATCTATTCTTCCACTGATGTGTGAAGGATTTAAATGGCCATCAACTCTTAACACTAATAGCTTTTCTCTTTTCCCCTCGTGCATCTACAGCGTATATTGTGATTGCCCAAAGGAGTCTGAGCAGTGTATTTGAGCATATTTTAGATTTAAACATTAAAATTCTATTAAATCATAATGACAACATGATAAAATGTCTGTGGTAATTATACCCACCAGATTATGACGATGGAACTTACTTTATTCCATTAAAAATAAGAATCAATAACTAAAATGTGTATGCAGAAGTTTTTATTCTTTAAAAAGTATTGGCTTACAAGTGGCGGTATTAAAAAAATCAACCGAAGTGCTAAATTTTATAACAACTTCAGGCTTACTAAGGTACTGTTTGGTACCACAATTTTATGGTTTTTAAATTGAGCTTCTAAACATATAGTAAAAATGTGTGTGTGTTGATTTAAAAAAATTTTAAGCAAACAATAAAACGTCACTTGACCATTTCCATATAAAGTAGTAACATGAACATCAGGTTAAATTCGAGCAATCAGAAGACAGACTCTCACATGAGGATATATGCCATTTATATCTAGAGAAGAATATATTCTCTTCAAATCTCCTCAGTGACAGCTTTAATCCTCCCTAGAGAATGGAGAATTTATTGCCCCAAAGCTTCTGCTACCAGGATTGGGAGATATGGAGGCAGCTAGGTGTGCCAGTTGTGCAAGAGAAGGACATGCCTGCTGCATGGTGCTCACCTACCCATCTCTCTGGGTTAGCATAATGGCTGTCTTGTCTTTCATGTTGGCCAAGAGAATACATTCTGTTCCTGGGTAGGGCACGATTCTCCCCTTCACAGAATAAGCCTGAAATCCACTGTCCAGAATTGTGTTAACAATATCCCTGGACCCTCCAACACTTCTGGGCCTCATTGCTTTTTTTATTTCTAGAGTCGACTCTATTCATCCAACATCTGTTATCTTTAACCAAAGGAGAAACTGGGAATGATAGTAGGGAGGAAGAAAAGTACACCACGTTATTTTGAATGCTTCATGGGAGGCCAGCACTGTGCAGTGAAACACATTGTAAATCTATGATCACATTTAACCTTTATTAAAAACCCTGTGAGATGAGCATTGTCTCCATTTCAAACATGATGAAAACCAAAGCTATGAAAGATAAGTAGCATATCCTGTTTAGATAGCTAACACAGGGGCCGGAGAAAACTCAAACTCTGGACCATCCGGCACCAAAATCCGTTTTTAAACTGCGTTCTTTTACCAACACCTCAGATGATTTTTATGCATAGTAAAATTTTGGGAAAATAGCCCCCAACACTTTGTCTCAAAGTGTGTTGCATGAACATTACCAAAACTTGAATGGTTAAATTTAAGTCTCTACTTTCTCTAAGCGTGGACTGTAATCACTGCTAAAAAGTGATTAACACGGCACATAGTCCCTTTTTTCAATAGCGAGCTGCTTAAACTAAACCATTAATTTCCATCTGAGGCCATCCTCAACTTACATGTTTTTAGAGCCAATTTGTCCTCATTGTTTAGACACCAGGAACTGCCTAGAAACATTTTACTAACAGCAAGAACTTGTGATTATTTACCAGCACTCTTGGTAAATAAATGGAAATATGCAGAATCCTATGAAGAGGACAGTGGAATACTATGCTGCCAATGATTCTATTTCAGAGATCTTAAATCTCCACTATATATGTGTGTCTGTATATATATGTGTGTATATATACATACACACACACAGAGTTAGAAATATAAAATCTGTGGGAATTGCATTTTAGAGTGATCGAATAATTCTTTATCTTGATTGGTGTGGTGGTTAATCATGGGTATTCATTTACCAAGACTCATGAAATTATACATTATGTAAACCCATGCATAATGGAAATTTTATCTTCGAAAAAATATTGGTAAAATATATCTAATGTATATTTATCCTGAAGTCTAAAAGAAATTTTCATGGTCAGAAAAGAGGAACTGAGATAGCTATTCAGTCATCTTTCTTTTTCCTTATGCTAATGAATTATTTGAATTGAGAATCTTCCTCTTTGTTTCTATTTCCTCTTCATGACCTCCCCTCCCTATTTTGAAATATCACTAATATCCATATGCACTTATAACTGTCTTTGGTTGGCAGCACAAAGGCCCCTCAAATATGTCTGCATTTTAATCCCTAGAGCCTGTGCGAATATGTCACCTTACATGGCAAAGGAACTTTGCAAATATGATCAAGTTAAGGATCTTGAGATAGGGAGATTATCCTGTATTATCTCTGTGAGCCCAGTGTAATTACAAGTCTTTAAAAGGGAAAAGGGAAACAGTCAAAGTGAGAGAGGATGTGAACATAGAATCAGAAGCCAGAGTGATGCAATTGCTAGTTTAAAGATGAAGGGGACCACGAGTCAAGTAATGCAGGCAGCCTCTAGAAGCAGGAAAAAGCCAAGAAACAGACCCTCCCCGGCCTCTAGAAGAAACACAACTCTGCAGACACCTTGATTTTAGCCCAATAAGACCCACTTCTGCTCTCTTGAATTTTAGGATAATTAATTTGTGTTAAGTAACTGTGTACAGTATTTTGTTACAGCAGCAATAAGAAACTAATACATTTCCCTAAACTTTAGAAATCCCTCATCTGATGATTAAGACACTGAACTTTCCTAGATTTTACCTTCACGTCTTCTTATTCTCTCCTTGTGAAATTTTCCTGAGAGAAGAATTTTCTTTTATTCTCTAGAAATCTAATTTTGGATGATTTAATATCACTTTAAACACAGCATTCCAAATCTTAATTTATTATGTTATTTCTAAATTAAGACCTCCAAATTTTCCTCTTTCTATAAATGGTACCACTACTTCCTAGGCATCCTGGTTCGGGACAAACAGCAAATTTCTTGCCTGTCTCTCTCTCCTGATAAATGGCTTCCTCCTGAGAATCGTCATGTGGGGTCACTGGTGGGGAAAGGAGTAACCCATAAAAAAGGATATTTGTCAATATTAAATGAGGTAGTGAGAGAGGCATAGTGATCCCTCAGTAACTTTTAGTATTATTTTCTTTGTGCACACATCTTAGTCCTTCTGCAAAATAGATTTCTAGAGTAGCCTGTTCTAAATATGCAAATAATATGGAGATCTGAAAATTGCCTAGTGATTTGCATTACTCAGTTACCAGACATTATTTTATAAAATGTTTGTATGATTATGCCATAATTTTATTGCCCAGATGATGTGAACAAAATAAATTTGTTATCTCCCCAAAGGATTTCAGACATAGATTCTGTGTACTAAAGACTTTCCTTTCTTTTCTTCAGTAACATTTTTAAATAAATCATTCAAATGAGTTCTGCTGCATAATGTGTTTTTTTTCTTTTTTTAGCTTTTTATCTTTTTTCCACAAGCCATGCTTGGATAGATACTTTTATAAGATTTTAGCAGTTGAAAAGTATACAGAGCAAAACTGGAAAGTTGCATTTGCCATCCTCCTCCATAATTATGCCAACTTAATGCCAGAGTATCTGAAGAGTATTGTTAAAATCAAAGCTTCTGAAGCTATTAATTAGACAACTAATTCTCTCGCTTCTTTCCCAGTTTTTTTTTATTCAAGGTCATGTTGAAAGTCTTAGCCTACTAGCTGCTAATTTTGGTCTTTTATTTTACTTTATTGTGGCAAGAACACCTAACATGAGTTCTATGCTCTTAACAAATGTTTCTGTGCACAATGCCATATTGTTTATTGTAGAGACAGTGCTGTGTGGCAGTTCTCTGTAATTTGTTCATCTTGCACACTTGAGACTTTATGCCCATTGATTAGCAATTCTCCATGTTCCCCTTTCCCTACCCCCTGATAACTACCATTCTGCTATTTCTATGATATTTTAGATACCTCATGTAAGCGGAGTCATGCCATACTTGTCCTTTTGTGACTAGCTTATTTCTCTTAGCATAAAGCCCTCCAGGTTCATCCTCAATGTGGCAAATAGCAGGATTTCATTCTTCTGTAAGGCTGAATAATATTCCATTGTATGTATATACCACATTTACTTTATGCATTCATTCGTCAATGGATATTTAGGTTGTTACCACTTTGGCTATTGTGACTAGTGCTTCATTGAACATTGGAGTGCTAATATCTCTTTGAGATACTAATTTCAGTTCTTTTGGATAAATACCTAAAAGCGTCATTTCTGGATCATAGAGTAGTTCTAGTTATAATTTTAAAAGAAATATTCACACTGTTTTCCATAGCGAGTTGGTCTTGACAATGATTTCACGAATGACACAAAAGCACAGGCAACAAAAGCAGAAATAGATCAATGAGATTTGATCAAACTAAAAAGCTTCTGCACAGCAAAGGAAACAAAAGAGTGAAAAGGTATCTATGTAATGAGAGAAAATATTTGCCAACCGTGCATCAGATAAGGGATTATTTTTAAAATATATAAAAAACTCTAACTCAATAGGAAAAAAAAAACCTAATAAGCTGATTAAAAACTGAGCTAAAGACATGAATAGACACTCTCCAAAGATGACATGCAGATGGCCAACAGATATATGAAAAGATGCTCAGTATCACTAGCCCTCAGGAAAATGCAAATTAAGACTACAATGAGATGTTACCTCACACCTGCTAGGATGGCTATTATCCAAAAAACAAAAGACAAGTGTTGGTCAGGAATTAGAGAGGTTGGGACCCTTGTAATTTTAGTCTTCAATGCACACTGTCAAGATTGTGATTTATTGACCTATGACTAATATTGACAGTGGGTCGGTCTACCAGAAAGTCAGTTTTTCCATGTTTGTCTAGTATTCAATTTTAATGCTCTGAATGCATCTCTCTCTCTCTCTTTTTTTCTTTTATGTAATTGATAACTAAAAATAATTTTTAATTTTATTTTCTGAGTAAAGCAAAGCTAGGGCAATTCTTTAGGTTGACATGATAATTTACTTAAACTATCCTACTTTCAAGAATGCTCTCAATATCATTTCTAGCTGGTTGTTACATTTTTTTAAATTAGCACTGAACCATTCTAATAAGTGCTAGATAGTTTCTAATGGAAATTATCAGAAGAGTTGTGAGAAATATTAGAATATATCTTTTATAATTTGTGATGAATAATGGCATAATCAAATCTAGTTAGGAGTATATTTTCCAGAGCTTTAATTAGGTTTTCTAATTTTCTTGTTACTAAAACTGCATACTGGCTAAAACAACAATTATTTTAAGAAGTCATTGTCAGTAATAACATGAAGCAAGCATTGGAAGAGAACATCAGAACCGTAGGGATTTTAGGAAACCTTCGATCTGCACTCATTATACAGATAAGAGAAGCTGAGATGCAGAGTATGGAAACGAATGGCCATCCTCGGCTTGCCCTTCTGGCTCAGTGTTACTGATCTATTTACTGTGTGAGAGTAGTGAGTGAGTTTAATGATGTGACATCCTCCGGATAGAACAGGGAGCCTGACATTAATCTGTCTCTCATTACATGTGAACTACGGAGTTCACACTCATGTGCCACTTAACACAGTTCTCAGAAAAACCCAGAGAAAAAGACTCTGTGTTCCTGTTCTGAAGTCCCCACTTTTAATGGGAAAACCAAACTGAAAATCTGTCGCTGACAACTGAGTGTCGGACTGAACGTGTATGACTATGCAAAATTTGTATGTGAAGCCCTAAGCCCCTAAGTAATGGTATTCAGAGATGAGGCCTTTGGGAGATAATTAGGTTTAGAGTGATTCACTGTGGGTGAGACCATCATGATGGGATTAAAGCCTTATAAGGAGAGAGCTCATTCTTTCCGTGTGCATGCAGCGAGGGCAGGCCATGTGCGGACATAGTGAGAAGGGGGCCGTCTACAAGCCAGGAAGAGGGCTCTTACCAGAACACAACCGCGCTGGCACCCTGACTTGGACGTCCAGCCACTAGAACCCTGAGATCATAAATTTTTGTTGTTTAAGCCACCCAATCGATAGTATTTTGTTATGGCAGCCCAAGCTAATACATCTGTTAAAGTTGCAAAGATACTAGGTGCTCAACTGAGCTCCCAAAGCAGATGAATCTCTGTGCACTGTGCCAGTCTGTCCCTTTGGGCTTGGAAGTCAAGCTCTTTGAGACTGTTTAACAATTATATTGGTCGTCCATCACTACTTAAACTATGAGCATGCCATTGTAAAAAAGAAATAACAGATAATTGAGGCTCACATTTATGGAGCATGTACTGTGTCAGGCACTGTGCTTAATATTTTATAAAAGTTACTTTATAAATTATTTTATAAAAGATAATTGTCTGCTTTTCTTAGCTGTGTCTGTTCTCCATCTCCTGAGGGTAACACTTTACTCCCACTTTTTTCAATAGCTTCTCATGTCTGATGCAGGGGAGAAATTATAATAGGGTCCATGGGGAAGGAGACTTAGTTTATTCAAAGACTACAGATAAGTATCTTTATTATTTCCTTACAAAAACACCCTGTGTAGACATTATAAATTTGTGCAATATTATTTCTTCAAAACCGTTTCAAAGATTTTTAACACAGTTTTGCGCTTACTATGAGTCCTGAACAAAAGAAATTAGGTAAGTTCTTATGATAGCTTATCATTGTTTCAGTGTACAATCTTGAGTAAAGCATTTCATTTCTTGATCTTCCCCAATCCTGACATCCACTCAAGGCTGCTGCCTATGGGAGATAACATAAAACAGTCATATAAATGTTTATATGCATATAAATGTTTAGCTAGCATCAGTGGTGTTATAGAACAGCCTCAAGGGAATATACTAGTGAAGGAAGGGTTTTCCATACAAAAGAGCACAAGGTCCTATGCTTGGCTGCTCTTCATCTCTCTCTTCTGCCTGCACTCAGGCTTAGCAGGGATATGTTAGGTCAGCCCTGCCCAAGCTGCAGAATGTAAGTCACTGCCCTGGCAAAGCGGTCTTTCAACAAGTTCCTAACGAGAGCCTTTGGAGATATAAGACCGATTGAAATGAAAAAGAGGAGATAGAAGAGATCTGAACAGGGCCGCTAAGTAAAGGAACTTTAATCCATTGAGGAGATTAGAGATTCATCCATATATTCAGGAAACATGCATCGGTGATGTGCTAGCTGCTGATAGAGCGGTGAAAAAGGCATAGCCCCCTAAAGCTTGTGATCAAACGGAGCATTTCTCAAGCAGGGTTCCAAAAACTTCGTATGTATTTCATATTATTTGTTGAAATGAATTTCATAAAATGATTCCCCTGAACCAAATAGCTTATACAACGAAATAAAGAAGGCCCGAGGAAGGCTAAATAGCATTGTATAGGAGCAGGGGTTTTCGAATCACATAGATGTGGTGTGAATCTTTTTCTTGGCAATACGTGTGAAATCTCGAGCAGTCATATAGCATCCCTAAACCTGTTTTCTTGTCCACCCAATGGTGGGTAATCCAGTTCTAACCTCATGTTTTCATCGGGATTAAATAAGATGATATAAAGGGCTTGCTATAGTGTAGATATATAATATAAACGATTTAGCCATTAATATTCTCATAATTATCACCTGAGTTAAGTTTATGGAAGAGATGAGATAGGAAGAATAGTGCTGCCTTAGTTTGGGTCTCCCCCAGAAGTAGACCCTGAGACATGGAGTTTAGTAGTTTATTTGGAAATTGACTCTAAGAAACATCAGAAGAGATCAGGGAAATAATGTGCAGATGGGAAGGAAGCCGATAAAAGGAAAAGGCATCATCAAGCATGTCACTACTGTGGGCCACAGTAGCTTAGCCCCGCCAGGAAACTCTGGGCATCAATGAGGAGAGCACACCAAAAAGTTACCCCACTGAAAGTACATCGGGCAGAGTGGGCTCCAGAGGCCAGAGAGAGCCTGCAGGGAAAGAGTTGAGTCCTTGGCAATTGAAGGTTGGTCTGTTGTCAGCGCCAAGCTGACCAAGAAAGGAAGCCTTCGGTGATGTGACGCCTCGTTGAAAGAATGCACGAGGGGCTGACATGGGAATGAAACGGCAGGCGCCAGCTTTATTGCGGGGAGCGCAGTTCTGTTGCGGGGAACGCAGTATTGCATACACTTCTTCTGCTCCCCTTCTTGTGCTCCCCTTCTGCTCTCCAGGGATCCTCATGGCTCCATACATAGCAGAGTATAATAGTGGCCTTCAGACACACATGCGTGATACAATAAGCTGAATTATGTTTACATATTTTAGGCGCCATACTACACTAATGTAACATTCTAAATCCGGAGTCCTTTTTCTAGCTGTGAGCCTGGATCACAGCCAGACCTGAGACCTGCCAGGCCTGGGGCCCACATCTGTGTATTAGTTTTCTATAACAAATCACTACAAATTTACAATACCCACTTACTGTCTCACAGTTCTGTAAGTAAGAAATCTGGGTGCAGTTTGACTCAACTGAATCCTCTGCTTTGAGCTTTATAAGACTGCAATCAATGTGTTAGCTAAGTTGCATTTTTTCCTGGAAGCTCCAGGGATAAGCCTGTTTCTACGTTCTTTCATGTTGTTGGCCAAATTCAGTTCCTTGCAATTGTAGATGTGAGGTCTTTGCACCTGGAAGCTGCCCACATACCTTCTTATGCTTTCCATGCAGCTTCCCACCAGTGATGATAGGTTAGGGCTCTCTTATGCTTTGAATCACTCTGCTATTCCTTTCTGCTCCATCATTTAGACTTCAGCTGGAGAAAGTTCTCTTTTCTAAGGGCTCGTATGATGAGATTGGGTCCACCCAGTAATCCAGAATAATCTCCGTGTTTCAAGGTTCATAACCTTAATTATATCTGCAAAATCCTTTTTTCTGTGTAACAAAACATGTGTAGGTTCCAGGGATCAGGGTGCAGGCACCCTAGGCAGGCACAGAAATGGCAAGGCCTGGGTGTATATGCAGGCCACCAACAGTCACTAGTAGAGCTCCCAAACATTCCGTTATCCGTGTGCCTAAGTTTTAAGATATGAGGGGAAAGTCTAAACTGAGATTTTGGTAGGGGCAGAAGGTGGCAAGATATGGTTCTTCAAGTCTTATTTATGAAGAAAACTCATTAAATTTGCAGAAAAAGGACATCTACAGCAGCTGGCTCTTTGACACGGCAAACCTTAGAAGAGAGGGTCAGGGATCCATAGTATCATATACTTTATTCATGGTTTGTGGCCAGGAAACAACCACTGCAATGTCAAAACTTATATGGAAGTGGAGAGAATTGATGTAATGATGTTTTAATTATGGAACTTGGGATATGATACATTGGAAACCACCTTTGTGCCTTTTTTCTGACAAACATATCCGGAATAAATGTGTGTCAAATGCTCTTTCAAGCAGGAGGTAATAGCTGACACACTTGGACCCACTCCAGTTTATGTCGTGACCATGAATCTTTGTCCTCTATTTGTGATCACTCGAAGATGTCTGATGCAAAGCCATCTTGGATAATACACAACAAAACTTCCTGCCCTTCCTGTGGGAGAGAACTGAGTAGGACTTTTCTGTGCGATTTATGAATATATTTTGATGCTTCGCACTCAAAGATAAAGAGTGGGTTAAAACTTTCTTATCTCTTCCCAATTTTAAAAATGCTATACTCAAAATAGTACTGAGACTCCTTAAAAAACAATTCTCAGTGACTTCAGAGTCCCAACAAATAGAGACATAGTGTCAAATAAATAATGTTTCACTTTAGACTGATTACCCTAATGGGACAAGGAAAGTTTTGAACAGTAAGATCACAGCTCTGCCTACTGTGTTCCTTGATGCTGGAGACTTTCTTTGTTCTTCATTTCATCTGACCGAACCAAAATATGGCCCCTGCAAAGCTTTTATAATGCTGCCGAAAGCACATTTTTGCTCCATAAATGCTGGCTAACATTTTCATACTCATGTGTGAATTATTAGAAAAAAACACTATGTCTTTCATTTTATATCAGAAGATTTCGTACATGTCAATTCTGTTGATTTTATATTTGCTTCCAGGAATATACTAAGGAAGATGTCAGTGGTTTTGATCTGAAGCCTCCTTTGGCTTAACACTTTGCTGGAAACTTTCTCTCATAATAAAGAGTTCACTCAGTATGCTCACTTATCCTTACTTGAATCTCTGAGGTATACTGATTTACCAGCTTGTTTTGTTTGCTTGTTTCTTTTTCCTCCTCATGGAACAAATCTGGAATGGAACCACAACTACAGCAATAAATACAAAGAATAAACAAAGATAAGACTTTAAACCACAAAAACATTGCCAAGTTTCTAGCTAATTTTATCCCAGGAGGGAAAACAAAACAAAACCTACCCTTAAAGTAAAATTAAATGTAATGCTAGAATACTGAACTCTGGAGTTTGCTTAAAGATTTGCTTATCTGTCCATAAACTTCACTTTCACATATATGGCAGGAGGTGAGTTAGAAGCAAGTGCTATTGAAAAGCATTCACTCTTTAATATGATACATCTCAGATTTCTTTACTGCTTTCAACTTCATTTTTAGACAGCACAGACCCCAATTCAAGATGCATATTAACATCACACTAGGTTTTGCTCCTTTCATTGTTTTGCAATATTATGATTAGATGTGCCTGAGAGATGGGGTAGTATATTACTTGCAGCCATATTTTGTTTATAACATTTTTTTTATATTATAACTTTTGAGAAGTTAAACATAATATGCATTGTAATGAACTAGATTCTCTTTAGAAATTGGATTGAAAGACCATGCAAACTGATTAGCAGGTTTAATGATTCTAGATTAAAACATCATCAATATGTCCTGTTAGGATGCACTTTCTTTTCATTAGATAACTTTCCTCTGCAGCCTCATTTTGTTTATTGGAAGTTAACAGGTAGCCTGGAGAAGCTAGGCTTGTACACACATGTTGGACACAACTTGTGACCCAAAGAAATGTCCCTTGATGTGAAGCTGATGAGTAAAGTAAAGAACTTGCATTTTATGTAAATGATAGCAAAGTATTGATTAGCTAACATTTCTCCTGTTTCATAATTGATTTTTTTTTTGTATTACCAAGTTTTTATTAATTCATGACCCCTTAAGGGAGAAAAGAGCATTCTAAAGCAAGGTTCCTTGCTGAGAAGTGAAAGTACAATCACAAAACCCTCTGGCTTTTAACGAATGTTCTTTTATAATTTTTTTTTAGTTACTCAAAATTTTCTTGTTGATACTAATTATACTTTCCACATGGCATATTTGTGGGTGAAAAATGAAAATGTGAATGGTGAAGAAGGAGCATTATTGTAATTATATGATAAATCTTCCATCAAACCTACTTTTGAGAACTAAGGTGTGTCTCATTCTCAGGCTCCCATGATGGACTGCTCTCCCACATTCTCTAGTGGCATGTACAGTAAATGTGGTAGGGCTTCCATCACTGGTCTAGCCTAACATTTAGCATCAGAAGGTATTTGTCTCTTTCGAAGAGCAGGCATGCTTTTCTTAATCAGATAATAAATATTAGTCCTCTTGAAAACAATTTAGTTCTCAGAATAATTAGGATTTTCTATATTTAATCTCATCTAGACCTATGGCATTTTGATCTATTTTTAAACTTTTACAGCATGGGTAGGAATATGTTTTACACATATATCTTTATAGGGAAAAAAAATAGATCTTTAGTTATAACACCTTAAGTTCAACTTCAGGTTCAGTGAAATACATGACATCAATTAAGATTCTCCAAAATTCAAGGTTTCACAAGCAAATAACTGAAAGTTAAACACAAGAACCACGTGAGAGAATTGTCTTTAGAGTAATAGCAGTCTTACCCAGCAACCTGCTGCTTTGGAAATTACATTTTCAAGAAGAGCAACTATGTTATTTGATTGGGACCTACACTGGAGACTTTAGCATTAACTCAGCTTTTCCTTTCCTCTCGAAGTAGGTTGATACATAAGCTGGAGATGCATGTTACCATGTCCTTTGAGGAACGTAACTAGCAAAACTAAGGAAGGAGATAAAAGAACTTTTAACCCATGCCTTCCACATAAAAGATCTGAAGCGAGAGCCTGTTAACTATCTGGAGTTTTTCCTTCTCTGTGCTTTTATCTTTTAAGGGTAGATTTGACCCATATTCACGAACACATACAGTATTACGTAGCCAAAGGTGGCTTGTGCTGTTGATGGATTCACTTCTCTGAAGGTGATCTGGATCACTGCTGTCACTGACAGTTGTGGGACAGAGAGAAACTGAGATTGAATCTGTGCTTGTGGAAGAATCGTGTCATTTGTGTGTCACTAGTGACCATTGTTTAGGTCAGAGAAGAAAAGAAAATATTAGGATGATCACATTTGCCTTAGTCCTTCTTCAAGTCGACCATGTTTATGGGAGCATGGTCTCCTAGGCTAGCCATCACCACATCTTCTCTTTATGATTTCTCCTCTCTGTCTTGTTGCACAGAGCTTTGCTATCCACCTAATAGCCCCTGGCAGAGAGCTGGGAATTTTCTGAGCCTCATAGAGCTCCTGAATAGCATAGGCAAAATCCAGTGAGAAATTGTGTGCAACAGAATCCATTTCTAGTGAACCGATGTGTAATTAGGTCACAAATGGCATGACTATGTGACATGGTTTTGAATAGTGTCAGGTTTCATTTGGCTATTACATTCTAGTTATCCTATTTTTGTTCCCTCAATATTTGTTTTTTTATTTTTCATTTTCCATTTTCTGTATTTTTTTCAATTACAGTTGACATTCAAGATCATTTTACATTAGTTTCAGGTATACAACGTACTGGTTAGACATTTATATAATTTGTGAAGTGATCCCCCAATTAGTCTAATACCCACCTGGCACCATATATAGTTATTAAAATATTATTAATTATATTTCCTGTGCTGTTCTTTACATCTCATGACTATTTTGTAACTACCAATTTGTACTTCTTAAAACCTTCACATTTTTCACCAAACCCCTAAACTCTTCCCATCTGGTAACCATCAAAATGTTCTCTATATCTATGAGTTCATTGGCATTTTGTTTGTTTATTTTGTATTTTACATTCCACATGTAAGTGAGCATATATTTGTCTTTCTCTGAGTTATTTCAATTAGCTTAATACCCTCTAGGTCCATCCACATTGTTGCAAATTCTTTTTTTATGCTTGAGTATAATATTCCGATGTATTTATGTGCCACTCCTTCTGTATCCAGTTGACTATTGGTGGGCACTTAGGTTGCTTCCATATCTAGGCTATTCTAACTAATGCTGCAATGAACATAAAGGTGTATATATCTTCACAAATTAGTGTTCTGGGTTTCTTCAGATAAATACCCAGACGCGAAATTGCTGGGTCATATGGTAGTTCTATTTTTAATTTTTTGAGGAACTGCCATACTGTTTTCCGCAGTGGCTGCACCAATTTGTAATCCCAACATTGCAGAAGGGTTCCATTTTCTTCACATCCTTACCAATACTTGTTCTTTGTTGATTTATTGATGATAGCCATTCTGACAGATGTAAGGTGATAGCTCATTGTTTTAATTTGCATTTCTCTGATGATTAGAGACACTGAGCATTTTTTGATATATCTATTGGCCATCTTGTCATTCTTTGTCATAGATGGACCATATAGGCATGAGTTAATTTCTGGGCTCCGTATTCTGGACCATTGATCTATGTGTCTGTTTTAATGCAAGTACCATGCTGATTTGATTACTATAGCCTTGTACTATAGTTTGATATCAAGGAGCGTGATACCTCCAACTTTATTTTTCTGGCACAAGATTGCTGTGGCTATTCGAGGTCTTTTGTGGGTCCATATAAATTTTAGGATTCTTTGTTCTAGTTCTATGAAAAATTCCATTGGTATTTTGATAAAGATTGCATCGAATCTATAGATTGCTTTGGGTAGTATGAACATTTTAACAATGTATTTTTCCTATCCATAAGCACAGTATATCCTTAGATTTGTTTGTATCTTCTTTGATTTCTTTCTTCAGTGACTTACAGATTTCCAAGTATAGGTCTTTTACCTCCTCGGTTAGCTTTATTCCTAAGGTATTTGTGTGTGTGTGTGATGCAATTGTCAATGGGACTGTTTTCTTAATTTCTCTTTGTGATTGTTCATTATTGGTAAATAAAAATACAACTGATTTCTGAATATTAATTTTGTATCCTGCTACTTTATTAAATTTATAATTTAGTTGTAATGGGAGGAGGCAAGCACAGTGTTTATTTACTCTGCCATCTTGACAAGAACACCACCCCCTCCCTCGCAGGGAAAACTCTTTCCTCAATATTCAAAGCTCAGGGCGATATCATCTCTATTAGCAGCCCTTTCTTTCCCTCCACATATACCAAGTCATGAAGTAATAAAGCTTTGTCTCAAATTTTTACTTTTATTCCAGATCTCACCAGATCGTGTCAGGGTTTTATCATTGGTTGGTTGGAGGACAGTGCTGGCCTCTCAATTGTGTAAGGCCTTCAGAGATTTTCATTAACTGCAAATACTCAAAAAGTACTTACTTAATTCATTTATTCAGTGTCATATTTATTGTGCAGCAGTTGTCACATATCATAGTACATGCTGAGGATAAAATTAGTAGACGAGATGGGAACCTCACCTTCAAGGAATGTTATCAGGGTGACAGCTTAGAATAAACTTAGAGAAAGAAATATGGATTTTTCAAATTTCAGTAATAGAATTTATGGTGTGGAAATTGGACATCAATTTGGGGAGTTGGGCCTGGAGTACTGATAAGAATTAATGGGACAGAATGAGGATTTGGACACCTGAGCAGAGAAGAAGAGGCAGGAGAGTGCCAGGACATTGTTGGGGGGGGGAGGAGGGGAGGGGGGAGCGGGGCGAGGCAGGTAGCTCAGGACTCTGGGTACCCAAGGAGGATCCTACAATTGTGATATGAGGTTATTGCAAGAGATGAAAATGATAAGTATTACATTAATATGTTGTTAGTTCCTGTCTGTGCCTCCATTTCTACCTGAAATCTCTAGATACATTAGCTAGAAAATCTGAGGAGATGCTGAACTATGACTTGAGCTCCTCCCTCCTAAGAGCAGCAGCATTATGTAGGTTCTCAGGTCATTCCCTCTGTCCTCCGTGGTGAGCCAGCTGTGACTGCTAATTGCCGCTGACAAGGATTCTGGAACAATCATCAGGGTAATGAAGCCTCTGAAGCCATTAGTGAAATATCTACCCTTGTGTTCTTTTACTATGGGACTGTGCCTGAAATAAATTAAACATGAGTTTTGAGACGAAGTCGTTCATCTATGGCCATCACATCAGGATTACAAGGAACTTTCAGAATCCAGTAGATCTGTGTTTTTTGTTTTTGTTTTCATGGTTTCCCTTAGATTGTTCTAGAATGGAATTAGATTGAGTCAAACCATATCATAGCTTTACCAGAGGAAATTTTACTTTCAGTGCTTCGCAAGACTCTGAAAAGTTTGCTAGGGCCCAAGGGAGTATATCTATGCATATGGCTTCTCTTTATCACTCCCAGAACTGCCACTCGGATTTCCATTTTAAATTATCTGGGGTGTAGAGATCCCGTTATTTCTGCACTACCACTTCTTAAAGTTGTGAAATAGCTCTCATCACATCTTCAAAATTAGAACACCAAAAACAAAACTAATGAAACCATTGGCATTTCGAAATTAAAAGAAAAAAAAGATGACATGGCTTATTTTGTTCTTAAAATAATAATGACTTTTTAAATGTTTCCTATGAGTTTGGGGTCTGTTAGTTAAGAAGAGCGTTTACTCCTTTATTTTCATCTTTTCTTTCTGCATAGTTTATTAAAAAATATAAAATTTTTATTCTTCCTATATTGTCTCAGATACTCATTATCTTATATTTATTCAGGTTTTAGTTGAGGAAATCATATTATTTTCCAGCAATAAATGTTTGTCATATTCTTTTCACAGAAGCAATCACCTCAGTTTTTATGACTCATAATGTGGTAGGTAAAGGAGACAATAAATATATATTAGGCTTTTAAAATAAATGGATATGCCTTCTATCTATAGTCTAAACATCACTCTGAAAGGAGATTATTAAAATATATCAACACGTGTGTGTGTGTGTGTGTGTGTGTTTAGCCATTCTAAAAAGAAATCCTTTATATTGGAGTCAGGTCTGTGGAGCTAATGCTGGGAGTTACTGAATCGCTCTCATCTCCCTCCCAGCTCTGCCATCAGCCCAAACAGACCCATTGGGAAGAGGAGGAAAAGAATAATAAAGAGGAGAAAGATCAGAGATGGATGAAAATAAGGATGTATATTGTGATATTGGGGCTTGGGGATTGAATGAGTAAAAACCATAGATTAAAATAAAAGGAATTATTTTCCCTTATCCCATCTCACTTGAATGAAAGAGTCCATTGTATGTTAAGGGCTGTTCTGTCTACTTTGTGAACCTCAATACTATAAATTATTTGGGAACAAAATAATGTCGAAGTAATCTAATCAATATGTTCTGGTCTCTCAGAAGCCTCATACCTGGTTTTCATACAAATACCGAGAAGACTCAATTTACAAAATAAGACATAGATTTTGGAGGTGAGAAAGGCTTAGACTATTACATAAAAGTTTTCTTTTAAGTTGTATAATGGAAAAAGAGTTAGGAAAGGGGATTTACATTTTAATGGGATATAGTTTGCCAGGAAGTAAGTCAAGGGCAAGAATATGGCATCTCCGTTTTGATGTGACCTTTCCGTGTTGTTCTCATGAGTTACCACCCCTCCACACACCAACTCCAATTGCCTGTTTGACCCAAAACAATATCCAAAAATTTATTTAGTGACATCAGAGAAAGCAAACCTTCTTTTAATATGTGTACTTCCTGACAGACGGACCACTAGTACTATTATTTGTCTTGCTGACTTTAAATACAGTGTGACTTCTTAGTAAGCATCTCTTTTTTCTCCTTCTTTCTCCATTTGATCGTTAAAGATGTGTGCATAAGTTCATCCATGCACCTGATGTGTAGGAGAGAACTTTTTTATTAGCTATCCGAAGGCCTGTAAGTGTCCAGAGGTGCAGAGGACTAGGGACATTTCCTAAAGAGGGGTGGATGCATTCTTGAAACTGTCATATTTATTTTCACATGTGATAATGTGCTATTAATATTCTCATTTAAGCTTTGCCTGTTCAGCTGTATGAATAAGAGGGTTATAGTACTATGTGAATGGGGAAAATACATACCAAAAAAAATCTAATCACACATTGGGAGAAGGGGCATCATATAAAGTATCTGCCAATAAAATCGAGGAGAGTTTCCCAAAAGCTGCCCTTTGACCATCATTTATAACTGTACAAACCTAAGGAGGCTTCATTTGTATTTATTGGTCTCACTTAGTAAAGGGTTTGTATTAAATATATATCCTACAGTGAACTCTTCCTCATGTCACATATCAAACCTAAAATCAGAAAAGAATTATTATTTTCATTCTTCATTGTGTTTTACAATTGATGGAAATTATACCTGTATGTCTATATACTTATACAATTATATGCTAATATCTATCTGTCTATCCATGAATTCATCCATTATTTATCCTCCCTTCAAGGAATACTTTCCCGAAAACATATTAGAGTTCTGTGAATAATACTCAGATGCAAATTAGAGACTTTAATTGTGTCATGCTCTGTAAGCTGCTCAAATGTTTTTTGAACTAATTGATTTTGTGCATACAATAACAATAACTAAGGAACTCTGAATAACTTCTATTGATGAGTGTCATTGCTATTCTTTGTAAGCTACACATTTCAATGTTTTTCCTGGCACTTAACAAATTGTCTTTATTAGAAAAGTTTTTCCAAGATAATTTACAGATATTTGTTCCACATACTGAAGAGAAAATGATGTAATATATCCCTAATCATTTTAAAACCATGTCAGCACAGAGCTGATCAAGAAGGGAAGGTTTCAGTGGTGAGAGGCCCAGTTGGAAGAATGCACAAAAAGGCCGACATGAGAATGAAGCGGCAGGCACCAACCTTATTGTGCAGAGCACGGTTCTGTCGTGGGGAGCACGGTATTGCAGGCACTTCTTCTCCTCCCCTTCTTGTGCTCTCCAGGGAACCGCATGGCTCCACACATAGCAGAGTACAATAGTGGCATTCAGTCACACATGCATGATACAATAAACTGAAGCATGTTTACATATTTTAGGCACAGGCGCCCTACTACACTAATGTAGCATTCTAAATCTGGGGTCCTATTCCTAGCTGTGAGCCTGGATCACAGTCAGACCTGGGACCCACAAACTGGGTCTGTGATTGTACCTGACAGGGTTCTCTAGAAATGAAATTCAGACGTATTTTGAGCAATACTAAGATATATACTTTAATAAGGAATGTGTGGCATTTGCAGAGCCTGGTTTTACCGCCACAGTATTCATTCAACGTCACCCTCATAAGAATGCTGGTGAACTGGAAAGATGCATGGAGAGCTGAGCCTCTCCACGAGCCCCCTTCTGTCATACCTTAAATGCATGTTTCCATGGATTGAGGCTGAAACAGCATCATCATCCCACATACCTATGGTATGATTTCTAGAAAAGCAAGCATGCTATAGCAACTTTGGCAGTAACATTTGTTGTCTTCCGGAAATGAGCGTGGGAACTGGCATGCCTCTCTGATATGCTTGTCACCCAGCCTGTGCTCATTTTGTATTGTATGTGCATTGGACACCATTCAAAGTGTTCAGGCATGACTCTCAGACAAGGTGTGGGCTTTCTGAAGGCAGGTCAGATGAAACATTTATATATGAATTCTAGTCTCCCAGATATTATAGGTTCAATCAGGGGACTGAAGTAGATGAATTCTTTATCTCTAGGTATAGATTACTGGAGGGTCACCGTGGCGGTTAATCATATTTCATATTTCATAGCACTTAGCATTTTTTTTCTGGTAGAAATGCAAAAACATTAGAGTCTGTACAGGCAGATCTGGATTTGAGTGGTAGCAAGGTGGTAGCTTTTAGCTGCCCCCGCTCGATGTGTACAGGGACCCTTAAGTTAGGAAGAGGGTGAAAACGAGCCAGAAGAGCACAAAAAATGCAAGTGCTTTTTAGAGCATATACGGTCTAAATCTCCAGTTGTGCTTTTTGATTGGTAACTATGTTTCCCCAGCCTCTCTTCTATTTTCTACCTTGAATCATCCTCCTCCTACTTCTGGGTGCTATCACAAGAATGGATCCCAATATTGTATCTTCCAGAGGAGCACAGGACCACATGACCTTGGCTTGCCTGGGGACACTGCAGTGACTCCAGTGTCTATGTGTGCAGTCTTTTTCAAAAGGGAGTTAGGAAGAAGATAGAAGAGTAAAACAGTTATTCCACTGAGTCGTATAATCAGACATGCCAAGATTCAAATCTGACGTCCAACACTTTGAGGCCAAGTGATCTTGGACAAATAGTTGAAGTTAATAACTCTTTGTTGTCTTACCTGTAAAATATAAATGTATTTATTCATCAATTGGTAGGAAGGATTAAATTAGGCAATGTAAAGCATTTAGTGTAGTGCCCAGGAACATAGTACGTGCTCATTAAAGAGTACATAGTTATTTAAGAGACTATTTGGGCTGCCGGAAATGTCTCAGTGGTTTTTAGCTGAATTAAGAAATATCTGCATATTATAATATTTTGTTGAATAATGTTAATTATAGTAATTTCTGTAGGGCTTTAGAGACATGATAAATGTTTTGTGAATGGTTTTAATTTAAATTTAAAAATTTAATTTAAAAATCTTTGAATATAATGTCAACATAAGTATTTGCTTTCCAGAATATAGTAATCCTGAAAATAAGTCTTGCATTTATATCCTAAAATATATACTTATTGAACATAAGAAGGGTGATAAATGTAATGGGGAAATAACACAAGAAATATGACATAAAGATGTGAAACTCATTTCATTTTCAATATCAAGGCAAAAGGAGATATTATTAATCTCTTTAATTACCCTCTTCCAAAATGATTTATTACCCTGAATTCACATATTATACTCTTGAACTTTGTGTAAATGTAATATTCCAAAATGTAAAGCAAATGACCTTTCAACTTATACTGTTTGCCTGCAGTGAATATAAAGTTTTGGATATTATGGCTATTGGAAGACTCTGAAAGATGTCTTTATTTTTCTTCAATGACTCCCAAATATCTTATCAGAATTTAGCATCCAGTAGGTTTACTCCTTAGTCAGATATTTTAGATTCTAGGTATTTTAGATTTAAATACTATAGGGAAATTAATTAGGATCTACTAATTCTAACAGGGTATATATTGACTTCAGTTCAAATTCAAGTTAATAATTAAAATACAACACCCATCAATTTTAAACCCTTACCTTTCTACAGTTGATGGTTTACTATATAATCGTTTTATTCTAACATTTATTTTTGTTTGGAACAAGTATTTTATTCCCCAGAAACAAATGAAAGCTCTTTAGGGACTGTATTTTTTAATAGTCATTGGTGTTAATTTTTAGGATTACTTTGTATTATTGGCTTCTTGTATTTACTTATATACTTTTTCTGTGTAATGGTTAATCTCATACTTGTCTATGGTGTATGCAGAATGAGGGCATATTTGGGTACTAGAGAACCTAGCTGTGCATGTGGTTGTAACAGTGAAGCAGGTTCATTTTAACTTAATTTGATGAACAAACCTCTCCAGATCAGAAAGATTTAGTTGGTCTGCTATACTGGGAAATGGTTGTCCTTGCTTACAGCCTAACCATTCGCAGTTTCCTTTTATTTACTTACTCATTGCCACAGCTTTTTAAAAAAACTCAGAAACATAGAGCATTCATATTTACTTGGTATGTGAACTGACTTGAAATCTGTGGAGCAAAAATGATTGGGATCAGACAGAGATAACAAGGGTTGGCGATGATGTAGGGAAATGGGAAACCTAGTATGGGACAGTGGGGATCTAAAACAGTGTAACCATTTTGCAGAACATTTTGCTAGTTTCTTATCAATTTAAATATGTATTTACTATACAACTCAGGAATTCTACACCTCGGAATTTACCTGAGTAACAGGAAAAAGTATTTCTATACAAAGACTTTTTTGCAAATGTTTATAGAAACATTATTTTTAATAGTCAAAAAGTGGAAACAGTTCAGATGTCTGTCAGCTGAATAGAAAAACAAACGAGGTATATTTATACAATGGAAAACAATTCAGCACTAAAAAGGTTCCAATAACTAATACATGCTACAATCAAGAACCTCAAAAATATCATGTTAAGTTAAAGGAATCAGATGCAAAAGACCACATATTTCCATAAATGGATGATTCTGGAAGTATTTTGGAGCTAGACCAATAGGGATAACAGAAAATGAATATCGTAAATAACTTCTAACATTTGGCCAAATGAAAAGGTAGATGAGTCCATTTAGGGACATGGAGAAGCTCCTGGTTTTGCCTCACTATCCTTTTGCCACTCTCATTCATTGGTTTATTCCCTTCTTATGACCTCTACATGCTGATTTGTCCTAAGGACAGACTGAACCCAGGAGCATGGTGAATAAAATAAAGAGAAGACATTTTAATGGAATAGAGCAAAATGAATATAACTATAAAAAGAGCATAAATTGCTACATTTATTTTAATTGATTGATGCGTATTTAATTATGTCTTACTGGTAAATATATTCTACTAATTAGGCTTTGCATTTGACTTTTAATTTAACACAAGCATTTTTTCTGCATCCATAATGATGATACCATAAAGTTTCACCTTCAGGAAATTCAATTATTATTAGAAATAAATTATCATACCCAACAGTTACTACTGCAAGTATTTGAAAATTCTAAGCAGCTACATTAAAAAATTCTCACCAATCTAAAGCTTTTCAACAAATTATCTATTCCCTCATTTACATAATATATTCAAGAAAATGTGCAAGTATGACAATGAAGCAATCCTGTGGAGATGAGAGTCGTAAATGAATTGTAAAGTCTTGTTGAAACACATTTTAGTTTGGATGTTCATTAACTTAAGTTTTTTTTTTACATTAAACTTGGTCTAAAAATGGAAACCACTGGAATTTTTATCTTTCTCTTGCATGTGTTTTCAATTAACAACAATCTAAATGGGTAACCAAACTTTAATCATGGATCAAAAAGCCAGTAAACAAATGTACTCAGAAGGAAGAGGTGTGGTCTTTTCCTTTGTTCCAGTCCTTATTTTTTGTGCCTGGGCCTTTCTCAAGCATGCTAAGAATCAAGTAAGGGTCACCACAGACCAAGGAGGAGCTGTCTGATGTCCTGTTCATCCCTTACCTATATGTTCAGTCCCTCATTCGGTTTCCATTTGAATGAATGAAGGTATTCCATTATGAAGGTTTTACAGTCTTCTCAATTTCAGCCATTTGAGCTGGTAGCAATAACTGAACAAGAAATGACCATTAACTTACTTATTCAGTTAATTAATTAAGATTAATTATGATACAAATCTACAAACTCTACTTGCTCTAAGTTATCATGGAGCATTATAAGCACTTAAAATGCATATATTGAAGAGTCAAAAAGTAGTCACCACTGAAAAACAAAAGACACCAGAGAAAGCAAATTATATGCTAGAATATATTTTCCTGCATATAACTATTTTCTCAGAAACCCACTCCACACTAAACTTACTCTACAACATATAAATTCTTGTTTGGTACATTTCATTTTCTATAATACATTTAAAACAGGCCTTATGGCTTGGAGAAATGTTTAATTCTTGATCTGGGGTAGCACGTACAAAATGAATTCGGATGATCTAGTGGAGTCAGAAAGAAAGGAATTGCTAAAAAGAAAAAAATGAGGCATGCAAAAAGGATATAGGAGCCAACCTACAGAGCTTCTAATGGCCAAAGCTGGAAAACTATGAGCGACAAAAGAAATTATGGTACTATTTTATTATAACTTGAATAATAAATATCTGAGTCAATATTGATATAAATAATTGAATAAATAAATAACTATAGGAGAAGGAATTAAGCTTCCTTAGAGAAGAATTCCAAAGAATCCATCTCCTCCTAGGAAAGATAAATCCCCTCAGGTGTTATAATAATTTCCCTCCTGCTGAGTGCGGACTGGATTTAATCACTGGCTTTCAAATATTAAAATATGGAAGAGAAAAACAGAAGCTTTATAGTGAGAGTAACTGGCTTTTATCAAGACTAACATCACCATTGAAAAGTCACGTTGATGTCAGCAGTATCTTCCTATGATTAGGTGATTAGGGTCGATGACCTGTGCGAATATAGTAACTCATTTCCGGGTCTTTCTAGATATGGTATACAGTATCTTTTTCTGCTGCACATACTTATAAGTACCATGAGATCTATTGAATCATGGCTGAAGAGGCTCAACCTGGATCAACTGCAGCAAACATTTTTTGTCAGGACCACACTCAAAATTATTCTTCATAACCTAAAAAATGGGTCAGAGCATTATCTCAAATGTGGAGTATGCAAAACCTGAAGTCTACCATATGCGATCTTTTCTTTGTTGTAAAAGAAGCAGTATGCAATAATTTTATTTTCAGGGGAGATGCTGACAGTCTCCTGAATCTTCATAGAGTTTATCTCCCACATTCAAGGCATCTAGAGTATTTGCTTCTCTTTGCTCAGCACTGAATTAATATGATGTCATAAGTATAATGGACCAAAGTGATGTCCTACACAATACCCAGTGTGGCAAGACACCTTAAGACATATTGTGATGGAGAGCACAATAGTTAATTCTCTGAGAAAAGCAGTTCCCAGGGAGGGGGTGGGTACATGAGACATGAGTGGCCCGGATTTTGAGTGGTTGGGGAATGGCTGCACTGGGGACTTGAAAGAGCAGTTATACTTATAATGAATATCAAGAACAAAAAGAAGCTACAAAAACAAAAAACAAAAACCCACACATGAGAAAAAAGGCATCACCCATGAATTAAATTCAGAAGATATTTTTAGCAAATGACTGACAATTTGTTACAAAACCAAAAAGAGAGAAGCCATTTACTTGTGGTTCAGTGAGCCATGATAAATTTTATAAGTTTCATTTATATTTACACTTGTAGAACGTGGATTGGATAAGACATCATTTTAAAGCCAGTAACTGGAATGAAAAATCAGAGACAGAATATAATTAGCTTTAAAAGTGGTTCAGTTTTCTAATTGAAAATATTTTGTATTTTGAAAATCCTCTGCAAAGATAAACTCATATTGTTAAACATTTGAAAGCGGCTAATACTCTGATCAAAAAAAATTTCAAGTTTTTTATCAAATACAACTCTGAGAGAACTGTCATCATAACTTACATAGTTGTCTTGATGCGTACATCACCAGAAGGATCGCTGAAATCCATGTAATTGAGCAGAAAGGCCCAGGTTCCTGCACATTCTAAGTATTCATAATGTGGATGAAAAGAATGAAATAATAAAATAACTTCAAATGTGCAAACTTTGGCCACAGGATGAGGATTTAGGTGCTGAGTAATTGTAGGCCTGCAGATGATTTTTACAGTGATTTGCTGGCCATTTTAGTGAGCCTCATGAGATAGTATGTGTGAGCTTCTTTGGAGCAGTTGGGACTCTCAGTAATTGCAAAGGATATGGCAAAGCTTTGTGTAGCAGCTGGCCCACAGTAAGTACTTTGTTCTATGACATGTTGGCAGAAGGGAGATTGTGCAAATTCAAGCCTAAGCCTTAAGAGGCCTTGTGCATTCCACCTGTCCTTTTGTATGTCAGCTTTTGCCATGAGGGGAACCAGCCCTCGCTATCGTTATCCGTGAAGGATGCGAGAGGTGGTGCAGAGCCACCCCAGCTGTTGCAGCCAGAAGCAGAGCTGCTCAGCCAAGCTCAGCCCAGATCAGACAAACCCCAGCTGACCTGAAGAACCGTGAAAATAAATGCTTATTTCTCTATGCCTTGAGAGCTGGGGGGTCATTTTTCATGTAGCAAACACTAACCAAGTCAATCGATTTTGACCGTATTCATTCTCCACCCTGGCCTCTTGCTATGGATCTAAATTCCCTTTGTCCTCTCCTCTTTCAACCCTGCCTCTGCTTAGGTTGCGGCACCACCACTGGACATACAGCCACCTCAGGCTATGTGACATGTACCATTTTTTCTGACTGCATAAGCCTTGGGCCTGAATCTGGCATAAATTACATCAGTAAGCCTCCACAGAATCAGTTGCAAAGTGAAGAACTGAACTAATTATGTAATTAATATGCTAAAGATTAATTTTTCTGCCTATGATCTGTGTGAGAACTAGGAAATGGATAACATTTAGTGAGTACCTACTGTGTACATGTAGGACATTTTGCTCTGGGTTCCAATGCTCAGCATCATTTATTTCTCATAATAAATGTTCACATGGGTATTTCCACCCTCAGAAGACTCTCAACCCAAAGAGGTTGTGTTACTTGCTACATGTCACTCATTTGGGAATTGGTGGACTAAGCTGCAGACCCAAGATTGTCTGGTGCTAAAGCTCCTTCTTTGCCCACTACTCTAGGGTGTCTGACTCCACAATGATGTTGAAATGATTCCAATTTACTAAAGTTGCTAATGCATTGACTTACACAAGTCTCCTAACAAAATTGGAGCAGGAAAATTAATCTCTATTTTTTTTCTCTAAAATGATATGTATAAATAAAGTATACCAAAACCTGGTTCCTAATTGTTAGTTACAATTAAGTTAGCCTCTTTACTGTTATCACTGTTAATAAAAATGAAAATAAAATATGTGAGAAGAAAATGGTGTTCCCATGCCATTTCCCACATTTACTTCGGCTAATACCGTGGAAGACATGGATCCTTAACAACGTGATAAATGGATTCTCGGATGGCTAACATCAGAATTTCTCTTTGTAAGGAAATATTTTTTGTATATAAAACATTGAGCATGCCCTCTGGGACAGGAGAGGATAACCTAGGGGCTTGGGTGTCAACGGAAGTCTAAGACTGCCAAGAGGAAGACGGGTTGAATCACTATGTGGAAACATGGCATAAACCAGTGGCTGACACTAGCATGGCACTGACCGTGGGCCAGGACAGCAGCTGCGTGCACTAAGTATTAACTCATCTAACCCTCAGATACACTATGCATTAGGTATACTTTTAACTAACGATTCCAAATTGGACATCTAGCTATAGAGAGGTTAAATAACTTTCCCAGTCATACCTAGGTAGAACTGGTAGGATCAGGAATGAGAACCTAATGTTCTTAGCTTTACAGACTGTTATTTTAATTACTGTTCTTTGACTTTTTCCTTCTAAAGGAGATTATTCTGCCCCTCCCACCCTGGCAAAATCATAAAAGACAAAGGTAGGAGTAGGGATGGAAATGGAATCTCTAAAGGAAAAAGTATTGAAGTTGAGTCAGACGAAAAGTCACTAAGAAACACCTGATGTTGTTGAATGAATTGAAGTGTGAAAAGTGAAATAGAAATCAATGACTAGTATAAAATTGGGTATTTTTTTTCTCTCTGGCACATGACATAGACTCAAACTTTAGTAAAATCTACTATATGAACAGTTGCTTCTTTTAAAGAGCTTTAGGTTTATTGGTGAAGAAGGTAACTGAGAAGATGCTGAATTTCCTCACAGCTTACATTGCGGTTGTAAATAGCTATTCCCTCAATGCTATAAAACACCTGTAATATACTCTGAAATTAATAAAATGTGTGACAAGATTTTAAAAAATCAAGTTTGAGGCATTTTGAATGAAGAGAAAAGTATATGAAAGAAATAAAAACATTTTTCAGGATCGTCTTTTATCTCACTGGTAGTAGATCATTAGTTCAAATAATTTTCTCATATGAAACAGACATGTTTTAAGAAATGATTATAATGTATCCTCACTGTGATACAATATCACTTAAAAGGAACAAGAAAAATCTGAAGGAAAAAGGGAGAAAAAAAGATTTAATAACATGAAACTCCTAAGAGACTAAATACAAACATCATTGGCAGCAGGATGAAACAAGACATGACAGTGACTCATTCCTTAAGAATCTGTTTGCTATTCTCCACCATACACCCTCCTCAAGGAAGAATTTCTGTTAGCTAGGAACCTCAAAATAGTTCCTGCTTACATGACGTTCTGCAGCGGCAAAGGCCATCAGTTATTCTTTCCTGAAAATTTAGTTAAGGACAGAAGTAATTACACACTGTGAGTGAAACAGGGTATTTCCCTGCGGGGAGAGAGTTGATCTGACCTGCCACTGAGATGTTCATAGCGCTTTATTAAGAGAGGGCCTTCAATTAATGGTCATGGAAAAGAGTAAAAGACCGCCAGTTTAGTTTATTCTTTTCTAACTACAAAATAACCAAAGTAAGAGGAATCTCCATCAAGCTTTATACTTATTTCTTAATCCAAGGACAATATAGGTAAAGTATGCCTAAAGTAAAATTTCTAATTTCTGAATTCTTAAAACTTCACTTTCACAAATTCTGCTGGTATTGATACTGAATAATGACAAGTTTTGTTCTGTCATTAAGTCAGTAAATTAAATGAAATCAGGACACATGATCCATATGGTGACTTTTCTAATCTGACTTTCCACATCTTAATAGGTAATACTTACGATTCATTACTTTGAGATTCCATATAGAAAACATACACTATACATAAAAACCTTGACATTTTCCATGTAGAACCACTTTCAAATTGATCTTATTTATTTCTCCTACAGTCTTGTGTTCAAATTCAAGTTTTCTCTTTTATCCTCACTTATAAAACTCCACTTTAAAAACTGACAGTGCCAATAGTGCTGGGAAAACTGGAAAGCCACCTGCAAAAGAATGAAACTAGACTGCTGCCTATCACCACACACCAAAATTAACTCAAAATGAATGAAGGATCTGATATAAGACCAAAATCAATAAAACACATAGAAGAAAACATAGGATCTAAACTCAAGGACCTTGGTCTTAAAGAAGATTTTATGAATTTGACCTCAAAGGAAAGGGAAATAAAAGCAAAAATAAATGAATGAGAATACATCAAACTAAAAAGCTTCTGCTCAGCAAAAGAAACTCAAGGTAAAGAGACAACCATCTCAATGGAAAAATTTATTTGCAAGCAACGCTTTCAATAAGGGCCTCATATCCAAAATATACAAAGAACTCATATGACTCAATAACAACAAAAAAATAAACGATCCAATCAAAAAATGGGCAGAGGACCTGAATAGACACTTCTCCCTAAAGAACATACAAATGGCCTACAACGTGAAGAGATGCTCAATGTCGCTAGCTGTTAGGGAAATGCAAATCAAAATCATGATGAGATACTATCTCACACCTGTTAGAATAGCTATAACCAACAGAACAAGTAATAACAAATGCCGGAAAGGATGCAGAGAAAAAGGAACCCTCATACACTGCTGGTGGGACTGCAAATTGGTACAATCACTATGGAAAACAGTATGGAGGTTCCTCAAAAAACTAAGAATTGATCTACCATACGATTCAGCAATCCTACTACTGGATATTTACCCCAAAGACTTGAAAACCCATATCCAAAAAGATATCTGCACACCGATGTTCATAGCAGCATTATTCATGGTGGCCAGGACATGGAAGCAACCGAAGTGTCCTACGATAGACGATTGGCTAAAGAAGCTGTGGCACATATATACAATGGAATATTACTCAGCCATAAGAAGAGATGAAATACTGCCATTTGCAACAACATGGATGGACCTCGAGATAATCATGCTGAGCAAAATAAGCCAGACAGAAAAACTTGAAAATCACATGATATCACTTATATGTGGGATATACACCTAAAAGCAACAAATGAACAGGACAAACAATCAGAGACATAGGGACATGGACAATGGACTAGTGGTTACCAGAGGGTAGGGGGTGGGAGAGGAGGGGAGAGGAAGATGAGGTCAAGAGGGTCAAATATAGGAGGATAAGGGGAGGGCGAAGTGGATAAATGGGATAAAATATATGGTAGCTGAAGGAAACTGGACTTTGGGTGGTAAACACACAATAGAATATATATAGATGTCAAATTACGATGTACACCTGAAAATTATATAATTGTATGGACCAATGTTACTCCCAATAAACTTAAATATATAAATAAAAGTAAAAATTGACAGTGCCAAATACTGGAAAAGATGTGGAACAACTGAAACTCTCATATATTGTCAGTTGGAAGCAAAATGATAACAGCCTCTTTGCAAAATAGTTTGGCATATGACCCAGCAATGCCATGCTTAGATATTTACTTCCCCCAAAAAATATGTCCCCATAAAAACCTTACACGAATGTTTATTGCAGCTTTATTTGTAATTGTCAAAAAGCTGGAAATAACAGAGTTGTTCAAGGGATGTATGAAAAAAGTTATAGAACATTTACACTGTATACTAAGCAATATATAGGAATGACCTCTCGATACAATACCTGCCTTAGATGAATCTCAAAAGCATTATACTGAGTGAAAAAAGCCAGACATAACAGGCTACATACTTCGTGCTGCCATTTATGTGACATTCTGCAAAAGAGAAAAGTATAGGGACAGAAATCTGATTGGTGTCAGCCAAGGAGTGGGGAGAGGAGATTCACTATGAATAAATCTTTAAGGGAGAGATCAATATGAGATATTTATTTTTTAATTTTTCAATTACAGTTGACATACAGTATTAGTTTCAGGTGTACAACAAAGTGATAAGACATTTACAGAATTCGCGAAGCGATCACCCTGGTAAGTCTAGTACCTGACACCATACATATTACAATATTATTGAATATATTACCTATGCCGTCCTTTACATCCCCATGACTGTTTTTTATAGCTGGCAATTTGTACTTCTTAAAATCCCGTGGTCTTTTTTCTCCAGCCCCCTAACCCTCCTCCCATCTGGCAACCATCAAAATGTTCTCTATCTATGAGTTTCTGTTTTGTGTGTTCTTTTATTTTGGTTTTTAGATCCCCTTACAAGTGAAATCATATAGTATTTGTCTTTCTCTGACTTATTTCACTCAGCGTAATATCCTCTAGGTCCATCTATGTCGTCACAAATGGCAAGATTTCATTCTTTTTTATGGCTCATTAATATTCCGTTGTATATATGTACCACATCTTTATTCATTCATCTATCAATGGACACCTAGGTTAATTCCATATCTTGACTATTGTAACCAATGCTGCAATGGACTTGAGGGTGCATATATCTTCACAAATTGGTGTTTTGGATTTCTTCAGATAAATACTCAAGTGGAGTTGCTGGGTCATATGATGTTTCTATTTTTAATTTTTTGAGGAACCTCCATACTGTTTCCCTTAGTGGCTGCACGAGTTTACAATCCCAGCAGTGCACAAGGGTTCCCTTTTCTCCACATCCTCACCAATACTTGTTTGTTGATTTTTTGATGATAGCCATTCTGACAGGTGTGATATGGTATTGTGGTTTTAATTTGCATTTCCCTAATGGTAAGTGATGTTGAGCATCTTTTCATATGTCTGTTGGCCATCTGGATGTCCTCTAGGGCTATGGTCCCCAACTTTTTTGGTACCAGAGACCGGGACTCCTATAAGAATCTAATGCCTCATGATCTGAGGTGGAGCTGAGTCAGTGATGCTAGCGCTGGAGAGTGGCTACAAACCCAGACAAAGCTTCACTTGCTCACTGTTCACCTCCTGCTGTGCGGCCTGGTTCCTAACAGCCCACAGACAGGTACAGGTCTGCAGCTTCAGAGTTGGGGACCCCTGCCTAGGGAGAAAGGTCAATTCAGGTCGTCTGCCCATTTTTTAATTGGATTACTTTTTGGGAGGGTATTAAGTTATATGGGTTCCTTCTGTATTTTAGATGTTAACTCCTTATAGGATGTATCATTGGTGAATATCCTCTACCATTCAGTAGGTTGTCTTTTCATTGTGTTAGTGGATTTCTTTGCTGTGCAAAAAAATTTTAGTTTGATGTAGTCATATTTTTTCTTTTTATTTCTTTTGCCAAAGGAGATATATCTGAAGAAGATATTGTTAAAACTGATGTCAGAGTTTCCTGTCTATATTTTCTTCTAGGAGTTTGATGGTTTCAGGTCTTACATTTAAGTCTTTAATCCATTTCAAGTTTATATAGTATAAGACAGTGGTATAGCTTTACTTTATTGCATTTATCTGTTCACCTTTCCTGACCCCATTTATTAGATAGACTGTCTTTGCCCCATTATATATTCTTGCCTCCTTTGTCATAGATTAATTGACTATATAGGCATGGGTTTCTTCTGGGCTCCCTATTCTGTTCCATTGATCTATGTGTCTATTTTAATGTCAGTACCATGCTGATTTGATTACTGTCGGCTTGTACTATAGTTTGATAGAGGTAGCATGATACTTCCAACTTTGTTCTTCCTTAAAACTGTGTGGCTATTCCAGGTCTTTTGCGATGCCGTATAAATTTTAGGTTTCTTTGTCCTAGTTCTGTGAAAAATGCCATTGGATTGCATTAACTCTATAGAGCACTTTGGGTAGTATGGACATTTTAATGATGTTCTTTCTATCCTTGAGCACGGTATATCCTTTCATTTGCTTGTATCTTCTTCAATTTCTTTCTTCAGTGTCTTATAGATTTCTGAGTACAGGCCTTTTACCTCTTTGTTTAAATTTATTCCTAGGTACTTTGTTTTTTTATGATGAATTGTAAATGGGATTGTTTCCTTAATTCCTCTTTCAGATAGCTTTATATTGGTATATAAAAATGCAACTGAATTCTGAATATTAATCTTGTATCCTGCTACTTTACTGAATTCGTTTATTCTAATTTTTTTTTTTTTTGGTGCAATCATTAGGATTCTCTCTATATAATATCATATCATCTGCAAATAAAGACACTTTTCCTTCTTCCTTTCCAGTTTGGATGCTTTTTTATTTCTTTTTCTTGTCTGACTGCTGCAGCTAGGACTTCCACATCTGTATTGAATAAAAGTGGTGAAAGCGGACATCCTTGTCTTGTTCTGATCTTAAAGTGCTTTCAGCTTTTCTTTGTTGAGTATAGTGTTAGCTGTGAGTTTGTCACATGTAGTCTTTATTATGTAGAAGTATGTTTCCACTCTCCCCACTTTCTGAGAGTTTTTATCATAAATGAATGCCGGATTTTGTCAAATGCTTTTTCTGCATCTGTCTATATGATTATACCATTTTAATCTTTCTTTTTGTTTATGTGGTATATCACATTAATTAATTTTGGGGTATTGTACCAATCTTGCATCTCAGGAATAAAACTCTCTTGGTCATTGTGTGTGATCTTTTTAATGTATTGGTGAATTTGGTTAGCTGATATTTCATTGAGTATTTTTGCATCTGTGTTCGTCAGGGATATTGGCCTGTCCTTTTTTTGTAATATCTTTTTCTCGTTTCGGTATCAGGGTAATGATGGACTCGTTATATGAATTTGAGAGCCTTCATTCCTCTTCAGTTTTTTGGAATAGTTTGAGAAGAATAGGTATTCTTCGAATGTTTGGTAAAATTCACTTGTGAAGCCATCTGTTCCAGGACTTTTGTTAGTTGGGGAGTTTTTTGATTATTGATACTATTTTGTTAGTAGTTGTTGGTCTGTTTAGATTTTCTATTTCTTCTGATTCAGTCTTGGAAGATTGTATGTTTCTAGGAATTTATCCATTTCTTCCAGATTGTCCAATTTGTTGGCATGTAATTGTTCTTCGTAGTATTTTCTTACAGACATTTCTATTTCTGTGTTGTCAGTTGTCTCTTCTCTTTCATTTCTGATTTAATTTATTTGAGTCTTCTCTTTTTATTTCTTTATGAGTCTGGCTAGAGGTTTATCAATTGTGTTTATCTTTTCAAAGAACCAGCACTTGGTTTTGTCGATCTTTTCTGTTGTTAATTTAGACTCTATTGCATTTATTTCCACTCTGATCTTTGTTCTTTCCTTCATTCTACTCACTTTGTTCTATGTTTTCTGTACTTTTTCTAGTTTCTTTGGGTGTAAGGGCAGATTGTTTGAAACTTTCCTTGTTTCTTGAGGGAAACTTGTATTGCTATTAATTTTCTTCTTAGAACTGGCATGTCCCATAAATTTTGGGTTGTTGTATTTTCATTTTCATTTGTCTCAAGATATATTTTGATTTCTTTCTTGATCTCCTTATTAACCCATTCACTGTTTAGTAGCATATCATTTAGCTTCTATGTGTCTGAGTGTTTTTCAGGTTTTTTTTTTCCTTGTAATTGATTTCTAGTTTTATACCATTGTGATTGGAGAAGATACTTGACATGATTTCAGTCTTAAATTTTTTGAGACATTTTTGTGGCTTAACATGTGGTCTATCCTGGAAAATGTTCCATGTGCACTTAAGAGGAATATAAATCCTTCTACTTTGGAGTAAAATATTGTAAAACTATCAATTAAATTCATTTGGTTTAATATATCATTTAAGGCCGCTGTTGCCTTGCTGATTTTCTGACTGCATGATCTATCCATTGATGTCAATGAGATATTAAAGTCCACTACTATTTCTGTATTACTCTCAACTTCTCCCTTTATGTTTGTCAATATTCACTTTATGTGTTTAGGTGCTTCTATGTTTACAATGTTCACAAGTGTTACATTCTCTCATTGGATTGATCTCTTTATCATTATGAAATGTCTTTCTTTGTCTCTTTTAAAAGATTTTGTTTTAAAGTCTATTTTATTTAATATGTGTGTTGCTGCCCCAGCTTTTGTTTTTGTTTCCATTTGCATGAAATGTCTTTTTCCATCTCTTTACTTTCAGTCTGTATGTCCTTTGATCTGAAGTGGGTCTCTTATAGGCAGCATATGTATGAGTCTTGTTTTGTTATTCATTCAGCCATCCTCTGTCTTTTAATGGGAGCATTTAATTTACTTACATTTGAAGTAAGTATTGATACACATGCAGTTATTGCCATTTTATTATTCATATTTCTTATTTTTTCTCTTCTTAAAGAATCCCTTTTAACATTTATAGTAATACTGGTTTGGTGCTAATGAATTCCTTTAGCTTCTTTTTGTCTGGGATCACTTTTAATTCTTAATCACGATACCATGGGTGTGGGACCTGCCCATTACACATCTCCACCCCTCCTACCAGTCTTGACATTGTTTCTTCTTTATAACTTAGTTATATAACTTCTGTTCAGCTAGTCTTCAGATGATTTTCACTAATGGTCATTCTGTAATTTAGTTGTGATTTTGATGTGGTCATGGAGGAGGTTAGCCTAGCTGAAGTCTGTCGGATATAATATTTCTTGATTGTGGTAGTTTTTACAAGACGATATGAATTTGTTAAAATTCATAGTAATGTATATATGAGACATGAATTTTATTCTATGTAAATATACCACATACCACAACAAACAAAACATGTAATTCCTATGTACTTAATACCCTAAATATTTTTCTTTTCATATTGAAAAAGAAAAACATTTTATATTTCAATTTCTTCTTCTGCAGATTATCCAGTGGAAACCTTATAGGAGTGTCATGAGAACTGAGCAATATAATGCCAAAATGTTTCCTAAACAGTAAATTATATGGAGTTTCTGGAGAGATTTGAGGTCACAGGTTGTTGTTCCTTTCTCAGATGAAGTCAGTTACTTGCTTTTGGCATTGAGTGATAAAGTGCATCGTTAGGAGTAAACTCCAGATTCCATTTTTGTGAATCAAGGGAGACTTTTTCCCATGTCTTTTGTTTTTCTCCATCCTATGCAGTAAAAATAATAATAATAATAATAACCTGGAGATCTTTGATCTTAATTCCATTTTAAAAGGATAATCTCTCCATAAAATTGGACATATACAAATAGCATAGCAATGAACGATTCACACCTGTCCCCTGGAAGCCTGTCTACCTGAATACCTATGTACCATGTTCTCATGAATTCTCCCCTTTGATGGGAACAATCTCCCCACCCTCTATTTGCGGAAAGGTCTTCTTCTCTTCGCCCTACCTTTAATGATACGCTTTTCATAGAGATTGGCCAGAGAGGAGAATAGATGATGCAGGTCCCAGAGGTTTTCTGATTAGAACTGAGAGGAGGAGTCTCTTTCCAAGAATGGGAGATATGTTTTAGGAGCTACTGGAGACAAAGCCTCCTATCTCATGGAAAAAGCCAGAAAGAGAGAAGTAAAGCAGCCTGCAGAGTATGGAGACTAGAGTCACAGGGCCCTGAGCTTCTGGGCTCTATCTTTGTTCTCCTGCATTTGACAGAAATGAATATTAGTCCTGTGCCTCCTCTTCAATGTAGTTGTATTTTATCATGAACTGGTTTTGAAATGTTTTTGTTTTGTTTTACAACCAAACGAGCCCTGACTAATAGCTCATACATTGCTATTAAAAAACCTTGAGATAAGCCATAGAGTCATGAACTTTTATATTGAAAGTTAAGATAATTCATGCAATCTCCTATCATTAATTTTAATAAAGAAGCTGCAGCCTATAGAGTTAAGTAATTATCTCATTACATAAATAGCGTAACCATGAATGAAATTGATGGCTTTTTTTGTGTGTGTGTGCTTCCTCAAGTGCATGCAAGGAAAAAACAACACATATGTCATATCTGAGCCTCTTATGATTCAGCAGCAGGCAGTGATACCTGTCTGTACATAATCTCTTGTGCCTTGTTACCAATATAGTTTTTTATAATTGGAAATAAAGTGCTACATAATTTGGCTACCTGTTATTTCTGGAATCTCTATTCTGCCAGCCTCCTCAAACTCACTTCACTTTAGCCACCCTATCACCTCTCTGTTAGCATGATATATTTTTCTCCATATATTTTCTTTAAACCTATACGTGCATTTATATTTAAGTGGGTTTATTGTAGACAGCATATAGTTTGGTCGTGTTTTTTCATCGATTCAGACAATCCCTGTCTTTTGTTTGGTGTATTTAGACTATTGGCATTCAAAATAGTTATTGACATAGTGATTATTGATATGGTGGTTATTGGTGTTGATATGGCAGTTATTGACATAGTAAAATTACTATCGACCATATTCATTACTATTTTCTATTTGTTGTACTTGCTCTTTGTTACTATATTTGTCTTCCATTCTTTTTTTTTTTTTTTTTGCCTTCTGTTTTTTTTTTAATTTTCATTGAGGTAACATTGGTTAATACAATTATATAATTTTCAGGTGTAGATTATAATTTGACATCTATATATTCTATTGTGTGATTACCACCCAAAGTCCAGTTTCCTTCAGCTACCATATATTTGATCCCATTTACCCACTTCACCATCCCCCTATCCCCCTATATTTGACCCTCTTGACCTCATCTTCCTCTCCCTTCCTCTCCCACCCCCTACCCTCTGGTAACCACTAGTCCATTGTCCATGTCCCTGTGTCTCTGATTGTTTGTCCTGTTCATTTGTTGCTTTTAGGTGTATATCCCACATATAAGTGATATCATGTGATTTTCAACTTTTTCAGTCTGGCTTATTTCGCTTAGCATGATTATCTCGAGGTCTATCCATGTTGTTGCAAATGGCAGTATTTCATCTCTTCTTATGACTGAGTAATATTCCATTGTATATATGTGCCACAGCTTCTTTAGCCAAGCATCTATCGTAGGACACTTCGGTTGCTTCCATGTCCTGGCCACCATGAATAATGCTGCTATGAACATCGGTGTGCAGATATCTTTTTGGATATGGGTTTTCAAGTCTTTGGGGTAAATATCCAGTAGTAGGATTGCTGAATCGTATGGTAGATCAATTCTTAGTTTTTTGAGGAACCTCCATACTGTTTTCCATAGTGATTGTACCAATTTGCAGTCCCACCAGCAGTGTATGAGGGTTCCTTTTTCTCTGCATCCTTTCCAGCATTTGTTATTACTTGTTCTGTTGGTTATAGCTATTCTAACAGGTGTGAGATAGTATCTCATCGTGGTTTCGATTTGCATTTCCCTAATAGCTAGCGACGCTGTGCATCTCTTCATGTGTTTGTAGGCCTTTTGTATGTCCTCTAGGGAGAAGTGTCTATTCAGGTCCTCTGCCCATTTTTTGATTGGATCATTTTTGTTGTTGTTGTTATTGAGTCATATGAGTTGTTTATATATTTTGGATATGAGGCCCTTATTGGAGGCATTGCTTGCAAATAAATTTTTCCATTGAGATGGTTGTCTCTTTACCTTGTTGACAGTTTCTTTTGCTGAGCAGAAGTTTTTTAGTTTGATGTATTCTCATTCATTTATTTTTGCTTTTATTTCCCTTTCTTTTGAGGTCAAATTCATAAAATCTTCTTTAAGACCAAGGTCCTTGAGTTTAGATCCTATGTTTTCTTCTATGCATTTTATTGATTCTGGTTTTATATCAGATCCTTAAATCATTTTGAGTTAATTTTGGTGTGTGGTGATAGACAACAGTCTAGTTTCATTCTTTTGCAGGTGGCCTTCCAATTTTCCCAGCACCATTTATTGAAGAGACTTTTCCTTCTCTACTATATGTTTTTGGCTTTTTTGTCAAAAATTATTTGCCTGTATAAATATGGGTTTACTTCTGGACTCTCGATTCTGCTCTACTGGTCAGTGTGTCTGTTTCGTTGCCAATACCATGCCCTTTTGATTACTGTCACTTCGTAGTATAATTTGAATTTGGGCAAAGTGATGTCTCCAGCCTCATTCTTTTTTTCTCAGGATGGCTTTGACAATTCGGGGTCTTTTGTGCTTCCATACAAATCTGATGATTTTTCGTTCTATTTCTTTATAAAATGCTGATGAGATTTTGATGGGGATTGCATTAAATCTATATAATGCTTTAGGTAATAGGGTCATTTTAACTATGTTGATTCTTCCAATCCAAGAACACGGAATATCTTTCCATTTCTTTATATATTCTTCAATTTCTTTTAATAGGGTCTTGTAGTTTTCATTATATAGGTCCTTCACATGTTTCATTAAATTTATTCCTAGATATTTTATTCTTTTTGTTGTGATTGCAAAAGGAATTATTTTTTCCACTTCTTTTTCTGACACTTCATTATTAGAGTATAGGAACACTATGGATTTTTGAACATTGATTTTGTATCCAGAGACTTTACTATATTTGCTTATTGTTTCTAGTAGTGTTCTTGTGGAGTCTTTAGGGTTTTCTATATAGAGAATCATGTCATCCACAAACAGTGACAGTTTGACTTCTTTGTTTCCTATTTGGATGCCTTTTATATCTTTCTCTTGCCTGATTACACTTGCTAGGACCTCCAATGTTATATTGAATTGCAGTGGCGATAGTGGACAGCCTTGCCTTGTTTCTGATCTTAGAGGGAAGGTTTTTAGTTTTTCACCATTACGTATAATGTTGGCTGAGGGTTTGTCATATATGGCCTTTATTATGTCAAGTTACTTTCCTTCTATACCAATTTTGTTACGTGTTTTGGTCATAAATGGATGCCATATCTTGTCGAAGGCTTTTTATGTATCTATTGATATGATCATATGATTCTTATTTTTTAATTTGTTTATGTGGTGTATCACACTAGTCGATTTGCATATGTTGAACCATCCCTGTGCCCCTGGGATGAAGCCCACTTGATCGTGGTGTATAATCTTTTTAATATGTTGCTGTGTTCGGTTTGCTAGTATCTTATTTAGGATTTTTGCATCTGTGTTCATGAGAGATATTGGTGTGTAGTTTTCTTTTTTTGTGTTGTTATCTTTACCAGATTTTGGTATCAGAGTAATTTTGGCCTCATAAAATGAGTTGGGAAGTATTGCCTCCTCTTCAATTTTTTGGAAGCATTTGAGGAGAATAGGTATTAAATATTCTTTGAATGCTTGGTGAAATTCACTGGTGAAGCCATCTGGTCCTGGACTTTTACTTTCTGGTAGGTTTTTGATGATTGTTTCAATTTCCATACTGCTGATTGGTCTATTTAGATTTTCCAGATCTTGATTCAGCCTAGGAAGGTTGTATTTTTCTAAGTACTGGTCCATTTTTTCTAGGTTATTAAATTTGGTATTATATACTTTTTCATAGTATTCTTGCATGATCTTTTGTATTTCTGTGATGTTGTAATTTCCCCTCTTTCATCCCTGATTTTGTGTTCTTTCTCTTTTTTCTTTAGTGAGTCTAGCCAGGGCTTTGTAAAATTTATTAACCTTCTCAAAGAACCAGCTCTTTGTTGCATTTATTTTTTCTATAGTTTTGTTGTTGTTGTTGTTGTTGTTGTTTTCAATTTCATTTATTTTTGCTCTACTTTTGATTATTTCTTTCCTTCTGCTGACTTTAGACCTCATTTGTTTTTCCTTTTCTAGTTTTTTAAGATGAAGCATTTGGTTGTTTATTTGGGATCATTTCTTGTTTTTAGAGATAGGCCTGTAATGATATGAACTTCCTTCTTGTGACTGCTTTTGCCGTGTCCGAAAAGTTTTGCTATGTTATATTATCATTACCATTTGTTTCTATGTATCTCTTGATCTCTCTTTTTATTTCTTCCCTGACCCAGTTATTCTTTAGTAGCATGTTGTTTAATCTCCATGTCTTTGTGGTTCTTCCTGATTTCCTTTTGCAGTTAATCTCGAGTTTCAAAGCATTATGATTGAGAATATGGATGGTATGATTTCAACTCTTATATTTGCTGAAGCTATTTCTGTGTCCCAGTATGTGGTCAATTCTTGAGAATGCTCCATGTGCACCAGAGAAGAATGTATAAGCAGCTGTTTTGGGATGGAAGGCTCTGTTATGTCCAGTTGGTCTAATGTGTCATTTAAGGATGTTATTTCCTTATCGATTTTCTGTTTGGATGATCTGTCCATATCCAACAGTGGGGTATTTAGGTCCCCTACTATGATAGCATTTTAACTGTTTCTCCCTTTAGTTCTGTTAGTAATTGCTTTACACTGAATATAGAACTCACCAATGAAATACTTTTGAGGGTTTCATTTAGGTTCTAGTAAAAGGAGGACCCTGATTTTACCCAACCTCTATATAATGAAGAAAATATTTATAGTAAGGAGCACCTGTGGAATATAACGATGAAATAAAAAGTATCTCCTGGCCTTCCACGGTCTGTTTCCAGAAACAGGGACCACATTGAGGTCTGGGGCAGCTCTATGCCCTGCCCAGTCCATCCAGAGCCTGTGGTCTCTTACCTTCACTTTCCTGTGCCATGTGTTCCACTCTCTGCTTCTCTGTGCGTGCTGCTATGGTTACCCCCAAAGCAAACTTCATATAACAAGGGGAACAGGGTCAGCTATCATTGATCAAGTCTCCATTCCTATATGATCATCCGTGACTAGGATGGGAGAAAGAAAGATGGAATCAACAGGGAAATTAAGAATGCCTCTTCTAGGGCCCGAGGGCAAGTAATATTCTCTACAAATGACTGAGGGCAGGTCTGACAAGAAAAATCCAAAAGTATTTTGTTATTTGTAAAGTCACTGGTGTAATATAACTATAAGTCCCTGATTCTCAGCTGTCTGATGTGTCTGGAATAGACCTCTGTATATGACACAAATTTTGCTTTCTTCATTTTGCAGAGGAAGAAATTCAAATCTAGAGAAGTCTTGAGTGTCATCAATGTTATCACATTACCAAGTTTTGATATCTTATGAAATTAACCTCCATTCTAGGGTCTCAGTTTTCTAACTAGTGAAATAAAATTAATTACAAATTTAAAAACAATATTAATGACCTTGAAATAAAATTTCACCAGTAAATCTTTCCTACTATTTCTGTCTTTGGAAGACACATTTCTCTCTGTTTGCCCATGTTTTTCTTTTTTTTTTCTCTCTTTTCCTTCATAATTTAAATAAGAATTCTAATTTCTTAATTGGTGAAAAATCTCAGGAAAAGAAGTATCCCAAAGGAAGTTTAGATTAAGAAAAGACAAGTGTATCATCTTCCCTGAAATGAAACAAGAACTTATAAAGAATTCTTAGAGGAACAAACACACATATACATATAGAGATGAATTCTCAAATATATTCACACTTCAAACATTATCCTTTTGTGAAGAAAGTAAATCAAACATGGTATCAACAAAACTTCATTTTGATTTGTGCAACAGAGGAGCAAAAAAATAGTTTGGGTCTTTTCTTGAGAAGTAGCTATTTAGTTTCCATTTGTATGCTTTGCTATATATGTTTTTATTTGCATGTATTTACGCCTATATACATCTTAACAAAATCACCAGGAACACTTTTAAAAATTAAAGGAAAGCTAACATAATGTACATTGCATAGTTCTTAACACAAGTCAACTTTGAAGAATAATATACTGAAAAAAATAAAGACAGAAAACCCTTGAAGTGAATGCCACAGTGTAGTCTAGAGCATGATTTGTCTGAAAAATCATGGAAGCTAAAAATGAGGTCCACAGCAACTGTTTACAATTTAATAGATCTTTATACAAACAATAGGAGTTTTGTCAAGAGTAGTGATATTTTTGTCCATCCTCACATATTACCGAACTCTGAAGTTGTAAACAAACATTGGTTTTAACTTTCCAGACTGTATGCAACTCAAAAATAACTAGATGTTGATATCTTAAATACATAGGTTCGTATTTTTAAGTAAAGAAAGAAATGCTTATTAATTTCATATATTTATCAGATACCTCAGAGGTTACACATATGAAAACTTAGTTTCCCTGAGAGACCTTGGGTGTATTACCTAGCATTCCTGAACCTCAGATTCCTCACTTACAAAATAGATCCTAACTCAAAGAACTCTTGGAAGAAATTCATAAATTTCAGTCTTTAGAAAGGTTAGCACAGAGCCTGGTATATAGTAAAATGGCCAGCAACGTTCGCTGTTTGTATTACTGTAATTCTGTAGCATTAGGATATTAGCATGGAATCAAACGCTCTCTAGCAATCAGTATATTAGAAGAATATTATATTTGGAAAACTCAAAACTAATTTGCTTTATTTTCAGATGGTAATGAGCAATTTTAAATTACAAATTAATTTGTATGTTGAGATTGCATAGATGGTGTCACCTCGAGTGGATGATGAATGCATATACCTTGAGCAGGACTGTGTCTACATACAAAAGAGTACAAGGCTGAGTTTCTGAGCTTCTGCAGAGTGACTAATGTAGTTGTGGCAAATGATCTGTCTACCTTTTGACTCATTGCTGTAATGAACTTGCCTTAATGAAATCGTAGTTCATATCACTTAAGAAATTTGACCATGCCAGATAATCATCCTGTATTTCATTTTGTTCCCATAATGGACAAAAACATACTGATTATACACCTCTAAAATTTACTTTTTTCTCTCTTTTACATTGTCCTGTATTCTGTTAGGAATTTTGAAAAGAAAAATATTTTCAAAACAAGTTGTTACATATCTCGTTCTTTTTATTTTCTCATGGCCATCTTTCCCTCGGGTAATGATTCACTTCAAACATTTCACCTATGTAGAGTGGTCAGTCAACAGCTAGTGGGGGGTCAGTGTTCATAACACAAGTCATCACCAATTCCCTAGTTCTCTGTAAACTGGATTTGGTTCATTTCTTGCTCTCCCATTCAGTTTGCTCCCATGTTGAATTGCTGTCTTTTATCTACATGCATATAATATGTCTCTATTGAAATTTCAAGGCTAAATAAGGATAACTGTTAGTATATTTCTTGACCACAGTTACATTTTTAGGGGAAAAAAAATCCAAACCAACAAAATAACTATCTAAAAATCTTTCCTGTTGATTTCAGAAAATATCTCATCTACCTTAGTTGATAAAACCAAACAGAATTCAGCTTGGATGTATTTATTTAAAAAATTTTAAAATGAACTTTTGTATTCATAAGTGAGTTTACTTTGTGGCGAGATGCTCTGTTCCCAATAGTCATCCTGCTTTCATTATGTATAAAAATATTTTCTATAAGCAAAATTGAGGACATAGCATATCACTCAGTAAGCTGAGCTTTGATGCCAGTCATTCTATATACATCTAGAGTTTGAGAGCAATTAAATTCATGTAAAATATAAAATTAATAAACTATTAGTTACAGTTTATATAGTTTAGTTATCAGAATCAAAAGACTGTTATAAAGCTAGAGAGTTTTACAAAGTACTGTAAGACAAACCATCTAAAAAAACAAAGAGCTTTTAAATAGATTTGATTAACATTTATATTTATATATGCATATTTAAAATATGGAAACAACTGGTCAAAACTGAGAAATTTGCTGATTAACTGACTGAGGAAAGCAAAGCATCATCTCCTCTTATCTGTAGCCACTTACAGACCCAGACGCAGAAAAACACAATTGTGATGGGGATTCAGTGTTGCAGTCCTCTGCCTCTCCACATTTCTGGCATGTTCTTTTTAAGCCGTGCAAATGTTTCACAAGCTGGCAGTCACTGAAAACTCCTATGTGCCAACCAAACATGTACCAAGAGATGGAAAGGATTTTGTGCCAATAATATTCAAGTACTCTGTGCTTGGCACAGGTTCTTGTGCCAAATTTCTCAAAGAACTGGCATCAAAGCCAAGAGTTGTCTGTGGGTGATTTGTCAGAATATTAGCCCCTTTCTACAAAATAGTTCTTCCATATATTAAACAACATCAACAGATACGTGAGTAGAGGGAAAGCTTTCTTTCAGTAAAAGGCAATTCTATAAAGGTAGAAAGACTATAGAAAACCACCATTTTGAAACTAGTATAGAAACAACTGATTCATCAATGGTGATTACAATCAGAACAGGACTTTTATACAGTTTCAAAATTTCTCACCACAGACCATTTATTAATAACCAAAGGAACAAAGTAACCCGAGAAATCTGATGAATGCCACCTTAGCCAAGTGACCAGTTAGCATTGCCATTAATAGGATTAAGTGACAGCAGGCGCCTCCTGATATGATCCACTAAGGAGGACAAACTATCACTCATGTAACATTCTGCCAAAAAAATATTTAAATTGAAACACAGGGAAAGAGTTGGTTAAACTCAGAATAGACTACAACATAACTAGTCTGTGGCCTATTGAGATTTTTAAAGATAATTGCTTTCAATGAATCATTTCTCAATCACCTTTAAAATTTGTTAAAGTAAAGGAAATTAAATCTTAATGTACATACAAAGTGAAATGAAAATATAATTTTAAGACCCATCTAAAGTGTTTCAGTGGAACAGTGAAACAGGAAACCATCACTCTGAGACAAAAAGAAAGACAAATTTAACTAAACGCAGCATGCATTTTACACCAGAGACTATATAATTTTGGAGATGCAATTTTATATATTTTCAAGTTCTGATATACCCTCAGTCTTCCTATCTGTTGAAAAGTGCTTAACTTGTGTTTTATACAGAATTTCTGTTGGCTTCTAGACACTGGGATAGGGGGATGCATTAAATGTTTTGAGAGTTAACACATCACATTGAAAGAGCTGTAGTGAAGAGATTAAATAGATTACAATGTTATGGAAATAACCCAAAATGTTTTCTGGTTGTTAATGTGCTGGGTGAGTGCTGATTTTATTTATGTCTCAGTTCAGTCTGTGTGGTCTCTACGAAGTGGTTCCATGAATCTGTTTGGTATGGAAGCAAAAGAGAACTCTTTTTTCCCATTAATGCAAGACTTTCTACCTTCGTCTATGTTCAGTGAAAATGGTGGAAAATCATAATAAAATAAACCTGAGCACATTCATGCTGACCTTGAATCCAATGATCGTCAGGCTAAAGGCAGGCTAAAGCTTATCTACTAATATCCACATCTGTGCCTCCCCACACGTTAGCCTGTTTTCAATTCTTACATTGATTAGGTATGATCACAGTGTGATTCCCTCTCCTGCAGACAACTCATTTGTATTGCAAATTGTTAATAACATCCTAAAGTCCAACAATATTATCATCACTGGGGCCCCCACAGCCTTCATATTCACTTCCATGTTATTGAGCTAACAAGCACAGATACAGGGACAGCTGCAGCTCCTGGTGAAGCTTATATAATCAGAGCTGACTTAACCAGCAGGGACTTCAAACTATCAAAGAATTGTAACAGATTAGGTGACTATGATGAGTAGAAATGAAAAAAAAAATGTGCTTCGTTTGCCCCTTTCGTTGATATATACATTAGGAATGCTAGCATTTCTTTTGATAGGTGGCTTCATATGAACATTTTATATTTATATTCATACTTGATGTTTTCTCCTCCAAATATAACTCAGGTTAAATTTATTGAACAGTGTATACAACGGATATATCTTTGGGCTTTGTAATCAGATACACTTGAGTTGAAATTTTGACTTCTCTGATTAGTAGAGTATACTTTGGAACAAGTTTCTTTTCTCCTGCGTGTTTCCACATTTCAAATATGCATAGCAGAAGTCCTTTTGCATATTTAATGAAAATGTGGATTAAAGTGGTTGTGTACAATAAATACCAACAACTACTAGAGCTAATCATGAAAGTGTTTTCTGTGGCAAGAATAGACTTAAAGTGAAATAAATGTATTAGACATTTGATTGGATTAAATATATAGTAATACTTTGAAATTACATCTAACATATTGGAATCCTGAGTCAAATGAAGCTAACTCCATGACATTTGCATGATCAAATCAGCAAATCTTATTTGAAATATGGTCACACATTTACTTAAATATTTTAGTTGATGGTAATTTTGTCCTATCAATCATTTTCTTTTACTTTTAGGGCTTTATTTTTGGACTCAAGTGTGATATTGAAGATTTCTGCTCCTGGCTATGATGGATTACTTTGCAGCTGACCAACCTGAATGCGAAGAACACTACTAGAAAAGGTAAATGCAATTAAAAAAAAAAAAACATTTTTGAAGGTGCCAGAGAGCTACCAAGGCAGTTAGAACCTATAGAGCCAAGAACCTGGAGAGAAGGAAAGCATATTGGAGGTGAGCCCAACCCAACATTCCACACAACATTTTTAGTCACGGCATTTGCATATTGTTAAACAGCATGGGGCAGGATGTAATAAAGCTGAGCAGAAAGTAGCAGCTAGGCAGTGTTTCTGACAGTCTTACAGGTGAGAGAGCCAAAGACCGGGGATCAGATCTTTTAAAGTAGCCAGGACTCCAGGGGCCAGATCCTGCAGTGAAGGGAAGTAGAAAAACAAACCTAACTCTGCTCCAATTTTCATCTCAAAGTTGTTTGTCAATAAAAAGGTCATGGAGTGAAAGGCTAAGCAGAGATCGGCTCCTAAATGTCTAGAAGATGTTCAGTTTTTGCAGATTCATAGCACAGGAAAGTGAAAAACCGGAATCTAGATTCCCTTAGAAGGAAGGGATCTTGATAACCTGTTAGAAGAGAAACCAAAAAATACACCAGGTCTTAGAAAAAAAACCTAAACCTGCTCTCAAATCTGTGCAACTCCTGCTCGCCCACGGGAATGCCCGCATCAACTGCAGGCAGTAATTTAAAACCTATTTCTCTGGAGGGACGTATTATCATCTAGAGCCTGTAAAATTTTTCATACAAAATGGACAGTGTGTAATTTCAAAAACTTAAGAAGTGAACAAAGAAAATAAGTTTAGGAAAATAATAACAACATTAGAAACAGAGCCAGTGATCATCCATTATTTGAAGTAAAGAGAAAATTTAAAACTGGTTTATATGATGAGAGATAAGTTAGAGGATATCCACAACGACAGATATCTATAAAAAGTTCCTTTATGATTTTGGAGTAGGCAAAATTTTCTTAAGCTAAATGCAAAAAGCAGTAATCCTATTGTCTTCCAGGTTCATCCATGTTTTTGCAAATGGCAGAATCTCTGTTTTTAAGGTTGAATACTATTCCTGCATGTGTGTCTGTGTGTCATCTAGCTGGCTAGCTATGTATTGCAATTTCTTTATTCATCTGTCAACAGACATAGGTAGTTTTCAAACCTTGGCTATTGCGATTATTAAACACATGGAAGCAGAGAGTAGAATGGTTGTTACCAGAGCGGAGGAGGTGGGGAAAATGGGAAGGGGGGTGGGTATTGGTTAAAGGGTACAAAGCTACAGTTATGTAGTATGAATAAATCTAGAGATTTAATATACAGCATAATGATAATAGTTAAGATTGTATTGGCTACTGGAAGTTTTCTAAGAGTAGATTTCAGGTGTTCTAATCACACAAAAAAGTGGTAACTGTTTGAGGAGATATGTAGCTTGAATGTCATAATCATTTAACTGTGTATATGTATATCAAAGCATCATGTTGCATACCTTAAAGAGATACAGTTAAAAATGAATAGAATAGAATTTTGAGATTAAAAGCAATAGTCATACAGAAAAAGTTGAGTAAATAGAATCTCATGAACATTAAGAACTTTCAGTCATTAAAAGACACCTAAAAGAGATTAGAAAGGCAAGCCAGAATGTGGGGGAAGTTATCTGCTATATGTAACAAAGGGCTCATGTTCAAAATACATCAACAATTTTAATAATAAATCACACTTCACAAATAAAAACAACCAACAAGCCAATCAGTATATAAGAAGATACTCTACATCATCTGTCTTCCAAAAATGCAAATTATGTGACAGCCAGAGTGGATAAATTGAAGGGATGGTGATATGTTGGAGAGGGTGTGGAAGAATACGTTTCGTATTCTGCCAGTAAAAGGGAAAGTGGTTGCTAGCACCTGGACAGTTCTTTGGCCCTGTATTCTAAATACGAGTGTGTAGATATTCTATGGCTCTGCAGTCTAACAGGTTGAATAGACAGAAATAAAGTCATGTTCATGGCAGTATTATTTGTAATAACTCAAACCTCAAATACTTGCCAACTATAGAATAAATACCTTATGGCACCAGCCTTCATGGCACCAGGTACTGGTGCTCCTATGAGAACCTAATGCTTAATGATCTGGGGTGGAGCCCCGGCAGTGACGCTAGCATTGGGGAGTGGCTGCAAATACAGATGAAGCTTCTCTCGCTCACCTGCCACTCACCTCCTTCTGTGAGGCCTGGATCCTAACAGGCCACAGACTGGTACTGGTCTGAGGTCTGGGGGTTGGGGACCCCCTGCTTTATGGTTTTTATACAATGGAATAATACTATATAAAAATAGAAATAATTTAACTTATGCTACAAGAACTACCATAGATAAATCTTATCAATATAATGTTGAGCAACAAAAGTTAGACATAAATGTGAATATGCTGTGTTGGTATATTTATATAAATTCCATAAACAGTCAAAATCAGTTTTGGCTGGAGACAATGTCCAGGAGTAGTTTAGCAGGGATCTCTGCAGTACTAGTGCTGTTCTGTTTCTTAACAAAGACAACAGTTACCTGGGTATGTTCGTTCAAAATACATCAGCTTGTATCCTCGTGACACACACGTTTTCTCAATATCTAAAAACAGTGAACTCAGTCTCTGAGAATCCCTCAAACTTGCCTTAATATAATTATTATTAACTCGTAATCAAACAAAACCACAAATTTGTATAGTTTGTCTTTACATGTGAATATCATTTGCCTTCTCTACCTGAGATTTATCTCTTACTCAGTTTCCCCAAAGTGAAGACTACTTATAACCTTAACTTTCTGAACAAAGCATATTGGATGTTGCTATTTCACCATTTCTCACATTTAGAATAATCTATTTACTGTTATATGAAATAATTAGTACATGACTTGGGCTTCTGGTTGTAATACAAGATGGATTATGATGTTACTTCTGACTACCTGAACTACACCATCCTACTCTCAAGCATTCTCCCTGCCTTATTCACCTAACTCCAGACACCTGGAAATGAAATGTCAAGATGGAGGGGTGCGTGAATGTGGGGATACCATATCCTCCCCATGAGCAGAATTATAACAACATTATTTTTTTTTAATTTTAATTATTACTCTAAAGCATTAAGATTCACCACCATTTATCAGCAAAGTCAACCAAAAGCAGAACTTAACATTGGCATTGCTTTTGCTTTTGCTTTTATATTTATCCTGTTTGTTTATTTGTTAGGGTTAGCATGCCCTTGGTTCTATATAATAACTTTCTCCCCAAAGAGAAGTTAATATACTCTATGGAAATAGTACTGTTATTATATTTGCTCATTTTTTTTTTTTAGATCTTCCAACAATCTCATAATGTTTATTCTCGCTTTGCAGATTTACTGATTCTTGTTGTAAATTTTTACTATCTTTCCTATTCACATTTCCTCTACCATTTGGAAAAAAAAAATGGTTTTACTCTAAACGAGTAATGTTTTAATTGTCAGCAAGCAATGCTTGCAAAAATGGAAGCTATTATCACCTTGTTGATCTGTGAATCGATATCCAGGAGGCATTTTAGCCAGAACACTCAGATCAGATTAACTCTGCAGGCTGATGTCTGTCTGGAGAAAGGGAGTGAGATTTAGGGAAACTGGTGAAACCTTCTGCAAGCGCTTCCTTTAATAAAGCAGCATGTGTCTAAACACTATCAAATCTCTCTTAGCTTTTACAATCCAAGGAGGGCAGTTCAGTTTGATAATAGCAGCCTACTTTGTGACAGATCAACTTTTGCCCTGGGAACTACTAGAAGAAACTGGGTAGAAACAAACAAACAAAACTGTACAAAGATATCAGAGAACTACCTTTAAGGCAGTGGGTATATAGAAGACTGAGATTTGATGATAAGAAAACAGCCAAGAGATGTGAGTCTGGCATTTGGCCCCATTCTCCACTCAAGGCAATGGCAATTTTAAAAGCAGTTGATAGAGAAACAGAAGAGTAGAAATTTCCATAGTCCTGGGAGATTGGGAGAAGGAAGCCGAAACAAAGTTTATATTCACCCAAGAGGGAAGAGGACCCTTATAAGTCAGTAAGGGTTTCCGTTGGCTCCCTGAAATCTCCACACAAGGTTGTAGATGAAACCAGCACTCACTAAGACTAAAACATCTAATTTAAAATTTCAGTGATCTTCCCCAGTCGAGCTGTCTGTCTGAAAACAGAAGAAAATCCTTATTTCAGATTTTATGTAAATATACAGAATTCATTAAAATATATTTGACATAAAAGAAGAAAAGACTTGACTAAGAACCAAAGAAAAACCATATAATAAAAATAGATGCAAAAGAAAAGTAATGAAAATATCAGATATGTACCTTGAAATAATGATAATTATATGTTCAAAGTATTAAAAGATAAGATCGAATTAGCAGAGAACTAGAAACTCTAATAAAGTACAAAATGAAAGTTCTAGAGACAAAACCACACAAAACATAATTGGTGAGTGGATGAATATAATGGCAGTTTAGACATAGCTTGAGAGAGTTTAAGTGGACAGATGAGAATACAATACCAAGAATGAACAGAGTGAAAAGAGTATGACAAATAATAAAAAGGATTTAAAAGAGACAGTGGACATGGGTTAAACTCTGACATATATGTAATTATAGTCCCAGAAAAGGAGAGAAAGATAATGGGACAGAAGCAATATTTGAAAATACAATGGCAGATGATTTTCCAAAGTTAGTGAGAGACATTAAGCCACAAACTTAAGAAGTGTTTCAAACCTCAAGCAGGATAATTATTTAAAAACCATACCTAAGCACTACTAAAAGCTAAATACAAATAGAAAATCTTAAGCATCAGCCAGGAAAAAAAAAAAAGTGTCTTTATAGCAGGAACAAAAAGAACAATAGCTGGCTTCTCAACATGAAACAGTGGAAGCCAAAATATAATTATTTCTCATTATTTCTGAAAAGTACTAAAAGAAGTCAATACAGAATTGTTTACTAAATAAAAATATCCTTCAGAAAATGAAGGCAAAACATTTTTAAACGAAACTTGAGAGCATTTGTAACCCCGCACCTTCACTAAAAATAATAGTTTTGATCCTAGTTGGGAATCAGAGTATGCAGAGGGCTAGCTTAAGTTATACAATGCCCCTGACCAACTCATTGTTCGAAGGTCAACTGTAATACTAAAAGGTGCCCACAGGCAGTAGAAAAATGCTATTAAAGGCAGAGGAGCAGAAAGTAAAACTAAGTAGATGAAGGTGAGTAAAAGTAAGTTGTTATTGGGTATAAAGTTTCCGTTTTACAAGATGAAGAGTTAAATTGGAGCTGGATGGCAATGACGGTCACGTGACATGATGAGTGTATTTAATACCACTGAATTGTGTACCTAAAAATGATTACTATGGTAAATTTTATGTCGTGTATTTTACCACAAAAAAAAAAAATTTGAAAAGAACACATGCACGTGCACACACATGCACAAAGATATAAGGAACAGCATAACAAATGCTCAGCACCCACCAGCAGCTTGACGAGTAGTGTTTCTGGTAAGTGGTCCATCAGTGATGAGTCACTGATCTCATGATTCCCTGGCTTATTTTCTGACACTGTATTAACACATGAGGAACATGAATGTAATGCATATTTATAGCAATCTTTCCCTTTCTTAATAAATAGTCTCTTCCCAAAATTTAAAAAGTAAGTCATTATTGATTGTACAGAACAGTACATCCAAATGTCTTGTGGAATTTGAAATTCACCTAAAATAAAATATTCAACATCAGCCAGAGAAAGGAAAAAGTACTCTGGGGTCCATGTATTGACCAGGATATGGCAAAGTACTAACTTAAATTAGACTTTAATTAATCAAGAATAGACGCTGCAATCTCTGGAGTAATTTCTAAAAAAAAAAAGAATACACTAACTTATAAGCTAATAGAGAGGTAAATTGATTAACAAGATAAATAGTAAATCAGGCTATTTTATCATTGGTTTCCACAAAAGAAAAGTCTCAAAGAGGCTCTCATTCAAAATATATTTAAGCTTAAATGTTATATTTAAATACAAATATCTATCTATCTATATATATCTACGTAGATGTATATAGATATATTTTTTTTAAAGTCATTTTGTACAAGAAAATCAATATGAAAAAATGCTTGACTTGGGGTGGGGGTAATATGTTTTAAAAAGAGAAAGACATAAAATTATCCTTAATTTGCTTTTCTCCTGTTTCATTGATTATCACTAACCTTTGAAATGGAAAGAGCGAAATACTTAAGTGAAAGCGAAAGCACAGAAGATGTGATAAGAGCCCTGTTAGTGCCGATGATCATTTAAATTTCTGAATTCATGAAATAGCAATCTTGGGTGTGATACTAAGAGAACTAGTGAAGCCATGTCTATGGTAATTTAGGGGAGAAAAGACTGTTTTCTGGAAGACAGGGGTGAGGCAGAATCCCCCCAAATGGCATTTCATTTAGAGCTGCGCAAATAAGGTGGAAAATTGTGTAATTTAAGGAGCAACTGAAACTGCTGGCAGCAGTTAGGTTATAGCATAGAAGACCAGATATTTGCTGCAGAACAAAGTGCTCGCCTTTTAATTGTTTATGTAACAGAAATGCTTCTCCTCACTAGATTTCTTGGAGTATGTCAGTATCTTACTGACTGAGGAACCAAACCATGGAGTGGGAAGATGCCTTTGTCATACACTGCCATCCTCACCTCGCCTGTTTCTCTTTTACCTAAAAGTTGGCTTTCAATATAAACACAATGCTCTACTCTAATTATTTTTCAATATTCTCATAGCATTGAGGTCAAGGAAAAGAATGTACTTGTGTGATCTGAGACAGCGCTTGAAGAATGAAAATGCTTATTTGCCTACACAGAGCCTTAAAACTCACCACGTCCTGATTACAAATCAAGGAGAATAAAAGCACCTCTTTAAAACATATTTAAAAATCCACATTTAATGATACCCTCATCTCTTTGGACTATTTTAATCCATCTTCATCATTCCTCATAGTGACAGGTACTGTTACACACCTTTTGAGTCTTAGGCGTGGAAGCCCACAAAGGAAGAAGGTGCATTCTAGGAATGTATAGAATCTAGTGGCTTAAACTGGGCCCCTTATGATTTTCTCAGCCACATGGTTCTGTTATCTTGCGTCATATATACTGTGCTGGATTTTCCTTATAATATTCAGATCATGGCTTCTAATTCATGCAGCATACTATTTTAACTTAACTTCATGTTAACTCCACTACGGGAATTTCTCAGTGGATGTTTTGGTTTAAGTATCCAGAGAACTGAATACATGACAATGAGCCAGTCCTACTATTCTGATCATTCAAAGGACAATCCCACTTTGCTGTCAGATTGTCATTTTTACTGATCAGAGTTGAACTGTTTGGACAATTGAAAATAGTTTTGACCCCTAAAATGGCAGATCTTAGAAAAATTTTAGCCTATTTTGTTTCAGAAATAATTTTAAGGAGAAATGCATAAATTAACAAACTAAAAAGGCTAATTTGCTTTATCTTCTAACAATATTCTTACATACACTTGAGCATTTAATCCCATTCTAGTCATTATTTTTGAAAGGTAATTACTTCCAACCTTTATTGTAGAAAATTAATGTCTGTATTAATGAGGGGACTTGTCCATGAAAAATAAAATGCTTTCTTCAGGTACAGAAGACAGTTTAGTGTCCTGGGTACCTGTGCCCTGGAGCCAGCCGACTTGTGCTGGAAACCAAGCTCTGCTTATCAGCTGTGGGACTTGAAAAAAAATGAGATGAATTCTGAGTACCTCTGTTTCCTTATCTTCAAAACGGGGATAATAGCATATCTTTTTCTAAAGTTTAAGTATAATTATGCATGTAAATTCTTAGATTAAGCAATTCCACTGCTGGGTATAGTCCCAAAAGGATTGCAAGCAGGTGCTTAAATAGATATTTTTACAACCATGTTTATAGCAGCATTATTCACAATCACCAAAGGCGGAAACAACCCAATGTCCATTGAAGGATGAAGGGACAAACAAAATGTGGTATATACATAGGATGGAAAATTATTCAGTCTCAAAAAGGAAGGATTTCTTCATTTTTATGGCTAAATTGTATTCCATTGCATATACAAAACACAGCTTCTTTATCCATTTATCCATCGATGGACACTTAGGTTGTTTCAGTCTCTTGGCTACTGTAAATATTGCTACAATGAACATGGGGTGCAGATATCATTTTAAGTTAGTGTTTTTATTTCCTTTGGATATATTCCCAGGAGCGAAATGGCTGGATTATATGGTATTACTATTTTTAGTTTTTTTAAGGATACACCACACTTTTTTTCATAGTGGCTGTACCAGTTTAGGGTTTCACCTGCAGTGCATGGGGGTTCCCTTTCGACCACATCTCATCAGTATTTTTTATCTCTTTCTCGTCTTTGTCACGCCATTCGAAACAGGCGCGAGGTGCTATCTCATTGTGGTTTTTGATTTGTACTTCCCTAATGACTAGTGATGTTGAGCATCTTTTCATTTACTTGTTTTGGTCTTTTATTTACCTTCTTTGGAGAAATGTCTATTCAGGTCTTTTGTGAGAAAATCCTTCCATTTGCAATAACATGAATGGACCTTGAAGGCATTATGTTAAATGAAATAAGTCAGACAGAGAAAGACAAGTACTGTATGATCTCTCTTACATGTGGAATCTTAAAAAAACAAAGTCATAGAGAAAGATCAGACTTTTTGGTTACCAGAGCTAGAGGGTATGAGGAGAGGGAAATTGAAGGTGTTCAAAAGGTACAAACTTCCATTTATAAGATAACCAAGTACTAGATGTGACGTACAACATGATGACTATAACTAACAGTGATCTATGATACATAGGAAAGTTTTAAGAGAGTAAATTCTAAGAGTTCTCTTCACAAGGAGAAAATATTTTCCCCTTTTCCTTCTTTTCTTTCTGTTGTATCAATATGAGAAGCTGGATGTTAGCTGAACCTATTGTAATTGCCTCACAATCTATGTAAATCAAACCATCATGCTATACAGTGATATGTCAGTCATTTCTCAGTAAAACTGGAAAAAAGGCAAAAAAAAAAAAAAAAAGGAAGGACATTCTAAGGCATGCTGTCCAATGGATTAACCTTGGCCATATTATGCTAAGTGAAATAAGATAGTTACAAAAGAACAAATGTTGTATGATTGCATTTTTTGAGGTGCCAAGAACAGTCAAATTCATAAAGACAAAGTAAGGCGGTGGTTTTGGGGGCCTGAGAGGAGGGAGGAAAGGGAAGTTACCTATTAGCGGGTAAAGAGTTGCAGTTTGGGCTTATGAAAAAGTTCTGGAGTTGGATCGTGGTGATGGTTGCACCACACGGTGAGTGTAATTGATGCCACTGCGCTGTACACTTGGAATGGTTAAAATGGAGAATTTTATGTAATGTATATTTTACCACTATTTAAAAAATTCTCCATATAATACTTAGAGCAGTAGTTCTCAATAGGTTGTCTGGACCAGCAGTCTCAGCATCCCCTGGGACTTATTAGGAAAGCAAATTCTGGGGTCCCACCCCACATCTACCGAATCATAGACTCTAGGAGGAGAGCCCACCAATGCTTGTGAATAGCTAATAAATATTAGCCTCAACAACATCACTTAGCTCCTTTTCTATATTCTTTAGTCTCAATTCATTTCATTTCATTTCATTTGTGTTTTTATTTAATTCCACATTTGCTTCCTTTACAGTATCTAATATCTCACAGCTAAAATGTATAACAGAAGAAGGAAATATTTAGGGATAAACAGTACCGAAAGTTATCACGGGTGGAGGCATATCCCCAGAGCTTATTTTTCATGTATTTGAGTAATAGATAGACGAGAGGTCGTTTTCATAGTAACTCATTCTGCAATTTATAAAATGCAATTTATAAATTGCAGAATGTAGAAGAAAATTATTGAAAATGCCTATGGAAACTATAAAGTTTTTCAGAAGAATGTTTATAATACCTTAAATTGGCATGTTCCCTCTCATGATAAACATAGAGGTTATGGGTTATTTAAATGAGTTGTAAGCATCTGGGGGGCCATTGTAATCCTCATTAAACTTCCACTAACCATAAAGACCTCTTTATTCTTAAAATGAACACGCTGAGAAGGAATTCATTGCAAAATACCCAGACTGTGACAGACATTAACCTCCTACATCAGTAGCTTCTACTCTTACCAAACTCCAATAAAACCAAGGAATTCTCCACTGGAAGCACTTTCCTTTTGCAATGAAGTTTTTTTTTCTTTTTGTGAATCCATAAATCAAATCACTTTCTCTTTTCTGAACAAAACTTAAACCAGATTCCCTTCCTTCTTTTTCATTAGGGCCCCAAGTGAGTAATCTCTTTACTCACTTCTTAATAAACTAGTGGTTGTTTCCTTAGGAAATCAAACACTCAGAAAATTCGCCTAACCATGGCCAAAAATTCCATTTTTTGTTAACAATGTCTTCAGTATTATCAGGTAATTATTATGGATGTCTATAAATGGAATGCTGAACCCAATCTGTATCTGAAAGCTCACCCTGGTACGTTTTTAGGCCACCTCTGATGATGGGCTCCAAATTCTTGTCTTGGTCACTGGGCTGGAGCCAGGAGGACTTATTTTGAGGCTCGGGTGAGCCACTAATGATGTGACTTCCTACAAATCACCTAGCTCACCTAGGCCTCGGGTTATGTATAAAATTAGACTAGACTCTGCCTAAAGTTCCTTATAATTCTAAAGGTTCTATGACACTCCTCCTAACCCATCCAAGGGGAAGTTACCAAAAGCAAGCTGAATGTTCATAATAAATGACGAGTAGCTCTCAGAGAAAATAAAAATAAAAAATGTTTCTCGAATCATGGTTATCTTTCACTGAGTAGTAGTCGCCCTGGAGGAATTACAATGAGAGAAAATTCAGTTCCCATTCAAGGATAATTTGGCTTTGGCAAGGACATTGGGTGTTAGACCTATCTATTCAAAACCATCTTTAGAAACTTCACGTTGAGGTGACTGCTCTGAGCCCTATGCACTAGGATGCCACAAAACTGAAAGGGACCTTCTAGGGAAGGGAGAAGGGGCGGCTCCATTAGTAATGGCTAAATAGTGCAAAACCGGAGGGTCATTTATGTTCTGTAGAGGGGTCTGATTTCATCCTGTTCAAATTGAAATAGCCAACAAAAGTCATTTGTTTGTTTGTTTGTTTGTTTGCTTGTTTTTTAATGTGCTGTAACTTGTTCAGGAACCCAACTCCTGAAAGTGACAATCCGTGGAAGGGAGATGGGGAACCCACAAAATGGTTAAAAATAAACAGATTCAAGGAAACAGTTTCTTCCAGCTTAAAACCATCTCTTTCTGTTTGATTCTGGTTCATTAGGAGAAAGTACTGGCAGAATTTAAATCCCTTTTCATGGCTGTTCCTCCACAGTCTGTGTTTCCTTTTTTTTTTCCTGCTTATTGCCAAGGAGGGTATTGGGTGAAGGAGACTTGCAAACCCTAATGATGAACGTGAAGTCTCTCTCTGTTCTCCCCTCTAAAGCGAATGGTCTGGGGAAGCTCCTGACTGCCCTGCTATGAAGTCAGACTGAGGGTGACTTATCTTTTCTGCTACTGTTTGGGGGGCCGTTGATGATGCCTGGGTCCCACTGCCTTTTACCTCCAGTTAAAAGGTCCCTACCACTCTCTGCAGTCTCTTTGTCCTATTCCAAGGCCTCCGTAGGTCACCAAGTGAATTGTACTTGCTGATGTCCTGATCTAAGCGCATGGGAACCCCCGGGTATTGTGTGTGGCAGCGCCACCTGTGGTGGGTTGGACTCAGGGCACTATTTCAAGACTTTTATCCAGGGACTACTTTGCACCCGTGCTTTGCAAAGCTCTCATGCCATCTGAGCGATGATATGGACGTAGTACCCTCACCGGAGGGTCTGGTACAGTTGTCCGTCACTCACATTGCTCTAGTGGTGGAGCTGATATCTTAGGAAAGAGCCACCCAAGAGCCAAATGACTTCATTTCAATTATTTATATAAATGAGTATGTATATATATTTATATATATCTTATTTATTTATTTATATACTTCCTATTTATATTTACTTTCTATATATATATATATATATATAATTTACTAAATACTAAGAAATTAATACTTTATTTTAGCTAATTATTCTCTCCCATTGGCTTTCATATTTTTAAAGCAGATACACCACTTTCATTAATATCTTGGATGATAAACCAAAAGTAGAGCTGCTTGGGTTAAAGTATGGACAGTGAGGGGACATCGGTGGTCAGGTCACAAAGAGCCCATCCAGTCCTTCCTCCAAAGGCAGCTCCACTGAACTCTAATTCTTCTCAGAATTCAGTTTGACACCCCGCTACCTGCAGGTGGCCTTTTCATTTTCGAGTTATCTCCTAAAGCATTAGTCAAAATCAAATCGCCAGGACTGGACCGGATCGCAGACCATCCAGCTTCATGTTGGACCTGGTGGAGCCTAGCGGTGAGCACCAGAGCAGTGGGCTGCGACCTCATAGAGCTTGACTGTCCACTTCTCTCCATACCTGGAGGCCCCCTATGCCTCCAAAGCAGAGGGTACCAAGTAAAAGTTAGTGTTCATACTTACCTTGTTACAAGGCTATGTTGTATTTGGTTGTTGTGTTCCAACTGTGTGTGTTCTAACCGTGTGTGTTCTAACCGTGTGTGTTCTGTTCACAGCCAAAACCCTTCCTTTCCACCGTTTCTTACTTGAACTGACTGGCCCCTGGCAGCTTTCCTATGTTCAGCCTTGGCCCACAGTCACTTCCTGATAAGCCTGAAGTTAGAGTGCGGGGTGTCAGCTCATACACACTGGCAGACCACGTGTTCTGTGAGGGCTGTGACTGTGTCTGGTTCACTAACGTCTCCCCAGCACTCGGTATACTACTTGGGACATAGTAAAGATTCCATGAGTGTTTTCTTAAATTATTAATTAACTAATGGTACTCGCTTTTGCTCTTATCAATTGATTTAAATGTCAATGCGTTAATTATCCCGAAGAAGCAGATGTAGTTTTACATGCTTAATTTACAAGAAGGAATCCTTTTGGTTATCATGAGGTTCATTTTAAAATCTCAAAAGAAGGGGGTGGGGCAGATTTAGTGATTTGACAAACCATGGAATTAATTGCTCTCTCTGCCTGATTTCACTTTCTCTCTCCCTTGTCCAGTCCATTAAAGATGTTTTCGGCAGCTTCGATACTTTTACATTTCAAATAGCAGGTCAACTCCCAATGTAAACAAGGAATTACAATCATTCAGTTTGGTAGGGGAAATTTATCAAACTTTATATCCTACGTATATAAACAAGCTTGAAGCAAATTTATATCCTAGAAAATATTCTAGTTCTCCATATTTATTTTTTTATATTCTCATGTAATTCCCTGGAAACAAAGCCATTATCTGTCATTTTTTTTTTTTATCATTATACTTGCAAGTGATGTTATAACAAGCTGTTTAGGCCCCTGGGGAAATTTGGAAACATTCACTAAAACTCCTATCACAAAGGAGTTTTTTGAGATTTTAAAATGAACCTCATGATAACCATGATAGCTCTCTTAAAACTGAAAATGCAAATAGTTTAGAAATTATTTTCATCATACCAAGGTATCATTAATGATAGAAATTTGTGAGTTAAGTGCCATTTTTTTTTAAAAAAAAAGGAGAAAAATGTGTGTGCTCTTAACCATGTTAATGCTATTTTAAACACTATGTATGTCAACTTAGTGTTCAGATGACTTCAAATTATCAGAATGTTACAGGCAAGAAATAATTTATCAGTTTGAAGTCATGTCCAAGTTTTCTGCATCCTAATATACAAGTCTGCCTTTTCACTTACTGGATTAAAGTGAATATTCTCAAGGAAAGTTAAGGTATTAAAATAGGTAGTATATATATACTTTACCAATAATTCGATGTCAGAGTTACCCAAATAAGGGACATCACTCTGAGAGGAAGCAATAACCTTCTACTTTCTGGTTTTTTTCTATTTCATTTTTCCAATAATATTCAGTTTTTAAGTAACAATCAATACAAGACACTGCAGCAATTAAACCCAACTTTCTAGCAAACCTACCTGGCCATCGGGCAGAAGGCCAGAGCCACGATTCGAAATTAGGTCAGTTAGATTCTGATGTCTATACTGGTTCATCTTTCCATTTTGCTCGTATATCCAAATTGTTAATTCACTGTTTAGTTTTATCATGTCACAGGTAAATTGTGCATTAACTATTTTGAACACTCCACAGATTCACCATTTTACCACATAGTGGCTGTACTAAACCTCACAAATATATTGTAAAGGAAGAGAAATAGTTATATTCTTGGTGCTCCACTAATTTCCTATCATCTTAATTTATTTGAACCTCTTATTCTCCTTCACCTTTTTTCCTCCCCCCTTTTTAAAATTTTTCAATTACACTTGACATTCACTGTTATTTTATATTAGTTTCAGGTGTACAGCATAGTGGTTAGACATTTATATACTTTACGAAGTGATCCCCCTGATTAGTACCCACCTGGCACTACACATAGTTGTTAGCATATTATTGACTGTGTTCTCTATACTTCACATCCACGTGACTATTTTATAACTACCAATTTGTACTTCTTAATCCTTTCACGTTTTTCATCCCACCCCACACACACATCCCTCCCATCTGACAACGATCAGCTTGTTCGCTGCATCTATGAGCCTGTTTCTGCTCTGTTTGTTCACTTATTCTGTTCTTTAGATTCCACATATAAGTGAGATTATATGGTATCTGTCTTTCTCTGTCTGATTGATTTCAATATAATCAGATCCTCTAGGTTCATCCATGTTGTTGCAAATGGTAAGATTTTGTTCTTTTTATGGCCGAGTAATATTCCATTGTATATATGTAACACTTCTCCTTTAATCGTTTATTGATGGGCACTTAGGTTGTTTCCATATCTTGGCTATCATAAATAATGCTGCAGTGAACATAAGGGTGCATGTATCTTTTCAAATTAGTGTTTTAGATTTTTTTCAGATAAATATCCAAAAGTGGAATTATTGGGTCATGTGGTAGTTCTATTTTTAATTTTTTGAGGAACCTCCGTACTGTTTTCTATATTGGCTGCACCAATTTACAATTCCACCAACAGTGCACAAGGATTCCCTTTTCTGCACATTCTCACCAACGCTGGTTGGTTGTTGATTTATTAATGATAGCCATTCTGACAGATGCGAGATTATATTTCATTGTAGTTTTAATTTCATTCCCTGATGATTAGTGATGATGATTAGTGATATGTCTATTAGCCATCTGTATGTCCTCTTTGGAGAAATGTCTATTCAGGTCCTCTGCCCATTTTTTAATTGAATTATTAGATTTTTTTATGTTAAGTTGTGTGAATTCTTTATAATTTGGGATATTAATCCTTTATCAGACCTATCATTGGCAAATATCTTCTCCCATTCAGAAGGTTGTCTTTCTGTTTTGCTGATGATTTCCTTTGCTGTGCAAAAACTTTTTGGTTAGATGTACTACCATTTGGTTATTTTTTCTTTGGTTTCCCTTGCCTGAGGCAAGGGAAAAAAATATTACTAAGAGCAGCGTCAGAGAGTTTACTGCCTATGTTTTCTTCTAGGAATTTTATGGTTTCAGGTCTTACATCTAAGTCTTTAATCCATTTTGAGTTTATTCTTGTATATACTGTAAGAAGATGGTCCATTTTCATTTTCTTGCATGTATAGAGATGCTTTATTTCTTGAATTCTGATGACTTTTAATAAGTAAATTGATGGCCACTGCAATAGTTTCTCTAAAACTATATTGAGATTTAAATAAACAATATACCTGAATTTGTGTGTGTGCTGGGGAAGAGGGGTTACTAAAACTGCAGTTCAGAATTCTACAAGACCATGGGAGTACTTCCATATACTCCCATCACCATATGTGATTCCACTTCCATAATCCTCTTAATATTATTTTTAAGTAGCTCATCGATATTCCCTGCTGTGATCTGTGTGAAGACCTGCTGCTCTGCCCTGTCCATATCTTCATCCTTTTATCCAAAGTGTATCATAGTCATTGGCACAAAAGTAGATCCACAGTGAATATTTAATGAATGAATGAAATTTGAACTCAAGTCCACTACAACTCCCCTAGTTCAGATCTTACTGATGTTATATTGAACTATTGAAAGATTTCCCAACTTTAGCACTATTAACATTTGGGCCAGATAATTATTGTGTGTGCACGTGTGTGTGTGTGTGTGTGCGTGCGTGTGCATGTTTGTGTGTGTTAGGGAGAGGCAGCTGTTCTCTTCATTTTAGGATGTTTAGCAGCATCCCTGCTTCTATCCACTAGATGCCAGAAGCACCTTCCCCTGGTCCTGAACAACCACAACTGTCTCCAGATGTTACCAAATGTGGTCTTGGGTGTCAAAGTTGCTGCCTTGAGAACAAATAGACTTACTTAATTATCTGATATGTTTCTTCCTCTGCCCCAAATTGGTCCCATGGCTAACAATAAGATTTTTTTACTAACAAAATAATAAAATCTTATTAGCAGTAATAATAAGACAAATTCCAGTTGTGTCTCTGCCTTGCCTAAATACCTTTTTCTGGGTTACCATGTCTACAGACATTATAATTTGCACTGTAAATAATGGCATATTTGAAAGCGGACCCTGGAATATTAGCACTGTACTGCTTCTGCCTTGATGTGCTGCTCTTAGTTTCTGCAAGTGTTTTGACCTCCCTGAATTCCAAATTCCTCATTAGGAAGCTAGACTAAATGATTTATGAAATTCTCACTCTAAAATTTTCAGATTCTTTCAGTTCAGTTAATCATGCAAATTAGCAAACAATGTCTTTACATATTTAGCACTATGTTCAGGCAAAACCTATTTTTTAACACAGTTAAAAAATCAGATCTGTCTGCAGTATGCTTTCTAAGAACTCAGAGTTTGACCTAAATGTCCTTCTTTCAAGGTACCAAGAAACCCTGTGCAAAATTTTACATCATATATTATTTTGAAAATAAATTTTGTTCTTTCTCAAATAGACTCTAAGTAGTAGAGTGCTATGTTGTTAAAAGATGGGATCGTGAATCTTAGTAACTCATTATGTGACCTTGGGGAAGTGATTTAACTTCTCTGAATCTAATTTACCCCATCCATAGGTTAGGAATTATAATAATCCCTCATATGGTTCTCATGACATTTAGGGTTTAGCACAATGCCTAGTGTATAGTAAGTGTTCAGTAAATTTTACTGTTTTTACTAGTACTAAGACTTTTTAGCAATGGCAACTGTGCTTTAATCAGCAACTTTTTCTCTTACTGGCACATGCAGTAAGTGTTCTTACAATCAGTGACCTCATAGATTGGAGATACTTTAATATTGCGAGCTTTCCAGTGCACACAATATATGAGCTCACAGTGTCCAACAATAGAAATTTTGTTGGTGTATATGCATGTGGACACTTGACGTTCCACTCCATGGAAAATATGGTTTTATTGACCAACAAGGAAACCAACAAAAGTCATTTCTTGTTTATGATCTAGAGAGATTAAAAATCACAATATAAGGTTATCCTCATTTGCAGAGAATGTCCTTCAATCATGACAATTAATATTGTAACTCATCAAAGGTGCTGAATAATAATATATGCCACTGTCCAATTTGGCCCATCCCAAAGGAGAATACATTTGTTTATATTTCCCTAACCAGAGAGATTAAAGTCTGAAAATGCCGCATTAGAACCTGTAGCTATCTTTGTTTATTTTTCCCTAGGCTACTAATTATATTCTCAAAATATGATTAGTTGAAGTAATTTGTATGCAAAACACATCCTATCATACAGTGCCTTTACATCTTTGTCATGTGGTTACTCAGCTCAGATAACATAACAATAACTCATTATCGGAAAAGATGATCTGCACACACATGAGAACAATGAATGAAAGGTTTATTCAAAATGTGTCAGTAAATTTCAAAGCAAATTTACTGTTTTTAAAAAATTAAGTAAAACTTGAAATGATATTTATTGAACAGCTAGTGATAGTTCTCAAGTTGGGCTGAAAATAAAATCACCGAGGGGTCATTTTAAAACATAACAATGGCCTTGTCTTATACTAATAAAATGAGGATACCCGAGAGGCTTTCTTGGCAGAGTGATATCTTCTTAAAGCTGCCCAAATGATTCTAATATGTAGCCAGAGTTGAGAAGCTAAGTTAGTAGGAATGGTGCTTTAAAAGATACAGTGAGGAGTAGCAAATATCTGTTATATGGCCTAGTTTCTGACGAAAGATACTTACACCGAAAGGGTTAGGTGATAAGGGAGGTAATCTAGACCCTGTTTGCTGGCATGATTGTTTGTCTAATCTGTTCAAGTAGGAGGCATCAACATGGGTTTAAAATTTTGGTGAACTATTGAAAGAAATGAACTCTTAGTTTCCCCCCAAAATAAAATATATTTATGATAACCCTTTATACCTTTACATTTTAATAATTTCTTTTAACAGAAACACAGGGTAAGAAACATCACACGTTTGTATGTATTTAAAATACAATAAGCCTCTAGCTCATAGGATTGATGATATGGTTCTTCATGGGAAATCTTCCATTCTTATTCTGGGGGGCGAGGAGGAAGGCAGTCTTTTCCTATTATTGGTGTGATTTCTGCTCAGAAAACAAAGAGTGAGAGCTTAAGGAAGGAACTTGAGGAAGCAAGAATAGAAATTATGTGACAGGGGCCACAGACAGATCTCTTAAGGGCAGTCACATGGGACCTGCGTGACCGAAGAAATGTAGATGCTGGTTTACTTACTTTTTTTTTTTTTTTTTTTTACCATCAGGAAGTTTACCATTTTTCGGTCACTCATTTCATTGTAATAAACTATAGATACAAAGATTGCCATGGGAAACTAATTTTATTTTATGATTTTAGGACAGAAGAGAATTTAAATAAGATGCATACCTAGTATATTTTATGAAATGCCTAAAATAAGAATAAGAACAAACACTGATCATTATACTTCTGCAGATGGCATTAAAATTCCAGTCATAGTGTCATTTATTTCACTCACACTAGTTGGAGGAAAGTATAAAAAGGGAAAAAGGAATCATTACATGTATTTTATATAGCCTCACTATATAGATTAAACTACATACATTTAGTGTAATTTACCCTTATAAACTAATAAACATATAGCGCTCTTGGTCAATCAGAAGGAGGGACCTTTCTCTTTTACGACACAGGGTCAGTACTGGCTCTTTGTGGCATATATGCTCCTGTGCTTAATTAATTAATTCATTCATTCATTAACTCAGAACTTAGGAAATCTTGGGTGGGGGAGTGTTGATTTGACCTGACTTCATTTTCTCCTATTGTTGTCCCCTATTGTCCAGCCTATTTCCTTTGAGAGAGAGTTCATTCCCCATTGCTTAAATATGGGCTGGTCTTATGATTGTGCTGGCCAATAGAAGTCAAAGGAAATATTAGCGTGCCAGTTCTAAGCCTAGGACTAAAGAAGGTTGCTTTCTTGTATTCTCTTTCAGAACCCTCTGACCCTTTGAGAAAGAGCCTGAGCTAACCTGCTGGAGGATGAGAGGCTACACGGAGAGCTATAGCTAGACACTATAGCTAGACAACCCCCTAGAGGAGAGATGCCTAGCTGACATGCAGCCACTGTGAACAGATGAGAGAGTCCAGCTGATACCAGAGAACTGCCCATCTGGCACATAGACCAAGTAAGCAATAACACAGCATTATTACTATTTTAAATCACTAAGTTTTGAGATGCTTTTCTATGTGGGAGCAGAAACATGATATAAAAAGTGGGATGCTCCTCTGGCAAAAATCTAAAATATATGGCAATGGGTAGAAGGAAAATACTAGCCAGTGCTGAAAAAAAATGACAAGAGATTTGGTAAGAAAAAGTTTATTGCATGGCTGGAAGAAATGATGACTTGGAGTTTATCAATAGAACTGTCACTTGTGGTGAGTAGAAAATGGAAACAATGTATCTAATGAATTTTAGGCCTTGGCAAGAGATTTTTCCAGGTAGGAAATGAAAATGTCATTTGATTTCTTTCTGCTGAATATGAAGAAATACGGTCAAAGTGAGAGGAGCTGAGACACATTAAGCACATCTGAACGAAGTTCGTAGTTATAGATTCCAGTACTGGCCAATCACAGCTGACGCGCTTTGTGAAGATCTAAATGATTAGATTGACTGCATTGGTTTTATTTCAGCATCTCAATCACAGTTGCTAACTGTGAGATTTAAGAAATCATTCCATTTTACACTCTCATCTTCTGATAATTATCCATAAAAATAACCAAGTTTGTTTGACACGCTTATTAAAATTTCATACACATTTGTCACTCTTTATGCTTTATACAGCCCTGAAACTTATTTTAACAATTATATCCATTTATTTAGGATGAGGTTTGGTTTGCTTACTTGTTTAACAAATTTATTACATAGTGTTTTTCTTGTTTTCTTGCCTATTTACTAAGAGATTTAAATTGTTTGGGCCTCTAAATGCATCTTCTCTAGCAATGCTTCCTTTGCTTTTGTGGAAAATTATCCCAAATAACACCAAAATTACCCATCATGCTTGTGCCGGAAGAATTTGAAAGAAAATGCAGACTCAAATTTTATTTCATTTATAGTCAGCACTTTACATTAAGCATCATTACAGAAGTCAAGTTGCATCTCTCAGAGATGGGTGAAAATATCAACTTAGGCTAAGAATGGAGAAAAGTAATGTAAATATTCAAACCATTCTTTTTAGTATTTTTGTGACTGTTATTTATCTGTTACCCATATGTTATACAGCAACGTGTTAGAGAACTGATTTCTTTGGAGGCATCACTATCTCTATAATTATATCTGTATAATTAATAGCATTGCAAAATTTTTAAAAATTAAATATAGTTGACCCTTAAACAAGAGGGTTTGAACTTCATGGGTCCACTTACATACGGATTTCTTTCAATACATACCTGTATTCTTTTCCATCTGCCATTGGGAGTCCAAAGATGCCGAAGGCTGACTGCATGCATTGATCTGTGCGTTTGTATAGAGGACTTGAGCCTCTGTGGATTTTGGTATCCACGGGGGGTTCTGGAACCAATCCCCCTCGGATATGGAGGGACAACTTTGTAGTTGTGTTTTTGGGGCATCAAAAGTTATAGGAGGATTTTTGCCTGCATAGGGGTTTGGTGCTCATAATCCCTGCATTATTCAAGGGTCAACTGCATATATAATCATAATAAAATATTTAAATATTTAAATAGATAAATATACTTCAAACTCTTATAAAAGATACAATTTTTTTTTTCCTGACACTAAGTCAGTGTTCTGGTAGTAATGGATTCATGTTAAAGTGGATGAATTTCATTCTCTACATAATTGCTACATATATTTAAGATCAATAACTTTCTGAATATTTTTAAGAAAAGAGATTTGCCTTGATGATGATTTCCATTTCAAACTTAGATCTCTTTGAAGGATACATTTAAATAATGTCAATATGAACGTTTCCACTTTCAGTTTTTGTTTGTTGCCAGAAGATAATCTGAGCTGATAAAATATTTTACTCATACTACGGAAATGCTAGAGAAGCCTGAAATTTTATCTATAGATAAATATTTGTGCACAGCGTTCGAGTGTTTCTAATGGCATAAAGAAATGCTGCATCATCTACGATAGTAACCCTTGCTTAGAATAGCACCTGACACATAGTATGTGCTCAGTAAATATTTGCCAAATGAATGATGAGAGGGGAACGTCTAATCTTCCACAGCAAATGAAAAACAAGAAAACATATATAACATTAAAAATATGATGACAATAATAGAACAGTGCTTGGGAGTCCAGGCAGCTAATACGTTGGGAACATCTTCCTGGTGGTTGGGGATCCTGGAGTCCAGTCATGCATTCTTTACACTCACTGACTTTGAACCAGTTACATTACTCATCTGAGCCTGTTTCCTCACTTGTATTATGAAGATCAAACTTTGGCATGCAAATATTCTACTACTTTGGGTATAATACACCTTCTTACAAATGTAATTCTTCTCAGGATTTTATTTTTAAGTCTGGCAATGTTCTTAGTGTTTTATTTCCTGTTTCTATTTATTTCCTTTACTAGTGTGGAGTCTTTCTTTTATCTGAAGGTTCTGTCTTGGCAGTAGTGTTCTTGCTAACATAAATATCAGTTATTTATGTCTAAAAGAAATCTTACAGATGATCCTTTCTCATTTACTCCTTTTACATAAGAACAGAAACTCTGACATGTAACATGAATTGTTAAAGTTTCAACGTCGAGTTGATGGTAAAGCCAAGATTCTTGGTTTTCTGATTCTCCATAAAAAGCTCTTTCTACTGCCCCATCGTACCAGCTCAAGAGAGGCAAGTTTGTTATTTTGGATTTAATTCACATCTTGCTTTCTTCTTCCTATCATTTGCTTTTATTTTTCACAATATGAACAGTTATAGTACCCTTCAATTAACAAATACCAACCTAGCAGAAAACATAAAAAAAACACATGTGAGGACTGTAATATAGTTATAATTAGTAAAAATTTACTTTTAAAACATAATGCAACCATCACCAAGAGCAGATTCTCATTGCTAAAAAAGTTTTTAGCATCTGAGCTTTAACATCCAAGTGATTTTGAAATGTTCTTTACGTAGCCCACGTTCCCAAATCTTTAATTCGGGGCATTTGATTTGTAGTGAATCAAAGAGACAGAACATGAAAATTTCTCTTGTCTTCTCACTTCAGCCGCACAAACCCCCTGTGCTATAGTAATATGAGATCTAAATTTAGATTAAATTTATTAATACCATTATGCTTTGTGTATTTTTCCCTGGGATTGGAAGGAGATGGCTGTTTCAACACTTGAAATGTTTACCAATGGCAGCTAGTTTCATGAATTCACATCTCGACACCATGGGGAGTGTGACTTTAGTCTCTAATCATGAGCTGAATCTGTCAATGAAAATGATAAGCAGCAGTTGGTAGCAAACATTATTTGCCACACTTGGTAGAGCCTTCTACATGCTGCTCTGTGATTGCAAGTGGGGATTTGTACAGTTCTCGGGGCCAGAAACAATAACTCAACTAGAATACCTAACCAGAACCCTCCAACATCTGGGAACCATTTAAAAAGCCATCTTATTTTCTAGCTAGCAGTGATACCGTCGGCACTAGGAGCAGTTCATTAGTAAGGGACAACTAAATTTAGGAACTTACTCTTGAAAATAAGTTGGGCTTAAAATAATAACCTCTGTTTTGTTTTTAAATGAAACACATGTCCTACATTTCTCTTAAGCCCCAGTCCAGTAATAAGCACTAAGCCATTTAATAAAACACCTGATCAAGTTGATTGAAGGCGGCTCAGATTAGCATCACCGTCCTCACATGAAATAAAACATAAGGGTGATTATCGGGTCATAAACGTTTGACTTCGGTTATAAATCCAAGCACTAAATATTTTGCAGTCACCTGAAATCTTTGGTCACACATCTTTCATCATTCCCTCCCCCGTCGTTTTAGTTAACATCATTCTTCCTGTTCTCTGAGCTCCTGTGGTAATTACCTTGAGCACTTCAGCTCTTAATTACGTGCTGCTGCCTTCCTTTTGCAGAACAGAATGTTCGCACTTGAAAGAATCTTTCGAGATAAATCCGCTAATCTAACCTCCTCATCTAACAGAAAGTGACCCAAAAATTGAAAGTAATTTTTACCATATCTATATTATAGACCTAATGTAGAACAGAATTGAAGCAAGACTCTAAATATCTTGATGTCTCCTGAACCAGATTGCAAGGCCCCTGTGTATGTTACACAGGAAGGTGCACTGTCAGAAAACTGCACATAGAGTAGGTACATAATGAGCACTTTAGTCTGATTTTCTTATGCCCCAGAGTATGTTAGATTTGGAAACAACAACTGGAAAAGACCACTTCAGTAAATTTTATACTCGTCATGAAATCCTGTTATGACAGGTTTTTCAAATATTTAAAATAGCTAGTGATCAGGTTTTTTCTAAGTTTAACATGAGCCATCACATAGATTCCAAAATCTACATTCAAATATAAAATAGTGTTTTCATAAAGAGAGATCATTTGGATTATCCTAAGTTACAAATTATGAAAAATGTTTCTCTGTTTACTTAACACTTTATAAGAAGTATTTCTCCTAGGTATCTACATTTCCAAAGGATTCAGGGATCTTTTGAGAAATGCTAATTATAGGACTGAGGTAGAAAATGCATAAGGTGATTTTGCTGTACCTCGTAGTGACAAAAAGTAAGGAAGTCCAAAAACAAACACACCGAGAAAAAACTAAATTGAGGGGATATGTCAAAGGGACACAGGATCTAACTGAAACTTTCCAATGGCTAAAGATGGGATGATTTGAACAACAAGATAAAGTGGTATTGGGTTATAACACAAAGTGTAAAATATCCATGAGTCCTTACTGATACTCATGAATGAATGAAGGAGAAGAGACAAATCTGCTCTGCAAAAGAATTCCAAATGTTTTATGTAGATACTCTGCCCCCAAGGAAATGAAGCCTAAATCTATCTCCTTACATGTGGGCTACACATAGTGACTTCCTTCCAGAGGACAATAAGGAAAGGAAAAAAATAGAATAACTTTACAGGGAAGAAACCTCACAAGTACTAGGTCACCCTGGTGATCCAGGTTAACATCACAGTGATAAGTCACATTGTTTTATGTCCCCTTGATATGAGGTGATAAAAATGACACCTCAGCCCTGTATTCTTCTCTCCCAAACCCATACTCTGAGCTAATAATAAGAAACATATTAGAAAAATTGCAGTAGAGGGGCATTTTACAAAAGCCCTGCCCACTACTCAAAACTGTCAAGGTCATAAAAAACAAGGAAAGTCTGAGAAACCCCTAGATATTTATTCAAGGAAACAAAAACAAAAACATACACAAAGATTTGCACACAAGTATTCAAAGCAGCTCTATTTATAAGAGCCTAGCCCTGGAAATTAGTAAAGAGTTTCTTATAAACAAATTGTGCTCATAATAAAATTATTATTATGTATTTTCTAATAATTTTGCTCTATGTATTATCTCCAGAATATCAAGATAAATGTTGTATAAACACAAAGATGATAATCCCATGTTTTATGTTAGGCTTATCATTTATTCATATCTGTTCAAGGATAACCAATCTGTTTGGTTATATAACTTCTCCTTATAGATTTCTGCTCCAATTTTAATTATCTAGTCATGTTCAATAACAGTGAGATGACTCCCTACAAATCACAAAAAGTAGGATTCCTTTTCAATATGCTTTTCAGCTCTAGGTAGTTGAAGTCAAATCTACTTCAAAGGAAGCTGCTTGTGATTTTTTTTCCCTGTGGGACATTTGGTTGATTTTCTAAGTCAGAAAATACTTTGTACTAATAAAAATGGTTAGATGCATGGTTGTGTATTTTTTATTTGTGCCCTCCTGAATTACACCAAATGTTGTTTTTTGTTTTCTTCAATATTTTACTGTATTCTGAACCAAAATGAAAAATTAATGTAATTTCTTAAAAATGATATAATATTTGCAGTCGTGGTATTTATAGAGTAGCAGCCATTTATATAAAAAGTAAAATATATATATATATAATTATTTCGATATTTTGGTTTTGTTATATCAGAGCATCTAAGTAATGATTAAATATTTAATAATTCAAACCCAAATTGTTGCCTTAAAGGCATATATTACATAATGTTTGGGTAAAATAGAATTATTATTTCAAATCCTCCTACTACCAATTTTTAATAACATGTTATGTAGAGTTTATTTCTCTCATTTCAAAACACTCAGCTACCCTATACTGAAATTAAATGATGAGGTACTTCTATATTTTTCTACTGACATTAATATTTCAATGGCTAATGTTTTGCCTCTGATTTAAGATTCTCTTTATTGGCAATGAAGATAATCCATGAGACCTGCTTCTTATAGAGAACAGTTCCTGGAAGATGTATTGCTTTATTATTTAGATATTATTTATTACATATTTCAGACTTTAAATTGGAGACAGGAATTACTTTTAAAAATATTTTTTAAGTTCCAATTCTCCACCTTGTCTTGCAAACAGCACGAGTAAATCACTCCTTGACAGCATAGCAAAGAGAAAATAAAGGTCATACGGGACATATTAAGGTTATTGCTAAGACAGTGCTGGACTGTGCCACAGGTCAGGTGCATTCACACATATGAGGATAGTCTTAAAATGAGCAGCTTCCTTACCAGTGTAGCTTGCATAATTTGGATGACAGAGTTTCCTCGGGAACAATAATACAGTCTCTAAATGTCAGTGACAAAGCAAGAGAAAAATGTGAGAGTCCAAATTTGTTAATTCACACCTTGCTTTCTCTCCCAAATCAGGGAATAACACTGCTTTCCTTGCATTTGAGCGAGCCGTTAATCCAGAATATATTTTTGATACCTTTCTTGTTTTCTCGTCTAATCAGTCACTAAGCCATGCCAGTTTTAACCTCCAAATATTTCTAGAAAACTATCCACAGATAGTTAGACTGTAATCAGTCTCCTAGTTCATATTGTCATCTTCATGTCCCTGGTCTCCTGCAAAAGTCTCTGAATTTCCTGTACTGGTGGCATAATTGTCTTCTTACAGTGGAAACCCGATCACCTGATTCACCTGCTTGAAACTGCACTAACTACTCAATTGCCCAAGGATAAAGAACACTTTTTATCAAGGTCTGTCTAGACTTTTGTGCTTTGCCCATAACTCCTGTCTTTCTCTCAGTCTCCTCCCCTTTCTATGTTCAACAGACACATTGGTCTCTCAGTTACATGACTGAGCCTTGCTCCCTCCTGCCACAGGGCCTCTGCGCAAGCTGGTCCTTGGCCTGAAATGCCCTTGTCAGTCAAAACTCTTGTCCCATACTCACGTCTATACGGATGTCAGTTTTTCAGAGAAATAACTCATAGTTCCCTAGAGCTGAAAAGGGGCCCTGTTTACACACCCTTACTTTATAATACCAATGCACATTTTTTTATTGCTGTATATTTAATAATGTTTCAAACACATAGACATTTGGCTCAACATTTTATTCTAAACACCAAATATAGTGTAGCAGATATTTTTTGACGAGTGACTAAATGTTGGTAAAACACCTACTCTGTTCCTAGCAGTGATCTGGCTCCTGTAGAACTAACAGGAAGCTCCTTAGAGACAAATTATGTATAGATAAAAAACGAACAGCGAATGTCAGGAAGTGTGCATAAATGCTATGTTATTAGTTCTATGGATAAGAATAAAGCATATTAAAACTGAGTAGAGGCTAGAATGACAGGGGGACGTGCTATAGTGTTATGTCCCCTGGTCAGAGACCGTCTCTGAGGAACTGACATCGGAGAAGGGAGCTAAGTGATTTTAGGTGCGAGACATTCCGCTTTCTGGACACTTCCCGTTGTGTCTTGCAGGCATGTTGCTTTAGAACTTTGAATTTCATTCTGAGTGAGATGAGAAGTCATTAGAGAGTTATGAGCAGGGTGCGATGTGGTCTGACTCGGTGAACAAAGTGAGATGTTATGAATAAATAATAGAGGTTCACTGTGGTTGCTTCACGAAGTACACACTTTATTATGGAAAAGGGAGAAGCATGTAAATTAGTTACCACGTTACTGCAAATGTGCAGGAGAAAGAGGTTTGGATTCTGGATACGTTTGGAAGAGAATTTTCAGGATTTGCTGGAAGAGAAGATGGGATCAGTGAAAGAGAGGAGTATCAAGATGACCCCAGGATCTTAGTCTGCGAGAGCTGCCATTTACTGAAAGAGGAACGCTAACGAGGGGCACCGGTTGCGGGTGGGTATGTGGGTTTGGATGGAAGAATCAAGAATTAGTAACGATGTTAAGAGAACTCGGCTTTTTTCATGACTGAAAGTAGCTCAACGTAGCAAATAACTTACAGCATTAGAAACTCATGAACCAGAAATCATGCTCAGGGCATTCTACATTGAAATATTGACATTGTACTGTGAGAAATTATAAAATATTTATATAGTGGTAATTAATTTTTAAGTCTTATTTTATTTTATTTTTTTTTAGAGTTGGTTCATAAGGCCAAATTTCTCTAGATGGTTTAAAGCCTATGGTTTTAAATGACTATGGCAAACACAATGTTTAATTCACTAACTCTTGACTATGTTGATTTATTGTAATGAGATGATGCTTGTTGAGGGCACCGCAACATGATGCAATACATTGCTAATTATTACAGTAATTCTTTTCTATCACCGATAATCTATGAGGGCAGAGATAAAGAGTTTTCATTTAGACAGGTAGCATTTGAAATACATTTCATTTCAAATTAAAAGACATTTTAACAGGTATTTCCAGTTATTACACTCTTAATATGGAAGCAACCAAGGGACTTTGCCTGCTTCAGCCTGATCTATAAACTTCTTTAAATTGCCTAAATATTTATAAGCATAGGCATGCTCTCATGTATTTGGAGTTTGAACTCATAATACTGTTTTAATTGGGAAAAATTCAGGCTGAGAATAAATTTAAAGCTATCCACAGTTGATATTGCACCTCTACCGTGCAGGAGCTAATAACATATTTACAAAAGAAGAGACTCCATCAACCCAAGAAGTTGATTTTTCCCAGATAGACCTATAGAAGATGAGTTCATAATTACAAGATATGAGGGGAAAAGGCATTTTAGCAAGAATTTGGGGGGAGGGAGGATATGTAATAACCCAGAAACTAGAGATTATGGAATTATTAGAAACAAATATTTATAAATGTTTAAAGTGGATCAAAACATAAGAAAGGCACAAAATGTTATTAAAAAGATAAGAGTAGATTTGGTTTTATGATGATAGCTTTAACATGTAAAGGGCTTAGAAGGTGTCACTTCTGTCTTTACAACAAGAAAAAATCTGAAAAAAAAAAATGGCTTGGATACAGAGAATTGAGGTGGCAGAGTAAAGAGCCACCCGAAAGTCTTGAGACACGGGCAAGTACAGGGAATCCCAGTGAGATCAAGTTACCATGAGCAGAAGCCTCTGGAGCTGTAAGGTAGGCTCTGAAGGAAAAAAGAGGCAGCATGCAAGAACAGATGATTAATGGAAACAGAGAGATGAAAGAACCAGAGAAAACGAGGAAATGAAAATGCAAGAGAAATGAAGAATGCCTTCGCTGGTTTTGTCAGTTAACTGGATCTGGCCAAGGACTCAATTAGCTTGAAGATATGCCAATAGAAACTTCCTGAACCGAAAAGCAAAAGGAAAAAAAAAGTGAAAAAGAAAAAAAAAAAAACTCACAACAGGCTATCCAAGAACTGTGGGATAATTTAAAAAGGGATAATATATGAGAAGTTGGAATATCAGAAAGTGAAGAGAGAATGAAACAGAAATATTTAATATAATAATAGCCAAGCTGTTTCCAGAATTAGGTGCCAAAACTCAGAGAATACTCAAAAGGAAGCTCAGAACTAAAATCTACACCTAGTTATATCCCTTTCAAACTGCAGAAAACCTAAGACAAAGATAAAAATCTTAAAAGAAGCTCGGGACAGGATGATATCACCTTATCTCTGGAAGAACAGCATAATAATTACAGTGGACTTTTTGTGAGAAAGCATGCAAACAAGAAGAGATTACAGTGAAATATTTTAAGTGATGAAAGAAAAAAAAAGAAAAAAACAAAGCCCACCAACCTAGAATTCTATATTCAGTGAAATTATCCTTCAAGAGTGGAAAGAAATAAAGACTCTTTCAGGCAAACTAAAACAGAGAACACATTGCCAGCAAATGTTTTCCCTCCATTTTTTAATATAGTCTAGCATTTAGGAATCTGATTTTCACTACTGTGCTTATAGGCTTATAATAAATGATGGATCTAATATATAAATGGGTAATGCACATTAATATACGAGACACCTCCAGAATGCATGAAAATACCGTTTCTCAAATCAAGTTTAAAATCCCGGAATCTGGAAGTAGCATGGAACACAGCATGAAAGAAAGTAGTAGAAGGTGGAGCATGGTGGTTTATTTTGGGGAGGAGGTACATTTGGGCAAAATATTTTTTTTCCAAAATTGTTTTTAACATAAAAAAAATGAGACTACACTATCAATTTCTGCTAGAGATAATAGTCTGAATTTGATAGGGAGACTCATTGTGTCTTTTTTTCCAGTTTATTTAAATCCATCTAGGTCTTCTGAAATGAATTCCATCATTTTGATTTGATTGTCAAATAATCCTAAAGTTCACAACTTAGATTCAAGCCCATAGTTGACTACAGAGTTAGTAGATGTTGATTTAAAAAAACCTAAGTTTTACCACATTGTACAAGTTTTGTTCACGAGGTTGGGAAAAGTCAGTACAAGAGATGAATCGATAAATGAAAACAAGCGTTAATAGATATAGCAGATATTTTAAGGAAATTTATGGATAAAATGATACTAAGGTCACATGCTATATGTCCCTATGAACACAGGTGATTAGTATTGACACGTTCATGTTAAAATAAATATAAAACATTGAAACCTAGTTTTTGTGTTTGCAATCAAATTACTCTCGCCGACTGAGAGTGGCCCCTGAAAAACAGTCCTGAATCAAAAGAAACTATGCACTATGATATCAAAATTTTAAGGAATTAGGAATGGCCTAGGCCACTTGTCTCCAGTTTCACTATGTCTTCTGTCTTCTTCCCCACAGACTTATGTTTAAATAGACGGTGGTAGTTGTGGGGAGGAGCTAAAATATGGCAGTCTGCAAAACTCTGAGTGGATTATAACTGTTGTTTTTTTAACCTGTTCCCTAAGCTTGCGAACCCTAAAGAACAATTTGTAAAGCTTTCAATGACATGGTAAGATAAAACGAATAGTCCTGTCATGAATTGGAAATCAGTAAAGCATTAAAAATGCAAATACGTTCTTGTTAATATGATATAACTGTGAAGAACTTTTTAGGCGTTCAATTACCATTTAACACAAAAGCCTGTAATGATTTAATTAGGAATCCTTCACCTAATTGAGGTCAAGATTGTTAGCACTGGGTGTCTAATTAGCTTGCTTATAGCAGCTATTTTTTTTTTGAAAACTCCCTGGATAAAATTCTTTCTTAAAAGATATCAGCCCCACCATCACCACCCCACGTACACAACAAAAGGAGTGCATGTAAAAGCTATTGAAATTCAAATAAAGTCTATACCTGAGCGATAGTATTGTAGCACCATCAGATCCCTGGTTTTGACAATATATTATGTTTATATATTATCATTGGGGGAAGCTGGGTGAAGGGTACTCAGGAACTTCATGCAGCTATTTCTGCAACTTACTGTATTGCATAATTCAAAATCAAAAGTTATTAAAAATACATCCATACCTTTCAGAAGTACAAGAGTATTTGACTTGTCTACTTTCTCTCTTGACCTTACAGAGATTGTTTTAGACAATAATTGGTTCCATGAAATATGACCAAATTAATATGGGATTTGCTAGTTTAAGTAAATACCAGTTTTGTCAATCCAAAATTAATTAAGACCTCAGAACATCATAGCATTTCTGAAAGTTGCTATCCTTTGGCAAAGAATTGTAGTCTCTTGATAAATCTGGTGATTTATCAACCAGTCCCACCTCTTGTCCTCTCCACTTGTTTTTCAAAAACAATCAGCAGCTACTACATGGATCATATATTTTTAGATATAAAGATATAAAAAGGAGCAGTACTCTGTGTTACATGACATTTTAAATAACATTAACTCATTAACCTTGCCATTTTCATGAATATATCCAAAATTAGGTCTTCCTTCTCTTCAGCTTCATTTTAAACTTGATTCCTAGTAGGTATTGATAGAAAACTCAGATATAAGTAAAAATATAGAAATGAGTCATTAGTCAAAATACAGAAGTATAGAAATATACTTATTAGAATGAAAATATATATACATAGCTTGAAAATCCATACAAAACAACCCTCAAAATTGCCTAAACGGGTTATGGAAAGACTTATTCACAGTAATAAAATTGGCACAGTAATAAATTTTTTTCACAATGCTAAAGTTATAGTAATAAAAGAGCAAGTATCTTCCTGACACATTAGAGACCGTCCCTTACAAGTCAGCTTCCTGCACCCAACAACCATGTGGTAAATGCTTTTATTAGGAATTTTTCTGAGTTCCTTTCAATAAAGACAGCAGGTCTATTACGTAGAATGTGTACAGTGAACTAGAATCAGGAAAAGAACTTTTTTGTACCATGCCAAACAACAACAACAACAACAACAAAAAAAACATTTAGTTTCAAATTAGTCATTTCAACGAATTTTGGCCTAAAACAGTCAACGTAATTGATGTTACAATTCTAGGTGTTTCTAACATGAAGTAAGAAAAAAATCAGGAGCCAGCTCTTTGGTTTTCAGAAGATGCAACATGTGTTCTAAAATCCTTTACACAGAACACTAATATTAGGTAAAATAAATCATCTATCTTTAAGAAATTAATATTTTAGCAGATATTTATTTCTTTGCATTAGAAATATATGCCAAATGCATTTTTTTAAGAGATGATGGTTTTTCCCCCAAATTTGTATACCTCGTTGAAATCTTTTCTAATATTTCTACATGATCTACTTCACTGAAAAAGCTGAGATAATATTAGAAAAATATTAAAGTAGTTTATGTTAACATACCTTTAAAGTCACAAAATAACCTTAAGCAGTTATCAGAGGGAATAGATTTTATATCTTTACATCTTAATTTAAATGCAGTCGTTTTGATTTTTATTTTGTTGTAACAACCAGTTATGAGTGAATATGTGATCTATATGTTTATTCTTTTATCTACCCATTTTTCCTAATACTTTTTAAATAAGAGTGAAAATAGTATTATAATTTAACTATATAACCTTTCCTTTTTTTTAAGAAATTCTCATCACTATATACAACTATAACAAGGGGGGGGACCATCAACTATTAATATTTTAGAAAGGTGGAAGGCGTTTGGCAAAATCTTGACATTCTCTTTGTATCTCTTAATCAAAGACATATTTAAGTGGGCGCTGAAGCTGAGAGGTCAGCAGTTCTCTGGGAAAGGCAGGAAGGGGAAGAGCCTTTCGAGGGGGCACCTGGAGGAAGGCTGATATTGTTGCCAAACTTTTGAAATGTTTTTGTATCTTAATCCCTAGAGATGTGTCTTTTTTTAAGTGCAGTATGAGGAGTGTAAGGTATAGAGAGTGCCTGTTTACAGTGACCATTCTTTTTAAAAGCAAAGGACCCTGTTTTCTTTCACAGAGGGCGTGTCTACACCAGCTCACAGCACAGTTTGCTACCGAGCTTGGGGAACACAAAAAGGCAGCCCTTAAACTGCAAGTCATTTTAAATTATTAGGGGGCAATTAGGAGATGAGGAGAAGTTAAGAGAGAAATGAATTGAGAAAAGCCACCCAAATGGCTAAAGTCTGAAGAACTAGATGGGGATAAGTCAGGAGAAATTCCTAGTAATAATCACTAATGAATATGTTAAGAATGTGGGTGCCCAGTGTTCAATTTGAATTGCATTTGTTGTTCCTATATGTATCCTATTCTCTGTTTCTCAAATCCTAGTTCTTCAAGCGAGACTACTAAATACACGATTGCCCTATGCGAGGTTTGGTTGTGTTTCAGTGATTGTGCAGAAATAAAGGACTTGTCCAAGTTGATGCCATGTGGAATGGAAATTAGCACACCCAGGACGGTGAGATGGTCTAAACAAGTTAGCACGACTGGCCAGAGGTGACCAAGACAGCCATTGCCACTCAGGAAGCAGCACATATTCGGGGAAGCATTCTGATATACATAAAGATTGGGTTTTTTTTTTTTTTTGGCAGGAATGTACCAGCTGGCATGTAGATTACAGAGGAAGTGGTTAACAGAAGAGTGATTAAACGGTAAAACAGGGCCCTCAGGATGGAGATGAGAGTTACTGGCAGCCCAGATTCTAGAACAGAAGGGAGTTGACTAGAAGCCTGAGAGAGGGGAACGGCAGCCCAGAAGCAGTGACTATCAAAGTCACCTGGTCCGCTGAGTCTGCTGTGGGACAGAGGCAGGAGATGACTGGGGGTTGGGAGAAGATGTGGGGTTGGGGAGAGGGGGGTCGCATACTTTGCTAGGTGCATAGTCACTCCTTTATCATTCATAGTGCTTTGCAGGTCACCCCACTCACCTGCGCACACTTCCTGTCCTCACGCTTCCTTCCAGCCCCTTTCAGAAGCCTGCGCAGCCCTGTCTCTACTGTCTTTGAAGCGACTGTGGATCGTGCAGTGAGCAATGTGACAAGCCTCTTAGCTTGGGGTCACCAGTGCCCCTTCCTTGCATCAGGGCATCCCATGCCCTTTCTTGAGAGCGTAGGGGCTGCTACTCTGCCTCCTTTCCCTTAGGAAGTATTAGGTAGGCAGGAGTTAGAGAACATTCTAAGTGGCTCCTGGACCTGAGGACTGGTGAAGCCCGTGGCCCTGTTCTCCTTCTCCTAGCCTTGTGCTCTGGCTATTGGACCTGCTCACACTAAGATGCCAGTTTCAGAATTTTTTTCTCTGCTCCAGGCACTGAAAGGCTGGACTATCACCTGTCATCTGGCCCAAGAAATTAGGATCTTCAGTGCTTTGGAAGCACATCTCAGGGGTACTTCGAGCCCCAGGCAGCATCAGTAAAGTGTGCTGGAGGAGCTGGCTAAGGATGGTGCCTTCCTGCTCCATGCCTTTCTACACCCGTGCCTCCATCCTGAGCGGTGGGCCCAGTATCTCATTTCCAAACTGCAGTGACAAAATGACAGTGAGCCCCTTTGCAAATGTGCAGACAGTTAAAATAACAGATCCTTTGAAAGACGCTATGTTTCTTGCAATTTTCAGAGTAAACATATGAACATAAATATAATCCCGCCTTTTCAGAAAGGCTGGGCTTTAGCCAACCTGGTTTCATGGAAATAGCCATCTTTTTCTTATTTAATGTCCCGTATAAAATCCTCTAACCACAGTTAGTTGAAACACTTAATAAGAATCATGGTATTATAATTTTTCCTTCTGGGAATTGTGGTTTCCACCTAGAAATACAGTTTGGCTTTGCAGCATTTTCTTAATTGCAAGATCTCATTTCTGCCCCTAGGTAACCCTAGGCTATGGGACATTTCCTTGTGTCTGCTACCTACTTACGTGATTCCTGGAGAGACGTGTCCCCTCTTTATGCTTTTCTTTGGGGGTGAGGGAGCAAGCACTTTTTCATTTCCCTCTTTCCCAGCAATGCCTGCACCTGCATTATATATTCAAATTATCACTCTCTCTAAAATGTGAAAAATCAATGAACAAATGGATGGAATGGATTCTACTCTTAATAAGACAATTATAAACGTTGTCTGGAAAAGCCATGAGATAAATTCAAACTTGGCGGGAAACCTTCCATAGTGTATTCATGTGTAAGCCATCCCACGACACTCAGATTTCATTTATCTGTGGATGAATGAATGCAGAGTTGATCATTTCAAAGGATAAAATGTCAGAGTTCTTCAGTTTTTTTCACTCAGGCTAATTATATTAATTGTATACCTATTTTTAAAAGTTTTAGATATACAGGAAAATTGTGAAAATAGCAGTTTTCGTATAGCCTATATTCTGTTTCCCCTTTTTAGCATCTTACGTTACTATGGTACATTCATTAAAATTAATGAACCAATACTGATACATTTTTATTAACTAAAGTCTATATTATTCAGATTTCCCTTAGTTCTTTCTTAATGTATTTTTGTGCTCCAGGATTCCATCTAGGAAACCGTGTTACATTTAGTAGGCACGTCTCCTTGAGCTCCTCTTGGCTGTGACAGTTTCTCAGACCATCCTTGCTTTTTGTGACATTGACAGTTTTTAGGGATACTGGTCAAGTATTTTGTAGAATGTCCTTAAAATAGTATTTATGTGATGTTTTCCTTACAACTGGACAAGGGGTGTATGTTTTGGAGGAGGAAGAACACAGCTGAGACTCTGTTTTCATCACATATGCACACGTGTGCATATTATCAAGGACGCATACCATCAACATGGCTTATCACCTTCAATATTGACATTGATCACCTGGCTAAGAATGTGTTTGACAGGTTTCATCACTTAAAGTTACCGTTCCCCGTACTCCCTTTCCATACTGTACTCTTTGGGAGGTAGTCACTATGCACAGCTCATTCTCTATTACAAGGAAGCTGGGCTCTGTGGAGAAAAAAAATGGATTCTGTTGACAGGAAAGAAAAAATACAAGATGAGCCTGGGGAGCTCTTGTAGGACCAGAAACTAAGGAAGCGTTCAAAACACGAAAGGTTGGAATTAAGTCAAGGGAGTACAGGAGTCAGCTAAAAGACTTCCCAATGGCAAAACTGAAATAATTTCAGCAGCAAATAAATAACATTGTATTGCATTATAACCTAAAGTATAAAATACATATGCATGTGCCATACTAATGTACATAAATAATAGAAAAATGTGCAAGAAGAAACTTTGTTTTTGAAATATTCCAAATAATATATGTAGATAACCCCCTTCTAGTAAGTGGACCATATTCTCCTCACTCCCAACTCTGCTGAATGTGTGTTGGCCTTGGTTACTCACTTCCAAAGGATAGAATAGGGAAACATGGAAAACCCTTATCGCAGACTAGGATACCTTCTACAGCAGCAGTCCCCAACCTTTTGGGCACCACGGACCAGTGCTCCCATGAGAATCTAATGCCTGATGATCTGAGGTGGAGCTGAGGCGGTGATGCTAGCGCTGAGGAGTGGCTGCAAATACAGATGAAGCTTCGCTCACTCGTCCGCTACTCACTTCCTGTTCTGTGGCCCAGTTCCTAACAGGCTTTGGACCAGTACTGGTCCGAGGTCCAGGGGTTTGGGATTCCTGTCCTCCAAGATACCGGAAAGTACTCCTGAAGACCATGAAGTTCATAACAGAAAGACAGAGAAACTGGGCAGACATGACAGTTAAATCTAACGTAATATCCTGGTTGGATCCAGGAACAGAAAATAGGCATTAACAGAAAAAACTAGTGGAATCCAAATGAAGTCAGAACTTCAGTTAATTATAATGTTTCAATGTCAGTTTCTTAGCTTTGACAAATGTGTCATAGTAATGTAAGAAGTTAATAATGTTAATAATGAATAAGCTAGGTGGTGTGCAAGAATTGCGTGTACTCTCTTTGTAAACTGTTTGCAGTCATTGCAACTAGATGTACTCATCTAGTAGTATTACAATATAAGAAGTTTATTTTTTAAAAAAGAAACTAGTGTTTCTAAAATTAAGATAAAAGAAACCATCTCAAAGAGGATATTTACAGTTGCCCCTCAGTATCCACGGGAGATTGGTTCCAGGAAGCTCAAAGTCCTTAGGCGCTCAAGTCCCTTGTATAACGTGGGGTGGAACAATGCGTACAGTCGCCCTCTGCATCCACACATTCAAACAACTGTGGTTCAAAAACAGTGTTTTCAGTCCGTGGTTGGGAGTCTTAAAACCTACAGATACGGAGAACTGATTGCATTCAGCATATGATGATCAAATAAGGACTAACTGGAATGACTCATATTTTTATCAATGAACAGTGTAAGTCATAGGTGGCAGAAATAGTCTGACCTTCAAATCTAAGGAAACCGTAAAAGGTTCAGGGTTTCATTATCTTTACATGAGCCAGGTTATCAAGCAGAATCTCTTTTTATTTAGAGCAGGTGGTATTCCATATTTCTTCCCAAAATTCTTAATTTTGCAAGCAAGGCTGTTTTTGAATTTAATTTATTAAAAAAAAAGGCTTAAAATGTACTAAGCCCATTAAATATTGGTGCTTCCCCATTTTCACTGCATAGAATATGAGATATTTTTACCATGATATATGGCTCACTCTGAAGACATTACAACCGGAAATAAATACAGCCCAAGAAAGCCATAGGATATCTTATTTTTAGTTACTAGTATTGTACCAATCTGAATTTTTTTCTTTTTTTAATTGATGTATATTTAACATACACTATCCTGTTTCAGGTGTACATCATAGTGATTCAATATTTATATATATTATGAAATGATAAGTCTAGTTACCATCTGTCACCACAAAGCAATTACAATATTATTGACTATATTCCCTATACTGTACATTAGATCCTCATGATTTATTTTATGACTGGAAATTCATACTTTTTAATCTCTTTGATCTGTTTTGCCCACCCCCCAATCCCTCCCCTCTCTGGTAACCATCAGTTTGTTTCCTGTATCTGTGAGTTTATTTCTCTTTGTTTGTTTTGACTTTTAGATCCACATATAAGTGAAATCATATGGTAATTGTCTCTCCGTTTGACTTATTTCACTTAGCATAATAATACCTTCAGGTCCATCTGTATTATTGTAAACGGCAAGATTTCATTCTTTTTATGGCTGAGTAATATTCCATTACACACAAACACACACACACCCCCCACACACCCCATATTCATCTATCAATGGTTGCTTCCGTATCTTGGCTATTGCAAATAGTGCTGCAATAAATATAGGGGTTCATATATCTCTTTGAATTAGTATTTTCATTTTCTTTGAATAAGTACCCAGAAGTGGAATTGCTGGATTGTAACGTAGTTCTATTTTTAATATTTTTGAGTAATCTCTATATTGTTTTCCATAATGGCTGCAACATTCTACAATCCCACCAACAAGGATTCCCTTTTCTCCACATCCTCACCAACACTTTTTAGTTTTGGTGTTTTTGATAATAGCCATTCTGACAGGTACGAGATGATATCTCATCGTGGTATTGATTTGCTTTTCCCTGATGATTAGTGTAAATGAGCATCTTTCCATGTGCCTGTTGGCCATCTGTATGTCTTCTTTGGAAAAATGTCTGTTCAGCTCCTTTGCCCATTTAGTAATCAAGTATTTAAAATATTAAGTTGTAGAAGTTCTTTATATATTTTAGATATTAACTCCTTATCAGATGTATAATTTACAAATACCTTCTCCCATTGAGAAGGTTGCCTTTTTGTTTTGTTGATAGCTTCCTTCTCTGTTCGAAAGCGTTTTAGTTTTCTGTGATCTCATTTATTTACTTTTGCTTTTGTTGCCCGTGCGTGAGGAGACTGGTAAAAAAAAAATATTGCTAAGACTGATGTCAGAGAGCTTACTGTCTATGTTTTCTTCTAGAGATTTTATGATTTTAGGTCTTAGATTCAAGTCTTTAATCTATTTTTAATTTATTTTTGTATTTTCTGTAAGATAGTGGTACAATTTCATTCTGTTGCATGTAGCTGTGCAGTTTTCCCAGCACCATTTATTGAAGAGACTGTCTTTTCCCCATGGTATCTTCTTGCTTCCTTTGTCATAGATTAGTTTACAATATAGGCATGGGATTACTTTGGGATTCTGTATTCTATTCCATTGATCTATGTATCTGGGTTTTTTTCTGCCAGTTCCATACTATTTTGATTACTATAACTTTGTAGTTTAGTTTGAAATTGGAGAGCATGATACCTTCAGTTTTGTTCTTCTTTCTCAAGATTTCTTTGACTATTTTTGTGGTTCCATCCACATTCTAGGATTTTTGTTCTAGTTCTGTGAAAAATGCCATTGTTGTTTTGATGGGGATTGCATTGAATCCGTAGATTGCTTTGGATAGTATGGACATTTTAACATTACTTTTTCCAATCCATGAGCACAGTATATCTTTCTATTTGTGTCATCTTTAGTTCCTTTCGTTGACGTCTTATCATTTCACAGGGAATATAAGAATCACATAATGCCCAATCTCACACTTTATACTTAGAGACCTAACAAAACATATTAATACCAACCAAATAACATTTAGAAATATGTATTATGTCAGTGTAGATGCATAGAAACCACAAGGCAGTATACTGAACTATATGGAAGTGTGCTATTACAAGGAAAATGGCAATTAATTTCTTTGTGTTTTTAATATGTAACATATAGTTATGACAAGTAGGTTACAGAATATGTAATTTTGATCTTACGAATACTGTTTAGTAGAATTTGTGATGTGATCACATGAATTTCTTAAATTTTTTAATTTAAGATTAAAAATAATTATAATCTACTGAAAAAATAAGAATTTATGATTTTTTTCCTTCTCATATCAATATTCTAGTATTTGACATAAATTGCATCTTGTTAACAAAAGCCAAAAAATGAAAGTAGAGCAGCTGGAGTGTTAAGAAAACACCATAGCAAAAATCAAAGCCTTGTACTTAACTACTTAATATAATACAATTATTTCAGAAACTACCTAATTTTGAACAGTGTGAATTCTATTTTATTTATCTTTGTATGCCACTTAAAGGAAAATATAAAGAAAAATGTTGTGATGCATATTCATTTTTCCTTCTGAAATAGTGAAACTCCTTTAAGTTAAAAGAACAGAGAAGAAAACACCGTTTCAGATGAGTTTGGAAATTAAGAAAACAACATTACTCTGCCCTTTTGCATATAATTCATTCTTCTACTAAAGGGTAAATTTGACATTCTTCCAACTACCACTAAAACTGTCAGAAACCCTTGAAAATAGCATTTAAAAAATCAATAGTGCCCCCTTCACATCTTCTAAATTGGTCAATTTTGATTGCCTAGTTCCCTGAAACACTTTGGAATTCCCCTGAGTATAGAAAGCCTAAGCCATCGTTATGAAAGCCACTAAAGAGAGACACCAAATTTAGAGAGCAAGCTACTGTAGAAACATATTAAAATGTGTCCTCAGGTGCTACTTACGAGGGATACCGTGATTTTGTAAATGTATCTACCTCCTGGGCCAGTACCAATCATTATATGGAGGTGCTCGGCTTAAAAATATAATCCTCTAAATTTGCAAGCATGGGTCTTTTTTTTTTTTTTTTTTTTTTTTGATAGGGTGGTATGAAACAAATTGAGAAAACTAGATGTGATTTCCAGCCACAGGTGATATGTAAACATAGTCCTCTACCGTGGTCAGTTCTAAGAGGTCTGCTTCTTTGACTTTGCTTTGTTGCCACAAAAGGGTCCTGCCAGGCACCGTCCTCCCTGTCCTTCCCTCCACACTTTCTACTCCCCCGTCTCTCATGACAGCAGAACCATGTCACGCTCCACAAGGTGATCATGTGGTCACTATTGTGTCCGCTCTACTATAATGGCGGCCAGATTTATGAATAAGAACCATTGTGTCTGCAATACAACGAGTGAATGCAGATGGAAGGAATTCTAAAATTACCTGGGTAAAGCTGTACCATAAAAAGAGATGGGCAAATGAGATGGACTTTTAAAAACAAATTTTAACTTTAGAATAGGTTGATATACATGTCAGTTGATTTTTTTGAAAGATGTGGATTTTAGAATAACCTGTATGCCTTTTCTAAGTTTAAGATATGATACACTGAACAGGAGGTGGGAGAACTGTCCTGAGGCCGTCGTTGGAGTCATGAATCCAGCTGTGCCTACGCGAGGGCTGGCTTAGCTTTTGCAGTTAATCGGGCATATATATGTCATGGGCTGAATTGTGTTCCTGCAAAATTTGTATGTTGAAGTTCTAACCACCAATACCTCAGAATATGACTATATTTGGAGATAGGGCTTTTAAAGAGCTAATTAGGTTACAATGAGGTCATTAGGGTGGACTTTAATGCAATCTAACTTGTGTCCATATAAGAAGAACAGATTAGGACATAGACAGGCACAGAGAGAAGGCCAGGTGAAACACATGGGGAACACAGCCATCTAGCCATCTTCAAGGCAAGGAGAACGGCTTCGGAAGAAACCAACCCTGCTGACACCTTAATCTTGGACTTCTGGCCTCCAGAACTGTGATCAAATTAATTTCTGTTGTTTAAGCCCCCCAGTCTGAGATACTTTGCTATGGTAGCCCTAGCAAACTAATATAGATATTTGTTTGTTTGTATGCTTATTTATTTGTTGCATAAGAAAATTCGAGATGGTTTTCCAGTCAGTAATAACTCACTAAATGCTAAAATATTAACATAATTTACTTCATTCTTCCTTATTGAGTTGTACTGTTGGTTTTCTTCAAAATTTTCATGGTTCCTTGTTGGCCTTTCATGTTTAATGGAGTCGAAAATATAATGGAAAGATTTTCCATTATGCGTGCCCGTGTTTGCTGGAACTTCACTTTAGGCTGAACCAATAGAGAAAGAGTCATCACGCTGAGGTGCCCAGAGCGGGAGAATTTTGCTCTGGAGGGTCCTTCCCGCCCTAGTGCCCGGCTTTCTTTTAACAGTGTGTTTCAGAGCTTGCATGAAGACTTCTTTAGCGATTGGCCTGGTCGTCCCGCTTTTACATGAGGTTGGAAAAGCAATGGCAGGGATTCAGGGATTCTATTTTTAATATAACCCTTTAACTATTCTCTTTTTAGTTCTGTCTCTTCTTCTTCCACCATACCTGCTGCCTCACTTCTGGATGCTTCTGGGACTCTACCCAGCGGGCATGTTGGTTCTGTACTCTACCTTCGTCATCCCCATGGATGTGACATCCCCTGCTCTGTTTCTTCCACCAAATTTTTATATCCACTTTTAATTTTCCAGAAAAAAAATAGAATCTTTTATCGAGAGATGACTTACCCTCTTGTATGTTACTAGTGTGCCATAGGAGGCATCTTTTATATTGGCAGCAAGAGAAGAAGTATTAATGTTAGATAGTAATATCAGTGAGACCCTCTGTCCCCTAAGAGAGAGCCAGTACCAGTCAATCACCCATGAAATCTTTCGAGAATATCAGTCAACTGAGACCTCTGCTGCCCCTTTCCTCAGTCCTCTCCCTTCCCCCAACACAAGAAGACCCATTGATAGCCTAGTGAGCAGTGATGGAGGAGAGGAAGACAAGTATCTGGTGGGGAAATAAAGGAGAGACAGGCCATGTTCTCCATTCTCCATAATAGGTGTTCAGCCTGCAGCAGACTGGAACCGAAGGAGCTGTAACCTTGAACAAAGTTTCAAGGTTCACTCTCACCTATAACTAGACATTTTAATTACTAAAATGAGACTGAGTGTAATGACTTATGAAGGAATTTTATTATCTAAGAGTACCTGGAAAAAATGAGGCCTGCCTGACTGTTCACACAGTAGAAATGGAGGAGTTAAAACCGCACAGTGAACTGAACAGGTCTATGGCCAAACCTTTACTAATTGACTTTTAAAAGATGTGTCAAGAACATTTTCCTTTTACCAAATGTGTTGTAATGACAGTTGATGGATGGATTTGGTCTGAAGTTTGCTTCTTGAAAAAAGTTTAAGTATTTTGGGGTGGTCTGTGAAGTAACAATTCTTTAAGTGCATCTTTTTTTTTTCTTCTAATGTTTTATTCGTGTAGTAATATGGCGATGTTTATGCAGATGTGTAAACTGTCAGGTAAAAAAGTCTTGATTCATAGCTTTAAAAACAAAAATAAACAATTTCACATTTTACTATCAGATTGAAAATTCTGGGGTGATAAAACATTATGAAGCTGGAGCAAGATTTTAACAATTTCATTTTGTTTGCCATTTATTTGGCAAATAATAATTATCCCCCCAAAATAGTATGATTCAACAGTACATTTTTTTGTTTGTACTGAGATGATATATGTGCCATTTGTATTAGAAGTTAAATTGATTCTAATTTCTTCTTAGAATGTGAATGAGGGAGGGAGGGTAGCCATTCAAGTGTCTTGCTCACTCGATTTTCTGGGGTTTTTTGGGTTTTTTTGTTGTTGTTTTTTTTTTAAGTTTGAGGTTTAATTCCGATGTAGCCAAATTGTATGGATGAGAGGCAATGCTGTGCTTTGAGCCCACCTCAAAGGTACAGTTTTTAAAAAACAATTTTATTGAGGTGTCCTATCCTTACATACCAATAAAAGGTACTCATTATAAGTACCTGTTCAGTGAGTTCTGACAAATGTATACACTCATTTACCATCACCACTTCCAAGACGAAAAATTTTTACAGTCCCAAGAAGTTCCCTAATCCCCATTTATAGTCAATTCCTTGGACACTCGGGAGTAGGTAAAAACCAATAAGCTTTCAGTCACTCTCTTTAATTTTGCCTTACCTAGGATTTCGAAGAAACTGAATTGTCCTCTGTGTGTTTCAGGCTTCTTTTTTTTGTTCAGCATGATGTTTTTGAGAGTCTTCCGCATTGTGGTGGATATCAGTGGTTCATTCCTTTTTGTCGATGAGCAATAATTCCATTTCCCTCATTCACTTTCTGTTATTAGCAGTGATTTGTGCCTACAACACTGGGAAGAATGAGACAGGGAGATTTTATCCCCAAACATGCCGTTTATATATTGTGTAACCTTGAGTAAATTCCACTAAGCCAGGCTTTTCAATCTGTTAGACGTGGGCGATGATGGAATGTTACTTTGTAAACCCAGCAGAGGTTTACATAGGAGACCCGCAAGTACGCGATGGTGATGCCCTTTAAGCATAACGACGCCAGAAGCAGGGTGAGGAGTGACAGCTCTCCTTATGAACCCAAATAGCAAAGTGTTGAGCCTGATCCAGGAAGCCACCACTGCTGTGTTCTATTATTATCCTTCATGTCCTCATTTGTGGGAGGGTAATATTCATTGCTGTGAAAATGATCGTCCTCTCACGTACAGACGGTTGTGTTTTCAGATAGGAGACGAGCAGTAGGAGCAGTAGGATTCTTTAGGAAGCATATTTTGTATTCTTAAGCAAGTATATACTCAGATTTGTGTGGGATACAAATTAATAATAAATGGCGAAATAAATAATATATGACAGATATGTATGCAGTCTAGAAGCACACCTTTTTCAAATCATTCTAGTTGCCCTTAAAATATCATTATCTTTCTTATAGAGTATCATTTTCTCTTATGTGCTCTATATAGTATCTTAGTCATGTTAAGAGAAGACCACATGCCACATGTTTGCAGGCTGCACCAAGCTTATGGGCTCGGCTCTATGCTGTGACCTGGCCTACGCTGGAGACCTGGCAGTCCCTGGTTTCACATCTTGCAGTGGGGTGAGGCCAGAGGACTTTGCAGTTCTAGAGGGCAAATTTTGCAGTGGTTCTCCTTGTGTAAGACTCAGAAAAACCTGACCCCAGAGAGTCGTGTGTGCTGCACCTGCAGACACCAAGATCTTGTACAACAGAACCGAGACGTCTGCAGATAAAGCCAAGACCTAGGCCACTGATCCCAGTCTGAATTCCCATCATTAAATATGGCAGGAGGCCATATCAGTGCTCAGTGCCCCCTCATCGCTGAATGTAGTCCCACCATCTTCTTGGGGGAGGCAAAACCCACACCCCGTGAAGACCTGTGATCCATAATGGAGGAGGGTGCCAGAGGGTGTTGCTCACTCACACCCTTATGTCTTCTCCGTGTGGCAGGCCTGGCACCTCATGATGAAGCAGGCCCAGAGGCACTTTCAGCGCCAGTTCACTGTGGTGACAGGGGGCAGAGATTACGAGATGGGAACAGTGATGCTGTGCCCTGACCGCATCATGGGGATGTTGCGCATCGTCACCACGGAAGGGTGGATTTTCTGTGATGGACTGCCCACAGGACTCACCCTCGTAGACCATCAAGAAGCTTCACCTTGTAGACCATGAAGAAGCTCCAGCTTCAGCGGGCAAGTGGGTGGCTTCCTTCTTGGCAGAGCCACCAGCCAGACCTCCTCAGACATTGCTGAAGTCCCTTCCAGGCCTGATGTTTGGCATCCCTAATTCCAGCAAAGGTTCATTTGGGTTCATGAAGAGCAAGGTCCAGTAGCCCAGGCCAGCTTCTCTATCCATGTGGCATGGGAAGGTCCTTCTGTCATCCTCCAGTGCTCCTGCAAGTGCCTATCACTCAGCAGTTGAGGCATCCTCCTGGCTCTTCTCCTTCTGCAGTTCACTGACCACTGCAGACTTCCAGAAGGCACTGTCTATGTGGTGACCTCATGCACCACCATCCCAGTAGTACCTTGGGACTTGGATGGAAGAATCTGGGGTCCTGCTGGATGGGCTTCTTTTTGTCACCTCCTTGGGACAAATTCGCCCTTCTCACAGGAAGAAAAATCTTTCATTTATGATTATTATTAATAGGAACAATATCATAACAAGATACAGGTATCATGATAGTTAATTTTATGAGTCAACTTGACTGGGCTCAGGGAGCCCAGATAGCTGGATAATCATTATTTCTGGGTGTGTCCATGAGGGTGTTTCTGGAGAAGGTTAGTATTCGAATCAATAGTCTGAGCGGAGAAGATTTCCTCACCAACGTGTGTGGATAGCACCCGTTCCACTGAGGCCCAAATAGAACAAAAGGGTGGAGGAAGGACAAACTCGCTCTCTACTTGAGCCTGGGACATGTCTCTTCTCGTGCGCTTCGGCAGGCGTGGGCATCATCCTCAGGCCTCCAGGTTTGGGTGGGAACTACACACCTGCTCTCCGGGGTCTCCAGCTCACAGACTTGTCAGCCTTCATAATCGTGTGAGCGGGTCCCTCATAAGAAATATTGTTCTATGTATCTATACATATCCAACTGGTTCATTTTCTCTGGAAAACCCTGAATGATACAGATTTTACTACTAGAAGTAGTTCTAGAAACAGCATTTTACAGATGAGTTTTCTGACTGGTTCTGAGATTTCTATAATTGGCTCTCTAATCTGATTAGATTTAAAGATGCTAATGACTCTGCCTCCAGTAGTAAAGAGAGCACTGATCAACTGTGGTATGAACTGTTAATAGCAAGATGTGAAATATCTGTATTGGATACTCCTCATCAAGGAGTTAAGTGACTCTATTTATGGTATTTTCAAACATTATTGGAAAACTGCGGAATATAGTGGCTTTGGTGGGTTGCTCCAGACATCACTGGTGAAAGAAAAGGATGAGCTTGGGGATTCGAATTCCCAGTTTAAGCACCACATAAATGACCTCAAAGCTTCTAAATGTGTCCCGAAGGAGACCCTGTATTCCACAGGGCCAAGCTTGCTAAAACACAAACTAAAAACCTCATCTGTAAATTGGCTGAATTGCAATGCAAGTTGAAACACCGGTCTTGCAGGGCGTTCACTGGTGGGGCGAGGGCATTGACTAGGGAAGGACAAGATCTTATAAGCTGGGATGGGGACACGTGGGTAGACGCTAATGAAGCTGGGGACATTGAGCTTCTAAATTCTAATGAGTTTTCTGTGCCAGGTGGAAGTGGCCACCCTACACCCAGTGATAATGGCCTTGCCACACTCATCTGAGGAATGGAAACAGGGAAAGTCAAAATGAGACAAAGCGGACTGTTCCTACTGAGATTCAGCTGTTTTTCTTGAATAAATGTCCCCTGCAGTAGCCCCTCTGGTTAATTTCCAGAGTTTTTAAAAACTTCATTTTGTCAACTACTACCAATGTTCTCATTCTTTTATGGAAAAGGAGATTTTTGTATGGATATATTTCCACTCCGTGCTGATGTCATATAGGGTCATAGACTGATGTTATTAAAGCATGGTCACAGTCCCTTCACTTTTCTAAGTTATTTGTTTTTCAACAAGAACTTACAACTGTCTATGCTGTTCTACTTCATTAAAAAAAGTGATGGATTGTTTTGTTTGTGAAAAAAGCAAAAAAAAATGTCAGTAGCAGCATGTAATAATTACCAGCTGTTCGATAGTTGTCACATACCACGAAGAATGTATAACAATGAAGTAGGGTTCATCATTTGTATTTTTAAGTGGACATATCATATAAATTTGTACAATATTTCTCTTTTTTATGATAATTATTTAAAATGCTTAATAAATACAGCTGATCTTTTCTCACTTTAAAGTGGTAGTACAAAAAAAACGAATCCAATTCTTCACTTAGTTCCATGATTTTTATATTTCTGTTATTTCAGGAATGCCTCTTGTAACCATGACCTCTAAAGAGGAAACCTCTTTGAGAATTAGATGACTGCCGTTAAGCTTTTAATATCTCACAATAGTGCTGAATATCGCCTCTCATCTTTACTTCAAAATGTTGGTTCAATCTGTGCATGTTTATGTGCCAGCCAAGTAAACCTACCCTGATTTAGTCTGTGGAATCTTCATGACTTTTGAGTGTTCTCACCATATGCATACATCCAGGCTTAGAACCCAATTGATGTAAATGATTTCTGTCTTTTTGAAAACAGTTTACAAAGAAAATACTATTTGAAACTGTTAATCATGAAGTAGGCTGTTCAGAATCTCAATGGTGTGACCTTTCGAAAATATTTTTCACAAAATATCTGAGAAATATCTCTTTATCTGTTGTATATGCTCTTTGATAATCTATAAATATTACTGGGAACATGATTTCGAAAAAAAAAATCCTTTTTCATATAATAGCATTGAGTGAATCTCATCTTTCTCTATGGTTTACCCTAATGGTCCTTTTCAAATTTTGGTATGATTGATATAATGTTGAAAAAGATCAATATTTATCTGAAAGTTAAGACTACCTTAAAATGGCTGTAGCCTCTTCAAAGTCCCCTGACAGGAGGAAAAGAACAAGAGGAGAAACTGGAAAAAGAAACCAGTCTTAAGTAATTGAGATTAAAATGTCTTACTTTTAAAAATTTTACAGAAACGTGATTATCTCAGATCATTTCCAGGGCCTTCAAAGCTGCCTGTGTAATGGAGGCATCCAGAAGCTCAGGTATACTTGAATCTTGACCCCCAGACTTTTCTTCTCACTCGTAGATAATAGAAATCTCTGTGGCTTCCTTAAGGCATAAAGAATAGCCTCCTTTAAGAAATTAAAAAGTGTCCAGTCAAAAATATTAATCAACACTTCTGCTGTTATTGACTCCTTCCTCCAGGTGGGATGGTAGAAATGGAACTCCGTGACATGGGAAAGGGATAATAGCAGCTTCTCTCCGTGTCACTCGCCCTCCGCCTCCCCCAGACAGACACACACGCAAACTTCTAATGCCACCGTGTCTGACGAAAGCGAGGGAGGGAGAGCAGCAGACGGTAGGAAAGTTCTTAGTCAACTGGCACTGTTGTATGTTGGCTTCATTCTCTCGAGATCCGGAAGATATTTAAAGCAGATTCTCTCTCTTGCATGGGTATTTTCATAACTTCTTCAAAGCTTCCCCCAACCCGTCAATCTTCTGGTTGCATTGAGCTACAGTCTGGGTGATGTTTGCTGTGACACCTGTTGCCCCTAGTTTTTAGAACCTGCAAGCCACAAAGACTTTTGGAGTTCTGTCTTCTTCTCAAATTGTTTACTGATTCACGTGTTCAGATAGATCCAGGCTGCCTCCACTACCTCAAGGACCACCTCTGGTTCATGAAAAATAGTCACCTGTCCTATGTCCCTGCTCAGCAAAAGTGCAGGATAATTCCTAGGTAGCCAACATTTTTTGAAAACTGCCTCTTTTTTTTCTTCTTTCCTTCCTTCCTCCATAGACTTCTAAATTTCAATGGCAGGAGTCAGATCTCATTCCACCATTTTTTTCCCTTCCAGAAAGTATGAGGCACGCTTTCCATGAAACCTCACCTTCTACCCTCATGATGAAAGAGGTAGATGATATCCCTCTCTGCCCCCACACACATAAACTTATATCACCTCACATTTTCCTTCCTCTTTTGTGTTGGTGAATGGGACAAATGGCACAGATTTCTCTGAAGAAATCATTTTTATGTATCTCCTTTCTATGTAACTAAAACTCCTAACCAGATTCTACCCTCAAACTGAATATTAATTCTCAGCATTTCCTTTTGATATCCATACCTTAAACTGACTCACAACACGCTTTATTATGCAGTGTCTTTTATATCTAGGTGCTTCAATCAAAACCTTCACTGTAAATCCATTTACTTTGGGGAAACCTTAAGATTCAGAAAATCTACTTATTTAGGTTTCAAAAGGTCTCAGAAAATATAGACTCTAGCCATTCAGAAGAGGACTTTTTCAGTTATTGAGTTTGAAAACAGTTATGATGTAAAGGTCATTAAGTCAATCAATTAAAGACTTCCTAGATTAGCTCCTTATAAACATATGCAGAAAAGCAAAACTTGTTCTTCCCCATAGCCTTTTCACAATTTACATCAGTATAATTTCTTGGGGTTAAATCAGGTACATATTTTCCTCACATTCAGCTAGAAGCTCCTTGCCATCTCTCTCACCCCCATCTTATTTTTCCACATATACCAACACACGCTCTTCCTTCTTCTGGTGCTCTATTCCAACTATAGAGACTGCTCATTATTTGGGTAAGATTCAGAGCAAAACTGAAACTAAATGATTTGCAATCTCTGTTTACCCTTGATAAACAGTTTTTTCCACGGCACCTTCAAGCTTAGTAGAAAAGGCAGACTTAATTAGTAAAAGTTACAAATAACACTGAACAAAATAGTCATTTCCAGCCTTCTGTGAATCTTTCAAAGATTACGTTAAAAAGCCAGTTTTGTCTGCAACAACTTAAGCCAAGAAAGGCTTTTTTATTTATTCAGCATATTCCTATTTTCTCCTCAGTCTAAGCTAATTTACCTTAAAGTACTGTTATCAGTGGTCCTCATTTATGCATGTGGTAAACACAGTGATTCCAGGGTGTAAGCTCTGTTCGATATAACAAAATATCTCTAACCCCAAAAAATCTAGACAAATAAAAAGACAATAGCTCCTAGAGAAGACTCTTCCAGAAATCTCTCTCATTTTCTGTCCCTCTAACTCTTCTCATTCCTCCCAACATTATTTAATAACAGATCCCAATATTTTACTGTGCCCATCGTCGCTAATGCTTGTCCCCACTTTCTTGTCAGCTAGGTAAAAGTTCTAATAATATGTTCTTTTTTAGATGTAGAGAGAGATTCTGTGTGGTAACTCCAAAAATATATATATGTATTTTTGAAATGGGAAAGTCTATATTCTAATTTTGGAAGAGGTGGCATATATCTAAATATAAGATTCAAGATGATCTTGGGTACTGCGATATTCATTGTGGCACTATTTATAATAGCAAAAATTTGATAGCAACCTAAAGGCTTAGCAGGAGGAGATTAGCTAAATTACTATACAATCATGGTACAAAATCTGCAACCATTCAAATCAAGTTTTTCAAGGATACTTAATAATATAGGAACATATCTCATTGTTTACATTCTGTGACAAAATTAATTAAACTGTGCTTTTCCATGTAATGGAAAATTATAGAGTCTTAAAATATTGTTTCTGAAGATTACTTAGTAACATGGGAAAATGTTTATGATATTACTTTAAGCAGAAAAGCATAATGTTCACTTGTACAAAATGCTTGTTTATGCATAGAACAAATCCTGAAGAGAAGTATGTGTGAATGTTAAACACTGCTTTAAGATGAGTGATGAGGATGTGCATATATTTTTATTCCGCGCTCCCCCCCCGCCCCTTAATATGTAGTTGAAAATTTCTACAATGGAAAAGTATAATATATTTTATATTTCTAAGACTAAATACAAATACTGTAGAGAATTCAAGTGGAATGAGTTTGAGGAGATGTCTTTGTTTGGCATTTCGAAGGTAATGGAAGACCTTAGCCAGAACATTTTCAGTGAAGTTGATGAGGGTGGAAGTCACTTTGCTGTAGATTAAAATTTAAAATGGGAAGATAAATATGCTAGTGGATTTAAAGCCTATTTCCAAACAGCTTGGCTATGAAAGGATGGAGGAAGATGAAACAGTAGCCGAAGAGGGACTTTTAGTTTACAAAAGGGCTGTATCTATATTTTAATAGGAGATACTAGAGTATACTCAAGCAAACACAGTGAATATAGGTTAAAAGCCTCAATTTTCTCTATGAAGAAAGAGGGGAAATTATGAGCAGAGCAGAGTGGCTGGTGACAGGGTGCGTTCTGTGAGGGTCATAATAAAGAATTAAAACCGTCGCTGTGATGAAGAGCACGGGGAGCTGACCAACGGGCATAACAATATTGCTGAGCGGCACTGAAGGCCAGCTGCCACTGGGTGCCTAGAAAGCGTGATGACACCAATCTGCTCAAATGTGAGATTTAATCTAACAGTCTGCAGGCGGCTGGGTACAGAGCGGAAAAGGTGGATAACTGGGCCAATTCAGAGTTAAGAGATTAGAAGTTTTGGAAGGAAAATGGGACAAAAAATATATAACTCTTGTGCAACTTCAGTGATATGGGAGCTGAGGGAGATGGGTGGGGATTATTCCTTTATTTTAAAAAAAAATGTTGAGGCGTATAGCACTCAGATCAGATAATTTATAGCATCCTCGAGAGTGACCTGATGAACTCAGGTCACTGGACAGTCTTGGGTCTCTTAATTGCTAATAGGTCTAGTTCATTATCTTCGCTTAGTTGGCAGGGTTTTGTCGTAAACAGGGAACATTGTCCAGGCTCACTTGCTTATATTTATTTACTTCTGGGGATAAAGTTGCTGAGAGGAGGCTGGTAAGTGCTCCCTGCAGCCTTGCAGGTAAAGGGGGCTCCAGAAAGAGAGAAGACCTGCAAGGCTCTGCCTCTAACTGGTTACTACTTTCTCTGAGCACCATCGTCATAATCAGGTCTTATGTCAGCTGTGAGCAGGAATATTTGTGAAGACTGAAAGTTGATATTTCTGTCTGGTTAGAGGAAATAACATAGAAGGACAGTGTCTTTTAAAATATATATGTGTAAATATACATTTTCTCATTAGTATGATACAATAATCCACTTAAGTTTCAATTACATCAGAAATAAGACAAGATTTATATTCTGTATCATCAAGAAAATTACTTTTAACCATTGCTGCCACAGCATCTCTAGGCTGTATGGTTCTTTCTAATCACATAGTCAAAGGGATGTAGTAGGTTCATTATAAGCATCTACATAGTAGGTTACGATGAGATGGAAGATCAGCACTTATTTTTTAAAAGTGTACTGTGGGATAGATTATGACCTCATAGTATGAGGGAGGCTACTATAACATAGATAATGATTAGTATTATAGATCAATTTTTCCCATCTCATTTTGGACACCTCTGTACCTATTCAGTGATATAACTAATAAGAGATCCTATGAGTTTTCAAAATCAGCCATGTCCTGCGAGTAAAATTAATAAATGCTTCATAAACAAATAGGGAGGAAAGGAAAATACTATGTGCACTTTAACATCTTCAAATCAATATTTGTACTGAATTTTCACAAATAAGCTAGGATATGTCTTGGAAAATGCCCTTAAAGGGAAGTGTTATGATTGGCACTATTTTAAAGGAAAACGAACAAAAATAGAGAGGTAAAACGCTCATGCTAGAGAGAATACGCCCACCAGGACCTAACCATCAGATTTTATGCAGTATATCTGCACCCTTTCCTAATCCAACCCATCATGTCTTTTATATAGCAGGCCCTCACCAGGAGACTCTTAGCAGGGTTCCCCAGTACAGCTGGTTTTTGCATTTATCCCAAGAGAGAAAGAAATGTTTTAAAAGGAAACTTTTCTTCAAAGACTTTTTCTTTTTTAATCTCCAGAGACCATTGTAATAGGGCCATGACTTTGTCATATGTTCTCATCTGCTCTAAAAGATTCCCTTGACAAAAAAACAAAGCCATCCCTCAGCTCCTTGTGCCCATTCACCTTCGTGGGTCCAAAGATATACTCTTACAGTTGTAGTTTCTCTTGATACAAATGAGTTCAACTGATCCTTCACTGGACTAAGTGTCAAAATCTATACCCCAACCATCCTTCTTGAGCTAATGGTTCCCTACAAAGGTCCTCTCATCTCCCATTGGATTCTATCACTTCTCCTGAATTCATCACTAACTTGGTATTCAACTGACCTTAGTTTAGATTCTAGATCTGTCATTATTGTTTGTATGATTTGGAACATATCACTTCTGTGTACCTTAATATTCATATCAAAATATATTGTTTAAGAAAAAGGATGGTAGTAAGGATTGAAATAGATATTGTGAGTGAAGATTCTTATATATATTTATAGATATATATATAGCCACCCTAACTATATGTAATAATATTATGTGTCAATAAAGAATCTTATGTGTCAACAAAGAATACGTATATGTGTATATATATATATATGTGTGTGTGTGTGTGTGTGTGTATATATATAATATGTCAACTAAGAATACGTGTGTGTGTATATATATATATATATGTATACACACACACACACACACACACGGTGGCTATATGATAAATGCAAACTGGAAAGGACAGAAATACAAAGTTGTGATTTTTAAGAGAAATATTACATTGAAATTTTAAAAATTGACAGTAGGATAAAGTGAAAAACAATGAGGTTTACCATAGGGCTGTCACGTCTTAAGATAGTCATGTCTTAAAAAATAGTGTCATAGTTTGCTTTCATATTCATGATGACAATTCAAAATTCAGACATTATGCTGTATAAGCTTTGGCAAACTGGAATTGATGTGTATTTCACCTTTAAGTCAGTGAAAATTTTTTTTTTAAAGCAATCTATGATTAACCTCAAGTGAAAACATAAAAAATGTAATAGCTATAATTCTCACGATCATGAATAGAGCCTTACATGTATGGGCAAGAAATTACTCTCTGTCACACATTCCTCTAAATGTTTTACGTGTACCACCTCGTTTAATCATTACACGAACCTTATGATCTTAGTAATGTCATCAGCACCATTTCACAGGTAACAAAACTGAAGCTCAGTGAGTATGTGTGACTTGTCTAATACACTTCGGAGACAAAAAAGTAGCAAACGCAGAACTGGAAATTTACTTTCTCACTGCAAAGTGTGTGTCATCTGTCACCAGATGGGCTCCCTTTCTCTGCCCCTTCTGGCCAGTGGTGAGCCAGAACTGGTTCTAGTGGCTTGCAAGAGTCAATTGTTAAGTTGTCAGGAATTTTGTGAGGTGGTGTTAAACACAGTTAGTTTAAAATTCACCATAGTGGGGATATTTACACCACAGAAATAGGCCAATGTTACAAATCACAGACCCCCCCTCCCTGCCACCAAAGCCAGTTGTTAAACATTTACCATCATACCACTGAATTAAAGTTGTTTACACTCTAAAGTATACGAAGATTCTTTGCAGATCTTACTTAAATCTGCCCATGTCTTGGTAAGTATGTCTTTGTTAGTCATTCTTCAGTCAGTCCTTTTGAGTGTGTCACCCTTTTTCTTATCAAGGACATATTTAACCAATGTTTGGGCAAACAGTAGCTGGTTCTAGATTTTAATACCTTAAGTGATGCTCAAGAAAATTGAGCAATGAAAGATGTCTTTACATCAAGTGAATCTGTGATATTAATCATTAATATGTTAATGTTTTCCTCCTGCCTCTGACTTTTTTTTAACAATTTCCTAGAGGAGACTTTTTTTAGATGTTGAAGTGAATTATTTATAACAGCTTGATCTTAACTGAACATTTTGGGGTGACCATTGGGCTTGATAGTAGGTCTCTGTAATAACCTGGAATGCTTTCACTTTTTAAATTTATACATTGAAAGTTCGTTTCATGTATATATCTGCAAGGTTATTACCTCTAGCATGAGTAAAAGTCATCATTGTGGTTGATAGGTATATAGTTTATTAAAGCTGCAGCTGCTTTTTATACTGCCTTGTCATCAATTTCCACTGGCTGAATTTATATACTGTCCAATTTTCTCAGTCCAACTTTTGCAGTAAACACTGTCCAACTTTTAAATACATGCTTGATGGCCCACCGTATATTAATATGGGTAAATCAACCACGGGGAGACAAAAGAGACACACGTATTAATAAGTTATAAATATGTAACAAATAGATTAATATTCTATTCCATTAAAATTAATCTTTACATCTAAGGGAAAGGACAGAACACTGTAGCATGCCCTGCGATGAACAGATGGTGAAAGTAATGGAATCAATTTGTAGTGATTTACCTACCTTCTTCCTATTCCTCATGTCCTTTCCTTGAGATGAACTTGTTTGGAGAATCCTGTACCTTCAAAACTCCTCCTTAGTAATTGCAGAAAAATGAGTCCTTACACTAAATGATCATGTGGGTTTTAGTCACAAGCATAGGAACCCCATAGGATGAGAGGTTTGTGAGCAGAGAATAAGGCATAGCAATATTTGTTTTTTTCAAGTAAGTTTTAGGAGGAGAGTAAAGACTTTGCACAAATAATGTCTCAAAGCTGAAATGAGCTTATTTTAGTATCGTATTATTATTGAACGAAGTTCAGAAATCCACGCCAAACCTTGTTGATAGAAAACAAACTTAAGGTGTTACTTTTTAACAGCACTGCTACCAGAACTTACTTAAAAAGGCTCAAGACCATGTACTCAATTGAAATTTTTTTATCTCTTGCCATTTTAATTTTAAGGACAATGTCTGGAGTATTGGTTAGCTTTGTGTCCACCCTCTCCCCCTTTCCAAATATACTGATCTTACTCTTGGAGGGGGAAAAAAAAAGTCAGAATTCTTGTGGATTACCAATACCAATGCTATCCCCATGTCCTTCTGGCTTCTATTGATGGCTAATTTTTAATGCATTTTAAATTCCCTGAAAAGCAAAAGAGGACACTAAATGAAGTGAACCACAGTATGTACGTAACTAGGATGCCACCTAGGACTGTGGTCAGATTTCCATTAGGCAATTCGTTCACTTCGAGTTATGCTTTCTCCATGTTTGATAATGTCTGTAGAAATAGGCCAGTTTTTAATATTGAAAGTTTTAATATAGAGTTTGATTTCTAGGAATTTTGTTCACAATAGAACTGATCACTTCCATTGAATGGAACCATTCCTACTTTGCATGTGGAAAGAAATGTAGTGTTTTACTTTTCTAATATTCTAAAGAAAAAGATTTTATCACAACAGCTATTGTAATGCCATATAAATAGTAAATACTTTGATTAGCTTTTCTCTCTTACACAGCGAATATCTAGTGCCTACACGTTTTCATTAATCCTGGGTAAATGCCAATATTCCCCAAACCAATTCAAAATGACATCTGTTTTTCCTCTCAGTTTAACTAATATTTAGAAATGTAAGTAGAATAATGATTTCACTTCCATCTAAAATTATTTTATTTAGGGATTAGATTTATCACTAATATCAGTAAGATGACATAGAACTAATTTAAATAAATCTTAAATATTTATTAATCTATATTCATAATTTTAACTTTATTGGTCTAAAATATGAGACCTTGAAGCACACTATTTTTAGAATCACTCGAATTGTTTTTCTATATGCATGTGATCTTTAGACATCTCAATTCCAAATTTTCTTTTTAAATGGCTTAAACCTTTTAGAATTCCTAGGAAAAGCCATTGCATACCTTCACATGTCTCTGTAAAGATATTTCTATATCTTTGTATATCACAAATCCAGTTGGTTGCCTCTCAACTGAACCTGCTGGATCATCCCCCTCCCTGATTTACTAGCAGATTGACCTTTTATGGAATGCAGAATGTCTTTTTACGTTCTTCATTATATAGCAAAGGTTATGGGTACTTCGATACCAAGTGATTTCAAAATGTTGTTTTATCTGTCATGTAGATCTATTCAAATTAGGGAATCTGTGTTATCAGATCTTTTCATTTTAGTATTGCCATTAGTATTTTCTACACACACAAATTTTGTTGCTTTATTTAAGCTGTTTGCAAATCAAGGAAATAAATATTTTGTCATATATGTTGCAAATTTTTCCTGGTTTATTATTTATCACCTAAATTTTTCTAGTTTGTCATTTGACATTTGAATATATGTACATGGGAAACAAAAATTATACATGGATTTGAGTTTTTAAAATATTTTGAATAAGTTTGTTGATTTTCTTCTGTGTGGCTTTTAATACA